>NC_053389.1:244402054-245015804 GCF_905171765.1 Bufo bufo | reverse complement strand
GTTATTCAATAAAATGTATCTGTATAGCGTCACCTGCTGTTTGTTCTTTTCTTATTCCTTTGACCTGCTCACTGAGAAGGCCGCACATGCTCAGTTTCATCCTTCAACTGCCTCCTGAACTGTGATTGGGAGAGCTGAGACACGCCCACTGAACTGCAGCAGAAAAGACACTCCCCTTGAGCTGTCAGCTTGATATAAATCTAGCAGAGCAATGAATGGTGAGATCTTTGGATCCATGTGAGGTGCAGGGGCTGGTTCTAGCTTTGTTAGAAAGAGGTTGTCATGTACTGTATGAAATTTTTTTAATTTTAATTTTTTTTACATTAGTCATGGGATAACCTCTTTAAACCTAACACTTTTGACTAGAAAATCTACTTCAGTTTTCCTACTTTACCCTCCTCCTACAAATTTTTTAATTACATGCAAAAGTATTCAGATCCAGATGCTGGTTTGAAAAGCTGCAGAATATTTTACGTGGGACAACCCCTTTAAGCATGGCACTTGTCACTTGAGTCATATTTTTGCCGCAGTTCATCTAACAAGCCAATGCGTTACTGCCAGTGTGAACCAGCTGAGCTGCAGTACCAGGCGCAACCCACGGAAAAGTGTGGTGTTGTTTTTGGATAACCCCTTTAATGTAAATTGCCATGTCCCTTCGTGGTTCATATCGTGGTTCCAGTGGACTATTGGTAGGTATGGGTACAAGGAACGATTTTCCTCATAGATGTATACATCCCAACATTGCCAACATTCACCATTTGATCTACTGGAAACCTGCAAACCATAATAAATGGTAGTAGGGTGTCTGTGTCTCGTCTGTGTAGGAGGCTCACCAGGAGCTTCCATCATAGTCTTCATAAAAAAAAAAAGCAGAAAGAAATAGCACAACATGCTGCTCTATTGTGTCCAGTATAATAATTGACACAATAACCGAAACTTGGAGGACCCCTCTGTGGTCTGTCAGGCATTCTTGCTTTCTGTCATGTGATGGATCTGGCACTTTCGGCACTTCTGCTGTTCTAGAGGAGCCCAGACATTTAGAACACGGGATTAGCTCACCTAGGGTAGTTTTGGCAGGAATATTTCCCACCGTTTTGGTCCACCATTTCCAGACAGATTTTTTGGAGATGGTGGAGCAAGACTATTGGATTATGTTTGGGCCTATCCTTGACCGTTGCTGGGTAAAAGCTGCTTCTTCCCCGAGCAACAGTGCGCTATTGGAGCGTTTCTACCTGTCTCGGGCGATTTAAAGTGAGCACTTTGGGTTAGATGTGTTTGCCATCCATCCAGCCTAAAAGAATCACTGGTGGTCGCACCTGCCCCAGGAGTTTATGTGTAGTTTTTGTTGTCACAGCCTTCTTATGTAACGGGGTAACGTTACCCACAGTGTGGGTGGACTAGCTTTAATGTATTCCTCTGGAGTTTGAGCCCATTGCTGGACTCTAAAAGTTCTGGCTAATTTAATTAATAAAAGAAGGCGGTGGCCATTATCTTCTGCATGGATAGTACCTTATCCCATACTCTTAGGTTTAGTGGTGATGTGAAGTATTAGAACACCTGGAAGCTCTGCAGTGTACACACATGAGATGTCACACCTCACCTTCAGATCGGAGACGTCTCGATAGCACTGCTCAGAGCGGGTGTGATCTGACAGCTGCACATTCCAGAAACAAGGGAGCTGATATACCAAAAACGGGTTCTGCTTGATGACAGCATTAAAGATGTCCTGGTGAGAGACACAGAGAGAACATTTATTATTGATATTCTTCTCTACAGGGTAATTATAGTGATTACCAGTATATCCCTCTCTAGTAGTAGTTGAATTATTCTCTATAGCGGGCAGTATTATAACAGTTATATCATTCTCTATAGGAGGCAGTATAATAGTAGTTATATTCTTGTACATAGGCAGTATTACAGTAGTTATTTTCTTGTACAAAGCAGGTAGTATTATAGTAGCTATATTCTTCTCTATAGGGGCAGTATTATAGTAATTATATCTTTGTACATACGGGACAGTATTATAGTAGTTATATTCTTCTCTATAGGGGCAGTATTATAGTAATTATATGTTTTAGCATAGGAGACAGTATTATAGTAGTTACATTCTTCTACATATGAGGCAGTATTATGGTAGATACATTCTTATACATAGGAGGTAGTATCATAATAGTTACATTCTTGTACATAGAGTACAGAATTATAGTAGTTACATTCTGGTACATACAGACAGTATTATAGTAGTTATATTCTTGCACATAGGGGCAGTACTACAAATCCTATTAAAGGGAATCTATCACCCTGATTTTGGACCATTATATACAGTTTTACTGAGTAGTACTACAGATAGGTTCTACAGAGCATGTTCACGCAAGTCCTCTCCATTATGGTAGCACAGCACAGGAGAGCAGACAGCAGTAGAACTGGGAGCAGTAGAAAAATATATAGGGTATTACAGATGCAGATTGCAACGCAATCTGTGACTCCTCCCCGCTCACGCCAGGTCTAAAATTGTGGGCGTGGCAGGGAAGGGGACGGGCTGGAAGGCCCATTTCAATTACCATTTTCTACGCCTGTTTTAGCGTAGAAAAGGTCTAAATGTAAGACAGCAAGGAAGCTGTCTTACATTTGGAGCTGGCGCTGGATGCATCAAAAATACGTCTCTATATATATAACTGTGGCGGAACCACCGCGAACTTAGGGGTTTATTAATATTGGCGTCTAAAACGCCAGTGTTAATACATGTGCCCCATAGTGATCTGGACTCTATATCTGCAGTACTACTCATGTATATGTGAAGATAATAGTCCACAATCAGGTGACAGATTCCCTTTAACCTCACTACATACTATAGGGCCAGACTCTGGTGCTGTGTTGCAGTGACTCCTGACCAGACTTAATGCTGATATCATGATGCCGGGCACACAGGCCGTTACTTGTACTGTACCCGCTCTACGCTTGCAGTTCTGCATTTTGTCGATATTAAATATTCATCTGCTCTTACTGGGTTATTATAAGTAAAGGAGACACATGGATCTTGTTTTCACAGCGAGGTATGAGGAGATGAGGCCAGGCATGAATATTACCACCATTCAATATGTCACAGAGATCATAGCTGTGCGCTCACTTGATCAGCCAGGGAGGTAGATAACATGCTCATCAGTTCCCTTTCTGCTGTCAGACGCCACATCTGTTCCCATTTCATCTTGCGTAACTTGTCCAGGAGCAAAAGAATCACCCCTGTAAGGAAAGAAACCAATTAGCAGATCAATCAGCCAAAAATGAAAACAACGCTGTAACCACTAGTAGGTTCAATCATTTCATCAAACTATCAGCCAGTAGCTCATTTACGTAAGTGTCCGTACACGTAGCCGAAAACTGCACCATCATTACTGCTGTATGTGCGTGTACACATACAGCCACTATCATAGATTCATCAACCAATTTAATACTTTATTAATAACTATCAAATAATAATTATCCAATAGTCCAATCAAACAGTAGTCTCATCAGCTAAGCAATAGTCCTTTCAATTCTCCAATAAATCAACCAATTTTCCAATCATTCAATCGTCAATGATCAGTCAATGAACTACGAACCCAGTTAAAGAGGTTGTCCGGGTTCAGGTTATACCCCTGTTTACACCCAGGCAGACCCTTTGACAGAGAATTTCATGCTCCAATGCTCTCCTTTGCCCTGCGCTGAATCGAGCTGGGCAAATACCTTTTTTGGAGATCCAGGCTCTCCATGGGTAAAGCTAGGCAGAGGCTTCCGCCCAGCAGTGAGCCCAGTGATATCATCGGCACTAATGCGTGGGGGTTGTAGCGCTGCCTTAGCCTGTTAAACGGCTAGGGCAGCGCAATAGCCCGTCCATTAGTGATGTCACCAGCAACTCTGCTAGGCGGAAGAACCAGAGAAACCCGGCCCAAGTTAAAAGGGCCTTGAAGGGGTTGGCCACCTTTTGGAGGAAAGGGGGGTTGCCACCTCCCCTTCCGGGCAGACCTGCTAAGGGAAGCATGCTTATCTGCTACCCGCCTCTGAGCCCTGGCTCCTTCGCTCCCCAGCCTCGGCTGACTTGCTTGCGTCCCCCGCCATCAACATCCACTTTGACATGATCACAACTGCAGCCAGCGTTTGGATGTCAGTGTCAAAGCAGATCTTGACATATGGGGACTCAGCAGCCAAGGCTACGGAGCAAAGAAGGTGGAACCCAGCGGTGGGGAGCAGGTGAGTATGCTTCCTTTTGCAGGTCTTCCCAGGTGGGATGGTTTGCCAACAACCGCCTTTAAAGTGGTCAACCCCTTAAAATGTCTAATCCAACCAGTAGTCCAATCAATTGAACTAAGGGTGTCCATACACGTTGCAACCAAGCCAGGGGAACCAGAGGGGTTACCACTAATTGCTGGGCTTCACCTGGACTTTCTGATAAATCATGGCAGGTAGATCTGAAGCACTGTAATGGTAATCCATGTTTGGTGATCGCGGCTTGACCGATACATGTATAGCATACATAACTCCACCAATCAATGAACGATCCAATCAATTTATAATTCCTTAACAGATCAATCAATCGCTCAGCCAAACAACAGAGAGGATAATTTACCGTGCAACCATGTTAAACCATTTATTACACGTGGTGACGCCATTTTGTCTCTAAAGACAAAGGTCTAGGAATTACTTGGAGTCCCAAGTGACCAGAACGAGACGGAGAAATAACAATCTGTATAAATTGGTGGCTTCCATCAGGAGGCCTGTGATGAATGCCATACAAATGGATCCATACAGGCTCATTGAAAAAATAAAATAACTTATACCGCATGCGAAAGGATCTTCTTTTGGCCTCCATTAATCACAAAGAGGACATTTAGGCCTATTCTCCATGAGAATAACAGATTATGTACTCACTTTGAGCCGTCAAAGAGAGTGTCCCATAACCCAGAATATCTGATGATCTGGATTACAGACATTCAGCACTGTGCGAGTGGATGTTATGCCGTCAGACCTCAAATGCTTCATGTAACATCAGTTTACGTAACGTTCCAACAAAAGCAGCAGTGCCCCCCCCCCCCCCACCTTTCTATGCCACATTTTACATCTCAGCTGGTAATGGGCTTGGCAAAGCTTTTCGTGAACTCCAAAGACCTCAACACCATAAACATCTTCAGAGAAAATCAGAAAACTGCGAATGTTCTTTTGGCTGAGAACAGACTGAGAAACAAAATTCACACATTGCATAAGGTGTGGAGCTATGGAATGTCAGATTTACTTAACACCTCTCTTCCCAGAGCGCCTACGGTCAATCCGCCACCTGTTAGTGCCCATGTAACACACTACAGGGAAGACTGGTACTAAATATATATTCCCTGCCTGGCACCCAACTTTCCATGGAGCCTGAACATAGAGGTCTGCCTCATATTGCTGTAGTAGAGGCCTGTCACCGATACTACTGAACCTTCCAAATGCCTCTACAATTCTCTCCCCATATTACCCCATAAGAGTTTATCATTGTTGAGAGGAATATAGCAGACTAGAGTAAAATCAGTAATCTAATATATATATAGTAAATAAGATACCTCAAAGTATTACTGGGGTATCTACAACAAAATGTAACAATTCTAGGTTAGCTCTAATCTCAGATTATGAGGTAAATAGACATATGCAGTAAATGGATACAAGTGAAGAATGATACTAAGTTCCAGTGCAGGCGCCCGTATGAGATCTGAACGGGCGGACATGCGCAGTAAGGAGATACTGGCGAAAGAGAAGTTTAAGTTCTAGCGCATGCGCAAAATAGGAATGCCCAGTGCGGGACTTTAATAGCGCACTCTAAACAAAGGGGAGGGAGCCGAGGGGCGGGCACAGGGGGAGGAGAGGCAAGGAGGTCTGTCGCTACACTATCCGGGGCAGCGTAGTAAGCTCTTTATTGACTATTGATTCAAACGGAAGACAATATTGGAGTGACTAACAAAGGATGTCACCGATGAGAGCAATTAAAAAGGGTTGTCTTCACTGGCCCTGCGTCAAACACTGCCCGGTTCCACTGAGGACGCCAGTTTTCCGGCGAAACATGTCGGTGGGGGGGGCAGCGTTTTAGTTGGTGTTTTTAGAGAAAGCAGTAGGAGCACAGTTAGGCAGGTAGAAATAATATGTTGATCATAGTCTGGTAGTTAGAGAGCGCTCAATGAAGTAAATGGGTGCTGTATAAATTTCTCTGTTGTGGGCTCCATCTAGTGGTTACTACAGCCATCAAAAATTTTATATACACTCACCTAAAGAATTATTAGGAACACCTGTTCTATTTCTCATTAATGCAATTATCTAGTCAACCAATCACATGGCAGTTGCTTCAATGCATTTAGGGGGGTGGTCCTGGTCAAGACAATCTCCTGAACTCCAAACTGAATGTCAGATTGGGAAAGAAAGGTGATTTAAGCAATTCTGAGCGTGGCATGGTTGTTGGTGCCAGACGGGCCGGTCTGAGTATTTCACAATCTGCTCAGTTACTGGGATTTTCATGCACAACCATTTCTAGGGTTTACAAAGAATGGTGTGAAAAGGGAAAAACATCCAGTATGCGGCAGTCCTGTGGGCAAAAATGCCTTGTGGATGCTAGAGGTCAGAGGAGAATGGGCCGACTGATTCAAGCTGATAGAAGAGCAACGTTGACTGAAATAACCACTCGTTACAACCGAGGTATGCAGCAAAGCATTTGTGAAGCCACAACACGCACAACCTTGAGGCGGATGGGCTACAACAGCAGAAGACCCCACCGGGTACCACTCATCTCCACTACAAATAGGAAAAAGAGGCTACAATTTGCACGAGCTCACCAAAATTGGACTGTTGAAGACTGGAAAAATGTTGCCTGGTCTGATGAGTCTCGATTTCTGTTGAGACATTCAAATGGTAGAGTCCGAATTTGGCGTAAACAGAATGAGAACATGTATCCATCCTCTGATGGCTACTTCCAGCAGGATAATGCACCATGTCACAAAGCTCGAATCATTTCAAATTGGTTTCTTGAACATGACAATGAGTTCACTGTACTAAAATGGCCCCCACAGTCACCAGATCTCAACCCAATAGAGCATCTTTGGGATGTGGTGGAACGGGAGCTTCGTGCCCTGGATGTGCGTCCCTCAAATCTCCATCAACTGCAAGATGCTATCCTATCAATATGGGCCAACATTTCTAAAGAATGCTATCAGCACCTTGTTGAATCAATGCCACGTAGAATTAAGACAGTTCTGAAGGCAAAAGGGGGTCCAACACCGTATTAGTATGGTATTCCTAATAATTCTTTAGGTGAGTGTATATATATATATATAAATATATATATTCCTTCAAGATTCTACTTGCAATCAGTGAACTGAAACACATTTTGTTTACCTTCACGGGCTGAAGAGCCTATTCTGAACTAGTTCTGCCTACACAGCTGAGGGGTTGTTATAGTGTGTCATTGTAGATGACAGTTATCAGCCTGCACTCCATTCTAGGCAGGCTATAGATTTGATCTGCTGCAATGTTTCGCTCATCGTAACAAAGCCATCAGCTGCTTTTGCAGGACTGTCAGGATTGGCTTTCATCTAAATTCGCTGACAGCAAGCAGAGTAAAAATGGTATGCTTCCAGCTGTCAGCCAGTAGATTTTATCAGAATGTATTGGATGTGCGTACAAGGAGGAAGTGCCTGTGAAACGCACTGGGCGCCGCTTATCTCAGACAATAAGAACGGACAGATGCTCCAACCTTTCCTGTTTATGTAGGGTGACTGGGCTATAGCCGCCATAGACATCACAGGTAGGTGGGCTCTAATAGGTGCATCCAATGTTTAAGGGAGGGAAAGCCTAAAATTTGTCACACAATCTTCAGCTCCTGAGCCTTTATGTGCAGCCATTGTGGTCCAGTCATTCGCTGGGTTAATAAAATGCCTTGGGGTGTCGCCTATAGAGGCGGCGGGGGCCTGTGTTCAGGTATTGATCCTTCCCCGACACTTTTTCTGACTCCTGTTCATTCTGATAAATCCTCATCCTGCCACCGAACCTATTACAAGCGCCATTATTATGCTTGCGCAGCCGTGACAGCCCGCACGTCCCCCGATGTAGACAGATTGCCGTTCAATATCTGAGACCATTAGTCTGAAATTTTCATCTTTAACCTGTTCACTGCCACATTAAAAGACCCCCACAGAACCTACATTATGTGTTATGTAGATTGCACCCCCAGAGGCGGCATGGCTTACTTATGGTGACCTTATAATAGTACCTTCCAGGACTTCAGGGAGAAGTATGAATTTTAGCCCACTTATAAGTAGGCCCAATGCCAAATTGTCTGGAACCTAATACCCTTCAAACATTACTACAGCATATGATCCCCCACAATCACATGACCATGTACATTGCCCTCTTAAAATACTAGCCACAGTGCTCCTAAAATAGTGTCAGCCACCACCTTCCCAAACAGCACTGACCACAGTGCCACCATAACAGTACCAGAACCACACTTCCCTTGTACAGTACTAGCCGGGTCCCATAACAGCACTAGCCACGGTGCCCTGTTATCAGTGCCAGATACAGTGCCAGCATAGGAGCACTAGCTACATGCTTCTTTTAAAAAGCCAGCCACAAAACCACTAAAATAATGGCATCTCACAGTGCTCCCTTAACAGTACTAGCCACAGTGCCCTCATAACAGTACTAGCCACAGTGCCCTTATAACAGTACTAGCCACAGTGCCCTCATAACAGTACTAGCCACAGTGCCCTCATAACAGTACTTGCCACAGTGCCCTTATAACAGTACTAGCCAGAGTGCCCTCATAACAGTACTAGCCACAGTGCCCTCATAATAGTACTAGCCACAGTGCCCTCATAACAGTACTAGCCACAGTGCCCTCATAACAGTACTAGCCACAGTTCCCTCATAACAGTACTAGCCACAGTTCCCTCATAACAGTACTAGCCACAGTGCCCTCATAACAGTACTAGCCACAGTGCCTTTATAACGGTACTAGCCACAGTGCCCTAATAACGGTACTAGCCACAGTGCCCTCATACCAGTACTAGCCACAGTGCCCTCATACCAGTACTAGCCACAGTGTCTCATCACAGTACTAGCCACAGTGCCCTTATAACTACTAGCCACAGTGTCCTCATAACAGTACTAGCCACAGTGTCCTCATAACAGTACTAGCCACAGTGCCCTCATACCAGTACTAGCCACAGTGCCCTCATAACAGTACTAGCCACAGTGCCCTTATAACTACTAGCCACAGTGCCCTCATAACAGTACTAGCCACAGTGGCATGCATCATAGTATCATAGTACTAACAGTGTCACCATAAGAGTACCAGAACCACAGTTCCCCATTTACAGTGCCGCCCACAATAGTCCCATATCAGTAATATCCACAGTGCTCTATTATCAGTGCCAGATACCGTGCCACATGATAGTGGCCGCATAGGACTACCAGCTACATGCCTCTTTTAAAAAGCCTGCCCCTAAAATAGTGCCAGCCACAGTGCCCTCATAACAGTGCTAGTCACAGTGCTCCCATAACAGTACTAGCCACAGTGCTGCCATAACAGTACTAGTCACAGTGCTGCCATAACAGTACTAGTCACAGTGCTCCCATAACAGTGCTAGTCACAGTGCTCCCATAACAGTGCTAGTCACAATGCTCCCATAACAGTACAAGCCACAGTGCCCTCATAACAGTGTTAGTCACAGTGCTCCCATAACAGTACTAGCCACAGTGCTACCATAACAGTGCTAGTCACAGTGCTCCCATAACAGTGCTAGTCACAGTGCTCCCATAACAGTACAAGCCACAGTGCCCTCATAACAGTGCTAGTCACAGTGCTCCCATAACAGTACTAGCCACAGTGCTACCATAACAGTACTAGTCACAGTGCTCCCATAACAGTGCTAGTCACAGTGCTCCCATAACAGTGCTAGTCACAGTGCTCCCATAACAGTGCTAGTCACAGTGCTCCCATAACAGTGCTAGCCACAGTGCTACCATAACAGTATTAGCCACAGTGATACCATAACAGTGATAGTCACAGTGCTCCCATAACAGTGATAGTCACAGTGCTCCCATAACAGTGCTAGTCACAGTGCTCCCATAACAGTACTAGCCACAGTGCTACCATAACAGTGCTAGCCACAGTGCTACCATAACAGTGCTAGTCACAGTGCTCCCATAACAGTGCTAGTCACAGTGCTCCCATAACAGTACTAGCCACAGTGCCTTTATAACGGTACTAGCCACAGTGCCCTCATAACGGTACTAGCCACAGTGCCCTCATAACGGTACTAGCCACAGTGCCCTTATAACAGTACTAGCCACAGTACCCTCATAACAGTACTAACAACAGTGCCACCATAAGAGTACCAAAACCATAGTTCCCCATATACAGTGCCAACTATAATGGTTCTGTAAAAGCACTAGCCACAGTGCCCTATTATCTGTGCCAGATACAGTGCCGCATTATAGTGGAACAATAGGAGTACCAGCTAGATACCTCTTTTAAAAAGCCAGTCACAACACCCCTAAAATAGTGCCAGCAACAGTGCCGTCATAACAGTATTAGCCACAGTTCCCTAACAGCGCTAGCTACGGTTTCCTCCAAAGAGTGCCAGCTACCGTGACCCATGATAGTGGCACTATATGAGTACCAGCTACATTACCTTTTTATAAATAAAAAAAAGTCAACCACAATGCCCCTAAATAGTGCCAGCCACAGTGCCCTCAGAATGGCAATAGCCATGGTTCCTTGAGAACGGCTCCAGCAAAAGTGCCAATCACTGTGCCCCATCCCTTATGCCATTACAGAATAGCAGATGCGCTAATGTTCAAACGCCAGTCCATCCTGCCATCACATCACACAACCATCAATGCTGTCATCAGTAATCTGGAAGGACACCTAACTCTTTCCGAGAGTCTCATAGGCAATCCAGCGAGGTAGGTATGACCTTTAGCAGGGGTCTGCAACCTTGGCACTCCAGCTGTTGTGAAACTACAATTCCCAGCATGCTCCATTCATTCCTATGATATTTCTTAGAAGAGCAGAGCAAGCATGCATGCTGGGAGTTGTAGTTTTACAACAGCTGGAGTGCCGGAGGTTGCCTACCCCTGACCTATAGCATTGTTCATCCTGATTTTCCTGGTTTCTGAATACAATGCCTGAACAACAGTGAAGACTGACACATACTGTAGATTGCCAGCAGACAGGGATCAGAGGGATGCTATAACTCTGAAGAATAGTGAATATCTCTGTCATGTTAGCAGGTGTCACCCATGTTTATCATGAACGCTCTCATACGTAGGTCTATCCATTATTACCAGTACATCTAGATTAGGTAGAGGTTCAGTTCATGCAGATGACTTCAGAGATGTCTTCATCTTGATGCACTCTGCTTATTAGAAGCCATTTGCTCCACATTTCCATCAAACAGACTTAAGATGAAGCATTTTGCATGTCCTGTGATTTCAGACTCTCGGAAGCCGTGATATTGGTATTAAGAAAACATCTTTCATCCAGAAAATGGGCGACAGCAATTACATGCAAATCACGGCGATCTATGGAAGCTTCTATCACTTCTGTGTGGCTCAGGAAGGAGGGCGAGTATGGCCAGCTCTGCTATATCCTATGTTCATGAGATACCTATGTAGACAGCACTGCTGGTATACAGGGCCACACCCCAGCTGGTATACGGGGCCACACCCCAGCTGGTATACGGGGCCACACCCCAGCTGGTATAAGGGGCCACACCCCAGCTGGTACACGGGGCCACACCCCAGCTGGTACACGGGGCCACACCACAGCTGGTACACGGGGCCACACCCCAGCTGGTATAAGGGGCCACACCCCAGCTGGTACACGGGGCCACACCACAGCTGGTACACGGGGCCACACCCCAGCTGGTATACAGGGCCACGCCCCAGCTGGTATACAGAGCCACACCCCAGCTGGTATACAGGGCCACACCCCAGCTGGTATACAGGGCCACGCCCCAGCTGGTATACAGAGCCACGCCCCAGCTGGTATACAGAGCCACACCCCAGCTGGTATACAGGGCCACACCCCAGACTGCAGCACAAATTCCACAATCTGGCATGTTTGGATTACGGGGAAATTCTGGAAGTTTGGATATAACCTGGGCTTCAGATGCTTCTGTTTGCAGCAGTGAGTTCGAGTCTCCTGAATGCTGGAGTGTAATGAACACCAGGGCACATACTGTACATTCAGGGATATTCCATTTCAAAACCTCTGCTTGTTGGCAGTGAATAGGGACAGTCAATGTTAAAGGGTAATTCTATAAACATATGTAGTATCCACAGGCCATAACTACCTGATAGAGGTGGGTACCATATAGCAGTAAGCTGTTTCTGTAGCTTCCACCTTTCCATAGAAGTAAGGGCTCATGCACACGACAGTATTTTGCGTTCAGTATACTGGCCCTTTTTTTAGTTCAGTATGCGGTACATATACTCACCTAAAGAATTATTAGGAACACCATACTAATACGGTGTTGAACCCCCTTTTGTCTTCAGAACTGCCTTAATTCTACGTGGCATTGATTCAACAAGGTGCTGATAGCATTCTTTAGAAATGTTGGCCCATATTGATAGGATAGCATCTTGCAGTTGATGGAGATTTGAGGGATGCACATCCAGGGCACGAAGCTCCCGTTCCATTACATCCCAAAGATGCTCTATTGGGTTGAGATCTGGTGACTGTGGGGGCCATTTTAGTACAGTGAACTCATTGTCATGTTCAAGAAACCAATTTGAAATGATTCGAGCTTTGTGACATGGTGCATTATCCTGCTGGAAGTAGCCATCAGAGGATGGATACATGTTCTCATTCTGTTTACGCCAAATTCGGACTCTACCATTTGAATGTCTCAACAGAAATCGAGACTCATCAGACCAGGCAACATTTTTCCAGTCTTCAACAGTCCAATTTTGGTGAGCTTGTGCAAATTGTAGCCTCTTTTTCCTATTTGTAGTGGAGATGAGTGGTACCCGGTGGGGTCTTCTGCTGTTGTAGCCCATCCGCCTCAAGGTTGTGCGTGTTGTGGCTTCACAAATGCTTTGCTGCATACCTCGGTTGTAACGAGTGGTTATTTCAGTCAACGTTGCTCTTCTATCAGCTTGAATCAGTCGGCCCATTCTCCTCTGACCTCTAGCATCCACAAGGCATTTTCGCCCACAGGACTGCCGCATACTGGATGTTATTCACTTTTCACACCATTCTTTGTAAACCCTAGAAATGGTTGTGCGTGAAAATCCCAGTAACTGAGCAGATTGTGAAATACTCAGACCGGCCCGTCTGGCACCAACAACCATGCCACACTCAAAATTGCTTAAATCACCTTTCTTTCCCATTCTGACATTCAGTTTGGAGTTCAGGAGATTGTCTTGACCAGGACCACCCCCCTAAATGCATTGAAGCAACTGCCATGTGATTGGTTGACTAGATAATTGCATTAATGAGAAATAGAACAGGTGTTCCTAATAATTCTTTAGGTGAGTGTATACTGAACCATTCATTTCAATGGTTCAGCAAAAAATACTTAAGTGTCTCCGTGTGCATTCCGTTTCAGTATTTCCGTACCGTGAAAAGATAGAACATGTCATATTCTTGTCCGCAAATCACGGTGCTTGGTTCCATTCAAGTCAATGGATCCGCCAAAAAAAACTGAATATATACGGAAATGCATCCGTATGTCTTCCGTATCCGTTCCGTTTTTGCTGAACCATCTATTGAAAATGTTATGCCCAGCCCAATTTTTTCTATGTAATTACTGTATACTGTATATGGCATACGGAAAAACGGAACGGAAAAACGGAAAGAAAACGGAAACAAAAAACGGAACAACGGATCCGTAAAAGACGGACCGCAAAACACTGAAAAAGCCATACGGTCGTGTGCCTGAGCCCTAAGGAAGTAAACGCTGTGAATACACAAAAAAAGGGGTCAAGGGACCCGTGTTCTCCCGACAGGTGATGGTTCTGCACTAATCGGAATGTGTACCTGTAGGTGGGATATGTTCCCTTATCAGATTATGTTATGGCATATCATGGGTATATGTCTTAGGCCCCTTGCAGACAAGCGTTTGTCACGCTGCGAGTCCGCAGCGCAGCACCCGTCCTGACCTCCCAGCACTGACAGGGTCACATAGCATTATATTGATTTATGATGCTATCTAACCCTTAGGCCTCTTTCACACGGGCGTCCCGGATTTTCTCCGGATGTGTCCCGGGTGCATTGTGTCCCGGGTGCAATTTCAGTCAGTTTTAACTACGATTGCGTTCCGTTGTTCAGTTTTTTCTGCGCGAGGGCAATGCGTTTTGCACGTCCGTGAGAAAAAACTGAATGTGGTACCCAGACCTGAACTTCTTCACTGAAGTTCGGGTTTGGGTTAGATGTTCTGTATATTTTATTATTTTCCCTTATAACATGGTTATAAGGGAAAATGATAGCATTCTGAATACAGAATGCTTAGTAAAATGTTGCTTAAGGGGTTAAAAAATAATAATAATTAACTCACCTCATCCACTTGATCGCGCAGCCGGCATCGTCTACTTTCTTCTTCTTTCAGGACCTGCAAAAGGACCTTTGATGATCCTTCTATCTTCATTCAGCAGGACCTGCGCTGACGTCACCACGCTTACCACGTGGTGAGCGCGATTATGTCATCAAAGGTCCTTTGGCAGGTCCTGAAAGAAGAAGAAAGAAGACGATGTCGGCTGCGCGATCAAGTAGATGAGGTGAGTTCATTTTTTCTATGTTTTAACCCCTCAAGCAACATTTTAGTAAGCATTCTGTATTAAGAATGCTATTATTTTCCCTTATAACCATGTTATAAGAGAAAATAATACAGTGATTAGACTTGAATGGGGTCCGGGGTCGCTCATCCCTATCATCTCCTAGCAACCATGCGTGAAAATCGCACTGCATCCGCACTTGCTTGCGGATGCTTGCGATTTTCACGCAGCCCCATTCATTTCTATGCAGCCGGCGTTGCGTGAAAAATATAGAATATAGAACATTCTGCGATTTTCACACAACGCACAAGTGATGCGTGAAAATCACCACTCATCTGCACAGCCCCATTGAAGTGAATGGGTCCGGATTCAGTGTGGGTGCAATGCGTTCACTCATGCATTGCACCCATGCGGAATACTCGCCAGTGTGAAAGGGGCCTAAGGGTTACATAGCATCATAAATCAATATAATGCTATGTGACCCCGTCAGTGCTAGTAGGTCAGGCCGGGAGCTGCGCCGCGGACTCTCAGCGTTACAGACGCTCGTCTTTAAGGGGCCTTAAACATTTAAGGTGGTAGTACCCCTTTAAGGGCTCATGCACACGACTGTAGCCTGTTTAGTGGCAGTGATGTCCAGTTCGCCGTGTTCGCCCGCGAACACATGCGAGCTGCCATCTTAACTGGCAAGTCCGGCGATGCACAGGTAAGTCCTTACCTGTGCGCGAGCCGGTCTGAAATGAAATGCGGTTCCTGATGAAGACCCCCGGCGTCTGTTCTCGGAACTGCCTGCTCCCGGTGACCGCATTTCATTTCAGAGCGGCTCGCGCACAGGCACAGGTAAGGACTTACCTGTGCCTCGCCGGACTTGTGAGTAAAGATGGCAGCTCGCATGTGTTCACGGGCGAACTGGCCATCACTGTTTAGTGGTCCACAAATTGCGTATTTGCAAAACATGGATATCGTCTGTGTGCATTTTTTTCTTCTTGCGGAACGGAATGTCCAGCCCATAGTAGAACAGTCCTATTGTTGTAATATGGACAAAAATAGGACATTTTCTATATTTTTGCAGACGGCATGGAACGGCCGTTTGGATTTGGAGAGAACACAGAGTGCTGCCCGCATCTTTTGCGGCCCCATTGAAGTGAATGGCTCTGCATCCAATCCGCAAAAAATGCTAAGGGCTCATATTATGCCCGTATGTATTTTTCAAGAAATGTATCCGCAAAAAAACGGATGACATACATGAGACGTCGTTTTTTTGTTTTTGTGGGTCCATTGTAACAATGCCTGTCTTCGTCCGCAAAATGGACAAGAATAGGGCATGTTCTATTCTTTTTGCACAAGGGACATACGGACACGGAATGTCATTTCCGTTTTTTTCAAGCCCCATTGAAATGAATGGTCCCGCATACGGACATGTAAAAAAATGGAATGGAAATGGAAGAAAAAAAATAAGTTTGTGTGCATGAGCCCTCAGGCTGTAAACCTCACAGCTGAGTTTTTTTTTTTACTATGTATCCATCCATACTATCCTCTAAAGACGTCAGCAGCACAAACGTGTCCCCTATAAATTGACTTCAGTGTATCAGTGCTAGTTAAAGGGGTTGTCCGGTTTCTAATATAGGTAAGGATAGGTAATTAATATCAGAACGGTGGGGGTCTGACTCCCAGCACCCCGCCAATCAGCTGTTTAAAGAGACTGCTCGCAAGCGCTGCGTTCTCTTCACTGCTTACCTGCTCGCCATCGACATTGCAGCAGCGAGTAATGCACTTGCTCCTTACCATTCAAGTTCAAGTGAATGAGATGGAGGAGCTGTAATTACACTGCTCACCACTGCAATGTCGATGGTGAGCAGGTAAACGGTAAAGAGAATGCAGCGCTCGCACAATCACCGCAGTCTCATTAAACAGCTAATCGGCAGGGTGCTGATACGATATTGATGAACTATCCTGAGTATAGGCCATCAATTTTGGAAACCAGATAACCCCTTTAAGCTACATGACCGTTGTGTGTTTTGCGGTCCGCAAATTACGGATCCGCAAAACACAGATGGCGTCCGTGTGCGTTCCGCAATTTGCATAACGGCACGGACAGCCATTAATATAACTGCCTATTCTTTTCCGCAAAACTGACAAGAAAAGGACAGGTTATTTTTTTTTGCGGACCACGGAACGGAGCAACGGATGCGGACAGCACACGGAGTGCTGTCCGCATCTTTTGTGGCCCCATTGAAGTGAATAGGTAAGCATCCAAGCCGCAAAAACTGTGGCTCGGATGCGGACCATAATTACGGTCGTGTGCATGTAGCCTGGAGTCCAGACTTTCTAGACTGGCTACAACTGTGACAAACTCTCAGCTGTGAGAGCTGTTAGGTCTGTACAGGATCTGCATATAACCATGAATGTCCTGCTTATCCAGCATGGGTCTATTTTGTCCATATCAGGATTTCTAGACGGTTGGATTCATGGAATTTACCTGTAGATATTAGGGCTCACACCCACAAATAGCGGCCAGCTGTGTGCACCCCTGGTACGGATGCAGACCCATTGAGTTGAATGGGTCCACGATCCGCAAAATACAACAATAGATAGGACATGTCTTATGTTTTGCGGTGCGGAGGTATGGACCCGAAATCCTATGGAAGCACTTGGTAGTGCTCACGTGGGATTCCAATCACCGGAAAAAATTTTTAGATGTCCTATCTTGGTCGTATCTTGTGGACTGCGGATTCATCTGCACCCCGGAGTGCACATGGTTAGTGTCGGTACATTGCGGACCCGCCGTAGGGGCGCGGAGCCCTTAAGCTTGTCTGCATGAGCCCTTAGATGAGTTCCCTGTACTCCAGGAATTGTTTGGCTAGGAACTGTTAGGAACAAGGCAATATAGATAAAGGGAAATAAATCAATGATAATAAATCGTGAGAATGCTACCATTGTACAAGGTCCGCTGCTTAAAGGGTTAAAAGTGTATTTGATGCATATTCTGCATGTGACCTGCACAAGGAGTTACCGCTGTTGCTGCTGCTCGGTGGGGCTGTGACACCCTCCCCATAGGGAGGACTAGGGTACGACTTGTGACCCGCAATATACAGGCATTCCGTCTACCAATTCCGTTATATTCTGTTATAAATGAATCCATAAAGGAATCCCCACACCATCCGACCACCTGTAAAGTTCGGGTTCGCTCATCCCTACTTCCCACCATTACCTTGCTCAATTATATATCTTTTTTTGGTGTTCTGAAGCGGTTTTTAGTCTTCTCATGCTCCCAGTCAGACAGGAAGCGGTTGTTCGGTAAAATGGATGAAAATGCTGTGTGAGATAGGCACTACTAGTGCGGAGTTACACTTTAATTCACCCCCATAGTTGTTTCCCCATAGACCGAAGTAATCCCTAATGATAGGGACCCAGACAAATCTAGTCTACATGAGTTCTGCTGTCTTCTGGGCTTCCAGGAGGAGATATCACAGGACTGACAGGACACAGATGCACTTGTTGAAGAGTCAAAGTGAATTCTTAATATGATCTTCATTTATTAATTTATCCCCAAGGTAACAAGAAATCTGCATTTTTGGAACAAGTCGTCCTTCTGCCTTATGCAATTAGAAAGAATACTTCAATAGGAAGAAGAAGCTTAACATATTTTTTCTGGCTTCCCAACCCTATTTTCCTCTCAGTTCAAAAGTCAGCCTTTGACTAAATGGGCACCTAGATAGGGTTTATGGGGTATCTAATCCAAATCTTTGCTATACTGTCTGCTAGGCCATGTATGTAAGCGTGTTAATGTGTGGTACTGTCTTCTGATCTGTATATCTAAGCCTTTCATGTGTTTCATACTGTCTGCTGAGCGGTGGGGTATCTAAGCCTATTGTGTTTGATACTGACCGCTAAGCCATGTGTGTGTCTCTCATGTGTTATAGTGTCTTCTTCTGAATGGGGTATGTAAGCCTAGTATGTGTGATATTATCTGCGGAGTTGTGTATCTAAGCGTGGTATTGTTTTCTGGGCTGTGTATCTACATCACTGGGAGTATTTTGCTAATAACCTATTAGCCATTGTGGTGGGCAGTGATACAGTAAAGTTTATGCAGAAGTGTAAAGGGGGCATATACCCGATCTGTATAGATGCACCTCTATCGTCCCAACATAGCTCATGGACGGTATTTCCGTCTCATAAAGCAGTACATCGCTGAGATACATCATCCTTTTCTGATAGGGGTCTGTCGTCTGGGTCTGTCGTATTTCAATTTTTCCGTTCCGTTAAAAGATAGAACATGTCCTATTATTGCCCGCAAATCACGTTCCGTGGCTCCATTTAAGTCAATGGGTCCGCAAAAAAAAGGAACACATACAGAAATGCATCCGTATGTCTTCCGTATCCGTTCCGTTTTTGCGGGACCATCTATTGAAAATGTTATTGCCCAGACCATTTTTTTCTATGTAATTACTGTATACTGTATATACCATACGGAAAAACGAAACCGAAAAACGGAAACACCACGAAAAAAAATAATAAAGGAACAACGGATCCGGGAAAAACAGACCGCAAAACACTGAAAAAGCCATAAAGTCGTGTGAAGGAGGCCTTACTCTTCACAGTGGGGCCATGACAATCTGCTATAAAGGGAAACCGCAGTCTAGAGACCCTAATAATCTGCCATCACTTTATGAAATGGGAATACCTCCTTAAGCTTTAGCTGGACAATGTTTAGGGCAATAGGAGCTCCCACACGTGTCATGTGGGCTGAGCCTTGCTCCTATTTATGCCAAGTCCCTCAGTGAGAGGTGTGGGCTGAACTTTGCTCTTATTCATGCCATGTCCCTCATGGAGAGGTGTGGGCTGAACTTTGCTCTTATTCATGCCATGTCCCTCATGGAGAGGTGTGGGCTGAACTTTGCTCTTATTCATGCCATGTCCCTCATGGAGAGGTGTGTGCTGAACCTTGCTACTGAAGTAATTTCTCAAACTAAACCTTGCACTAGTTGTGCAATGTTAAAAAAATTAATTTCTCGCAACTTCTGTCAGACATGGCGTCTGCTGATCTGGGAGATGAGCTGCTCTGCTCCATCTGTCTGCACATTTATACAGATCCTGTAATGCTGAGATGTGGACACAACTTCTGCCGGGCCTGTATTGATCAGGTCCTGAAGACAAAAAACACCTCTGGAGTTTATTCTTGTCCTGAGTGTAGAATCAAGTTTCGGAAGCGACCAGTGTTGGAGAAGAACTTCAAACTTTGTAACATAGTGGAGAGATTCACGTCTACTCAGCCACATCCAGAGGAGGTCGACAGGATCTGCTGCACTTACTGTATTCATTCTCCTGTACCTGCTGTACTATCCTGTCTACACTGTGAAGCTTCTCTGTGTGATAACCACCTGAGAGTTCACAGCAAGTCCTCAGAACACATCCTAACTGAACCCACCACTTCCCTGGAGAACAGGAAATGTTCTGTCCATAAGAAGATACTGGAATATTACTGCACTGAGGATGCTGCTTGTATCTGTGTGTCCTGCAGTTTGACTGGAGAACACCAGGGACATCAAATACAACTCCTAAATGAGGCTTCGGTCAAGAAGAAGGAACAGCTAAGGAAAGTCTTAGACAATCTGTCTTTAAAGACAGAAGGAAATGTGTCAAGGGTCCACACACTGTGTAAGCACATGACAAATGTCAATGACAGAGCTGAGTTCCTAAGTCAGAATACCTTTGGTCTCTTAACAGAAATCAGGAGACAAGTGGATGACCTGGAGAAGATGCTCCTGAGTGAGATCTCCAGGCAGAAAGAGCAGGTATCACTCTCAGTCTCTGATCTCATCCAGCAGCTGGACACTGAGAAAGAAGACTTGTCTAAGACAATGTTTGCTATTACACAGATGAGTGCTATGACTGATCCAATCATAGTCTTAAAAGATCAAGAGCTTCTTGAATCAAACATACAAGAAATGGCTACTTGTACCAGAGATGATATCCATACTGTCGGTGATCTGGATATACTTGTTATGTCTAATATGATTCACACAGCTATGGAAAAAATTGTCGAAAAGATAAAGTTCCAAGGCTTCAACATGCCTGAAGCTTCCGACATCTTTTTGGACATCAACACTGCAGGTAATGATGTAGCAGTGTCTGAAGACCTCAAAACAGCCTCCTGGCTTGGAGTAAGCCAAAACCGTCCAGATACTCCTGAAACTTTTCAGTCATGTCAAGTCTTGAGCAAGAGCTGTTTTTCCTCATGGAAACATTTCTTGGAAGTGGAAAGCAATGACAAAGGAGACTGGTGTGTGGGAATGAGCTATTCCAGTATAGACAGGAAAGGGGAGCAGTGCAATATTGGACACAATGATAGGTCATGGGGACTGCGACTATGGGACAATCAATATTCTGTTATACACGACTCAAATGTTATCCCGCTCCCAGCTCAGCATTCTTGCAAGAAACTAGGTCTGTATCTGGATTACGAGGCCGGACAGCTGTCCTTTTATGAGCTGTGTGCCCCAATGAGACACTTATACACCTTCACTGCCACCTTCACCGAGCCCCTTCATGTTCTGTGTTGGGTACTGGGCAGCTCTTTAAGGTTCAGAAGTGGAAACAATAACAACTGAAGGTATGGAAGCAAGTGGTACAGAAGTAAGACTTGACTATTTAAGATGTATCCCATGATGTCCGTAAAACTTACAGTCACTTTCAAGATCTGACCTACATTACATCTCTCATCTCTACATCATAGTCTCAGATTAGGACCCAGTTCTCGTCTTTGTTGGTAATGGAATGTATAGCAAAGTCTGTGGAGATCATTTACTAAGACGGGCATTTTATGCCAGTCTTAGATTTCCCCCTTAACTGATGTACTTTTCGGATAATTTATGACAAGGCATGGGCCCAAAATGGCATCAAAAACTACAGATCACTCCACAAAAAATTCCTCTTCAAAGTTTACCTGCCCGCCATCTCTTTTGCAATTTCAGTGCGGTGTAATTACAACTGCCTCGTCTTATTCAAGTGAATGGAATTTAAAGCCCTGTATTGAAAATAAACACCCTCTGGTTGCTAGAAATCAAAAAGATAGAAAGGTCCTACACGGTGGAGCTTAGTGTCTTCAGCATCATATGGATGATGTTAGCGGGTACGTTTTACAAAAGTGTAACTGCTTCACTGTGGAATCACTCCGGCCATTTGCTTGCTTTGTATTTCACTCTTGAAGGTCAGCAGTGGGGCAGTGCCGCTGCTGTGCCAGCTTAACGCAGACAAAAAGTCTCAGCTGTGGAAAGAGAGCAGATGGCGCGAATGTTCAGCTGAGTTTTAAATACAATGCACCCGGGGCATTGTGCTCTCTCACTGTGAAAATCACCCTCGTTCACAGAGGAATAGATGGGGAGGAGTAGTCGCTGAGACCAGGGAAATGTAACGGGGGGAACGGGATAGCATAGTTCAGACTTCAGATCCCGTAGACAAAAATACTGTTATTAAAGGGATTGTCCATGTAAGTAACGATCTGCTAATTTACTCTCCGCCAATGGGACCCGGCTAGGAAAAACATAGTGCTTTGCCGCTACACCTCAGTCTCGTATTTGCATCCAAGTATCAATATAATTTGCGCAACTTTTCTGTTTTTGAATGTACTTTCAGTTATATCCTAAACTCCATTCACATCCAAAGCAAGGCTGAAAATTCTGCATGTTGCTACTTTTGATGCATTCTAGCCATGCAGACAATGATGTGATGTGTGCTGGGCAAATACATTTGACTAGTCTAAGTGAATATGAACCTAACCGAAAAGCAACCACCAGAGGTCAAAGTAAGGGCTCATGCACACGACCGTATGTATTTTGCGGTCCGCAAAACATGGAAAGAAAAAAATACGGATGATGTCCATGTGCATTCTGTATTTTGCGGAACGGAGCAGCTGGCTCCTTATAGAACAGTCCTATCCTTGTCTGTAAGGCTACATGCACACGAACGTTGTTTGTTTCCGTGTCCATTCCGTTTTAGTTTTTTTTGCGGATAGGATGCAGACCTATTAATTTCAATGGGTCCGCAAAAAATGCGGACAGCACACCATGTGCTATCTGCATCCATATGTCCTGCAAAAAAAAATAACATGTCCTATTCGTGTCCGTTTCAGGCATTGTTACAATGGATCTGCAAAAAAAAAAAACGGATGGCATAAGGATGTCACCCGTTTTTTTTTTGCAGATCTGCAATTTGCGGACAGCAAAACACATACGGTCGTGTGCATGTAGCCTAATTTAGAAAAAAATAGGATATGTTCTATTGTTTTGCGGAACAGACATACAGAAACGGAATGCACATTGAAATGAATGGTTCCGCATACGGTCTGCAAAAAAAACGGAACGGACACAGAAAGAAAATATGTTCGTATGCACGAATAAATATTTGCCTTATCTAATTCATGAACGGTTGTGCGACATTTAATAAATATTCAGCAGGAGAAAGACAGCCGAATGAAATACCCCTGTCTAATTTTACGCCTAAAAACAGGTGAGCTTGATAAATGTGCCCAGGGTGTCCGTTTTTTGCCCTCCGTGTGTTACCTGTATTCCACGTACACTACTAGGTTGAAATTAAATATGAGAGCATATTTCAGCAACCATGAAAACCACGGACCAAACAAAGATGTTTCTATGGCTTTCACGGACTCCTGGGGGCACATTTACTAAGACCAACTTTTTACACTGGTCTTAGGCCTCCTGCACACAAACGTGTGCTGCCCGTTGCCATATTGCGGACCACATTTGCGGATCCGCAATACACGGGCGCCGTTCCGTGGGCATTCCGCATCATGGATCAGGAGATGCGAAATCCGGAGATGCGGAATGGTGCGGAACGGAAGCACGGAACGGAACACTACGGAAGCACTACGGAGTACTTCCGTGGGGTTTCGTCCCGTACTTCCGTTCCGCAAAAAGATAGAACATGGCTGCTCCATGGACGGTGTTCGTGCATTGCCGCACGGCCACGGGGCGCACACGTTCGTGTGCAGGAGGCCTTAGTTTCCACAATGTGCTTCCGTTAGATTAATCAAAGTCATAAATTAGGCACATTTGCGACAGTCCTTTCGCCTGGCGTAAAAAATGCGGCAGTCAAGTCTCAGGCATGGCCCCCTATACACCCGCACACACGCTGTGCAACGTTTAATACATACTAGGCAAAAGTCTGACTGCTGAATCAAATATGCCTAATTTTACCCCTAAAAACAGGTGATCTTCATAAATGTGTCCCAAAGGGTATGTGTGCTGTCCGTGAAGACTCTTATTTTATAGATTGTAAGGCTTTCAGTGGTCAGACCCCCACCATATAAACATTTATAACCTATCTTATCACATATCTTATTTCAGATAAGCTAAAATAAATGTAAAAACGTCTCCACTCTTGTCCACAGGCTTTGTCTGGCATTGCAGCTCAGCTTTGTCTGGTTGCAATACCAGATACTACCTAAGAGCATAGGTGGTGCTGTTTTTAAAGAGAAGAAACTAGAACCTTATATGGAATCTTAGATCATCCTCTGAATAATGTATCAATCAGTATGAGCTAATGAAGTAGGTCGTCAGCTCTACAGACAAGGGGGTATAGAGTTATCTTTTTCCGACACTCAAACCAGATATTTCCAAATCAGCAAGAATGATGTGAATATTTCATTGTGTAATCAGCAGTTATAAAATATTCAATATTCTGCTGAATAATCAGACGACGGCAAATCTTGACTATTATAATATGCAACTTGTTATTGTCATATAACTTGTTATTCATTAATGGTAACAGTAGCCAATAATAATATCAATGTTTCCCTTGAAATGATAAAATCAGTCATATGACCGGCCCTGTGATTACTGTGGGAGAAGGAATAAAGGTTGTTTTGTATATGAAATTAAATTTCTTCTTAAAGGGAACCGTCCCATTAACTACCAGCTATGTGAGCTGCCTTCCTTCTTCAGGCTTTAGATTTTACTACCATGGTGACAACCGCTTGTTGCCTGAATCAACCCCGTCAGAAAGATTTGAGTTACACCTACCACATACCTGCAAAGTTCCCAGAATAACAGTAGTTGCGGAGTGCCCCCTATAAACAGTATCATCAAACTGCTCCCCAGGAATAGCACCGAGTCCCAGAAGTGTCCCCAATAAACAATGCCTACAGAATGTCCCAGATAAACACAGCCAGCAAAGTGTCCTGCGTAAGCAGTGCCAACAGAGTGCCCCCCAAAAACAGTACCATTAGAGTGCTCCGCATAAACAGTGCCATTAGAGTGCTCCCCATAAACAGTGCCATTAGAGTGCCCCCCATAAACAGTGCCATTAGAGTGCTCCCCATAAACAGTGCCATTAGAGTGCCCCCCATAAACAGTGCCATTAGAGTGCTCCCTATAAACAGTGCCATTAGAGTGCTCCCCATAAACAGTGCCATTAGAGTGCTCCCCATAAACAGTGCCATTAGAGTGCTCCCCAAAAACAGTGCCATTAGAGTATACCTCATAAATAGCGCCAGAAGAATACCACTATAACTAGAGTTGGGGACATTTACTAAGATGACTTTTTATGCTGGTCTCAGTTGTTTCTCCTGCGCTGCAGTAGTATACAGCTACCGTAATTTATGACAAGGCGTGTGCCTCATCATAAATTTGATGCATATATGGCAGTCCATGAACCTGTCTGAAAAACTACGCCAGCACCATTTTCCAGGCAAAAAAGTAGTAAATGGTGTTCCCTTCAAGCCCCCGACGCCGCCCCTCCCGTCATATTTGCAGTAAAAACACCTCTCTGACAAAAAATATTGTCTTACAGGTGTTAAAATAGACTCAGAAATGCCCTTTGCCCGACAATCTGCTGATCACTGATGGAGGAGACTGCTGCAATTACATGCAGTGATCTCCTCCATAGTATGGGGAGGAGCGATCACTAATGCCATTGCTCTTCCCCATATTGACTGGTTGTTTGCTGGTAGAAGATCGTGTTTACACAGCACAATCTGCAGCTGGCAAACAATGATTTTTGAGTGCGCACAAACGATCGGATTTCCTGATGAACCAGCTTTCATTTACACCGCCCGACCACGCTAATGAGCGTTACTATGAGCGCTTGTTAGCGATAATCTGTACAATTCTCAGCTCGTGTAAAGGTAAGGGCCTTATGGTACGGTAGATTTGCCATTCAGGAAAGATGAAGTACAACCACAATGAATGGTGACAACATCCATAGTACTCCCCAGCAGTGATGGTCAGTTCGCAGTGTTCGCCAAGACATGCGGGCTGCCATCTTGAGTCACAAGTCCGGCGATGCACAGGTAAGTCTTTACCTGTGCCTGCGCCGCGAGCCGGTCTGAAATCAGATGCGGTCACCGGGAGCAGGCAGTTCCGAGAACAGCCGCCGGGGGCCTTCATCGGGCTGTTCTCGGAACTGCCTGCTCCCGGTGACCGCACTTGTTTCAAACCAGCTCCCGACACAGGCACAGGTAAGGGCTTACCTGTGCATCGCCGGATAGGTGAGTCAAGATGGCAGCCCGCATGTGTTCGTTGGCGAACACTGCGAACTGACCATCACTGTTCCCCAGCTCCCCCAGACTGTATGTGCATGTAGTTATTGTCAAAGTGTTTCTGTATCTTTATTCTAAACCCATGAAGACAATGGAAGAATATGAAAAAAACGCACATACCTATAGATATGTAGTGAAAGTTCTAATGTGACAATATAATATACAATTCACCCATCATAGTAAAAAAAATTGCATTGAAAAAATTGCATTGTCCTAGATATTGATGGCGCCCTGCAGTAATTTCCATCACATTCTTCAAATATGCACAGAAAATGGAGGGTTAAGTGGCTTTGGCTTCTCCCAGGCAACCTTATCAGGTGAGAATTGAATTAAGGTATTAGATTTGGATTCCAGGCACAGAAGTTTCAGCGCATAGGAAACTTAATCAATGAAATCATTCAGGAACATCTACACCAGGTTATTACATGACGGAGGAAGAGGAGAAGCAAGCCGGCACATACACCGCTCAAAAACAGGGACCATGAGCAGCTTAACTGTTTAACCAGTGAAATATAATAATGATTGTAATATGCTATAATACTGCCATTTACGTACAAGAATATAACTATTATAATACTGCCTTCTATATGCAAGAATACAACGGCTATAATACTGCCCCTATGTACAAGAGTAACTATGATAACACTACCTCATGAACAAAAATATAACTACTATAATATTGTCCCCTAAAAAAAATATAGCCACTATAATACTACCTCCTATGTACAAGAATATAGCCACTATAATACTGCCTCCTATGTACAAGAATATAACCACTATAATACTGCCTCCTATGTACAAGAATATAAGTACTATAATACTGTCACCTATGAACAAGAACTTAACTACTTTAGTTAGGGATGACCAAAGTCGAATTGCACAAAACTTAGTTTTAATACTGTAAGGGGTGAGCACTCCGTACAGTATTAGAATGTATTGCTCCAATGAGCCGAAGTTATTACTTCGCGAAGTCTCGCGAGACTTCGCGTAATAACTTCATACGTTGATTTCTACAGTAAAAAAAACATTTCCCAAACTCGAGTTTGGTTCCAAGTGGTGATAATATTGCCCCTAGGTACAAGAAGCCACTATTATACGTCCCCCATCGATCAATAATAATGCCCCCTAAGTACAAGTATATATCTACTACAATAACGGCACCTTTATACAATAATATAACTACTATAGTACTGCCCCTATGTACATGAATATAACTACTATAATACTGCCCCTATGTACAAGAATATAACTACTATAATACTGCCCCTATGAACAAGAATATAACTACTATAATACTGTCCCTATGTACAAGAATATAACTACTATAATACAGCCTCCTATATATAAGAATATAACAACTATAATACTGTCCCTATGTACATAAATATAACTACTATAATACTGCTCCCTATATACAATAATATAACTACTATAATACTGTCCCTATGTACATTAATATAACTACTATAATACTGTCCCTATGTACATATATATAACTACTATAATACTGCTCCCTATATACAATAATATAACTACTATAATACTGTCCCTATGTTCAAGAATATAACTACTATAATACAGCCTCCTATATATAAGAATATAACTACTATAATACTGTCCCTATGTACATAAATATAACCACTATAATACTGCCCCTATGTACAAGAATATAACTACTATAATACTGTCCCTATGTACATATATATAACTACTATAATACTGCCTCCTCCCTTCCTCCACAGTAGAGGCAGAATTCCTTGACTTTGTTTGTAGTGACTGTATTACAGAGGGAGATCGATGGACACATCATAGAAATAGAGATGCTAAATGGCATAATCTTTACATTTCGCATAATGTGTCGCCACTCTCACTGCGGCAGTGTGAGTTTCAGCTCTGAATTAAATTATTAGGACATCTCTGTTTGAAAAAAGAAAACCCGGGCAACCCAGTGATATGAAATTTGTCAAGTCTATAAATACCACTCAGTGCTGCCTTCTGCATGCCAAGTGCCATAAAAACAGTTATGGGTGTCGGCGGCTGCTAATCTCATTAATTCTGGGGCACAAAAAGCTGAACCAGCAGCGACGCACAGTCAGCGAGTGAAGAATTACGTGCAGCCAAAATCAAATCATTTATGCAAGATTCACGTGCTGCTCGGGCAGACCTAGATAGTATTCTTTCATACACTATATTTAACCACTTCAGCCCCCCTACCTTAAACACCCTTAATGACCAGGCCACTTTTTACACTTCTGACCTACACTACTTTCAGCGTTTATTGCTCGGTCATGTAACTTACCACCCAAATGAATTTTACCTCCTTTTCTTCTCACTAATAGAGCTTTCATTTGGTGGTATTTCATTGCTGCTGACATTTTTAATTTTTTTGTTATTAATCGAAATTTAACGATTTTTTTTGCAAAAAAATGACATTTTTCACTTTCAGTTGTAAAATTTTGCAAAAAAAAACAACATCCATATATAAATTTTTCTCTAAATTTATTGTTCTACATGTCTTTGATAAAAAAAAAAATGGTTTGGGTAAAAGTTATAGCGTTTACAAACTATGGTACAAAAATGTGAATTTCCGCTTTTTGAAGCAGCTCTGACTTTCTGAGCACCTGTCATGTTTCCTGAGGTTCTACAATGGCCAGACAGTACAAACACCCCACAAATGACCCCATTTCGGAAAGTAGACACCATAAGGTATTCGCTGATGGGCATAGTGAGTTCATAGAACTTTTTATTTTTTGTCACAAGTTAGCGGAAAATGATGATTTATTTTTTATTTTTATTTTTTTTCTTACAAAGTCTCATATTCCACTAACTTGTGACAAAAAATAAAAAATTCTAGGAACTCGCCATACCCCTCACGGAATACCTTGGGGTGTCTTCTTTCCAAAATGGGGTCACTTGTGGGGTAGTTATACTGCCCTGGCATTCTAGGGGCCCTAATGTGTGGTAAGTAGTTTGAAATCAAAATCTGTAAAAAATGTCCGGTGAAATCTGAAAGGTGCTCTTTGGAATGTGGGCCCCTTTGCCCACCTAGGCTGCAAAAAAGTGTCACACATGTGGTATCTCCGTACTCAGGAGAAGTTGGGCAATGTGTTTTGGGGTGTCGTTTTACATATACCCATGCTGGGTGAGATAAATATCTTGGTCAAATGCCAACTTTGTATAACTAAAATGGGAAAAGTTGTCTTTTGCCAAGATATTTCTCTCACCCAGAATGGGTATATGTAAAATGACACCCCAAAACACATTGCCCAACTTCTCCTGAGTACGGCGATACCAGATGTGTGACACTTTTTTGCAACCTAGGTGGGCAAAGGGGCCCACATTCCAAAGAGCACCTTTCGGATTTCACCGGCCATTTTTTACAGATTTTGATTTCAAACTACTTTGCACGCATTTGGGCCCCTAAAATGCCAGGGCAGTATAACTACCCCACAAGTGACCCCATTTTGGAAAGAAGACACCCCAAGGTATTCCGTGAGGGGCATGGCGAGTTCCTAGAATTTTTTATTTTTTGTCACAAGTTAGTGGAATATGAGACTTTGTAAGAAAAAAAAAAATCATCATATTCCGCTAACTTGTGACAAAAAATAAAAAATTCTAGGAACTCGCCATGCCCCTCACGGAATACCTTGGGGTGTCTTCTTTCCAAAATGGGGTCACTTGTGGGGTAGTTATACTGCCCTGGCATTCTAGGGGCCCCCCTAATGTGTGGTAAGTAGTTTGAAATCAAAATGTGTAAAAAATGACCTGTGAAATCCTAAAGGTGCTCTTTGGAATTTGGGCCCCTTTGCCCACCTAGGCTGCAAAAAAGTGTCACACATGTGGTATCGCAGTATTTAGGAGAAGTTGGGCAATGTGTTTTGGGGTGTCATTTTACATATACCCATGCTGGGTGAGATAAATATCTCGGCAAAAGACAACTTTTCCCATTTTTTTATACAAAGTTGCCATTTGACCGAGATATTTCCCTCACCCAGCATTGGTATATGTAAAATGACACCCCAAAACACATTCCCCAACTTCTCCTGAGTACGGCAATACCACATATGTGACACTTTTTTACAGCCTAGATGCGCAAAGGGGCCCACATTCCTTTTAGGAGGGCATTTTTAGACATTTGGATCCCAGACTTCTCACGCTTTAGGGCCCCTAAAATGCCAGGGCAGTATAAATACCCCACATGTGACCCCATTTTGGAAAGAAGACACCCCAAGGTATTCAATGAGCGGCATGGCGAGTTCATAGAATTTTTTTTTTTTTGCCACAAGTTAGCGGAAATTGTTTTTTTTTTTTTTTTCTCACAAAGTCTCCCTTTCCGCTAACTTGGGACAAAAATTTCAATCTTTCATGGACTCAATATGCCCCTCAGTGAATACCTTGGGGTGTCTACTTTCCGAAATGGGGTCACATGTGGGGTATTTATACTGCCCTGGCATTTTAGGGGCCCTAAAGAGTGAGAAGAAGTCTGGAATATAAATGTCTAAAAAATTTTACGCATTTGGATTCCGTGAGGGGTATGGTGAGTTCATGTGAGATTTTATTTTTTGACACAAGTTAGTGGAATATGAGACTTTGTAATAAAAAAAAAATAATTTCCGCTAACTTGGACCAAAAAAATGTCTGAATGGAGCCTTACAGGGGGGTGATCAATGACAGGGGGGTGATCAGGGAGTCTATATGGGGTGATCACCCCCCTGTCATTGATCACCCCCCTGTAAGGCTCCATTCAGATGTCCGTATGTGTTTTGCGGATCCGATCCATGTATCCGTGGATCCGTAAAAATCATATGGACGTCTGAATGGAGCCTTACAGGCGGGTGATCAATGACAGGGGGGTGATCAGGGAGTCTATATGGGGTGATCACCCCCCTGTCATTGATAACCCCCCTGTAAGGCTCCATTCAGATATCCGTATGTGTTTTGCGGATCCGATCCGTGGATCCGTAAAAAACATACGGACGTCTGAATGGAGCCTTACAGGGGGGTGATCAATGACAGGAGGGTGATCAATGACAGGGGGGTGATCAGGGAGTCTATATGGGGTGATCACCCCCCTGTCATTGATCACCCCCCTGTAAGGCTCCATTCAGATGTCCGTATGTGTTTTGCGGATCCGATCCATGTATCCGTGGATCCGTAAAAATCATATGGACGTCTGAATGGAGCCTTACAGGGGGGTGATCAATGACAGGAGGGTGATCAATGACAGGGGGGTGATCAGGGAGTCTATATGGGGTGATCACCCCCTGTCATTGATCACCCCCCCTGTAAGGCTCCATTCAGATGTCCGTATGTGTTTTGCGGATCCGATCCATGTATCCGTGGATCCGTAAAAATCATATAGACGTCTGAATGGAGCCTTACAGGGGGGTGATCAATGACAGGGGGGTGATCAGGGAGTCTATATGGGGTGATCACCCCCGTCATTGATCACCCCCCTGTAAGGCTCCATTCAGATGTCCGTACGTGTTTTGCGGATCCGATCCATGTATCCGTGGATCCGTAAAAATCATACGGACGTCTGAATGGAGCCTTACAGGGGGGTGATCAATGACAGGGGGGTGATCAATGACAGGGGGGTGATCAGGGAGTCTATATGGGGTGATCAGGGGTTAATAAGGGGTTAATAAGTGACAGGGGGCGGGTGTAGTGTAGTGGTGTTTTGTGCTACTTATTACTGAGCTGCCTGTGTCCTCTGGTGGTCGATCCAAGCAAAGGGGACCACCAGAGGACCAGGTAGCAGGTATATTAGACGCTGTTATCAAAACAGCGTCTAATATACCTGTTAGGTATAGCACCGTTCACACACGGTAATAACAAGCGCTTTTCCAGCCAATAGTCCAGCTCACTTCCAGGCTGTAACAAAATCAGTCCAGTACCTTTGGGGGTATGGGGTCTAGCAGTTCTGCCGACTCTGACCTTGCGACCGTCATTTTCCAGACCTCACGGAGTCCCCCAAAGTTCAGGCTATCACCTAGCCCCGTGGCCCGGCTGAGACCACTCTTACAGAGCCTCCAGCAAGACTCTGTTGCACAAAGAATCTCTCCCCTGACTGACAGTCTGGGCTGGGCTCTTCTCCCAGACTGATTGTAGCACCTGGTGCTGCCTCAGACCTGATGACTGACAGGGAAGACATGGAAACTCCTGCCATAAATCTCCCCTAGCAGCTGAGAGGCCTGTCACTGGCTCACACTTCCCATCGTCGAAGCTGTACATTTGACTTTTGGACCCCTTTCTATTCCAATTTTTAGTCTATAGTACAGGGTGTTAAGGATGCAGAAATACAAATTATGTGTACTTTTTATTTTTCACATAAGATGGCATTTTTTAATCGGGACATTTTTTGTTTTCTTTTTAAATATTTTATTTATTTTTCAATTTTTTTTTTAGATTTGACCAGGGTACTTTTCCACTAGAGGACTGCAAAACATATGTATTGCAATATATTATACCTGACAGATAATGTTAGCCTCCCTGGCTGCTATAGCAACCTTTCAGCACCCCATGGTCATGTGGTGGGGGCAGCGGGGATGTCACGGACGTACCGAGACATACAGAAGTCCCCGCGACAGTGAGTGGCAGGAGATCTTTGAGACTGGCAACACGTTTGAATTGACATGTTTACCTTGTGGATCAATAGGCGTCTGTGTTGTTTCTGGTACTGGCCATACCCTTAATTTACAGGTGTTGCCATTGTGGTAATTTAACTTTCCCTATTTAGAGTTGTTTCTCTTACAATGCTGTGCGGTTTATAGCTTCAGTTGGACCTTAGGATAGCTGGTGTTTGGATCTCGGCTGAGTTCCTGGTGCTGCTATAGCTTCTTGGAAGTTTAGTGTTACCGTTCCCTTTGTATTTTGGGTTTTCTGTGTGTTGCATTTCCTTGTCGTTTTGTATTAGGTCTTAGGGAGACTCCCGTTCATCCTTCCTTTTGGAGGAACAGGTTGTCTCATTCCTGTCATTAGTACCAGGGTCCTTTAGGGTTAGATAGGACTTTAGGTATTCCTGTGTATGAACTCACCTACCTCTGGGGTCTGTTAACCACCTCAGCCCCCAGTGCTTAAACACCCTGAAAGACCAGGCCACTTTTTACACTTCTGACCTACATTACTTTCACCGTTTATTGCTCGGTCATGCAACTTACCACCCAAATGAATTTTACCTCCTTTTCTTCTCACTAATAGAGCTTTCATTTGGTGGTATTTCATTGCTGCTGACATTTTTACTTTTTTTGTTATTAATCGAAATTTAAAGATTTTTTTGCAAAAAAATGACATTTTTCACTTTCAGTTGTCAAATTTTGCAGAAAAAACGAGATCCATATATAAATTTTGCTCTAAATTTATTGTTCTACATGTCTTTGATAAAAAAAAAATGTTTGGGTAAAAAAAAAATGGTTTGGGTAAAAGTTATAGCGTTTACAAACTATGGTACAAAAATGTGAATTTCCGCTTTTTGAAGCAGCTCTGACTTTCTGAGCACCTGTCATGTTTCCTGAGGTTCTACAATGGCCAGACAGTACAAACACCCCACAAATGACCCCATTTCGGAAAGTACACACCCTAAGGTATTCGCTGATGGGCATAGTGAGTTCATAGAACTTTTTATTTTTTGTCACAAGTTAGCGGAAAATGATGATTTTTTTTTTTTTTTCTTTTCTTACAAAGTCTCATATTCCACTAACTTGTGACAAAAAATAAAAAGTTCTATGAACTCACTATGCCCATCAGCGAATACCTTGGGGTCTCTTCTTTCCAAAATGGGGTCACTTGTGGGGTAGTTATACTGCCCTGGCATTCTAGGGGCCCAAATGTGTGGTAAGGAGTTTGAAATCAAATTCTGTAAAAAATGACCTGTGAAATCCGAAAGGTGCTCTTTGTAATATGGGCCCCTTTGCCCACCTAGGCTGCAAAAAAGTGTCACACATCTGGTATCTCCGTACTCAGGAGAAGGTGGGGAATGTGTTTTGGGGTGTCATTTTATATATACCCATGCTGGGTGAGAGAAATATCTTGGCAAAAGACAACTTTTCCCATTTTTTTATACAAAGTTGGCATTTGACCAAGATATTTATCTCACCCAGCATGGGTATATGTAAAAAGACACCCCAAAACACATTCCCCACCTTCTCCTGAGTACGGGGATACCAGATGTGTGACACTTTTTTGCAGCCTAGGTGGGCAAAGGGGCCCATATTCCAAAGAGCACCTTTCGGATTTCACAGGTCATTTTTTACAGAATTTGATTTCAAACTCCTTACCACACATTTGGGCCCCTAGAATGCCAGGGCAGTATAACTACCCCACAAGTGACCCCATTTTGGAAAGAAGACACCCCAAGGTATTCCGTGAGGGGCATGGCAAGTTCCTAGAATTTTTTATTTTTTGTCACAAGTTAGTGGAAAATGATGATTTTTTTTTTATTTTTTTTTTCATACAAAGTCTCATATTCCACTAACTTGTGACAAAAAATAAAAACTTCCATGAACTAACTATGCCCATCAGCGAATACCTTGGGGTCTCTTCTTTCCAAAATGGGGTCACTTGTGGGGTAGTTATACTGCCCTGGCATTCTAGGGGCCCAAATGTGTGGTAAGGAGTTTGAAATCAAATTCTGTAAAAAATGACCTGTGAAATCCGAAAGGTGCTCTTTGGAATATGGGCCCCTTTGCCCACCTAGGCTGCAAAAAAGTGTCACACATCTGGTATCTCCGTACTCGGGAGAAGTTGAGGAATGTGTTTTGGGGTGTCTTTTTACATATACCCATGCTGGGTGAGATAAATATCTTGGTCAAATGCCAACTTTGTATAAAAAAATGGGAAAAGTTGTCTTTTGCCAAGATATTTCTCTCACCCAGCATGGGTATATGTAAAATGACACCCCAAAACACATTCCCAAACTTCTCCTGAGTACGGAGATACCAGATGTGTGACACTTTTTTGCAGCCTAGGTGGGCAAAGGGGCCCATATTCCAAAGAGCACCTTTCGGATTTCACTGGTCATTTTTTACAGAATTTGATTTCAAACTCCTTACCACATATTTGGGCCCCTAGAATGCCAGGGCAGTATAACTACCCCACAAGTGACCCCATTTTGGAAAGAAGAGACCCCAAGGTATTCGCTGATGGGCATAGTGAGTTCATGGAAGTTTTTATTTTTTGTCACAAGTTAGTGGAATATGAGACTTTGTATGAAAAAAAAAAAATCAGCATTTTCCACTAACTTGTGACAAAAAATAAAAATTTCTAGGAACTCGCCATGCCCCTCACGGAATACCTTGGGGTGTCTTCTTTCCAAAATGGGGTCACTTGTGGGGTAGTTATACTGCCCTGGCATTTTCCAGGGGCCCTAATGTGTGGTAAGTAGGTAAATGACCTGTGAAATCCTAAAGGTGCTCTTTGGAATATGGGCCCCTTTGCCCACCTAGGCTGCAAAAAAGTGTCACACATCTGGTATCCCCGGACTCATGAGAAGGTGGGGAATGTGTTTTGGGGTGTCATTTTACATATACCCATGCTGGGTGAGAGAAATATCTTGGCAAAAGACAACTTTTCCCATTTTTTTATACAAAGTTGGCATTTGACCAAGATATTTCTCTCACCCAGCATGGGTATATGTAAAATGACACCCCAAAACACATTCCCCAACTTCTCCTGAGTACGGCGATACCAGATGTGTGACACTTTTTTGCAGCCTAGATGCGCAAAGGTGCCCAAAGTCCTTTTAGGAGGGCATTTTTAGACATTTGGATACCAGACTTCTTCTCACGCTTTGGGGCCCCTAGAATGCCAGGGCAGTATAAATACCCCACATGTGACCCCATTTTGGAAAGAAGACACCCCAAGGTATTCAATGAGGGGCATGGCGAGTTCATAGAATTTTTTTTTTTTTTGGCACAAGTTAGCGGAAATTGATATTTTTAATTTTTTTCTCACAAAGTCTCCCGTTCCGCTAACTTGGGACAAAAATTTCAATCTTTCATGGACTCAATATGCCCCTCACGGAATACCTGGGGGTGTCTTCTTTCCGAAATGGGGTCACATGTGGGGTATTTATACTGCCCTGGTATTCTAGGGGCCCTAAAGCGTGAGAAGAAGTCTGGAATATAAATGTCTAAAAAAATTTACGCATTTGGATTCCGTGAGGGGTATGGTGAGTTCATGTGAGATTTTATTTTTTGACACAAGTTAGTGGAATATGAGACTTTGTAAGAAAAAAAATAATAATTCCGCTAACTTGGGCCCAAAAAATGTCTGAATGGAGCCTTACAGAGGGGTGATCAATGACAGGGGGGGTGATCAATGACAGGGGGGGTGATCAATGACAGGGGGGTGATCAATGACAGGGGGGTGATCAATGACAGGGGGGGGATCAGGGAGTCTATATGGGGTGATAACCACAGTCATTGATCACGCCCCTGTAAGGCTTCATTCAAACGTCCGTATGCGTTTTGCGGATCCGATCCATCTATCAGTGCATCCGTAAAAATCATGCGGACATCTGAATGGAGCTTTACAGGGGGGTAATCAATGACAGGGGGGTGATCAATGACAGGGGGGTGATCAGGGAGTCTATATGGGGTGACAACCACAGTCATTGATCATGCCCCTGTAAGGCTTCATTCAGACGTCCGGATGCGTTTTGCGGATCCGATCCATCTATCAGTGCATCCGTAAAAATCATGCGGACATCTGAATGGAGCTTTACAGGGGGGTAATCAATGACAGGGGGGTGATCAGGGAGTCTATATGGGGTGATAACCACAGTCATTGATCACGCCCCTGTAAGGCTTCATTCAGACGTCCGGATGCGTTTTGCGGATCCGATCCATCTATCAGTGGATCCGTAAAAATCATGCGGACGTCTGAATGGAGCTTTACAGGGGGGTAATCAATGACAGGGGTGTAATCAATGACAGGGGGGTGATCAGGGAGTCTATATGGGGTGATAACCACAGTCATTGATCATGCCCCTGTAAGGTTTCATTCAGACGTCCGGATGCGTTTTGCGGATCCGATCCATCTATCAGTGCATCCGTAAAAATCATGCGGACATCTGAATGGAGCTTTACAGGGGGGTAATCAATGACAGGGGGGTGATCAGGGAGTCTATATGGGGTGATAACCACAGTCATTGATCATGCCCCTGTAAGGCTTCATTCAGACGTCCGGATGCGTTTTGCGGATCCGATCCATCTATCAGTGGATCCGTAAAAATCATGCAGACATCTGAATGGAGCTTTACAGGGGGTTCATCAATGACAGGGGTGTAATCAATGACAGGGGGGTGATCAGGGAGTCTATATGGGGTGATAACCACAGTCATTGATCATGCCCCTGTAAGGCTTCATTCAGACGTCCGGATGCGTTTTGCGGATCCGATCCATCTATCAGTGCATCCGTAAAAATCATGCGGACATCTGAATGGAGCTTTACAGGGGGGTAATCAATGACAGGGGGGTGATCAGGGAGTCTATATGGGGTGATAACCACAGTCATTGATCATGCCCCTGTAAGGTTTCATTCAGACGTCCGGATGCGTTTTGCGGATCCGATCCATCTATCAGTGGATCCGTAAAAATCATGCGGACATCTGAATGGAGCTTTACAGGGGGTTGATCAATGACAGGGGTGTAATCAATGACAGGGGGGTGATCAGGGAGTCTATATGGGGTGATAACCACAGTCATTGATCATGCCCCTGTAAGGTTTCATTCAGACGTCCGGATGCGTTTTGCGGATCCGATCCATCTATCAGTGCATCCGTAAAAATCATGCGGACATCTGAATGGAGCTTTACAGGGGGGTAATCAATGACAGGGGGGTGATCAGGGAGTCTATATGGGGTGATAACCACAGTCATTGATCATGCCCCTGTAAGGCTTCATTCAGACGTCCGGATGCGTTTTGCGGATCCGATCCATCTATCAGTGGATCCGTAAAAATCATGCGGACGTCTTATGGAGCTTTACAGGGGGTTGATCAATGACAGGGGGGTAATCAATGACAGGGGGGTGATCAGGGAGTCTATATGGGGTGATCAGGGGTGATCAGGGGCTAATAAGGGGTTAATAAGTGACCGGGGGGGGTGTGTAGTGTAGTGTAGTGGTGCTTGGTGGGACTTTACTGAGCTACCTGTGTCCTCTGGTGGTCGATCCAAACAAAGGGGACCACCAGAGGACCAGGTAGCAGGTATATTAGACGCTGTTATCAAAACAGCGTCTAATATACCTGTTAGGGGTTAAAAAAAACACATCTCCAGCCTGCCAGCGAACGATCGCCGCTGGCAGGCTGGAGTTCAACTCTCTTACCTTCCGTTCCTGTGAGCGCGCGCGCCTGTGTGCGCGCGTTCACAGGAAATCTCGGCCATCGCGAGATGACGCATATATGCGTGACTGTGCGCAGGGCTGCCACCTCCGGAACGCGATCCTGCGTTAGGCGGTCCGGAGGTGGTTAATACTGGTAGTCAGTCAAGGCTTTGGTTAGGGTTTTCACTAGGAGGTCTCCATCTTCCTTTCCTAGTTTCCAGGCCTTATTTCCTTTCCCCTTATGTTCGGTGTGGGGTTTCCCCTTCCACACTAGAGCGTGACAGGGGGAGACTGTCAGTCTATCAAACCTCATTTAAGCCACAACATCTAAAGTTTTAAATAGCCAGCCACTGGGCTCCTGTGGTGATCACAATGTTGTACATGCAAGTACACCCCACTGACTAGGTACATTTTAGTAATTTTGTGTTCAGAGGTAAAATGGACACTACAACCAGGAAAAAAACCTAGAAAACTCTTCTTTCAGATAATACAAGACACCAAGCTCAATTCTAAAACCATCTCCTCCTGGTGTCATCCATCTTTGGTCAGAATACTGTTGAGAGGGGGGATTATAAAGGAGACTGAGTCAACTTGCCTAGTGTCCAGCACCGGAATAATCTAAGACCACCCTTTAGTATGAAGCTTTTCTTTTCACATTTATTAATACTGTAGGAGGAAGTAGAGGGTTAAATATGGATGCTCTGTAGAAGATTACAGAAGGAAGAAGAGGAATACCAGTGTTACTTTTATCATTTTGGGATCTTTTTTGGAATCACAACTACCCGAGGAAGCCTTGCATTAAGGAGTTTTACTTTCCCCGACTTGGAGAGTGAAGGTGAGAGAAATACATCTTGTTGTCTGCAGAACACAGAAAGGAACATTACCTGCTTACATTCCTAGACGCAACATTGACAGATTAGCAGCTTGACAAATCACTTGTGGCCGGTGCTAAAGTCTAACGGAGACGACGTCAATAAGTAATTAACTAATACAAGCAAGAAAAAGAGCCGTACACGAGCGATCAGCACCCAGGAGTATAGCATATGAATGGGTATCTATAGAGCGCAGGATTATAGCAGTAATATTATTGTATTTATATTATGGTAGTTATATTGGTACATTTGGCACAGTATTATAGTAGTTATATTCTTGTACATAAGGAAGACTATTACAGAAGTTATATTCTTATACATAGGAGGCAGTATTATAGCAGTTATATTCCTTTACATTGGAGGCAGTATTAGTAGTGGTAGTAGTATTTATATGTAACTTTTGGATACAGGATTGTTTCTATAGCTGCTGGCACACCATTTACTTTTTTTTTCTGCTGTGCCGCTTTCATTTTTGTTTTGTGCACTATTATATTAGTTATATTCTTGTACATAGGAGGCAGTATTATAATAGTAATATTCATGTACATAAGGGAGAATATTACAGTAGTTATATTCTTATAAATAGGGGCAGTATTATAGTAGTTACATTCCTTTACATTGGAGGCAGTATTATGGTAGTTATATTCTTGTACATAGGGGGAAATACAAACAGTATTATAGTGGTTACTGTATATAACCTTTTACATAAGGCAGAATTATAGGAGTTATTTTTTTGTACATATGGTTAATATTATAGTAGTTATATTCTTGTACATAGGAGGCTATAATAATGTAGTTATATTCTTGTACGTAGGAGCAGTAGTATAGTTATATTTTTGCACATAATGGCATATTATGGTAGTTATATTCTTATACAAAGGGAGCAGTGTTATAGTAGTTATATTCTTGTACGTAGGAGGCAATATTATAGTAGTTATATTCTTGTACGTAGGAGGCAATATTATAGTAGTTATATTTTTGTACATATGAGTAGTATTATAGGAGTTATAGTGTTGTCCATAGGTAGCAGTATCATAGTCGTTGTATTTTTGTAAATAAGAGGCCGTATAATGGTCGTTATATTTTTGTACATAATAGGCAGTATTACAGTAGTTATATTCTTGTAAATATGGGCAGTATTACAGTGGTTATAGTATTCTCCATAGGGGCAGTATTCTAGCAATTATAATCTTGTACATACGGTAGGGGATAGTATTACAGTAGTTATATTCTTGTGCATAGAAGGCAGTACTACAGTAGTTATTTTCTTGTACATAGGGGGCAGTATTATAGTTTATTATTGTACAGAGAGGACAGTTAGAGTAGTTACTGCATATTCTTGCACATAGAATGCAGTTTTAAACTAGCTATATTTGTGTGCATAGAAGGCAGTATTATAGTAGTTATATTCTTGCAAATAAAAGGCAGTTTTACAGTAGTTTATTATTTTACAGTAGCTATACATAGGGGGTACAATACATCTTTCTCCTCAGAGCATGTACAGTAAAAATCTCCCTACAGATGCCGTACCTGTGTTGTATCCTCTGCCTAGTGCCGGCCATGGTCGGTGGTTTTTCCATAAATTTCCAAGGTACCAGTCACTCTGATTCTCCACAAGCCCCAGAACTTGTTGTCCTGAAAGAAAGAAAAAATGTGTAAATGATTTATTGCTCACAGGCTGCTGAATTAGAAAATATAACAATAGAAAAAAGGCATATATCAAAGATATAAAGCATTTACTCTCCAACCCAAAAGAATCTCCTTTGAATAGAAAATACTCTGTGATGCGGTTTGTTTAGCTGTTTCTTCGCCTGCTATTTCTGGGTAGCTGAAGGGCAACTAATATGGCTGATATTCTACATCTCACAGGAACGGTCATTCTGCTTTCCTATGGTCCTGAATGGCCAAGTCAACCAGTTGTGTAAAACAGCAGAGCAGAGCTGGACAGATTTCACTATTCAGGACACCAGAAAATCATTGCCTCCAAACACAACACCCCATAGGGATGCCGAGGTAGCAGGGGTCTGATCATGGCATCCTAAAGCCCTCTCCCACATTGATAGATGACAAAATAATAAATGTCACATGGCACTTGGGTAATACTGATTTTTGCATTGTGGTCATGTTTCCACACACTTTCAGTGCCCCCATAAAGTTGCCAATCACAGACAGTGCCCCTATAACTTTGCTTGTCTGTATGTTCCTCATTCCATTTTGTAAGTGTCCTACATTGGCCTTCACAGGTGAAGGGCAGCATTGGAGACATTATGCTGTTAGGTAGGTGACTGAGTGGTCATTTCCTGCATGTTGAGAGGAAACAGGAAGTAGGGATCGGAGTGGGAGCGGTATGGTGAGTGACTTATTTTATACCATTAGGGGCCTATTTGTTATTTCAATTGTTCAGCTGGACAACCCCATCAACTGCAATCTTCTCAGCTCCTCTTGGTCTACAACAAGATGCTGGCAGATCAGACTGCGTGCTAAACGTGACAGGTTCCCTTTAATTATTAAAAGCCATGTAAAGTACCAGTTCCACATGGGTCCTGCTGCTCTTGAGACATCTGCACCTCCTGTAGTTAGGCCCCTGTCTCATGCCTTTACCTTGACTGAAGTGAATGGTGACATGGAAGCCTGGTGCAGCTAGCAATGGCCTCCTCCCTGTCACTCTCCACTGGGTAAACAAGTTCATTGTGCTTAAGCACTGCCTGTGTCCTGTCTGTCCGAGGCCATTACATTAACGAGGAGAGATGATACCCAGAATGCTTTGCAGTCTGCTCAGTGGCGTCAATTCCCAGCATTGTTGGGACGAGTTATTCTCATCTCCGCTACCTGTCGACCTTAATGTTGTCCTGTTTGTCTGACTTTGTTTCTAACCTTCGCTGCTCTGTCTCCTTGTCCAGGGTTTATTTTGTTTTCACTCCCACATGCTGTTTAATTCAATGGACCTACAGTATATGTCTTATATACTGTATATGTTCTGGCTATTTTTGGCTATTTCTGGCTATTTTTACAAAAACTATGTCATCATTCGTAAGACGGTGGCTGAGTAGCCCCCCTTTAAACAGTTTCAGATCATGTTGGTTTACACAAAAAAGTGTACTTTTTGTTCTTCATACAAAAAGAGGCACAACACACTTGATGGTTGCAACTCTCAAACAAGACACCTCAAGCAGTATGCTTTAGGTGCCGCTGTTGCTTGAACAGTCTACGTAAAACACTGTTTTTAAAGAGGTTGTTCGGGATTTTGATATTGATTGTCTATCCTCAGGATAGGTCTCCATTATGTGATTAATGATCAGCTGCTAGAAGGTATAGCAATGCTTCTGTGAGCTCACCAAACATAGGGTGACACATTGTAAAGTAGCTGTGCTTGGTATTGCAGCCCAGGGCCATTTACTTGAATGGCACTCAGCTGCATTTAGGCCATGTGACTGATGAACTGATCTAGGAGGAGGCCACGGCGCTCACTGGAGTGCCACGGCCTCTTCTAACAGCTATCGGCAGCGGTGCTGGGATTCGGACAATCACTGATCAGATACTGATGATCTATTCTATTCTATAGGCCATCAATATCAATTTCCCGGACAACCCCTTTAACTTGCTTGCCTTTCAGGTCACTTCACACAGACATGTAGGACATAAAAAAGAGCATTTGTCGGCAGCACATTACCCTGTGGAAAACAGAGTTATAATATTGCTATCATATCCAGATGGTAGATGTGGTATGTACACCTGGTACTGGGAAGAAAAAAAACACATAATAATAATAAAATGTATTTATATAGCGCCACCATATTCCGCAGCGCTTTACAAATTCATAGGGTTCATGTACAAAACAAAAATAACTGGCTAATATGCAACTGAAACACTAGGAGTCAGGGCCCTGCTCGCAAGAGCTTACAATCTATGAGGAATGGGGGGTGACACATAAGGTAGTTGATTGTGATAAGTAGGATTTGAGCCAGTATTGAACTGACAGGAGTGGTGCCGGCCGATCTGCTTCGGGTTTGGGACTAGTAGAGGATCGAGTTTAGGCCAGAGGAGTTGGTGGGGGAAAGGTTTAGTCTGGGCAAAGTCATTTTAGGTAGCTTGATAAGCCTGTCTGAAAAGATGAATTTTTAAGGCACGTTTGAAGGTGGAGAAGTTGTGAATTGACCTAGTATTCCGGTGCAGAGTATTCCAGAGAGTAGGTGCAGCTCGAGAAAAGTCTTGAAGACAGGAGTGAGAGGTACGAATTATGGAGGTTATTAATCTTAGGTCGCTAACAGAACGGAGAGCACGAGTAGGGTGGTAGATGGAGATGAGGGAGGAGATGCATGGAGGTGCAGCACTGTGGAGAGCTTTGTGGGTGAGGGTGAGAAGTTTGAACTGTATTCTGTGGTGGATGGGCAACCAGTGAAGTGACTGGCACAGACTAGTAGCATCAGTGTAGCGGTTGGATGGATAGATGAGCCTGGACTGGATCTAAAAGGGGTTGTGCCAAGTTTTGAAGTTATCCCCTGTCTATAGTATAGGGGATATGTAACTGATGGTGGGGGTCCGACTACTGGTACCCCCACCGATCCTGAGAATAGGGGTCCTGTTCCACTAATCAGATGGAGCACCAGGGCGTATGCCTGACCATTTTCTGTAGTACAGACAGCCGAGTAAGGCCCTTGGCTATTTCTGGCAGTCCCATAAAGACTGAATGTAGCAGCAAGACACACACTCAACCTGCCGCTCCATTAGATCGGGGGAATGGGACTCTCTTGGAATTGGTGGGGGTCCCTGAGGTCAGACTTACACCGATCAGTTAGTTAACCCCTATCCACAACATAGGGGATCATTTCAAAGCTTGGCACAACCTTGTTAACCCCCACATCTCTCCAGGGCTAAAAACCTCCACAGACACTTCCACAGATTTACATCCATATGTGTGACTGATATCAGCCGCTCCTCTTATAAGTCTCTTGGCAACATTAAAATGAGCGGCTTTTTACATTTTTCATTTTCTTTTTAAGGTATACTATAGCTGGAGAGCACACTGTGCAGCAACACAACCTACAGGAACTAGGTTGACTCATTGTTTCTGTTTTATGTGATGTACATCAAAGGACTCAACAAAGTCCAGAACGGGACTATATTTCAGAGGGAGGGATGTGCTGGAATTTTAGGTCATGCCCTGCAGCTTCATGGGGGTTCACAAACTAAACTGAAAGTGCCATAGATCCTGAGATTAATGTCCCAGAAATAATACTCTGTATCTCACATAGTCATTTCCATGTTATGGGGGGAAATAATCTTCTTAAAGGGCACCTGCTGAGAAACATATAGGTACCAATATAGCTCCTAAAGAGGTTTTCACCCAGTTTTCCCATACTCCTAAGCTTCTTAGTAACGCGGTGATTGGGCAGGTTTGTCATGCAGGAAAGATAGGTGACCCCTGTGAGAGCTCTACTCTTTTTCATATTGGTAAACAGAAAAAACAAAATGGCTGCCATTGATAATAAATGTATGATGGGGGTGAGGTGCTTTTGTGCTTGCCCTGTTGTCCCCTGAAGCAGAGATTCTAGACTGCAGAGGATGTCAATCATTCTATGATGGGCAAAGCTGGATTCTCACAGAAATAAATTGGACTTTAAAGGGAACCTGTCACATTGAAAAATCAATCCAATCTACCAATCTACAGTCAGCATGTTACAGTGTGGAAGGAGTTGATTTATTTTCATTGGGATACGTTTAGTATAACTCAGTAGAACTAATTTTTTAAGCTTAGGAGTCCAGTGAGTGGTCTCATCAGTGACATTTGGGCAAGCATGAGCAGTACCCCAGACCTGGAGGTATTTGCAAATGTTATGTTCTGCAATGTTATGTTATATATGCATTATATATTTAGATAACATTATATTATATATACTATGCTGAGTACACCAGCATGATTGGGTATGGTTGACAGGGACAGGGTTAACCACTATGTTCTGCCCCACTTTGTAAGAGTGGGTTGGTCCTGTTTCCTGCCAGGAGGAGGAGTTATAGTCTAGACTGTATGGAGTGTGGAAGCACATCCAATTGCTCCTACTCCTGGGGTCTTACGGACAGGCAAGAAATTCTATTTTCCTGTAAGAACATTACTCCAGAGAGAGTCAGGATACCAGGAAACCTCAGAAGCTACAGCATGCTTATTCAGCAAAGTGACTAACAAGCCACAGCTTAACAGATCCTGCTGCAGGTGAGGGATGACGGTTCAGACACCCATCACCTAAATAGGCCAGGCCACCTCAAAGCCTTCATTATACAGTGGACACCTAAATCTTCAAGTGCCGGCTTACAGCAGTTAACTAAAAGTACAAGACAGAGTTATCAGCACAATATCATATATGAGGATCATTAATTGCCACTTATCCAGCCACTATAACTCATTATCTGGAGATAGAAATTGCACTGTGTACAAACTACTGCTGAATATACTACAAGTTATCTTTTGCACTAAGTAAAGAGAGACTTTTATACTTTTACTTCTGCCCTGATAATTCAAATCACCTTTAACTGCACCGATCCCCAGGGAGCAATGGCCAGTGGGAGTACATTGTGAGGCAACTCATCAGGACCACTACCACTCCCATCTTCTACATCAGCTCCTCAAGGGCTTGCTGGGCATACAGGGAAGGTGGTCAATCACTGATAGGACCACCGACCGGACTCCTTTGCATAGAATGAGCAGATTTACAATAGATCATATTATATTGAATTTATTTCCATAAAACTATATATCAATCTGCTCAGCTCCTCCTGCTGTGTAACATGCTGCTACACAGTGCATCGCATTTTCAGTGCAACAGGTTTCCTTTCATGTTTTGCTTTTCTCATTATGGAAATGACAGCCCCAAGTCTAGCAGGTTACAAAGAGCCTAACCTTTGGTTCTTCGACTGGTAAGGATGTTGTTCTGTAATGGGTGTTGCCTCAAAGAAGCTATATCTGATTTCTTCTAGAAATAGCGCCAGCCCATGTGATGTGTATGGTAAGTGAAATGGATGAAGCTGAAATATGTCAAAGTCCAATTATGAGAGCTGTTTCTCCCATTATATAATGATTGACATCCTCCACAGTCCAGAATCTCTAGATCTCTAGTCTAAAGCCGAATGCACACGGCCGTGAGCGGTCCGTGGTAACACGGCCTGGATTCCTGCTGAGAGCAGGAGCGCACAGCGTCATTGGTTGCTATGACGCCGTGCGCTTCATGCCGCCGCTGCACTACAGTAATACACTCGTATGATCTATATGAGTGTATTACTGTAGTGCAGCGGCGGCATGAAGCGCACGGCGTCATAGCAACCAATGACGCTGTGCGCTCCTGTTCTCAGCAGGAATCCAGGCCGTGTTACAATGGACCGCTCACGGCCGTGTGCATTCGGCTTAAGATCGACTTGAGAAGGATATCAATCATCCTATAATGGGTGGAGTCAAAACATTTAAAGAAGTAATCCTGCCATAAGCATATCACAAAGATTGCTAACTGGCGAAGGTGCTACCGCTGGACCTCCCTACTGAGTGTCAGAATATAGAGGCTCATACTTTGAGAAGCACTGCGTCTCCTTATAAATCTGTCCCTGCACAGAGCCAGAACAGCCGAGAACCAGAAGATGGTCAGGACTGGAGCAGAGGGGAAGCTCTGGACAAGCCCTAACATGGTTTAAAATGATAAGAAAAAAATGCTATACCCAGTGATTGGCTGCAGTGGCCATGTGCCCAGCATGGCACTGCACATCACTAGCACTGTAATGGAATGTGACTGCTGCAGCCAATCACTGTCCTCAGCAGTAGACAGTGAGAACAGTGACTGGCTGCAGTGATCCTACACCATATCCTGGCATGTCACCGCTGCGCTGAGGACAGTGATTGACTGCAGTTATCACGTGCCATCTCCAGGCATGTCACCGCCGCTGTGTGTAAACAGTGTGGCGCTGAGAACAGTGACTGGCTGCAGTGATCCTGTGCCATATCCTGGCATGTCACCGCTGCTCTTTGTAACAGTGTCTGAAGAACTGGCGCTGAGGACAGTGATTGGCTGCAGTTATCACGTGCCATCTCCAGGCATGTCACCGCCGCTGTGTGTAAACAGTGTGGCGCTGAGAACAGTGACTGGCTGCAGTGATCCTGTGCCATATCCTGGCATGTCACCGCTGCTCTTTGTAACAGTGTCTGAAGAACTGGCGCTGAGAACAGTGACTGGCTGCAGTGCTCACGTGCCATATCTATTTTTTTTTTTTTTTTTTTATTGTAAACTATTTTAGAGCTTGTCTGAGATTTTTAATTATCTCGGACAACCCCTTTAAAATCTTCATTGTGTCTCAATATCTGTCCAACACTACACTGATAATACAAGCAATGCCGGAGTAAATGAAAATCTGTACCCACAGGGTTAAAATACCTGAGCATACATGCTGTTACCCCTACATTTACATAGGCATATTGCTCATGAACAACAATGCGCTCACAAACGTAAGCACTCACTGAAATGACAGGACGTCGGTGCTGATCTATAATTTCATATGAAAAGCCGCCGGCTCTATGTAATTTGTTCGGATGTGTTAAATTGATAATAAAACAGCCGAGTATTGTACACCATTACTGCAGATTTTTTCCTATTATCCATGAAAAACTTCATGGTCCAGATTCAGGTTTTTGTTCTTTTTTTTTTCAGGTAAGAGCATTCTAAGAGATAATGTACAATACGACAATGAAGCAATGACATCAATATCAGGAGAGCTGTCAGGATCGGGAGTGAGAGAGGTGGCCGCTGCTTAAAGGGAGTCTGTCATCAAAGTTTCACCTTTTTAACCCTTCCCATAGCTTTCTAGCAGCCTTACAGTTAATAAAAACGTTACCTTTATGAGCAATCCTGGACTTATAAAACCGGCAAAAAACAACTTAGCAGCATATGCAAATGAGGGCTCGCAAGTGCCCAGGGGCGGTGTTACCCTCGTAGGTGCCTAGCTAGCTCAGCCTTATCGTCGCTTCCCCCCGCCCATTCTTTCCCTCTGCCCGCCCATCCTTTCCCTCTGACCGCCCATCTACTTACTTCTTGTTTCGCCGAGATCCTGCGCCTGCGCACTCAGTCCGTCAGCCGGCGCATGCGCACTGCGATGCCAATTCCTTGTACGGCATCACAGTAATTAATGCGCATGCTCCGGCTAACGGCGCGAAGCCGGCGCAAGAGCATTAATTACTGTGATGCCGTACAAGGAATGGGCATCGCAGTGCGCATGCGCCGGCCGATGGACTGAGTGCGCAGGCGCGGGATCTCGGCGAAACAAGAAGTAAGTAGATGGGCGGTCAGAGGGAAAGGATGGGGGGGCAGAGGGAAAGAATGGGCGGGGGGAAGCGACGATAAGGCTGAGCTAGCTGGGCACCTACGAGGGTAACGCCGCCCCTGGGCACTTGCGAGCCCTCATTTGCATATGCTACTAAGTTGTTTTTTGACGGTTTTATAAGTCCAGGATTGCTCATAAAGGTAACGTTTTTATTAAATGTAAGGCTGCTAGAAAGCTATGGGAAGGGTTAAAAAGTTGAACCTTTGATGACAGACTCCCTTTAATTTCACAATCTCAATTTGATAATGGATAATTGTACTGTAACTCCATAGCACAATAGTGCACTGGAATGGACCTGTACCGACCCCTTATTGATGTGCACTTGAACTGGTAGTGCACCAGTGACGTTAAATGGACAGTGTTGCACTGTTATGTTACGCCATGTGATGCTAAAGGGCATCTGTCAGCATATTTGTACCTATGAAACTGGCTGACCTATTGGCATCTGTGTTGCTCCCATGTTCATATGTGACCGCATTGCTGTGAAAAATGATGGGGGCATTGCCGTTACACCTAGAGGCTCTAATTTCTCTGCATTTGCCGCATCCCCTGCGCTTTGATTGACAGGGCCTGGCGTGATGGTGTTAACACCATGTTTTGCACTGTATATGGCGGACATTGTGAGGTCTCTGGTCATGGGCGTAACTACCATAGCGGCAGACCATGCGACTGCTATGGGGCCCAGGGCAAGAGGGGGCCTGGTCTTAGTTGGGATTATCCCCTCTTCTACTGGAGGTGAAAACATGGTCAGGACTCTACCCTCTAAGGCTGGGTTCACACTTGAGCGTTTTACAGCGCGTTCAAACGCGCTGTAAAACGCTCAACACATGAAAACCAATGCTTCCCTATGGCCCTGGTTCTCACTTGAGCGTTTTACAGCGCGTTTGAACGCGCTGAAAAACGCCCTACACTCAAACAAGTTCTTGAGCTTCTTTGGGACGTTTTGACGCGCGTTTGTGGCCATAGGACACTGCAGTCAATCATACAAACGCGCGTCAAACGCGCGTTTACTATTGCAAAAAACGCGCATAAAAACGCGCAACAAAAACGCGCGTTAAACGCGCATATAAAATGCGCTCAAGTGTGAACCCAGCCTTAAAGGAACAACTTCTAGCAAATGAAGCGGTGGAAAAATGGCTCAAGAGTCATTGAAAGGGGTTTAGGCGGAAACCCTTGTGTCCTGTGTGGGGGGCCTGGTTTGATCCTTGCTATGGGGCCCTTACTTCTCTATGTACGCCACTGTCTCTGGTCATGTGTGTGGATACAGCAGCACAGACTTCATGCTAAGGTGGGGCCAGATTATACAATGAGTGTCATTGTCTGTAACCATTACGCTTGTTGCCCCAGACGTAATAAAGTTCTGTTCATTTGAACTGTGCTGTGTTGACCTCCATTACTGCAACCACTGGACATCCTGTCTAGGTGGCCACCATTGGAGTACAAGTAGCTGAAGGAGGTGCGGAAGTAGTCACAGGAAATTCTATCTGCTCAACTCTCTCTATGGTGCATTGTTTTAGGTCCCATGCTTGTTCTTTTCTGGTACAAATCTTGGCCCACCATAAATATCCGCTAAAACTGGGCCCCTGAGTGGAAGGAAAAGAAGTCTGCTAGTGCTCTGCATCAGAGACAAATATTTCATTCAGCCAGCCAGAAAAGCTTGCCACTACTATGAGTCCTGTCAGGGTTGACACCCACATTTTCCAGACTTTCCAAAGGTCTACTTATTGAAGCAGAGGATATGTCCATGTGTAACCAGGCAGATGTCTTATTGAGGATGCGAGAAAGCTAGCTGACAGGTCTTTAAAAGCACCAAAAGTAATAATGGTCATCCAGATTTCTCAAGCACCTGACTGGTCATCATACATCTTTTCTGGGTTCGGAATATGGATAGGTCATCAGTATCTAACCGCCGGTGGGGTCCAACACCTGGGACCACTGCGGATCAGCTGTTTGAGAAGGCACTGGCGCTCCTGTGAGCATCGATGCCTTCTCCGTGCTCACCAAGCACAGTGCCATACATTGTATAGCGGTTGTGCTTGGTATCGCACTCAGCACTATTCACTTCTATGGGGCTGAGCTGCGCCTAGGCCATGTGCCTAGGGGAAGCTGCAAGAAAGCCGAAGCGCTACTGCAAGCGCCACTGCCTTCTCAAAAAGCTAATCACATGGCCTATTCAGATTATAGGTTATCAGTATTTAAGGCTCAGAAAGCCTATTTAATTTTTGCTAATTAGGATGCAGGGAAAATTTGGAATTTTAGGGGGTGATTTCAGCCCCTGAGGTAGGTATAAAAATGGCCGTATTGGCTGCCATCCAGAAATACATATAAGGAAACTAAAAAGTATTTTAATGCTTCCCAAACATCCCGAATCCTGTGAGACAGCCCTAAATTTTGACCTCTATCCTTTGGTTCCGAGACAGCTGCTGCATATCCTGACTTATTGCTTTTTACATTTTTTTTTTAAAGTTGGGAAGTATAAAATTTGTAACAATTTGACAGACGGTGACTAAAGGACCTATTGGATGTACTAACTCTTTAAAAAAAAATAAAAAAGGTGATAGCGAATGAAAAGCCAAAGAAAATTGCCTGAATCAAATGGATGTCCAGCCAGCGAACTGCTGCAGGGTGAGGTCTGTCATGGATTTTTAAGATGTCTTTCTAAAATGTCACTGTCACCTTTTATTAAACATTTTTATAATCTGCTCCATGGCCTTTAAATGTCTCTATAATAAAATAGTTGTAGAGCAACCTCAGTTTACTATTTGCATGTTGCAAGATAAGAATTTATTTAACTCTTTCTATCAAAAAACATTTTTTTCTAATTCATCTTCACAAACATATTATACGGCTGTGGACACATTTGCATTGACTGTAATTTTTTTTTTTATATCATTGCATACTTGTTAACATTTGGCTTCTACAGCAGGCATGTACAGTCAGGTCCATAAATATTGGGACATCGACACACTTCTAACATTTTTGGCTCTATACACCACCACAATGGATTTGAAATGAAACGAACAAGATGTGCTTTAACTGCAGACTGTCAGCTTTAGGCCTCATGCACGCGACCGTTGTGTGCATCCGCGGCCATTGTTCCGTTTTCCGTGATTTTCTGCGGACCCATTGACTTTCAATGGGTCCGTTGAAAACTCGGAAAATGCACCGTTGTTCATCCGCGGCCATGATACGTGTTTCCTGTCCGTCAAAAAAATAAGACCTGTCCTATTTTTTTGATGGACAACGGTTCACGGACCCATTCAAGTCAATGGGTCCGTGAAAAAACATGGATGCACACAAGATTGGCATCCGCGTCCGTGGCCGTAGGCTACTTTCACACAGACGGATCTGCAGATCCGTCTACATAAAAGCTTTTTCAGAGCTGAGTTTTCACGCGGAGAGTTCCGATCGGTAACCATGGCAACCAGGACGCTACTGCAGTCCTGGTTGCCATGGTTACTTAGCAAGTTTTAGAAGCATTATACTTACCTGCGAGCTGCGATGTCTGTGACTGGCCGGGCGCTCCTCCTACTGGTAAGTGACAGGTCTGTGCTATAAGCAATGCGCCGCACAGACCTTTCACTTACCAGTAGGAGGAGCGCCCGGCCGGTCACAGACATCGCAGCTCGCAGGTAAGTATAATGCTTCTACAAATTGCTAAGTAACCATGGCAACCAGGACTGCAGTAGCGTCCTGGTTGCCATGGTTACCGATCGGAGTCCCAGCGGTTAAACTGGGACTCTGATCTGAACTCTCCGCTGCCAATAATGATGGGGGGGGGGATTTTAATTAGGAGAGGGAGGGAGGGGGGGCCGCACTGGCCACCAATGAATGTACTGTAATACAGGGGAGGGAGGGGGGGCCCACTGGCCACCAATGAATGTACTGTAATACAGGGGAGGGAGAGGGGCCCACTGGCCACCAATGAATGTACTGTAATACAGGGGAGGGGGGAGGGGGGGCCGCACTGGCCACCAATGAATTAAAAACTGGGGAGGGAGGTGGGAGTGCCCCCTCCTGCCTGGCAGCACCTGATCTCTTACAGGGGGCTATGATACGCACAATTAACCCCTCAGGTGCGGCACACAGCCCCCTGTAAGAGATCAGGTGCTGCCAGGCAGCAGGGGGCAGTTATTACACAGTTCTCAGTATATTCTAACTTGAAGCGTCCCCATCACTATGGGAACGCCTCTGTGTTAGAATATACTGTCGGATCTGATTTTCACGATCTAACTCAGATCCGATGGTATATTCTAACATAGAGAAAACCCTGATCCGATGGTATAATAGGGACTCCTGACTTTACATTGAAAGTCAATGGGGGACGGATCCGTTTGCAATTGCACCATATTGTGTCAACGTCAAACGGATCCGTCCCCATTGACTTGCATTGTAAGTCAGGACGGATCCGTTTGGCTCCGCACGGCCAGGCGGACACCAAAACAACTTTTTTTTCATGTCCGTGGATCCTCCAAAAATCAAGGAAGACCCATGGACGAAAAAAACTGTCACGGATCACGTTACAATGGACCGCAAAAAAAAAAGTCTGTGTGCATGAGGCCTTAATCTGAGGGTATTTACATCAAAATCAGGTGAATGGTGTAGGAATTACAACAGTTTGCATATGTGCCTCCCACTTGTTAAGGGAGCAAAGGTAATTGGACAGAATAATAATCATAAATCAAACTTTCACTTTTTAATACTTGGTTGCAAATAATACTGACCCCTATGCACAATAATATAACTACTAACTCCTATGTACAAGTATATAACTACCATACTACTGCCCCTATGTACAAGAATATAACTACCATAATACTGTTTCCTATGTTCAAAGATATAACTACAATACTATAATACTGCTCCTATGTACAAGAATATAACTACTATAATACTACCCCTATGTACAAGAATATAACTACTATAATACTACCTCCTATGTACAAGAATATAACTACTATAATATTACCCCTATGTACAAGAATATAACTACAATAATACTGCCTCCTACAGTATGTACAAGAATATAACTACTACAATACTGACTCATATGTACAAGAATATAACTACTACAATACTGACTCCTATGTACAAGACTATAACTACTATAATATTACCCCTATGTACAAGAATATAACTACTATAATATTACCCCTATGTACAAGAATATAACTACTATAATATTACCCCTATGTACAAGAATATACCTACTACTATAATACTACCCCTATGTGCAAGAACCACTATAATACTACCCCTATATGCAAGAACTACTATGATGCTACCCCTATCTACAAGAACTACTATAATGCTACCCCCTGTCTTTAAGATATGATTTGTGACAACAGTATAAATAATTGAAAAGTTAGAGAAAAGTGTAAACATAACCCTTCATATTGACTGAGAAGTATTGGGAGATGTTATCAGTGGTGGTCCTCGAGCATTTCCCCCCACTTATCGCTAGACTGAGGAGGAATCAGCTCCTACTTGACTGCACAGCATCATCCTGTAATGTATTCCACACTGAGCCATTCTGCAATATTTCACCCATTGATTTTACTGTCAAATGAGAAGCCGTTTGCTCCAAATGGCCTTTAGCCGGACAAGCGGTGGCGGACGATGAAGGGTAGAAAAGCGGCTTCCTTTTATATTAGCTCCACGGGCTACTACAAGTGTTGGATGTTTCAGAAGCGCCTTTAAAGTGAATATTTACCTTTTAACACCATTTCCTTCTTCAGGTTGAAAATGTTATGACTATTATTCCTAAAATGTATCTTTATAAGAAATGGAGCTTCATTGTTCTGATCTCCAAATCCCCTGCATAAACATGGAGTAGAATAATAAAGTTATGGTTACCTGCAGCCACCACTAGGAGGAGCATAACTGAATTCTTATTTATTATAGAATTCAATGGGAGTTGCATGTGAACATGAGCTCCCCCTAGTGGTTGGATACTGAATGCTTGCTTTTGCTGACTACCCAGTCTGGGGAAGAATGCGAGTATAAATCGTAGATTCTCTTAGAAAACTCAAAATGACTGAAGATGTAATTTTTCTACTTGCTAGGACCTCATGCAAACGACCGTGTCAGTTTTGCGGTCCGCAAACCGCCACGAGGCCTAAATGAAATGTTACAAGATCAGCTTCGTATTTTGTCAATTGATTTTCACGAACTGCATATAGACAACAGAACGCTTACGCCACAAGCTGTGAGGTTGCTAAGGAACCACAACACCATGTCTAGCTGCTCCCGGGGCACAGGGTAATGGAAAGTGCAATATTTCCCTTCCGGGCGTCTTCATGTCATAAATAATTGTTACACATTTTATTTTTTGTTTTCCATTAGAAAAACTCCAATTAATAACCCCCAGGACCTCAGAACATACCAGCCTACCAACCTCCCGCTCACTCCCCCACCAACACCCCCTGAGCCTGGGGAACCAACATGACAACCTTAGACAGACAGGCCTGTCAATGCTTGCTGATTTGCCTATGATTTCCCAGACTCCCCGGCTGCGGCAGTGTTGCAATCTAAGTAATTACTGGTAATGGCACATTTATCACCGTTAATGATGTGGATTTACTAAAGGGCAGTTATGGGCGAGCCTCACTACATAAATTAGGGCTCCTAACTCGATCCGAGCTGATGATGTATTCACACCAATGAGAGTGAGGTGCACAGTGGAATATATAATGGGAGTTGACGAGGCGAGATGAATGGTTGGAACAACGGAGTCGTCCTCTAAGTATGTTACTCATCCCAGGCCCTGACTGACAAATCTGCATAGTGCTATGAAATAAAACTGGGTGATAACTTTTGTGAAAGGGGCAATGGCAGCCATATTTATTGGTAACCCTATCAAGGAGGAAAGGGGTGAGTAGCATGGAGACAGGCCACGTGCTATGGGACCCAATCTCCATTAGATGATGAGAACTATGTACAGGTTCCTACAAACAAGCAGGAGAGGAATTAGCCATAGTAAGAGGGTGGCAGGGCAAACAAAGACCTTGGTGACAATGCCTGGCAGCATAATGGAGCCCCTGCTTAGTCCTTGCTATAGGGTCCGCTCTCTTCTAGGTAAGCGTAAAACTCTTCTGTAAATAAATGTAAGATTCCTTCATGATCAGTGTAGCCCGCTCGTGAATTATGCTTTCCCCCACCTCTCATAGCAGAGCGGAGTGTAACTGGTTATATGAGTCATTGATGGGCTGTAAAATGGATGTAAAGCTTTAATTAAACATTTCAGCCACTTGAAAAGGGGACGATGATGATGGCAGGCTAATCTGCACTCAGAGGAGCTCACGGGTGACTGTCCTTGAAAACTCTTATCAAATGAAGGGAGTTTGGGGGGCGTAAATACCATGGCCAAGCCGGGGACAACAGTAAATAATAGCTGAGCTGCATTACTAACGTCTTAAGGTGGCCATACCTGGGGTATGGGCGTACTCCTATGACCTCATAGAACAAGTCAGAATGGATCACACACCCCCCCTACCATGGAGAGCTCCGTCAAATGTACTAAAACCTCCACTGGTTGAGTCATTCCATGACATATAATTATGGCTGTGCTATTCCTGACTTGATAAATGATAAAACTCTGGCTGCCTGAAGCCACCACTAGGGGGAGCTGACTGCATGTGGATATGTCCTGCTTATATTGAACTCAATGAAAGCTATAGCAGTCAGTATGTGTGAGCTCCCTCTAGTGGAAACTGCAGGTAGCTGCATTGGCAACATCGCAGCATATAGGGGAAGCAGCTTAATGCTGGGCCTTCTCTCCACAAGCTGTGTGCATGTCCTTTGTGCGTCCATAACTAACCGAACACTGCTAGATTGTGTCAGAGAAAGGTTAATCTGGTGCCGCTGATCCCCTCTCTGCACCCATTTATCATTTTCTTTATAAATCTTTTCTTGGAGAGCAGATGAGACACATCATATCTCCACCGTCTTCCCACCAGATTTATAACCTCACACCTTGTGTCCTCCTCAGCCGGAGTATTTTATGATCCCCAAACGATATTAACCTTTATTACCCCTTGAAAAAAAGACATTTCATAAATCGATGACCCCTTAAGTGATCCGGCACGGAGATGCCAATGTCTGGCGCCTGTGCCCTTGTAGAGTCTAACGTTATTACCATCTGATCTGTTTTACAGAGGGAAATGTAGTCTGGTCCCGATGCAGCGAAGGTGGTTGATGTTTGGGGAATGGCCTCAAATATGCACAAATCTGTATAGGTCAGTGGTGTAATCGGGCGGGGAGAACCACTGCACACCCATTCCCCACAGAATGGCATTGTCATATGACTAAAGATACAATCTGCTTGCTTTCAGTGAATGGGAACATTCAATCACATCCAGAGACTGAAAACCCATACTAATAATATGTGACCATCTCCGATTTTTATTTCTGTTGTTCTGGCACCCGACGCACCCCATTCTCTATAACGGGGCGGTGGGTGTTGGGTTTCTGTCAGGGACCCTGGCATTTTACAGTACACAATAGAGCAGCACGCTCTCATTTTTACAGAATCTGCCCCTAATGAAGCCTCCGACACAGATGTGAACAGACCCATGGGTCCCTATCATACTGACAGAGAGCCTGAAGACTTTTCTCCTGGGCGGTATTCACCGTATTATCTTACTGCATTCACAAGCATCCAGTCAAAAAAGTGCATACTGCATAGATTGAGGGTAGTGGTTTTGTTGGTACCCACACCGCCCAAAATGTAGGGGGTGTTTTGCCAGAAAGCAGGTATAGTTGCGGTACAATAAAAGCATTGGTAATCATCAGACAGTCAGTAGGAATCAAACATCAGTAGGCTTTACTCCGCAGAGGTTCAAAAGCATAATGGTTACAGTTCATTCCACTAGTAGAGGGCACAGATCTTATAACACAGTGTTACGGTTCAGATGCTGCTGATGGCGGCTTTTCCACATACACTTGCTGAGATTAATGGATTTCTGAGGCTGCCGAGTACGCTGCAATTCAGACGGGACCAGCTGCTTTGGCTTTAGTGCTGAGACCCCCTGCACTGCTCTCTGGCGAGACACTTCCCATAAGGGCTCGTTCACACGAACGTGTGCTGCCCGTTGCCGTATGGCGGACCGCATTTGCGGATCCGCAATACGAGGGCACCGTTCTGTGGCCATTCCGCATTACGGATGCGGACCCATTCACTTTAATGGGTCCACAAATCCAGAGATGCTGAACGGAAGGACGGAACACTACGGCATGCTTTCTGGGGTTCCGTTCCGTGCTTCTGCACCGCAAAAAGATCGAACTTGCTCTATCTTTTTGGAAGAAACATGCACATTATAATAAAATACAGTTTCAATGCATGAACAGGCTACATTAACCCTTTCTCTAAAAGATACAACATAAAGTTACTGTCCACTTATAAAAGTTCTGGCAGGGAAGGAGCTAGTCTTTCCCCCACAACACACACACACATGGTATACATTTCTTTTTCACAAGGGCACCTATGGGTGTCATATGCCACTCCGTGGCATCTGTAAAAAAAAGAATGTGAATGGACAATAAATACAAAGGCTGCATTCACATCTCCGTCAGAGATGATTCGGCATAAAATAACGGAAAGTCCCCTGATCACTGCCGGACCTCATTACAGTCAACGAAAATCTGGCGGTGAAGTAAAGTATCCGGCAAAGCCGAATTCAGTTGGCTTCAGCAGGTTGTTTTCTGATGGAACAGCCTACTGGAAACGTTCAATGGAGATGTGAACGTGGCCAACGTGTGAAAAGAGCCTTAGCTCACAGAGGATTGTCTATACTGGATACAATTATAATTATAAACCCTCAGATTGAGAAGTATGGATTTTAAGCCCCTAGATGCCAACCCGTCCTTTATGATGCTTCATATCCCCGCACCCTCCTGCATGGCGCGAGCTCAGGCTCGCGGTTAAAGTTGACATTTCAGGCTGTTTCTATACTCTGTTAAACCAACAGTGATGATTTGAGATTTCCATTTTGCCCCGAGGAGCCGTAGGCTGGCGCTGGTCTCTGTTGGACCTCCTGTGTATCAGTCTGCTTTATAAACAGACAAAATAAAACATGCTAAATGAGAGAATCTTATCATCAAAACCGATCTCCCCTCAGACACTGACGTGGAGGGCCAAGGATTTCTACGCAAGAGAAGACAACGCTCTCAAAGGAGGGATCTGTCAAAGCCTGCTGTAACCATATGTGAAATCAGACTTCAGACGCGGGCATTTCTCATCCTGCACTGCTGGGTCATATTATACAGGATTATAATTTCTTAGATATCCCTGGCAGGATGGAGAGCATCCCAACTATATTATAAAATAAGAGTTTTTGGTAAAGGAAAATAATTAAATTATATTCTTGACCTTTGCAGGCAGTATAGTAGTTATATTCTTGCAGATAGGGGGCAGTATTATAGTAGATATATTATTGTACATAGGGAGCAGTACTATAGTAGTTATATTCTTGCAGATAGGGGGCAGTATTATAGTAGTTATATTATTGTACATATGGAGCAGTATTATAGTAGATATATTCTTGTACACAGGGGCAGTATTATGGTAGTTATATTCTTTTGGATAGGAGCAGGATTATAGTAGTTATATTATTGTACATAGTAGCAGTATTATAGCAGTTATATTCTGGTACATAGGAGCAGTATTACAGTAGTTATATTCTTGTACATAGAGGGCAGTATTATAGTAGTTATACTCTTGTACATAGGAGGCAGTGTTATAGTAGTTATAGTCTTGTAAATAGGAGGCAGTATTATAGTAGTTATATTCTTGTACATAGGAGGCAGTGTTATAGTAGTTATATTCTTGTATATAGGAGCAGTATTACAGTAGTTATATTCTTGTAAATAGGAGGCAGTATTATAGTAGTTATACTCTTCTACATAGGAGACAGTATTATAGTAGTTATTCTTGTAAATAGGAGGCAGTATTATAGTAGTTATATTCTTGTACATAGGAGGCAGTGTTATAGTAGTTATATTCTTGTATATAGGAGCAGTATTACAGTAGTTATATTCTTGTAAATAGGAGGCAGTATTATAGTAGTTATATTCTTGTACATAGGAGGCAGTGTTATAGTAGTTATATTCTTGTATATAGGAGCAGTATTACAGTAGTTATATTCTTGTACATAAGAGGCAGGATTATAGTAGTTATATTTTTGTACATAGGAGCAGTATTATAGTAGTTATATTCTTGTACATAGTGGCAGTATCTTAGTAGTTTTATTCTTGTACATAGGGTGCAGTATTATAGTAGTTATATTTGTGTACATAGGAGCTGAATTATACATTTATATTCTTGTACATATGGAGCTGTACAAATTTTTTCAGCCATGTCTCATCTCTACAAAGTTTGTCGCACAGACATTTTAGGTTCCTCACTTTTCCATCATCCCCCCTTTTCCGGTGCCTCAACATTTTTGTTCTGCTGCTACCCGCAATATTGTGCCCCTATTTTCCCCAATGTCAACAAATACTATACTGCAGAAATAATACTGCAATATAGATAGCCCCCTCCCCCATAGTAATTGTGCTCCCAGACTTCCCTCAATAGTAACAGTGCCTCCTACAATACCTCTAACAGCAAGAATGCTCCCCTAGAGTGACCCTATTAGTACTAATGCCCTCCTTATTTTGCCTAAGAATAATGCCCCCAAAGGGCCCCTTGTAGAAAAAAGGCCCACTTATAGTGCCCCAAGCAGTAGTAAGCCCCCCTCTATAAGAGACCCCTTTAGAGCCCCCAGTAGTGATAAGGGCGATTTATAAGGTACCCCTTAAGAGCCCACAGTAGTAATAAGGCCCCTTATAGTGTCCCCAGTAGTTATAATGCCCCATATAGTGGTCCCAGTATTTTTTTTTAATGCCCCCTGTAGTAGATCCAAGTATTTATAATGCCCCTTGTGGTGGCCATTGCATTTATAAAGTCCCACTGCAGTGCTCTCTGTAGTTATAATGACGCCCTGAAGTGCCCCTTGTATTACAATGCTCCCTTCCCTCGTGTAGTTCCAGTATGTATAATGTTCCCCACTAGTAGTGCCCCCAATATTATAATGCCCGCTGTAGTGCTAGCTTCAGGCTGCAGCCTATGAGGCTGAACGGCTCCCGTGTCCTGCTGTAAACTGCCAACCCGGTCGGCAGGTCAGCTGCCGCCTGAGGCGACAGTCTCATCTTGCCTCATGGTTGATGCAGCCCTGATGCCAACCCTTGAACATTTAATATACACTCATTGACAAAAAACAAACAAAAAACAACACACCAGGAGATAGAGATGTCGGATTGCTGCAAAACTCGGCATGCAGTTGTGTCTCAGGCAGATATGTAAATCATTAGATAAGAGGACGTCAAATTATTTCCCCACTACACTAAAAAAAGGCTCACTGAGGCTATTTTTGAGTAGTGTACCTCTTAGTGAGAGGTGGTTAACTGCTAGACATGCCACTACGATACACTTGAAGACATTTTGCCCAGTTAACAGACTTTATGAGGGGGCGCATCATTGGACTGAGAGAAGCAAAATGGTTGTTTCAACAAATGACCTGCCATCTAGGCTGTTTTATCCTAGCTGTTAAGAGGAGTTGGGAGCAGTGGTAACATGGGGGCACGCACACGGAGCGAGGAGAGAGGATTGTTTGATTGCCGACAAGCACGAGCAGCTCCCACAGACATAGACGGCACCTTCATTACACACCCCTGTCTCTGTCCGGGCCATTTCCAGGCGCTTACCAGAGGGAAATTTGGTGTCACGGCACCCATCGCATGTCCTACCATTGACAGCCAGCCATTATCGCCTTTGTTTGCAGTGGTGCCCTGAATAAGAAACCTGGATTGCTACAGACTGGAACCATATAGTCTTTAGCGACCAATCCAGGTTCTGTTTGGGATCCCACGATGGTTAGGTTCGAGTACTGAGGCCTCTTGGTGAGTGCCTCAATCATGCCTTTCCAAATTACAACATTTTCTTGACCTGCCCGGTCACCATATTTATTGACTAATCAAGCATTTATGGGGCCAGCTTGGATGCCATCTTCAGTAACCTACGAATGTGTAGGATCTACAGGACAGGCTGCAACATCTGTGGGGAAATGTGCTGCAGGATACCATACTGAACCTGTATGCCTCCATGCTCAACTGTATCTCATCTTGTATGCAGACTAGAGGCAGCCCAATAGGGTACTGGTGCCTCCTTTCAATTGTACACTTTTCCCCAATAAACCTATCTTCTTCCTGGTGAGGTATTTTTTGTGTGTCAATGAGTGTATCTGCTGTCATTGTTATATTTTCTCAATTCTTACACCTCACTTTACAATCATGGGCAGTGCATGTGCAGTGAAAGCCGGTGTAGAGGATGGCAGTGGTAGTGGCCTTGATGTAGTGTTGTAGTGTAGTCCTTAAAATACATACAGCAGCAGCAGGCTTTAGTCCAAATTGTTTTCTGGCACCAGCAGAGGAGTTATGGTGGCAGGTTGGATGGCTGCAGTTCTACACAGATGATACTGGCATAGTGGTTGTTTTAGTGATGGGTGTCTTGGCTGTATTCCCTCACCGCCCAGAAGTGTCTTTCTTATGATTCTTAAGAGTTGGTGCTCTACAAGCTACTTCCCAACTCTGGCAGGAGAGAGATAACTGTATACTGGGCTTGGATACGGTTCTTGGGAGTGAGTGCTCTATGAGCTACTTTCCAACTACCCTACTAAGAGGACATCCCCTCTCATGTCCTCTCTCTGCCTTGCACTCCTTTTTGACTCCCTCACTACTCTAGACCTCCCTCTCCTGGCAGGAAGTCAGACTATCCCACTGTACCAGAAAGGGGTGGGACAGGTTGGACAACCCTGTTACAGCCAGCCATTGCCAACCAGTACCTCCCCTGCTAAATAAAATGAAATTTTACACTTGAAATACATAATAGATTGCATAAAAACATAAAATGCAGCGATCAAGAACACAATAGAAGTACCCCCGGGTTTGGAGTACTACACATGGAAATAGACTTGCTACTCCAGAGGAATCCGGCTGCTTCTTCTTCTGACCCTATAAAAGCATGTGTAAATAAACCACGCATATAAAAGACCCACATAAAGATGAGTTATATGCCATTGTGATGGAAAGAGAAGAGAACCAACGTGGCTTTCAAATGGGCTGTAATTCAATTGTGCCATCAAGTCACATCCCCCATAGCACTGATCAGTAAGATTTAAGGCTTGAACCAAGGTCATCATCTGCTGGTGATAAACACCCACATTACACAGGGAGAGAAACAGATTGTTTTGCAGTAATTTCTCCTGATTAAAGATGCAGCATGTCAAGTATTATAAGCAGGGAACATAATGTAATGAGTTATGGCCTCCAACAGTCAGGTGCTGCAAAACCATGCCAATGTAAAGGATACTGGGTGGCCTAGCTGGAGGGTGGCACAGTGGTTAGCGTTAGTAGACACTCTACTTTAACTTAATTGGGGGGACGTTCTGCTTAATTTTACAGTAACTATTAACTCACACAATATCACTATTACTATGTTATTCTGTCAATCATCTTTGAGTTTCGGGCACCAGAACGTCACATGAACTGGCATTTATGAGGTTACTGTTGCTAGTATCTAAAGGGGCCTGGACTGATGGGAAGTCTGCTTGTTACAAAGGAGCTAATATCTGTCCCTTTTAGGACACTTTCACATTAGCTCTATTATTTATAGGAGCAAAAGAAAGAAAATAACGGGAGTGCCAGAATTGGCACATAGCAGGAACGGAGACTAACAGGAACATTTTTTAGGGAAGAAAAAAAAAAGTCCTAAATGCAGCACTTTTCTCTCTGCTATTTTTGGCGAACTCTGCAACGGAAGTCCCGAATGGAGACTCCAACACAGATGTGACCATGCCTTCAGGAGTTTTATGAAGGGACTTAAAAACCGACATGGATATTTTATAACGTTGGGAGGGTTGAATGCCTAAAACAGTCCACACTGTTTATAGGGCTAAGGCCCTATGCACACAACCATATCTGCAAAATACAGATACTGTCCGTGTGCCATATGCATTTTTTTGTGGACCCACTGACTTCACACAGAGTGATCCACGGATGTATCCATACTTACGAACATCGTAGCTGGTAAATTTTGGGCATGTAAGTTCTACCTCAGGAATGGTGAAACCCATCTGGGATCTTCCGCTTATGGCCTCATGAACACGACTGTATTTTTTCACGGTCCGCAAAACGGGGTTCCGTTGGTCCGTGACCGTTTTTTCGTCCGTGGGTCTTCCTTGATTTTTGGAGGATCCACGGACATGAAAAAAAAGTCGTTTTGGTGTCCGCCTGGCCGTGCGGAGCCAAACGGATCCGTCCTGAATTACAATGCAAGTCAATGGGGACGGATCCGTTTGACGTTGACACAATATGGTGCAATTCCAAACGGATCCGTCCCCCATTGACTTTCAATGTAAAGTCAGGAGTTAATATACCATAGGATCGGAGTTTTCTCCAATCCGATGGTATATTTTAACTTGAAGCGTCCCCATCACCATGGGAACGCCTCTATGTTAGAATATACCATCGGATTTGAGTTACATCGTGAAACTCATATCCGACAGTATATTCTAACACAGAGGCGTTCCCATAGTGATGGGGACGCTTCTAGTTAGAATATACTACAAATTGTGTACATGACTGCTGCCTGGCAGCACCCGATCTTTTACAGGGGGCTGTGATCAGCACAATTAACCCTTCAGGTGCCGCACCTGAAGGGGTTAATTGTGTGTATCATAGCCCCCTGTAAGAGATCAGGGGCTGCCAGGCAGCAGGGGGCAGACCCCCCTCCCTCCCCAGTTTGAATATCATTGGTGGCCAGTGTGCGGCCCCCCCGCCCCCCTCTATTGTAATATCATTGGTGGCCAGTGTGCGGCCCCCCCTCTATTGTAATATCATTGGTGGCCAGTGTGCGGCCTCCGTCGGCCCCCCTCCCCCCCTCTATTGTAAATTCATTGGTGGCCAGTGTGCGGCCTCCGTCGGCCCCCCTCCCTCCCTCTTTTGTTAATTCATTGGTGGCTAGTGTGCGGCCTCTGTTGGCCCCCCTCTATTGTAATTTCATTGGTGGCCAGTGTGCGCCCCCCCGGGCCCCCCCTCTATTGTATTAATATCATTGGTGGCCAGGATGCGCCTCCCCTCCCCCCCCCCCCCCCGATCATTGGTGGCAGCGGAGATTCTGATCAGAGTCCCAGTTTATTCGCTCTGGGGCTCCGATCGGTAACCATGGCAACCAGGACGCTACTGCAGGCCTGGTTGCCATGGTTACTTAGCAATATTACAATATTAGAAGCATCATACTTACCTGCTGGCTGCTGCGCTGTCTGTGTCCGGCCGGGAGCTCCTCCTACTGGTAAGTGACAGATCATTAAGCAATGCGCCGCACAGACCTGTCACTTACCAGTAGGAGGAGCTCCCGGCCGGACACAGACATCGCAGCAGCCAGCAGGTAAGTATGATGCTTCTAATATTGTAATATTGCTAAGTAACCATGGATCTTCGAATCCGTCTGTATGAAAGTAACCTACGGCCACGGATCACGGACACGGATGCCAATCTTGTGTGCATCCGTGTTCTTTCACGGACCCATTGACTTGAATGGGTCCGTGAACCGTTGTCCGTCAAAAAAATAGGACAGGTCATATTTTTTTGACGGACAGGAAACACGGATCACGGATGCGGCTGCAAAACGGCGCATTTTCCGATTTTTCCACGGACCCATTGAAAGTCAATGTGTCCGCGAAAAAAAACGGAAAACGGCACAACAGCCACGGATGCACACAACGGTCGTGTGCATGAGGCCTATGGGTGTGGATTACATAAGCCATGCACATTTTAGCCCGGAACAGCCCAAATTTGCCAGAACTTTCTAAAAAAATCAGGGACAGTCCCTGTAAATTTGGAACTTTTGGCAGCTATGGGGAACCATCTATAGAGTGTTTAAAAATTCTTTCAACTTTTACCTGAATTTTGACCTGCACAACAGACTTTTCCTGAAAGGCGAAACCCCTTACTTATATTGTGCAATAGGCTGCCCGCTTCTCAGTCTCCGCATACCTAGGCCAAATTGCAAGTCAGAATGCCAGGAAAGCTGAATAACCTATGATGGTGGCCATATTGGCTGTCTCCCATCTTTCCAAGCTAGAACCTAGAAATGAATACACTGATTTCTGAAAAGGACGACTCAAGAACTGTTTTTTTTTTCTTATCATCCTGTTCTGGCACACTAACCTCACCATCCCTAATTTGTACTGGCAACTAAAGAAAAACTACAGCTATAAGGTTTAATTGCATCAAAGTATTCTCCATCATTTCCTGGGCAGCTGGTACCTGTGTATATCAGCGTCGCTGCCAATCCTTCAATGTAGTAGAGCAGATGACAACAGCTGATCGCCAAAGCTGCTTTTTAACCATATTATGGTGGCGTGGAGGTGTCCACTAAGATGTTCAGTCAGAGCTGCCCCCCAGGCACGTAAGTCCAGACCTGGCCCAAATGTGTGATCAGAATTAGAATGTTAAAGGGATTGTCCGGTTTCAGAGCTGACCCCACATATAAGATATTCTTTATTCTTTTACTTTGTATTAGTGGAGCATCAGAGCATTTTCTTGCTCCGCTGTTCCCCATTGCCTTGTGTTGCTTTGCTTAGCACAAGGTCTGTTTGTTTACTGCCAGTGACATACCAGGTTTCTCCACACTATGCTAGGAGGAGACTTCCGCCTAGCAGTGAGCCCAGTGATGTCACCGACACAGATGACTGGTCTACAGCGCTGCCCTAGGCTGTTTTGGAGGCAGGTACTAGGCACAGTTGAATAGTACCGGTCTCCAAAACAGCCTAGATCAGTGCTGTAGACCGCTCATCTGTGCCAGTGAAGTCACCGGGCTCACTGCTTAGGCGGAAGTCTCCTCCTAGCATAGTCAGTAGAAACCCTGTACGTCACCGGCAGTAAACAAACAGGCCTTGTGCTGAGCGATGCAGTGCAAGGGAAGAGGGAGCATTGGAGCAAGTAAATGCTCCGATGCTCCACTCATATGTAGTAAAAGAATAAAGAATAGCTTATATCCGGTTCAGTCCTGAACCCAGACAACTCCTTTAGCATATATTTAAATGGACCTGAAATTTCAGCACCAAGAAGGATTGGACAGAGAATCTTGCATTTGGCCCACTTTAACCGGACCATGCTACAGTAGAGTCTAAGCGGTCCAGCAGAAGACAACCCAACATAAAGATGACTATGAAAGGGATCATATGCTGTTGGGATTATCTAGAGAATTGACTTATGCCATGGGCACTTGTCCCTGGACCTCCAAAACCTCAAACTATCACAAGTTAATTTTTTCAAGCAAAATGCTACTTTTCTACAGTTCCAGTCCACATATACTTCTGAACAACTGGGTTGTACTAGCATCGATATCGGTTCACATCATGTCTTATACACACCCAGAGCTGCATTCAAGATTCTGCTGCTTTCCTGATAGCTCTGGATTCTGACATCTCCCACTTACTGCCTCCTTTTGGTTCACTGTCCACATAGACAATGATTAGCTGTGTTGCATCATGGGAGACAAAGACACAACTTGAAATTCTTGGACCATGTGTTCTTATATGGCACAGGGACCTTTTACATCCCTCAGACACCGGTAAGACTCCTACCCGGCATCGTCTTTGGCTACATGTCTACTGGAAGATGTAGTGTAGGCATGCACACAACTGATCTCACTGAGCTGCAATAACATGGTAAAATGCAGGTATATATCAATGTATAATGATCAAACGGTGATTATATCCCCCCAGAGCCCCTAGGTGTGCATGGAGCATTGCAGTGCTTTAGCCATTAGAAGATGGATTTATAAGAAACTCTGCTACTTTCGAGATAACTCCAATTCCTCTAACAAGTGCCTCCCCTGGGGACAGAAAAATCTGGATACATATGGCCCATTAATTAGAGTCCACGAAATGATTAGGAATCGCCTCTCTCATCCCTTTATGTGCAGAGTGAAGTCCTGGCGGCCCGGTGGTAGGCACGGAACATCACAAGGATTCGTTAATATGTTGGATACGACCTTGCAAAAATAACGTTCTTATAAACCCCGAGGAGCGGGAGAGGGGGATCTTCAATCAGCAGCCTGATTAGCGGAATTCTCCTCCTTGAGGTTTGATACTTTGTCCCCTGTCCAGGGGACAATGCGATCACATCCTACGTCTTACGTCAAGCACAGACATTGATAAGCCAAAGACGGTAAAATGAAGCGTTGAAAGATGAGTCGGTGGATGTATGGGGATGAGTATTTTTGCACTGTTAAGGGAGAACCCCACTTTTTATTTTGCAATATTTCACAGCTTAAAGGATAACTGTCACACTTAGACCCTCATTTCAATTTTCATATATGTAGATACTAATAACATGATATTCCAGAATCAGTTACTATTACACTGACTTACCCCATATTTAATAAGATTCAGCCCTTAGCAACCAGTCTGCATAAAACTGCAATTTCACTATTCAGTTAAGATGGCCTCCACTGCCCTCACCCTGAGGCTAATCCCGCCTGCCCTCACTAGCCAGTAACAATAGCCCCCCAAAAGTGTCAGTAACCAGAGCCCTCCCCCCTAAAGGGTTAATCTCCTGCAGCACAAAGGGGTCCTCTTACCACATGTTGCTTTCATTTATACACTGAGCAGATGGCAGATCTCCCTTCCCTGGTCTGCGCTGCTTCAACTCTGCATTCTCCAGCTCTGCTGAGTGAGGGAGCGTCTGCCAAGCGCAGGGACAGGGAGAAGTGCACACAGCCCAGGCACTGTTATCAGCTGCTGGGGAGGACCTGGCTTTAATCATTTACTTACAGTCCCTGGCTGTCAGTAATCTGACCTTGCACGCTGGGTGCTCCTGCGTCCTCCGTCCTTCAACACATAGACGGACCATGCCTAGCAACCTGATTTTAAGCACAGGTAAAAGTAGGCAGTACAGGGAACAAAAATGTGGAATTAAGGGGTAATTGAATACACAGTGAAAAGTTGAAATAGGGCCACCAAGGAGATATTAATCACCACAATCCAATACTCCAAAAAAAAAAATATATGACAGTTATACTTTAAACTTACATAAAATGTTGAGCTGTCATGAAAGTGATTTACTTTCCATACCTTAAACTGATTATGAGTTAGATAATGTTTTATACTCCAATCACATCCAGAGCTGCATATAGTGTGTTGTGGAAGTTCAGAGGACAGATACACAATTAGAAATAAGCTGTTGTGTTCATCATACGATAGGAGCTCGTTATTATCTTCATTTTCGCTGTACAATGATTGGAAGGGGGGGGGGAATACCAATCATATATCGCGATCATTCATACCCCCCCCCCCCCCAATTAACTTTACAGTATGTTTGCAGCACGTCCCCTGCTTACAGGGGTAGATATGCTGCCGGCCAAGTAGCACTTCTGTGCCTGCCTAAAAGATCCGATCAGCTGATCACTGTTTACACAGGGCAATGATCAGGAACGAGCCAGAAATGTTAGCTCAGCCGATCATTAACCCATTGAAAAGGGATTTTAGCTGACATAACTGATAGATAAACCACAATCTATTTTCCATGAACAAACAGAAGATTTTTGAAAGCAGCTTTGGGTGTGAATGGAGTATAACACAAAATAAATCTAAAAATCAATATCAGTAAGATTAAGTACAGTCGTGGCCAAAAGTTTTGAGAATGACACAAATATTAGTTTTCACAAAGTTTGCTGCTAAACTGCTTTTAGATCTTTGTTTCAGTTGTTTCTGTGATGTAGTGAAATATAATTACACGCACTTCATACGTTTCAAAGGCTTTTATCGACAATTACATGACATTTATGCAAAGAGTCAGTATTTGCAGTGTTGGCCCTTCTTTTTCAGGACCTCTGCAATTCGACTGGGCATGCTCTCAATCAACTTCTGGGCCAATTCCTGACTGATAGCAACCCCTTCTTTCATAATCACTTCTTGGAGTTTGTCAGAATTAGTGGGTTTTTGTTTGTCCACCCGCCTCTTAAGGATTGACCACAAGTTCTCAATGGGATTAAGATCTGGGGAGTTTCCAGGCCATGAACCCAAAATGGCACGGTGCTCCATCGTGCTGGAAAATGCATTGTTCTTCACCAAACTGTTGTTGGATTGTTGGAAGAAGTTGCTGTTGGAGGGTGTTTTGGTACCATTCTTTATTCATGGCTGTGTTTTGGGGCAAAATTGTGAGTGAGCCCACTCCCTTGGATGAGAAGCAACCCCAACCATGAATGGTCTCAGGATGCTTTACTTTTGGCATGACACAGGACTGATGGTAGCGCTTACCTCTTCTTCTCCGGACAAGCCTTTTTCCAGATGCCCCAAACAATCGGAAAGAGGCTTCATCGGAGAATATGACTTTGCCCCAGTCCTCAGCAGTCCATTCACCAAACTTTCTGCAGAAGATCAATCTGTCCCTGATGTTTTTTTTGGAGAGAAGTGGCTTCTTTGCTGGCCTTCTTGACACCAGGCCATCTTCCAAAAGTCTTCGCCTCACTGTGCGTGCAGATGCGCTCACACCTGCCTGCTGCCATTCCTGAGCAAGCTCTGCACTGGTGGCACTCTGAATCCTCTTTAGGAGATGATCCTGGCGCTTGCTGGACTTTCTTGGACGCCCTGAAGACTTCTTAACAAGAATTGAACCTCTTTCCTTGAAGTTCTTGATGATCCTATAAATTGTTGATTGAGGTGCAATCTTAGTAGCCACAATATCCATGCCTGTGAAGCCATTTTAATGCTATGCAATGATGGCTGCACGCGTTTCTTTGCAGGTCACCATGGTTAACAATGAAAGAACAATGATTTCAAGCATCATCCTCCTTTTAACATGTCAAGTCTGCCATTTTAACCCAATCAGCCTGACATAATGATCTCCAGCCTTGTGCTCGTCAACATTCTCACCTGAGTTAACAAGACGATTACTGAAATGATCTCAGCATGTCCTTTAATGACCGCAATGAAATGCAGTGGAAAGGTTTTTTTGGGATTAAGTTAATTTTCATGGCAAAGAAGGACTATGCAATTCATCTGATCACTCTTCATAACATTCTGGAGTATATGCAAATTGCTATTATAAAAACTTAAGCAGCAACTTTTCCAATTTCCAATATTTAGGTAATTCTCAAAACCTTTGGCCACGACTGTAGATGCAACTCATATCCCAATAGTAATTTTTTTTATGACTGCATTTTACTCTTTTGGGGCTAAAAATCATTTTTTGAATTGGTCTTTATTAAAAATATTGAGCCGTTCTGTCACAAAGGGTTAACTATTTTTCTAGCTGTGTGCATCCTAATTTGTGCCGCTAATTTAAAGGGGTTGTCTGGGTTCAGAGCTGAACCCGGACATACCTCAATTTTCACCCCGGAAGCCCCTCTGACTTGAGCATCGGAGCAGTTAATGCTCCGATGCTCTCCTTTGCCCTGCGCTAAATAGCGCAGGGCAAAGGCATTTTTAGGAGTTCAGGTGACGAACCGGGCTCTCCATGGGGCTGCCAGGAAGCCCAGTAATGTCACCGTCACTGATGGGCGGGCTTTAGTGCTGCCCTAGCCAGTACGGCTAGGGCAGCGCTAAAGCACGCCCATCAGAGCCGGTGACGTCACCGAACACACTGCCGGCCGAAAGCCTCTGCCTGGCAGCGTCTTATTATAAACAAAAGAGCCCGTGTCCTGCGCAATCTAGAGAAGGGCAAGGGAGCGCATCAGAGCATGAAATGAGCTTTGATGAGTATTTATAGGGCTGATTGCAGAGATAAGCAGCCATCAGCTTCCTGTCTGACAGAGCAGAGAGAAAATTTTGCATCTCAGCTCTGTACAGAGAAAAGGACTTTTATATTTTTATATAGACCAACTGAAAAAAATATTTTTAGCTCATAATGAGTACAGTGGACCAATAAAAAAAAAGTTGGTTCTGATCCATGCTTTTTATTACTTAAGAAGGTCTGACCTGGGGTTTGTATTCATTTAGGGGTATGGTATGGAGGCGTATATTTATTCAAAGGTTCTCGACTGGGATCTGCATTTTTCTAACGAGATCTGGTCTATGCTCTGTATTTTATTTAGCTAGTCTGGTTTGTGGTGTGTATTTATTAAAGGGGTCTGGTCTGGGGTCAATATTATTACTTCGGGAATCTGGACTGGGGTCTGCATTTATTAGGAGATTTAATCTCTGGTCTTTATTTGTTTATGGAGTCTGGTCTGTGGTCTATATTTATTAATAGTGATGAGCGGCAGGGGCAATATTCGAAATCGTGATATTTAGCGAATATTTGGGCGAATATTCGTCATATATATATTTTTTTTAATAAATATATATTTTTATTTTCCAAGTCATGATATTAGTACATAAAACAGTAATAATCACAACAGTATGCCTAGCATGGCAATCATAAACATCCTTACAAGAAGAAAAATTCTATACAACATCCTAAGAACACCCTCACGACAATATATAATACTAACTATATCCACCCCCCCCCCACCTCATTGGCTGCCGTCCCCTCCATTCATTAATGTGTAAAATAAATAAATTAATTATGGCTATGTAGATCTGCGTGCAATTCTCCGTTTCCTTTCAATGTCCTCATAAACTCTAACTTTTTGAAGATATGAACCCCACTCCCTTGTTGAGGGCGGGGAGACAGAGCCCCAATACTTTATCAATATAGCTTTAGCGACCATCAATCCCCGCATCCAAATCCGTCTGACCTGGGCTGGGACTTCTACTTCTGACCCACATTCTCCAAAGAGGACTATCAAAACCCCCGGGTTATAATTCATCGAGCTCTCCCTTTGTAAGGTAGCGAAAACCTCATCCCAATAACTTCTTATTTTGCTGCAGCTCCAAAGCAAGTGGACATAGTCCGCATTAATATATCCACATTTGGAGCAGCAGCAATCCCGATCTTTATTTTGGGGAAATTTTCCTTGTATTTTAGGCGTATAGTAAAGTCTATGGAGGATCTTAAATTGTATTAACCTGTGCGCACTGGAAACTGACGCCTTTCTCACATTCCTATAAATAGTACACCACTGTAGTGGGGGGCAATTCAGCTCTTGCTCCCACTTATCTGTGCTTTTGAAGGGTGTTACAGTTGCCAGTGCAATTCGGAGTTTTGCATAAAGTCTGGATAACTTCACTTTTTCATACTTCTGAGCGTCACAAAAATCAAAAAATATATTCTCTCGTGGAAAAAAGGGGCCTCTATTCCTAGAGGCTTCAAATATATGTTTCAAACGTGAATACATAAATAAATCTAATGGTGAACTATCAGTAAAACCAAATTCCAGAAGTGATTTAAACTGACCCATATAAAAAAGGTCAGATACACTATTGATACCATTACGTACCCAATAACCAAAATCTGTAATTTTGAAGAACTCCTCCAGCTCCATGTTCTCCCACAGAGGGGTGAAAACAAACGGACCGGAAGATTTAAGGATCTTCTTCAGTCTGTTCCAAACCCTCTGCAGTGAGCACGGGATCAGCAAGGACCTCCTCATTCCCATAAACCCATTCTCCAAACATACAAAAATATTATCAACTGGTTTATTAAAAAGTTTTGTCAAATATCGTGAAAGTAAACTCTCCTTGGAACAGCAACAACGCTGAATCTGTGCACACAAATAATAACCTTGAAAAAAGGGTAATGACAGCCCACCATCTGCCTCCGACAACCATAGATATCTCTGCTTTATACGTGATATTTAGCGAATATTTGGGCGAATATTCGTCATATATTTTCTTGATTGCGAAAATCGGCAATGTAATATGCGCGTATTGCGCACGCAATACAGGCGTGGGTCGCTGTTGCTACATTTTTCAAGCTGGTAGAAGTTTCCTGAGACTGGAGAAAATGGTTGGCACGGCAGAACATTACAATAGCTTTATATGCAGATAGAGTGCTCCAATATATTCGTGATTGCGCAAATCGGCAATTAATGATGCGCATATTTTGGTGCAATACGTGCAACTTTAGCATTTTAGCAGGTCTGACTACATATTATTGATTGGTGCACTAAGTATTGTTGTGAACTTGTAACATCACAGCACTATGTCTGTAGCATGTATGTATGGACAGCAGAACCCAGGGCCGGCGTCAGAACCCGGCATACCCGGGCAAGTGCCAGGGCCCACTGCTCCTGGGGGGGCCCACTGCGCTGCTATGAGTGCTTCCATCAATTCAAATGGAAGCGTTTATTTCTGGAGCGCAGGGAGCTGCAGTACTCTCACTTACAGCTTCAGACTGGAGCATCCTCTGATGGGCCCTCTGATAGTCACAAGGCCAGCTGCTGCTGTCCCCCTAACAAGCTCCTGTGCTGCGGGACTTCAGACACGCCCCCTCTTCAGTCCAGCAGAGAAGACATGTTGCTTTACCAGCTTCAGACACGCCCCCTCTAAACAGGACGTGCTGCCTGAGAAGGAGAGAGACCCAAGCAGCTGGAGCAGAAGTGTGAAGACAGACTGTGAGTGAGTCTGCACTGTGACTGTCTGTAGGACAGGAGAGGTGGGGGGGCGGGGTCAGGGAACTCTTCAAGCTTCTGCTGGATGCTGTAGTAGACCAGCAGCTTCATGCTATTTAGTTGTTTTGCTGCCTCATTAAGCAGTTTGCCTCCTTGACACCTGCCCCTGCCCCATATATCCTGTCCTATCTCATCCTCATGGAGCCCCTGCTGTCTCCTTTTCTCCCTCATGTATCCAGAGCTTCTGTCCCACCCTCCTATCTCCTTTTGCTGCCCTGCACAGACCTTCTGCCACTACTTGTTATATGAATCCCCTTCAGAGCCCTTTCCACCTACTTGCTGTGTCCACCCCTGTTGTCCATCCAGAACCCCCTGTCTAACTCTTCTGCCTCTCATTATGGTGGTGTCTAAACCGCATGCACCATAAGGACCTTTTAACATCACAGGGTCATGTGACTGTGCCCCCCACCCCATTCTGTGCCCCCTTATACCCTGCCCTCTTACCATACCCTGTACAGTGCCCCTAGTCATTCCCTATACTGTGCCCTCTTATACCCTTTTATCCGGTCACTGTATGGTGGTGCTATCCAGTCACTATGGCGGTGTTATCCGGTCACTGTATAGAGGTGTTATCCTGTGACTGTATGGTGGTGGTATCCAATAACTGTATGGCAATAACTGTATTCCTTTCCCTGCCCACGCCACCTTTTTTAGACCTGGCATGAGTGGGGAAAAGTTGCAGATTGCGGTGCTTAGGACTTTTGCGCCACATCCTTTGTCAGAAATACGCCTAATATAGGCATATTTAATAAATGACCCCCTAATTGTATTATTATTATTCCAGGGTAGGGCTAATATCTTTATATTATATAGATTCTATTGTATTATACTATGCCCTGTATTTCCCAATAGATAAATGATTGTTGGGAAACACAGTCCACACCGCCGACCACCAGGACCAGGTTGTGCGCTCTGTCAGTACATGGTAGCCTCCTCTCTCAACCCCGCTGCTCTGCTGTGTACTAGTGCTTATTCTGGCACTAAGGCTGGTTTCACATCACATGTGTATAAAGGTACCAAAAAGGTATACATTAACAGATGCCATACAGTGGCATCTGTTCACCGTACAGTTCCATGGTAGAAAAAACATACGTTAACATGTGTATTTTTTACTGGACTACAAAAACGTGGTGTGCTGCACATTTGTATACATCAAACTGATAGGAAAAACGTGATGTGAACCCACTGAAGGGGGGATGGGGGTGGCGTACTAAAATTTGCTGTGGGGCCCAGTCAGTTCTAGCTATATCACTGCACAGCTCCTTCTCTCCTCCAGGACTGGCCGAGCGATGACATCATCACATATGCCTCACTGCTGCAGCAGGCCTGAGGAGGGAAGGAGCGCAGGAAGATGAGCTGCGGTTAGTGAATGACAGGACCGCTGGCTCCCCTGCGCTACAGCAATGATAGGTATGTAAGGGGGCCACTGGGGGTTCATTACAATGTGAGGGCCCCTTACACAGTATAATGACCCCCAGTGTATCCCATTTAGTATAATGATCCCCAATGACGCTCAATTCAGTATAATGACCCCCAGAGCCCCTATTTAATATAATGACCTTTAGTGACCCCCATACAGTATAATGACCCCCAGTGCCCCCTCCATACAGTATAACCCCCAGTGTGGAGGCCACTGGGGGTCATTATTTTGAATGGGGGGAAAATGGGGTCATTATTCTGAATGGAGGGCCACTGTGGGCTCATTATACTGTGTGGGGGGCCACTGAGGATCATTATAATGTGTGTGGGGGCATTAGGGGGTCATTATACTGTGTGAAGGGACACTAGTGGTCATTACACTGTATGGGGGCCACTAGGGGTCATTATACGGTGTGGGAGCCACAGGGGGACATGTAAATGTAAAAAAATGCCTCAAGGGGGCCCACTGGGATTTATCGCCCAAGGGCCCACATGAACCTGAGCCAGCCCTGGCAGAACCTATCACACTACCTAACACCCTGCACTGGAACCTATCAGCTACACTATATCACGATCTAGAGCAGGGATGCTCAACCTGCGGTCCTCCAGCTGTTGTAAAACTACAACTCCCACCATGCCATGCTGTAGGCAGTCTGGGAATGCTGGGAATTGTAGTTTTGCAACAGCTGGAGGACCGCAGGTTGGGCATCCCTTAACTAGAGTTTCATTCTTACATTTTACATTATATATCACGATCTAACCTACACTGACTATCTCCCACTAAAAAATCTGTATTATATATATAAGCTAACTATCTATCTAATGTAATGAGTGGAAAGCACAGAGCACAGAAATGACACTGCTGTCTCTCTCAGAACTGCAAGAAAACTGCAGAAAATGGCTGCTGGGGAGGTTCTTATATAGTAAGGGGTAGGCAACTTTCCTATTGGTTGCTAGGGATTTTGCTAAGCTCAAAGACATTGCAGCCTTCTCATTGGCCCACAAGCAAGAAGGGAGGGATCATGGGTTCAGATGAAAAAAAAATCTAGAGTATTCAAAATTACGAATATATATCACTATATTCTAAATATTAGTGAATTCTCAAAGTGGCGAAATTCGCGATTAAAATTTGCGATTTGAATATTCGTGCCCAACACTATTTATTAAAGGGGTCTAGTCTGTGGTCTACATTATTATTTCTGGAATTTGGACTGGGGTCTGCATTTATTCGGAGATCTAATCGCTAGTCTATATTTGTTTAGGGAGTCTTGTCTGTGGTCTGTATTTATTAAAGGGGTGTGGTCTAGGGTCTGAATTTATTAAAGGGGTATGGTCTGGAGTCTATATTATTATTATTATTTCTGGAATCTGGACTGGGGTCTGTATTTATTAGGAGATCTAATCTCTGGTTTATATTTGTTTATGGAGTCTAATCTGTATTTATTAAAGGTGTCTGGTCTGGGGTCTGTATTTATTAAAGGAGTCTGATTTGGGGTTTATATTATCATTTCTGCATTTATTAGGACATCTAATCTCTATTTTCTGGTCTGTGGTTTAAGGGGTCTGGTCTGGGGTTTGTATTTTATGGGGTCTGTTTTTATTTCGAGGATCCTGTCTGGGGTTTGTATTTATGTAGGGGCCTCAAACACCACAGGGTGGAAAACAGCACTAAATGATTTAATGATTCTATAACCCTACTGTCCCAGGTCCTTCCAATAATCACAGAATAGAAACAGCATAAGGCCTCCTGCACACAAACGTGTGCTGCCCGTTGTCGTATTGCGGACCGTATTTGCGGATCCGCAATACATGGGCACCGTTCCGTGTGCATTCCGCATCACAGATGCGGACCCATTCACTTCAATGGGTCCGCAAATCCGGAGATGCGGAATGGTGTGGAACGGAAGCACGGAACGGAACACTACAGAAGAACTATGGAGTGCTTCCGTGGGGTTTCGTCCCGTACGTCTGTTCCGAAAAAAGATAGAACATGTCCTATCTTTTTGCGGAATGACCGGATTGCGGACCCATTAAAGTGAATGGGTCCGCGATCCGCTGCGGCTGCCCCACGGTCGGTGTTCGTGTGCAGGAGGCCTTAATGGAAATTTCATTGCCATTCTGCTTTCAAGCCACAGCCTTCCTCTACGTGACAGCAAAAAGCCTGAAGAAGGGTGCATGAGCGCCAAAAATGTTGCACATCCATGTGAAAAAAATGAACTCAAAATGCAATGGATTATTGGATTTATTTAGGAGGTATGGTCTGAGGTTTCTATTTATTAAAGGGGTCTGGTCTGGAGTCTATATTTATTAAGGTGGTCTTTATTTAGGGAGTCTGGTTTGTTGTCTGAATTTGCTTAAGGGGTCTTTTTGTGGTTGGTATTTCAACTGAAGTGTGATGAATGGGGTCATATGCTCTATATGTGATCCAAGTGTGTCCTATATAAGTGGCGGGTGGGGGGGCATAAAAATGGCAGTGTTTTTCGGAATCTCCCTGTGTCCCTTTGGAAAAGCTGGAAAGTATTTGGTTAAAGCAATTTGTATAGCCACAGCTTGAAGAAAAAGCCTCAATGCAAATAGAAGGGCAGATATAATGCGTATGATATATATACAGCAGCACAGCACTAACAGGATTGGACGTCCTGCTGGAGAAAATCTATAAATAGTTTAAGATATAAAAACCCAACTTCTCGCCACCTTGCCGGTGATTTATCATGGTCGCTGCAATATTTAAGCTGTCTCAGCAGCGCAGGAGCATCATTAACGCTCAGGAGAAAATTTCCCAATGGTCCGAGCACAAGAGCAAGAACCAAGGGAGGCAAAGGCACAGAAAAAAAAAGAAATCTTCCTGTTTTTGTTACTTTGCTTAATTTTGTTGTGAACGCGGCAGAGAATCTCATAAGTTATTGTTAGTCAAGGGAGGATCATTTATCAACGCTTTTCTGCAAGTCCTGCAGTCTGGCGGAAGGCGCCCGTTATCGCTCTGCCATCCTGCAGGGTAAAAATGGAAAGGAAAAAAAAAGAACCCAACAATAGAAAGGGACGCAAAATGTAGAAAACACAAAAAATGACAATCTGCTCAAGATCTGTCTCATTCTGAAAGCAAAACTGTAACCCCCCCCCTTCTTCTCTCGTTTTATGTCGGTCTGTGCGGCAACTGGATGCAGCAGGCGCCCTCCCACGCTGCTCTGTTCGCCATAGACCACACCAAGCACATCTTTACCCAACTGCTGATACTTTTGACAAAAGGTATTATGTGGACATCCCCTTTAAGATTTCCTGACTTTATTCAGGAAGTCTGGTCTGTGGTCTGTATTTATTTAAAGGGAACCTGTCATCAACGTCATGCTGCCCATACTAAAGGCAGCATAAAGAAGAGACCGGGGAGTTGATTCCAGTGATCTGTCATTTATAAGTTAAAAATAAGTGGTTGCTGAGAACCAACATCACAATCATTGCAGACTGGGCCTGGAAAAGAGTCCCGGCCACCTGAGAAGAGTCATGGTTATTCATGAATTCCTGCTCTCCTCGCCCACCTGCTGATGACTGACAGTCTTCTACTTTTCTCCCTTTCTGTCTAGGAGAGAACTGCCAATCATCAGCAGATGGGCGAGGAGATTAGGAATAACCAGGACTCTTCTCAGGTAGATTTGACTCTTTTCCAGGCCTGGGCTGCAATGGTTATGATGCTGGTTCTCAGCAACCACTTACTTTTAGCTCATGAGTGACACACCGCTGAGATCAGCATTTCTGTCACTAATGTATGCTGCCCTCAGTGAGGTCAGCATAAAGTTGATGACGGGTTCCCTTTAAGAGGTCTAGTCTGGGGTCTGCATTTATTGAGGAGGTCTTTATTTATTTAGGTAGTCTGAATTTGCTTAAAAGGGTATTCCCATCTTGGAGATTGGCGAGCATATGCAAAGCCACCTTACATTCATTTCTATGGGACCGCCAAAAATAGCTGAGCACTGGCTCGTCTATTTCCGTAAGCCCCATAGAAGTGAATAGAGCCGTTCCCATTCATTTCAATGGGACTTCTGAAAAAGGGTGAGAGCACCGCTCGACTATTTTGAGTACTCACCTAGAAATGAATGGAGGACAGCTCTGCACGCACGGTGCACCCACTGGCATTTTGAGGGCTCTGTTCTAAGTATAGGTGAAGGTCCCAGAGATGGGGCCTGCACCTATCAGACACTGGGGGCATATCCTAGCGATACCCCCCCCCTCCAATATCCAAGATGGGAATACCCCTTTAAAGGGTCTATAATGCCAATAAAGTCTTCACAACTTTCTTTCTAATATATTTATCCCTACTTCCAAGATCTATACTTACTGTCTGTGAATGTGGAAATCCATACAGACCTAATAGATCTCACAGATGAGAGTTTGTTACAATTGGTTCCAGTCTAGAGAATCCTCTGGATCCCAAACGGATGCATTCTACCTGTTCTAATACACTCGATTTGTGCTGCTGATGCAACGGCACAGATTGTCTAGACTGGATACAATTGTAACAAAGCCTCAGCTGTGAGCTCTAGTATGTTTGTAGGGGCCCCCGTATTAAAACCTGAATCTACAATGGAGGCTCCTGACAGCGCCTCCTGTGCAAATGTGAACTGAGTCTTTGGTGGTAACTGCCATTACATTTTCTAAAAGATAGATTTGTGAAACTACAACTCCCAGCATCACAGCTGCATGGATACAAGCGACAACTGCACATTAGGCTACTTTCACACTGGCGTTTTTTGCGGATCCGTCATGGATCTGCACAAACGCTTCTGTTACAATAATACAACTGCATGCATCCGTCATGAACGGATACGGTTGTATTATGTCTTCTATCAGTCATGAACTCCATTGAAAGTCAATGGGGGACGTATCCGTTTTCTATTGTGTCAGAGAAAACAGATCCGTCCTGACACACAATGTAAGTCAATGGGGAGGGATCCGTTCATGACGGATGTATGCGGTTGTATTATTGTAACTGAAGCGTTTTTGCAGATCCATGACGGATAACGGAAGCGTTTTTGCAGATCCATGACGGATCCGCAAAAAACGCCAGTGTGAAAGTAGCCTCATGTGCAGTTGTCTCTTGTATCCATGCAGCAGGGAACTCCAGCACCTCAGCAGTGTTTTTCTGTCTGCGATGGGGGCGCAACGGAATACATTCTGGCGCACTCCGTTTCGTTCAGTTCGGTTTTGTCCCCATTGACAATGAATGGGGACAAAACTGAAGCGTTTTCTTCCGCTATTGAGATCCTATGACGGATCTCAATAGCGAAATTAAAAACGCTAATGTGAAAGTAGCCTTACATACAAAAGCAGTTGCAAGAAAAAAGAGTAGACTATAATAAAGGAGTCTATTAACCCCTGATTGACTGGTCACATCTGTACCGCGCGATTAGGAATCGCAAAGGACGGAGGAGATGAAGCAAAATTGAAATGTGCCATTGCTAATGAAGGAGGAAGGATTGTATAATGGAAGCAGCGGAGTTGTCTGTAATGGAGGCTGTTAGTAAGATTAATGAGGGGACTGAAGGCAGAACGCTGCGGTCAATCTCACTAATATAGCAAAGATGGAGAGAGCAGCTTCAAGGTGGCACGAGAAGTCTGCTCCAAAACACAAGGTCAAATCTAAGCTTCCAGCCTGTGAAGGGGTCAGAGCGCCAACCGCCACCTTCGTATGGTAGAGAGAACGTATGACAATCCCAGCCCCTTATACCACTCCTAGTCACCCCCGTTGTGCGCCATATACTGCAGGGATATCGCTCATTCTGATATACTCCACACTGATGGATTTTTTCTAATTTGCATGTCGCGGTCACAGCTGCAACCCCAGTGTACCCTTCGGGCTCAGAAGAAGATGACGAATTTATTAAGAGGCCTGTACCTTTCTTATAAATTGTTCGCATCTTTCGCCAGCAGGGTTTTTACTAAGACCAGATTGTGGAACGCCAATCTTTAGTAAATGACCCCCATTATCTATTAGAACAGGCATCAGCAACCTCCAGCACTCCAGCTTTTGTGAAACTACAACCCCCAGCAAGTTCTAGTCACTTGTATGGGAGCTCCAGGAACAACCTAGAACGTTTGCATGCTAGGAGTTGTAGTTTCCCGACAGCTGGATTGTCGGAGGTTGCTGGCCCCTGTATAAGAAAGCAGCAGAGCTTTTCATTATATAAATCCTTTGAATTTAAGCCAATTGTAAATGTGAAGTCTACTTTTCCGGAAATCATAAAAATGGATGAGGTGGCGCTGTGTGACTGCTGTGGTGACGAGTCAAAAGCTGCAAAGGTATTCCGAGGTTTTACCAAACTTTGGTTATGCATGAGCAGCCAGCTGTCAAGAGGCATCCATCACATGTGTGGGCCCGAAATATCCTAAATCCTCTGACACGAGAAATATCCATTTATATTTTCATAAACAGTCTATATCCAGCAGCCAGAGCCATAGGAAGTCATTTACATAGCAGCCGCGCAGAGCGAAACCCAGGTCTGCCTCCAGCTATCAGGGGCATCTCCGAGGGCTTGATGACAGGGATGGCGGAGCTTCTAAGCCCACATCAGACTATGGGTGACCATTACCTGTTATTTACAGTCTTCACTGCTTCCTTAAAGGGGTTGGCCCATCTCTGACATTGAGGACATGCAATCAGATAGAACAGGCCTCTGAAGTGAAAGAGAGCACATTGCGCATGCGCGGCCACCTCTCCGTTTACGGCTATGGGACTGCCGGAAATAGCCAAGGCAGCACTCGCCTATTTTCAGAACTCCCACAGCAGTGAATGGAGGGGGGCGCTCTCCATTGACTTTGGGGTGCTCGGTCTGGACCTGCCATGCCAGTGATATGCCACCCCTTTAACCCACTGCCATGATCAGTTTAGCTGCTGTCTTACCAGAGGCTCAGGCTGCTGCACTGTCCTCCATGTTTTATACTGCACCCCTGATTTTTCAGATTGGTTGCTATGTATAAGAACATGCAGTAAAATCTATGCAGGCAGGAGTCATTTAGGGCTCATGCACACGGCCGTTGCTGTTTATGCGGTCCGCAAATTGCAGAACGGATTGTCCTGCCTTCTATAGAACATCCTTTCCTGTGAAACGGACAAGAATAGGACATGTTCTATTTTTTGCAGGTGCAACGGAACAGACATACGGATGCGGTCAGCACACGGTGCTTTGTTCGTATCTTTTGCAGCCCCATTGAAGTGAATAGATCTGCATCCAATCCGCATTTAAAAAAAAAATAAGCTCATGTGCATGAGCCCTTAATTGGGCTTCCAAAATAAGTAATAGTATAGAACCCCCTAATTTATTCAAATTGGTTGCAATGATAGTGCTTTAAGAAGTGTGCAAAAGGGTGGTCTCAGGGTGATATATAGGAAGTATCAGATTAATAACATTAAAGGGTTGTCTCACTTCAGTAAGTGGCATTTATTATGTAGAGAAAGTTAATACAAGACACTTACTAATGTATTGTGATTGTCTACACTGCGTGCAGAATTATTAGGCAAATGAGTATTTTGACCACATCATCCTCTTTATGCATGTTGTCTTACTCCAAGCTGTATAGGCTCGAAAGCCTATTACCAATTAAGCATATTAGGTGATGTGCATCTCTGTAATGAGAAGGGGTGTGGTCTAATGACATCAACACCCTATATTAGGTGTGCATAATTATTAGGCAACTTCCTTTCCTTTGGCAAAATGGGTCAAAAGAAGGACTTGACAGGCTCAGAAAAGTCAAAAATAGTGATATATCTTGCAGAGGGATGCAGCACTCTTAAAATTGCAAAGCTTCTGAAGCGTGATCATCGAAAAATCAAGCGTTTCATTCAAAATAGTCAACAGGGTCGCAAGAAGTGTGTGGAAAAACCAAGGCGCAAAATAACTGCCCATGAACTGAGAAAAGTCAAGCGTGCAGCTGCCAAGATGCCACTTGCCACCAGTTTGGCCATATTTCAGAGCTGCAACATCACTGGAGTGCCCAAAAGCAAAAGGTGTGCAACACTCAGAGACATGGCCAAGGTAAGAAAGGCTGAAAGACGACCACCACTGAACAAGACACACAAGCTGAAACGTCAAGACTGGGCCAAGAAATATCTCAAGACTGATTTTTCTAAGGTTTTATGTACTGATGAAATGAGAGTGAGTCTTGATGGGCCAGATGGATGGGCCCGTGGCTGGATTGGTAAAGGGCAGAGAGCTCTAGTCCAACTCAGACGCCAGCAAGGTGGAGGTGGAGTACTGGTTTGGGCTGGTATCATCAAAGATGAGCTTGTGGGGCCTTTTTCGGGTTGAGGATGGAGTCAAGCTCAACTCCCAGTCCTACTGCCAGTTTCTGGAAGACACTTTCTTCAAGCAGTGGTACAGGAAGAAGTCTGCATCCTTCAAGAAAAACATGATTTTCATGCAGGACAATGCTCCATCACACGCTTCCAAGTACTCCACAGCGTGACTGGCAAGAAAGGGTATAAAAGAAGAAAATCTAATGACATGGCCTCCTTGTTCACCTGATCTGAACCCCGTTGAGAACCTGTGGTCCATCATCAAATGTGAGATTTACAAGGAGGGAAAACAGTACACCTCTCTGAACAGTGTCTGGGAGGCTGTGGTTGCTGCTGCACGCAATGTTGATGGTGAACAGATCAAAACACTGACAGAATCCATGGATGGCAGGCTTATGAGTGTCCTTGCAAAGAAAGGTGGCTATATTGGTCACTGATTTGTTTTTGTTTTGTTTTTGAATGTCAGAAATGTATATTTGTGAATGTTGAGATGTTATATTGGTTTCACTGGTAAAAATAAATAATTGAAATGGGTATATATTTGTTTTTTGTTAAGTTGCCTAATAATTATGCACAGTAATAGTCACCTGCATACACAGATATCCCCCTAAAATAGCTAAAACTAAAAACAAACTAAAAACTACTTCCAAAAATATTCAGCTTGATATTAATGAGTTTTTTGGGTTCATTGAGAACATGGTTGTTGTTCAATAATAAAATTAATCCTCAAAAATACAACTTGCCTAATAATTCTGCACTCCCTGTATATTGCCTCCTTTGCTGGCTGGATTCTGTTTTCCATCACATTATACACTGCTCGTTTCCATGGTTACGACCACCCTGTAATCCATCAGTGGTGGTCGTGTTTGCACACTATAGGATAAAGCAGTAGCCTATGTTCGCTCCCATGGTTCCGGCCACCAGAGATGCTGGCGCTTTTTCCTGTAGTGTGCCAGCACGACCACTACTGCTGGATTGCAGGGTGGTCTGTAACCATGGAAACGATCACTGTATAATGTGATGGAAACATGAATCCAGCCAGCATAGGAAACAATAAGGATAATAACAATACATTAGTAAGGGGCTCGTATTAGCTTTCTCTACATGATAAATGTCACTTACTGAAGTGAGACAACCCCTTTAGAGGGTTGTATCAGAAGAGACATGGCATGAATATGATACTAATGTTCAGTGGCGTAGCTAGAAATGACTGGGCCCCACAGCAAAGTAATTTCTTCGCAACCCCTTCCTTTCATGCTGCCCCCATTCCTGTGGCTAGTAAAGATCGCTCTCTCAGACCAGGGCCGGCAGCTGTTCCATCCGTTTCCTACACTGTCTATACTGCCACTGTATATCATTCCATTGTGTAATACTGTTGAGGGGGCCCTGACCAAATCCTTTAGTCCTCCTCTTCCTGGATGGGCCTCTTCTGGGTCAGGGCCCCAAAGCATCAACTTCCCCTGCTTCCCCTATAGCTACGCCCCTGCTAATCTTCTATGGGTGGGGTCTAACCACTGTGACCCCAAGCGGAGTAAAAAAAAAAAACAACCTAGAGCCACTACTGTTTTTTCCAGTAATCTTTGGCGGTCACGCTGGTCAGACCCCCCCAACTGATCGGACATTACTCGCTTCCTTCCAACAGCTGACCAACAGACATACTTAAGGGGTTACTATCAAGACTAGAAAAAGGCGGCTGCTTCTCCCAAAAAAGCTGCATACCTGTCCACAGGTTGTGTGTGGTATTAGGCTACGTCTACACGACGACATTTGTCGCGCGGCATTTTGTTGCATCAATGTCGCGCGACAATTTTTATAATGGCAGTCTATGGTGTCGCACTGCAACATGCAACATGCTGCGACTGTGACGCGACAGTCGCAGAAAATCCATTCGAGATGGATTTTTCTGCGATTGTCGCAGTCGCAGCATGTCGCAGTGCGACACCATAGACTGCCATTATAAAAATTGTCGCGCAACATTGGTGCAACAAAATGTTGCGCGACAAATTTTGCAGTGTAGTTGTGCCCTATCTGTCGCTCGACTTATTGTTGCGCGACGAATGTCGTCGTGTAGACCTAGCCTTACCACTCTGCCCAATTCACTTCAAAGGAGCTGAGCTTCAATACCAGACAGAACCTATGGATAGGTGTGGGACCGTTTTTAGAATAAAGCAGCCATGTTCTTCTACTCTTGGACATCCTTTTTAAACAATATGTCAAACAGTGCAGCAAATAAAATTGACAAACTCCTAGCCCACCTCTGGAAATTTCAAACCCTCTAAAAAGTCTAAATCATACATAAGATACATAGGGTTAAGGGCTCATGCACACGAACGTACTTTCTTTCCGTGTCCGTTCCGTTTTTTTTTTTTACGGACCGTATGCGGAAGCATTCATTTCAATGGGTCCGCAAAAAAAAACGGAAGTTACTATGTGTGCATTTTGTTTCCGTATGTCTGTTCTGCAGAAAAATAGAACATGTCCTATTATTGTCCGCATTACGGACAAGGATAGGACTGTTCTATTTGGGGCCAGCTGTTCCGTTCCGCAAAATACGGAATGCAAACTGATACCATCGGTATTTTTTTTTTTTAAACTTTCAATTTTTATTGATTTTTCAACATAAGAAAATCAAACAGTAAATATGTCATTTGCATAAGCCAGAACAATGTTAAGATTTGCAAGTACAACTTTGACATTTATATTGTGATGTTACATATTTAAGCCAACAAAAGAATACCAGCTAATAAATGTCCCTTGTATAATCCAGCAACTATCACTTAATATATGTTAAGCATATTGATGACATATACAACAAATTGTAACATAGTCAATTCAAGAACAAGACTAATAGATTGAATCCAGAACTTGTGATCCATTTCTAAGATATATTTTATTCTATACTTTAGTGTACCGCTATATATGCTTACCCTATACCGTAATCCATCCACCGTCCTCCATCCACCGCTCTCTCCCGCTATGTATGTATACCACAGTATCAGTCCCTACAGAGCTACAGAGTGAATCTTAACTGCAAACGGGCATGAGCTCCACAATTCCCATCTTTTGTGAGCCCTTAAGCGTTCAGAGTAAGAATCTGCATATATATATTCATGTTGCATATACTGGTTAACTAGTGAGATCACATCAGGCACCTGAGGAGTAATGGGCAGCTTCCATGAGGTTGCAATAAGCTTCCTTGCAGCTGAGAGAATGCCCATCATAACCGGTCTATGGGAGTGAGGTAAATCTCCTATTCCGATGGATAACACAGCTAATGGAGGGTCGAGGGGGATCTGGAAGCCCGCCACTGTCGAGATAAGGTCAAAAATCTTCCTCCAAAAAGGGAGAATAATAGGGCATGACCACCACATATGTGATAAGCTTCCCTTTTCCCCACAATTCCTCCAGCAGTTTGAACTATATTCAGGATCCATGTGTGCTATGCGGGCCGGCGTCAAGTACCATCTAAGTTGTATTTTCCTATTTTGTTCAATGTGATTAATACATTTGGCAGTAGCTATCGTCCAGTGGAAAGCATCCCTCCACTCCCCGACCGACCAAGAGCTTTCAAATTCTTCTTCCCATTTCACCATAAAGTTAAGCTTTGTTTCTAAAGTAGGGTCAAGTGCATGATATGCAGTAGCAAGGCCTTTCCTCTGACCTGTCGTACCAGTAAAGTATTTACCAAAAGGGGTCGTTTCATTCATTGAAATAGTGGGAAGTCTCGTTCTGTGCAGCATATGCCTAACTTGTAGGTACTGATAAAAACAAGTGTTAGGTATACCATAATTCTGATGTAAGGTCTCAAATGTTTTCATAGTATCACCTTCATACAACTGATCCAGACGTGTGATACCTGCCTTCTCCCATTTATCTAAGGAGAGATCAGGGACCCCATATGTAAGCGCAACCAGTGGGATCTCAGATCTCTTAGGTGTGAAAAGCAACCCTTTCTCTATATAATTGGACCAGGTCCAAACTGCCGCTTGCATAGTCAAGAGAGGGGGTGTAGATTTAGGCGCTTCTAGGGAAAGGGCGGCAAGAAAGCCTGGGAGAGAACCCAGTTTTGTGTAGGTGGATTCTAATTCATGCCATCTCTGTAGCGAGGAAGGCGCCCACCACTCTTTAGTCTGCTCAATGAGGTTCGCCTTATAATAACGAATGAGGTCTGGGACTCCAAGGCCCCCTTCTCTCAGTTTTGGGTATAGGGCTCGACGGTCCACCCTAGGTGCTTTGTTACCCCATATAAATTTTATAAGGTCCGACTGCAATATTTTTAATATTTTTTGAGGAATGATAAGAGGAATACATCTAAGTTTATAGAGGATCTTAGGAAGAATCATCATTTTGACCGCATTAATTCTGGCCAGCCATGACATAAACAGTTTAGAATACTCGGCATAGTCTGTTAGTAATTCTTTTCTCAGGAAGTCGAGATTGCTTCTCACCAAATTTTGTATACGAGGTGTTAATAGTATGCCCAGGTAAACTATGCCATCCTCTGCCCACTGAAATGGAGCCCTCGCCAGAATTTCCCTTTTGAGAGGTTCTTGGATCGCAAATGGGAGAATATGCGATTTTGTAACATTAAGTTTATAGAAGGAGGCTTGAGCATATTCATTTAAGACTTCCATAACGTTTGGGAGAGATATCTCTGGGTTCATAATTGATAACAGGACATCATCTGCGTATAATCCTATTTTGTGTGATGTATTACCCACATGTATACCTAAAATACCTGGGTCCAAGCGGATTCTTTCTGCCAGGGGCTCCATCACTAGCGCAAAAACCAACGGTGACAACGGGCAGCCTTGTCTGGTACCGTTCGTTATATCAAAGCTTTTGGAATAAAAGCCAGATGCTAAAACTCGAGCTGATGGCAGAGAATATAGATTTAAGATAGCCGATAGAATAGGTCCCCGGAACCCAAAATGATTTAACACCTCCGTCAGAAACCCCCAGTGCACCCTATCGAAAGCTTTTTCAGCGTCAAGCGATATAAATATTGTGGGTGCACTGGAGGAATCCGCTATTTGGAGCAGATCAATTACTCTACGAGTTCCATCCCTACATTGGCGGCCAGGGATGAAACCAACTTGGTCAGTGGACACTAATTTAGGAAGAAGGGGCTGTAACCTTAGGGCCAGTAGTTTAGAGAATAATTTTAAGTCATTATTTAATAAAGATATGGGTCGGAAATTTGCTGGAGTATCATGAGGTTTCCCTGGTTTAGGGATTGTTGTGATAATAGCACACAACATCTCTTTGGGTATAGCACCCGGAAGTAGAAATGTATTAAAAAGCCGCGTAATGTATGGTAACAGGTTTACTTTAAAGGATTTATAATAGTCCCCCGAAAAGCCATCTGGGCCTGGAGCTTTGTGCAGTTTTAATGATTTAATAGCTATATCTACTTCTCGTTCTGAAAAGGGGGCATTGAGTAATTCCAAATCTTGGGAGGCAATACTTGGGAGAGATACTGATTTTAAGAAATTCTGTATGGTATGTGAGGTAGGTTGTGGGGTGCCATCGTCATTTTTCAAATTATAAAGGGAACTATAGTAATCCGCAAACGCATCCGCAATATCAATCGGGTGTGTAGTCATCTTTCCATTATTTTGCTTCATTGAGTCTATACGGGAGGCTACTTCCCTTTTTTTCAGCCTGCGGGCTAGCATAGCTCCGGCTCTATCTCCTAAGTGATACCATTTTGCCTTTGACCTGGTTAGGGCCTTTTCAAATTTGCAAAGCAAGAGAGAGCGTAATTGAAAGCGCAAGTCTGTGATTTGGGCTGATAGTGTATCTGTAGGTGTCTCCTTAAATCGCATTTCTGCCTCCACTATTTGAGCTAAAATATCTTGCATCCGTTTATCTCTTTGCTTTTTAAGTTTGGACGCAGTCTGAATGAAAAGGCCTCTCATGAAACTTTTATGGGCGCACCATAATGTGGAGACACTAATATCTGGCGTGTCATTAAGAACAAAATATTCGTCCAAAGCTTTAGAGAATATTTGGTGCCGATTCTCATCCCTCAGCAAAAATGAGTTAAGGCGCCAAAGCGGTGGGTTAGGATTAGGATAATTATCTGAGATGTGTAGGTGGATTGGAGCGTGATCGGACCATGTGATATTACCTATTGCTGTGTGAGAGGTTTTATGAAGAAGGTCTTTGGAAATAAGGAAATAGTCGATTCTAGATTGGGAGATATGAACCTGGGACATAAAGGTATAATCCCTTTCTGTCGCATGTTGGTACCTCCATATATCATGTAGGGGAGTAGTTTTGAGAAGCTTACCCAACGCAGGCCGATGACCCCCCGTTTTCTTGGAACAATCCATCAAAGGATCAATGGGCAGGTTAAAATCCCCTCCTAGAATGATGGAACCCCTGGCAAAATTCAGCAACTTCTTAAAGAACCTCGTAAGGAAAGAAATTTGGTGAGAATTAGGTACATAGACATTAGCTATGGTGTATTCAGCATGATTGATAGAGCAAAGGAGAATAATATATCGTCCCGCCTGATCAATAATAGTTTGATGTGCTTTAAATTGGACCGAACGCCTAACTCCTATAAGAACCCCAGCTTTTTTAGCTTCTGCTGATGCAAAATAAAGATGCGGGTAGTGCCTATTTGAACACTTACCAACATCTTTGGTCAGCAAATGAGTTTCTTGAGCTAGCACTATATCACACTTAGTCTTATTCGCATCATTCCACAGTGCAGAGCGCTTGTAGGGGGAATTTAGCCCCTTTACATTTATAGACATTAGGTGTAGTACCATTGTGGGTTTGTGGGGACAAGTGAGTACTTAGCGTTAAACTGGAGAGAACGGCGGATTTCAGACGGCGAGACGGACACAGCAGATTCGGGATCACATTGATTCTGGAAGAAACAACAGAAGTTAACGAGATCACAAAGTGAAACTAGGCAAACATGCCTATATTGGTACAAAAACCAAAGGAAAGCGCCCATGAGTTTTCAGGAGCGCAAAGGTTTTCAAATTAAACAGAAAGATCCTGACAGGATCACCTTAGTTTATAAGAACCATGAGTGATTTTGAGGTTAGAGTATTCAGAAAAGATAATAGATTTGGCATAGCAACTACAACAGTAGAAGTGTTACCCATTCCAGCTCACTTTATAGACAGAAAAGAAGGAATATTAGGCAGTTTATGTAAGGGTTAATGAAAGATCGAATATAGAATAGAAGGACGTAGATGTCCCAGTTTAGGATACATGAGAGTTCCCACATCATAAGAAAATTTTTATATTAGAAAATATTCATGTTATCTCCTCATCGGGTTGTTTAGGGGACAACCGATCATTCTTTCTTTTATTACTTTTCCCATGCCTGCCAGCTTGTGCAGTGGACCACGGGATCGGGGCTGGTATTACTGGAAAAGCCTGTAGATTTTGGACACTGCACCAATCTTCAATGGAGATCATGGGGTCTCCCAGTGCTGATAAAAGTTCCGTAAGGTCCTCATATCGACGGATAGAGAATCTTTTCCCCGCCACCGTGGTAGAGAGTCCAAACGGGAACATCCAGCGGTATAATATTTTCCTATTTCGCAGCAAATCTGTGAGAGGTTTCAGTTGTTTCCTTTTGTGCAGAGTTATAGGGGCAAGGTCTTGGAATAGCACAAGTTGGTGATCTTCAAAAGACCAAGAGGGGGATACCCTAGCCTTCCCCAGCATATCTTCCTTGACTCTGAAGTCCAGAAATCTACAAATAATGTCCCTGGGGGGATCATTAGGGTTAGGTCTTGGTCTTAGTGCTCTGTGTGCTCTCTCAATTTCAATGGAGAGGGGGTAGTGGTCTCCTAATAAAGAAATGGCAATCTGTTTCACCGTTGAAAGTAGAGATTCTGCAGTATACGTTTCAGGAAGGCCACGGATTCTTAAATTATTGCGCCTATTACGATTATCTTGGTCCTCCATTTGGATGTATATCTGGTTCAGATGATCTTGACATGTTTGAAAATGAGTGGCAACTTCTCTGGAATGATTGCAGAGTTCTGCTGTGGTGTCCTCTAAACTATCCACACGGTGACCAATATGGCGTAGGTCTTGTTTAATTTCTTGTAAATTCTGTGCTAGAGGCGACAGAGCATTGGTAAGGGTTTGCTGAAAAAAGTCCCTTGATAAAGGGAGATCCGTCTGTGCTGCAGCTTGTGGTTCATCCTGCAGTGTGTCACTTAAGGATAAAGGTTGATTCACATGAGCAGATGTTTCAGCATTTGCAGACGCTTTTGTAATAAATTTCTCTATATTGCCTTTGCCATGCGGAGTTTTCTGAGGCATGTTAGCATCCCTAGAAACAGGTTGGCCGTATTTAACCATTGCAAGATAGGTGGTTTAAGTCCTTTAGAAGCTGGAGAAATCACTTAAAGATGCTATGCCTTTGCGTGCAGCATTTCCTCACATATGCTATAAAGGTGTCCAGACAGGATAGATCATAATTAATGATCTGAAAACATTGAGCCTATGGCTCTAATACGTAGGATAGATAGACCCCCTCTCAACAGGTAAAAGGAGGGACATTTGAAAACATTAGGACTCAGTCCTCACAGTAAATCGATCCAGAGATAACTGGGGAGACCAGATGCTTTATGTGCTAGTGGCACTTCACCTTTAATGGCGCTGGGTCCTCTAGTATGAATTGAAAAGACACAGTACCTTCAATATGCAAAGCCTGAGGGGCAATGAACAGCAGGCTTCCTTTCACCTCAGAGGGCCTCAGCTCCGATCAATGCAGAGTAGGTCTCTAATCCTCCACCGGAGATGCTCCCTGTTAAGATGGCGCCGTACTTCAGGCGGCTCTGCCACGCGCTGCTAACGTTCGGCACAACGGGACTCTCACTCCACACTGCGCAGGCTTCTTATTTGCAGCGGGATCCCATCCAGGGAAGCTCCGGTCTTTACCTCTCCCTGTAGTTATTCGCTGGGAGGTATGTAAAATCTATGTCCCGGCCTGTGTGTTAGATCCGGGTGCCGCCTGTTAACTAGGCCCCGATCACATCTCCGGTTCACCGGCACCTAGAGAGCTCCAGGTAGGGTCAAATCGCAGCTGGCAGGTTAAAGCCTTCCAAAATGAGGGATTTGTGGCAGTATAGGGCAGTTTCCTGACAGGATGGTGGTGGATGCAGGGTCAAGTGGACAGAGCTCCCTCACCACACGTCTCTCTACCATCGGTATTTTTAGCGGACTGCAAATACATATGTTTGTGCGCATGAGCCCTAACTAAGATGCTGTATATACAAATCCTGTACTGTATAGTTGATAAATTACATTGTACAGTCCCATGAAGGTCTCTCTGCTGCGTGGAGTGGTCAAAGCTGGTACTGCAGTTCAGATTTTTATTTGTATATGTCTGTTCTTGGCCCAGAATAGACCATACTACATAGTACAGATACACAAAATGAGGCGGATTCATCTAGAATTTCTGGTTGACATCATCTATAAATGCATTTATTCCACCAGCCATGCAGCCGATTAACAGATGGAAATGAAATTGCTGCACTTTAAGCCTTTTTCTAAAAAAAACCTATTTTGCATGTTGACATTAATCAGCAATTACCGCCTTTAAGTACAATTCCTTAATGCATCTGACGTCAATGGAGAAGCTCATTTAGTTTTCATTTATTCACAATATATGCCCATTTTAGTCATTATTTTATTTTTTATTGCAAATTTTAGATCTAAACCCCATACAAAAAGTGTCTTTCTATGGCAACTAGAAACCTTCTGTTCTGTTGCCACAGCAACCACACCCTTTAACTAACTGGTACACAAGCAAAGTCACCTTCCCGTTTTGGCAGCCTGTTTAGCACAAGTCAAGCGGGGGGACAATAGGACCTTCTCTGCACATTGTCTGCTCTCTGTCAGCCGTGGCTCGGACACAATAAATCTGTTTATGACATCATTAATTATCTGCCAATTAGGATTACAACGAGGAAACGAGTCAGAAAAGTATCAATGGTGGCAACTAGAGATGAGTGAATTTCAGGTTATGAAATTCGTTCACGCTAGTTTACTGGTAAAAAGGTGAATTGCGTTATGGATTCCGTTACCACGGACCATAACACGATTCTATGACGGAATGCTAAGGAATGCCTTTAGAGGCATTCCGTTATTCATTCCGTCATAATAAGTCTATAGGCTGCAAAACGGATCCGTCCCGTTTCCGTTATGCAGGAGGGGACTAAGGGCATTCCGTCATAGAATTGCGTTATGGTCCGTGGTAAAGGAACTCATAACGCAGTTCTGCTTTTATCACCAAACGAAGCGTGAACGAATTTCAAAATATGAAATTCGCTCATCTCTAGTGGCAACAAATGTATCACAATGTAACAGTCCATAGATACGCTGGGACTCTAGACACGTAATGATACTGGTGACTGTTGTCAGGCCCATAGGAAAAGATAGAGGGAAGCATGGATGTAGCTATAGAGGGTGCAAAGATAGCCCAACACCTGGGCCCTGATGCCTGAAAGGGCCCCAGAATTACAACTCGCTCATGAGGGGCCCTAATATAAATCCTGCCCTGGGATCCAGGACCTTCAAGTTGTGCCAAGGCTCAGGGATTAGCTGTATGTCTTCAGACCAGTCCCACGTTTTTTGAGAATAATTCATCATTTTGCACAGGATTAGAAATACACTGCTGCTTGTTTCCAAAAACAGCGCCACTCCTGTAAACAGGTTGCATGTGGCTCAGCCTCACTCACTTAAATACAGCTGTAATACCAGACGAGACCCATGAACAGGTGTGGCGTTGTTTTTCAGAAAAACGTCAGTCATATTATATTGGACAGCTCCTTTAATTTTTTAAACTTTAAGGTGAGGCTCCATCTTCAGATAAGTTTTTTTGGAGGAATACACATTCTTAGCAGTGGTCATTAATGTATTATCAGTAGTAATCCAACTCTTGACATCTCCATTGATCGGCAGGACAAAGGGACCATAGCCTTTTGCATGGTGCTCAGGTGCAGTACCAGGCACAACCACAGTTATGGACATGACACTGTACTTGGAAAAATACTGAAGGGGCAGTAGAGCTCCTTTGTCCTATTGAGTAGTGGAGGTCTGAGATTAAGAAAGGTTCCTCACTTCCACCGATAGGAAACCTTGAAGGCTTATGTCTTTATTAGTGGTTGTCCTACCACTTGAATCGGTCCCAAGTCCCCATTTTAGTGGAGCGGCGGTGGTCATTGAAATGAATTGGAGACAGAGAAATGTGGTTCCTTCATTGTCGAGATTAGTGGTGGGGATCTGTACAGAATTAGTTGCTTCCAACCTTGGTGGCAATAGTTTGGGCAAGGCCCTTTATTTTACAAGGACAATGTCCAGGTCTGACTGTTGTAGAATTTGACTGCAACAATGAGACAGCCAGTACTGATCATATGTTTGTGGACCCCTACAGTTAAGTTCCAAAATTTGTATGAAGATCCTTCTGAGAAGAATGGAGAACATTATAGTAGGAAAAGGGGGACCCACTGTACACTAAGGATATTTTATCACCAAAGTCTATCAGGGTGGAGGTCCTTTGGTGTCTGTTCCCAGTTCCTGGTGGACATGTGTGTGTGTTCAATTTAAGAGATGGAGGATCCAGAACTAGCCAAGGGAGCGGATTGAGCAGGCAAGTCTTTGGTGGAATAACCTGCCTATAGTTTTAGATGGAGATTTTCAAGGGGGTGGACCTATTTTTGACCATGTAGACCACACTGATGAGCAACATTAGACAATGTACATCAAAGTCCAAAACTCACAGACATATCACCAGGAAAACAAAGGAACATATCCTCCATAGGGGAATGTTTGAAGGCTATAAGTAGTTTATTTCAAGATGGCAGCTGATTAGGGGCCCTTTAAATTTCCCCGGTCTAATAGGCAGAACTGGGCCGGTTGTCACGGGAGATGAAAGAGAATAATGCAGTGTGCGTTCCTGTGATTCCGCTCGGCGCTAGACTCTACGTCATCACTCATCTTACAGTCTTGTTAAACCATTTAAATGCCTCAAATCCTCTTCTTGAAGTTATTAAGCCACATTCTGCTCGCCAGCTTCATCTCCCCATTAAAATTCACCACCGCAGCGTTTAATCTACTCGCTCTGCCCGTGGACACCACTTGCACAGCCATAATTATGACAGCAATAATAGGTCATTCTTGCAGAAAAAGCAGTATCCTGCACAGAGCCCTTTCCGCCAACTGCGCCTCTGGACAGTCCGTTAATCACGCACCCGACATCTAAGGGATGATGGGTTTTATCCCTCCCATCTCATGTCTGTGCTGTTCTCCGTGAACCAGATAAACACTGCGCAGTGACAGTGCTGAACGGCCAGGCTTGCATGCATCTCCAGAGTAATAAGTTGTGGTGACCATTAAATTGGGGGGGGGGGGGGGGCAAACACAAAGCTGAAGGGCCCTATAATATGCAGCTCGCACACCCCTAAACACCTGGGTCGGTAGACTTTGGGGGGGGGGGGGGGATTATTTACTATCAGATATACTCCAGTTTTCCGGCGTATGTTGCAGATTGCGGCACAAAGGTTATTTGCGCTGCGCAATCTGCAACTTTTCCCTGGTCACGCCAGGTCTAAAAAAGGGGGCGTGGCATGTGCGGTAGATGTAGAGGCCAGCGCCTCTTCATAACTTTGCCGCATCCATCGCTAACGCAGGGATTATTAAGACCCCCTTATTTTCTTGGTTGCCCACTATCTGCTCTTCTATGATCCTTGGTTCATTCCTCACAGCCTTGTAGGACCTGCAGGATCTAAAGATCCCATCATTAAAATAAGCAATGCAGCAGACTTCAGTTATCACTGGGGAGCACACTTCTCATAGATTTACACAGACAATTTTTGATCATCTATTCTTATGCCGGTATGTTGTACCATCCCTCTATTATTCCTGCTAGAAGTTAGGCATGAATTGCCAGCAGTGTGCAATAAAGGTTAAACTGGGTGTTACCAGTTGGAGGGTGTCACTGCACATTCGGACACTGGCAGAACTGACTGGATAGTGTCAGACCCTGCAGGGACACACCCCTAATTGGTAACGCCCAATTACACCTTTAGTCCGCAATGCACGGGCAATGCACTTGAATGGGGTCCGCAATCCGTCCGTTCCGCAAAAAGATAGGACAAGTTCTATCTTTTTGCGGAACGAAAGAACGCAACGGAACCCCACGAAAGCACTGCATAGTGCTTCCATAGGGTTCTGTTCTGTGCTTCCATTCCGCATCTCCGATTTGCAGACCCATTCACGGGGGACACACGGCCGTGTGCAAGAAGCCTTACTCATAAACGTCTAGCTAAAATAATAGAGAAGTGGCACAACCCAGACCCGGATTTACTAATGTCAGGAGTGGTGACAGGCCTTTGTTAACGGGGCACCTGTCACCTCGATTACAGGATAAAAGTATCACTGTACTTTAATACACCTTTACATAAATCAACATTACAAGGGACCACAGGAAACTTTATAATATATTTTATCAGTCAAAATTCTCTCTCATGTTATCAGCTGTTCCCACAGTGAGGCAGGCACAGAAAAAGAAAGACTGCACAGCTACACAGAAAGGTTATTGCTCAACACAGCTGCTTAATTCACAAAAATACAGGTCAGTACTTCTCTATAATGCCCTCCATTATCCTAAGGATGGTTCAGTGGGAGACAGTTAGGAAGGAGATTCTCCTCCACTTTGTGTCTGCAGTGGATAGCAGTTAGTCTCCACCCACGATGTCTGAGGGAACTGCAAACTTATGGCATGCACAAAGGAAAACTGCCAAAAACGCCAAATACAAGTGATATAATGGCCATAAATAGTGCTATTCCTCATGTACACACACTGTACTACTGATTAATGCAGACTTTGTTGAAAGGTTAGGTAAGCTTTAACCCTTTCATGACCGGGTGACTGTTTTTGTGGAACAAGATGTACTTTCTAATGGCACGATTTACGATTGCATACAATTTGGTGGGAAGCAGGAACAAAATTCCAAATGCAGTAGAACTATAAAAAATTAAAAAAAACACCATTCCGCCACAGTTTTATGGATTTTTTTTTAACACTGTTTTCTATAAGGTAAAAAAAAAAAATATATAGCTGATCCACTGGAATGGGCCCACGAAAAAAAGAATCTGCTGTATTTCCCAGAAAAAGCTCCATGGGCTCTGAATGTGAAGGAGCTGCAATACCAGATACAGCCTGTGGACAAGAGCGGCGCTGTTTCTGATCCTAGACAAGCTCTATAAGGAACTGTATTACATTTAAACACATTCTAGCTCACTGTATACCTCCCAGGGCAGGACATATGCATAGAAAACAAAGGAGCAGATGTGCTCATGCATGATTTGAGTCCTGTACACCGCCGCACACATGCATTTCCTCCCTTAAATAAGAGTGTTCATTTAAAATCCCCCGGAGGGAAATTGTTCTGTAGGAGAATGTAAATAAAAATGCAGCAAATGACTTTTTATAGCATTGCCGCCTCTAACAGAACAATTAAATTACATGAAGCCCTAGCTGTGAGCAACTTGAAAAAGCTATGCAGATGGCGCAGACTGTGGTGTCTTGTACAATGACAAAGAGCAGGAGGCGAGTTCTGTGACCACCTTAAAGCGTCCACATGGGCAAATGACTGGATAACGTGGCATGTACAAAGAGTATAAAGGTATAGCTCTAATGCATCCAAAATTGAAAAAATAAGCAACTTTCCAAAAAGTCTTGGTTAAAAATTTCCTATTGTTTTGTGTATACAGCTCCTATGCAGACCTATGTGTCCCCATGGTTACAGACTACAAACAAGCCCTGTGTAGTCTGGTCCTGCAGTTATGTGTTACTTCTTTCTACCTGTTCCCTTTTCTACTCTCTGTAACTTAGGGCTCATGCACAAGAGAGTGTGTGCCCCATGCCTGTGCTGCGGACCGCTGTTTTCAGTCCGCAATATGGGCATGGGGTACACACGCTCGTGGGCGTGAGCCCTTAGCAGGAAGGACAGAGAGACACGTAGGTCTGCAGAGGAGCTGTGTCCAGTGATCAATGCTTCTTTTATCAGCATGCTGTCCTGCCTTATCCTGGTGCAGTTTCCGTGCCAGCAGTGAGACCGCAATAGGTGGCCAAACTCTGATCAGCCCCATTGGCTTTCTGTCGTGGGTTCCACAGGCAATATACTAATTGTATTCTTTTGACAAGTATTTGTCCTTGTGTACTGTACTAGCCCTTAAGGGTTCGTTCACGCAGCAGTTTTTGCTGTCTGAATTTGATGCAGAAACTGTGCGAAGGAGCTGCTGTTCATATGGCTACGAGCGGCCATGACCACGCCAAGAAAAAAACCTGTCCTTTCTTGGGGTGGTCGCAGCCATAAACCATGGCCTCCCATTGAAAACAATAGGAGGCCATTGCAGTGTGGCCATAAGACACTTACCTGAGATAGACGGTTATTTTGCAACTCTTTGCTGGATTACTTTACATTTTCTTAAAGGGAACCTGTCACCTGGATTTTGGGTATAGAGCTGAGGACATGGGTTGCTAGATGGCCGCTAGCACATCCACAATACCCAGTCCCCATAGCTCTGTGTGCTTTTATTGTGTTAAAAATATGATTTGATACATATGCAAATTAACCTGAGATGAGTCCTGTCCCTGACTTATCTCAGGGACAGGACTCATCTCAGGTTCATTTGCATATGCATCAAATCGTTTTTTTTACACAATAAAAGTACACAGAGCTATGGGGACTGGGTATTGTGGATGTGCTAGCGGCCATCTAGCAACCCATGTCCTCAGCTCTATACAGAAAATCCAGGTGACAGGTTCCCTTTAAGTTTCAAATGCCATGCTGACTGGAACAACGTTCTCTGTTTTCACCACATTTAAAAAAATAAGAGTTAAACGACATAGGTGGTATCAGTATAACAATGGCGGCAAAGTCAGCCTTTGCACAGGTAAAAAGGGGCACTGGAGACTACACGGCTCCTGGGCATGTAAATTCTGATAATTAAAGGCTATGTAACCTGTAGATTTTTTTTATTATTGCATTAGACTCATTTTGAGATACAAATAATTTTTTCAGTTGGTTTTAATTAAGAATTGTGATCCACTGTCTTTGTGCAGCTTTGAGTTTAACTAGTAACTGCTCTGTATTTTTACTCTGTTCAGTCAGGCAGCTCAGCTGACGGCTCCTTGTCTCTGATCTCTGACCTTATAAACACTCATTATAGCTCAATTTTTATCTTACTGATAGGAATGTGGCTTAAATAAGTGTTTATGATCTTTTAGTAATTTAGAGATAAGGGTTATTAGATTGGCACAAAGTGGAAGTAAACAATATGAGTCACACAGCTGGAAAAACAGTTAACCCTTTGTGACAGAAGTACTCAATATTTGTAATAAAGACCAATTGAAAAAAATGTTTTTTATACCAAAATTAAATGCAATAATAAAAAAATAGCCCCCGGAGGTATATATATATACAGTGGGGGAAATAATTATTTGACCCCTCACTGATTTTGTAAGTTTGTCCAATGACAAAGAAATGAAAAGTCTCAGAACAGTATCATTTCAATGGTAGGTTTATTGTAACAGTGGCAGATAGCACATCAAAAGGAAAATCGAAAAAATAACTTTAAATAAAAGATAGCAACTGATTTGCATTTCATTGAGTGAAATAAGTATTTGAACCCTCTAACAAAAAAAGACTTAATACTTGGTGGAAAAACCCTTGTTTGCAAGCACAGAGGTCAAACGTTTCTTGTAATTGATGACCAAGTTTGCGCACATTTTAGGAGGAATGTTGGTCCACTCCTCTTTGCAGATCATCTCTAAATCCCTAAGGTTTCGAGGCTGTCTCTGTGCAACTCTGAGCTTGAGCTCCCTCCATAGGTTTTCGATTGGATTAAGGTCCGGAGACTGACTAGGCCACTCCATGACCTTAATGTGCTTCTTCTTGAGCCACTCCTTTGTTGCCTTTGCTGTATGTTTTGGGTCATTGTCGTGCTGGAACACCCATCCACGACCCATTTTCAGTTTCCTGGCAGAGGGAAGGAGGTTGTCGCTCAGGATTTCACGATACATGGCTCCGTCCATTTTCCCGTTTATGCGAATAAGTTGTCCTGTGCCCTTAGCAGAAAAACACCCCCAAAGCAAAATGTTTCCACCCCCATGCTTGACGGTGGGGACGGTGTTTTGGGGGTCATAGGCAGCATTTTTCTTCCTCCAAACACAGCGAGTTGAGTTAATGCCAAAGAGCTCTATTTTGGTCTCATCAGACCACAGCACCTTCTCCCAGTCACTCTCTGAATCATTCAGGTGTTCATTGGCAAACTTCAGACGGGCCTGCACATGTGCTTTCCTGAGCAGGGGGACCTTGCGAGCCCTGCAGGATTTTAATCCATTGCGGTGTAATGTGTTTCCAATGGTTTTCTTGGTGACTGTGGTCCCTGCTAATTTGAGGTCATTAACTAACTCCTCCCGTGTAGTTCTAGGATGCTTTTTCACCTTTCTCAGAACCATTGACACCCCACGAGGTGAGATCTTGCGTGGAGCCCCAGAGCGAGGTCGATTGATGTTCATTTTGTGCTCCTTCCATTTTCGAACAATCGCACCAACAGTTGTCACCTTCTCTCCCAGCTTCTTGCTAATGGTTTTGTAGCCCATTCCAGCCTTGTGCAGGTCTACAATTTTGTCTCTGACATCCTTGGACAGCTCTTTGGTCTTTCCCATGTTGGAGAGTTTGGAGTCTGCTTGATTGATTGATTCTGTGGACAGGTGTCTTTTATACAGGTGACTAGTTAAGACAGGTGTCCTTAATGAGGGTGACTAATTGAGTAGAAGTGTCTAACCACTCTGTGGGAGCCAGAACTCTTAATGGTTGGTAGGGGTTCAAATACTTATTTCACTCAATGAAATGCAAATCAGTTGCTATCTTTTATTTAAAGTTATTTTTTCGATTTTCCTTTTGATGTGCTATCTGCCACTGTTACAATAAACCTACCATTGAAATGATACTGTTCTGAGACTTTTCATTTCTTTGTCATTGGACAAACTTACAAAATCAGTGAGGGGTCAAATAATTATTTCCCCCACTGTATATATATATATATATATATATATATATATATATATATATATATAGCCTTTAAGCATTGACCATGCCTAACTATCGGAATTTCTCTTGTATACCTATTTTATCATGGATTTCTTATATGAACTTGACTCCTATAATCCCACTGGAGGTGCAGATATCATTGGGATATAGGAGCGGGTATACGCACCGCCCACATTCCATCATACCAGTCTTGCACTCGGCGTCTGGATAATGAACTGAGGTTGATAGATGGACAAGTGTAGCGAGGTGCGGAGGTGATGCTGATAGGATGAAGGATGGATGGAGTGTGTGATGGAGAGCAGTGGTAAGTGACAAATCGAGAGTGAAATCGTGATCGATGGAACCTATGACTGGAATAATATTGTCCAAACAAGAAACTCTGTCATTTGTCATGTTATTTTCTGTGCAGTTCATCGCCTTTCACATAAGTCAAATGTATGGAGGGTCTCCAGAGGAAAGGTGATCCTATAATACCTGGACACCACTAGGCCTTACTTATCAATACTGTCCTACAGAACATGTGGTCTTGTTGCCCATAGCAACCAGTCACATTTTATTCACCAACTGTCATCTGTTGCTACAGGTAACAAGGTCAGCTGTTACCATGGAGAAAGTTTTGATACATAAGACCCTTTGGTCCTTTAAAAGCCTTGTGATAGTCAATCCATTATCCACTACCTAGCTTTCCCAGACCTCTGAAAGGCCATATCTGTCTAGGTACACACTATTCCACAGAAAAGGATAATGAATCAGATCTGCCTATCCAGATGTCCATTATCTATCTATTCATCTAAAGGGGGCAGATCACGTGGAGAAGTATTTGACAAAGAGGGTGTCACTAGGGTGGCCACTTGCTTCACCCCAAAAAGCCAGAGATTATAGGCCACGCCTCTGGCTATGCTAATCCACTCCCTGACTTCTGCTAAGCCGGACCCATGATTGCCTGAAGGCGAGCTGTGCGGGGCTGGAATGCTTTTCTCACCTTCAGTCACAGAGTGACATGTCCTCCAGATCTAGTGATTGGGGGTGACTAGAGCCTCAGTCAGTCAGATAGTGGCTACAGCTCATGTTCAGAGTGGACAGCCACTGAAAACGAGGACACCCCAGCATCCGTCCATGCCCTGCGCTGGACGGAGGACAGGGTGCCAGGAAACTGGACTGAAAGGAGGGGGTCACCATCGAAAGTAATATGTGAAATGTGAAGAAAAAAAAAAAACAGGAGGGACATAAGGAGTAGTGTGTGAGAAAGGGAAGGGGTCTCCATGGGAAGCAGCATGCGGGAAAGAATGGACCACATGGAGAAGTATGTGAGAAAATGAGTGGAACCACGTGGAACAGTATGTGAGAAAGACGTGGATAACCATGTGGAGAAGTATGAGGGGTGTTCAATAAGTTATCTACCTGAATATGAAAACTACATTTTCTGAGAAAGTTGAACTTACTACTTTTCAATGTAATCCTCCCTGACTTCAACTCACTTATTCCCACTGCGTTTCTCTTTGACTGCCTCACGTAATGCCTTCATTATTGAAGCATAGGTGTCTCCTGTAATCATTGTCTTGTGGGGCAGGAATTCTAGTAATAAAACGCATTCTGTATCCCCAAAAACTTTTGCCATGATCTTTCCAGCTGACTGCTACACACGAAATTGGTGACCCCTTGTGCTTCCATTGCATGGACTCTTGTTTGGTCTCAGGATCATGGTGACGGACCCAGGTTTCATCACCCGTAATAATTCAAGAATTGAAGTCTTGGATTTTATCCAAGCATATCTAAATTCTTTTGGCTAAATTGCTGGCAACAAGTTTTTTGCTCAGGCCTCAACATTTATGGCACCCACCGGGAACTGACCTTTGACATCATAAAAACATCATAAATGATAATGGAAACTGTGCCAACTGAAATGCCTAACGCAATTCATGAGCTAAAACACTGACTTTGACCCAAAGACTTTCCAAAATCTTGGTCAATATTAAATGATGCCATTAAAAAGTACAACTTGTCCCACAAAAAAAAGAAGCCCTCATACAGCTATGTGAATGGAAAAATAAAAAGTTATGGTTCTGCAAACGCAGGGAGTGGAAAAACAGAAAATTCTCTGGAGCTGGATGGGTTAATCTGACTTTTGCTTGGGCTTTGAATTTAAGAATACAAAACCTCAAGTAATGAATTTTTACAGGTGAGTGAAATTAATAGAAGAGCAGTTTTGTTTGCACGCTTCTGGGGGGCATGTGTGTGGTCAAGTAGAAACCGGGAGAGTTTTCCCATTATTTCCTTCCAGATAGAAGGAAAAAGGATGCCTATGAGATTAGGATACACAAGACCTGGGGTGTTGGTAGGCCAAGGACACCATTGGTGGAGGATGCATATAATAGTGAATAGGGTGATAGCTAGCATCAAGAGACCTGGAGCTCCAGGCAAATGGCACAGGGCAGGTGCTTATGGTGCCAGGTTCTGACACAGCAGGGGAGAAGAGATTATAGAAATATTGTGGAGAGAACTGCACAAGTATGGAGAACGTATTTGGGGTTATTTACCAAGGGACTATATTAGATGAAAAAATACTCCCAAGCCCCCTTTTTGACTGGGATTAAGTCACATGGCTTGTGTCAAAAAGTTTTCGACAGTTAGGCACGACTTTTCCATGGATCTCCCAAATGGTGGTGAACAAGTTGGTGAGACTTGAGGGGGAAACTCCAATTCAAACAAAGTTGCCCCCTGTCCCTCAGATATAAAAATACATTCCCAGACTGCCAAAGATTAGTCAATGTATTCATTGCAACTTCAAGAAAGATCTACTGAAGACAAAAAATTGAGAGCAGGGGCTATGCATTGATATACAGTACAGACCAAAAGTTTGGACACACCTTCTCATTCAAAGAGTTTTCTTTATTTTCATGACTATGAAGGCATCAAAACTATGAATTAACACATGTGGAATTATATACATAACAATCAAGTGTGAAACAACTGAAAATATGTCATATTCTTGGTTCTTCAAAGTAGCCACCTTTTGCTTTGATTACTGCTTTGCACACTCTTGGCATTCTCTTGATGAGCTTCAAGAGGTAGTCCCCTGAAATGGTCTTCCAACAGTCTTGAAGGAGTTCCCAGAGATGCTTAGCACTTGTTTGCCCTTTTGCCTTCACTCTGCGGTCCAGCTCACCCCAAACCATCTCGATTGGGTTCAGGTCTGGTGACTGTGGAGGCCAGGTCATCTGGCGCAGCACCCCATCACTCTCCTTCATGGTCAAATAGCCCTTACTTTCAAAGTTTTCCCAATTTTTCGGCTGACTGACTGACCTTCATTTCTTAAAGTAATGATGGCCACTCGTTTTTCTTTACTTAGCTGCTTTTTTCTTGCCATAATACAAATGCTAACAGTCTATTCAGTAGGACTATCAGCTGTGTATCCACCTGACTTCTCCTCAACGCCACTGATGGTCCCAACCCCATTTATAAGGCAAGAAATCCCACTTATTAAACCTGACAGGGCACACCTGTGAAGTGAAAACCATTTCAGGTGACTACCTCTTGAAGCTCATCAAGAGAATGCCAAGAGTGTGCAAAGCAGTAATCAAAGCAAAAGGTGGCTACTTTGAAGAACCTAGAATATAACATATTTTCAGTTGTTTCACACTTTTTTGTTATGTATATAATTCCACAGTGTGAATCTACAATTTTCATAGTCCTGAAAATAAAGAAAACTCTTTGAATGAGAAGGTGTGTCCAAACTTTTGGTCTGTACTGTATGTCCTGGGTAACCTGGTGACTAAATCGTAGCTCCATAGTTTCTAAAAATGTCTGCTTTAACTGGTTAATATAGACTACTGAGCCAAGGCATCCCTCCAAGGTACCTCCCTGACAAACTTCATAGTCCCTTTTAACCACCTGCCATCTGGGCCATTTGCCCCCTTCCTGACCAGGCCAAATTTTGCAAAACTGACATATCTCACTTTATGTGGTAATAACTTTGGAACGCCTTTATTTATCCAAGTCATTCAGAGATTGTTTTCTCGTGACACATTGTACTTCATGATAGTCATACATTTGAGTCAAAATATTTCACCTTTATTTATGAAAAAATCCCAAATTTACCCCAAAATTTCAATTTCTCTGCTTTTAAAACAGAAAGTGATACCTCATAAAATATTTATTATTTAACATTCCCCATATGTCTACTTTATGTTGGCATCATTTTGGAAATGTCATTCTATTTTTTTAGGACGTTAGAAGGTTTAGAAGTTTAGAAGCAATTCTTCAAATTTTTAAGAAAATTGCCAAAACCCACTTTATAAGGACCAGTTCAGGTCTGAAGTCACTTTGTGGGGCTTACATAGTGGATACCCCCATAAATGACCCCATTGTAGAAACTACACCCCTCAAGGTATTCAAAACCGATTTTACAAACTTTGTTAACCCTTTAGGCGTTCCACAAGAGTTAAAGGAAAATGGAGATCAAATTTTAAAATTTCACTTTTTTGCCAGATTTTCCATTTTAATCAATTTTTTTCTTAAACACATCGATGGTTAACAGCCAAACAAAACTCAATATTTATTACCCAGATTCTGCGGTTTACAGAAACACCCCACATGTGGTCATAAACTGCTGTATGGGCACACGGCAGGGGGCAGAAGAAAAGGAACTCCACATGGTTTTTAGATGCCATGTCCCATTTGAAGCCCCCTGATGCACCCTTACAGTAGAAACTCCCAAGAAGTGACCCCATTTTTGAAACTAGGGGATAAGGTGCCAGTTTTATTAGTACTATTTTTGGGTACATATGATTTTTCGATCATTCATTATAACACTTTATGGGGCAAGGTGACCAAAAAATTGGTTGTTTTAGCACAGTTTCTATTTATTTATTTTTACAGCGTTCACCTGAGGGGTTCAGTCAAGTGACATTTTTATAGAGCAGATTGTTACGGACGTGGCGATACCTAATATGTATACTTTTTCTCATTTATTAAAGTTTTACACAATAATAGCATTTTTGAAACAAAAAAATTATGTTTTAATGTGTCCATGTTCTGAGAGCTATAGTTTTTTTATTTTTTGAGAGATTTTCTTATGTAGGGGCTCATTTTTTGCGGGATGAGGTGACGGTTTTATTGGTACTATTTTGTGGGACATACGCGTTTTTGATCACTTGGTGTTGCACCTTTTGTGATGCAAGGTGACGAAAATTGCTTGTTTTGACACAGTTTTTTTTTTTTTTTTTTACGGTGTTCACCTGAGGGGTTAGGTCATGTGATATTTTTATAGAGCTGGTTTTTACGGACGCGGCAATACCTAATATGTATACTTTTTTTTTCTTTTTTCTATTTTTAACTTTTTTTTTTCATTCCTTACTTGGGGACTTTTTTTTTTTTACATGTGAAACTTTTTTTTTCTTTTTTTTTTTTCAACCTTTTTTTTTTTTTTTTTTTTTTTTTTACTTTTCGTCCCCCATAAGGTCATACAAGACCTCTGGGGGACATTTACTTCACTTTTTTTTTTTTTTCACAGTTGATTTCTCCTGTAACTGGGGCTGACATAGTAGCCCCAGTTACAGGACAAATACACCCCTAGAGAGGCTGTACAGCAGCAATCCAGCGCTGTACAGCCTCAGTGCAGGGCTGATCGAGGTCTCTGAGAGACCTCACACAGCTCCTGCACTCTCCGGTCACGGCGGTCACATGACCGCCGGGCCGGAACAGGAAGCGCACAGTGCTTCCTTCTCTGCAGACACAGCGCTCGGTGAGCGCTGTGTCTGCAGCGATCCGGAAAGCAGGGACACCTGGGCACTGTCCCTGCCTTGTCTTAGGGTTGCCCTGCTGTCACTGACAGCGGGCAACCCGATCAGCAGCTGCACGATTAGCGTGCAGCTGCTATTTCTGAAAGGATGTTTTAAAACGTGCTTTCAGAAATAGACGTCCACCCATAGGACGTTTATATCCTATGGGCGGACGTAAAGCGGTTAAAAAATCATATTTTTTGATGATAGTAAAAAAATATGTGAACCCTTCATGTGACTACTTTGACATCATGATACAATTTATTCATAGATGATGGCTGCAGAAAAGCCTCAGAGCTCAGTGACACCAGTTTATTCACACCATGCAATGCGCCAGTGTATACATAATTAAAGCTCTATACTGGCAGCCATCCCATCGTCTTTCATTGGCAGTCAATGATCCGGCACCCGGAACATTGCTGACCTTTTCTGATATGTCTAATATAGCGGTGTATTGTTAGCAGCGGCTGAACACGTCGCAGAAATCTGAACAGGTGCGGTCCCGCTCTATTACCTCTTATCAATACGCAGCGCAGTCTGTACACGAGCAAATCAATCACAAGCAACCACCAGCCCATTATCTCATATCTACAGTGGGATGCGAAAGTTTGGGCAACCTTGTTAATCGTCATGATTTTCCTGTATAAATCGTTGGTTGTTATGATAAAAAAATGTCAGTTAAATATATCATATAGGAGACACACACAGTGATATTTGAGAAGTGAAATGAAGTTTATTGGATTTACAGAAAGTGTGCTATAATTGTTTATAGGCAGGTGCATAAATTTGGGCACTGTTGTCATTTTATTGATTCCAAAACCTTTAGAACTAATTATTGGAACTCAAATTGGCTTGGTAAGCTCAGTGACCCCTGACCTACATACACAGGTGAATCCAATTATGAGAAAGAGTATTTAAAGGGGGTCAATTGTAAGTTTCCCTCCTCTTTAAATTTTCTCTGAAGAGTAGCAACATGGGGGTCTCAAAACAACTCTCAAATGACCTGAAGACAAAGATTTTTCACCATCATGGTTTAGGGGAAGGATACAGAAAGATGTCTCAGATATTTCAGCTGTCTGTTTCCACAGTTAGGAACATATTGAGGAAATGGAAGACCACAGGCTCAGTTCAAGTTAAGGCTCGAAGTGACAGACCAAGAAAAATCTCAGATAGACACAGTGGCGTACCGCCAATAGAGGCAGGGTACGCCACTGCTATGGGGCCCACGGCACCGGGGGGCCCGGAGCGCTCGGAAGGCCCCGCCCCCTGCAACTGCGCTCACTGCAGGGCCGGCTCAGAGGCGGTCTGCACACTTATAATTGGCTCCGAGTCCCAGCGCCACCGATAATACACGCCCCCCCCCTCGTCTGACTTCTCATTGACTCACTGACACTGTGCGCTCCCTAGGACCTGCTGCTGATTGGCCCAGCCAGTGCAGGCAGCAGGCGCGCACCCAGCATGGAAGAACTTTAGAGTGAGTTGTGCTGCCCGGCCGCGACAGACGCCAGTGCCTTTTCCATCATCTCACAGCCAGTCCGGACCTGTGCCACTGCCAGCCGTCGTCCACACAGTAGGACTATCTTTACAACCGGGATCATTAATGAAAAAAATGTCTGTAGTGTACTAATAACAGTCTGTACTAATAACAGTCTCCTAGCACTGGCGTAACTAGAAATGACTGGGCAGTGGGCCCCACAGGAAATTTTTGAACGGGCCCCCCCTCAGCTGTTTGGCACCTCTGACCGGCAGAGACACTTGACTTCTTCCCTAATACAGTCCAAATTCTAATTATCGTCCAAAAGCCAAGTCATGGAAATATATGTATACTGTAGTATGATATTTTGACAGTAAAGGTAAGAATAAAGGTCTTCTGGTTAGTACAGTATACGTTCTATATTTCCATGACTTGTCTATTGGACGATAATTGGACTGTATTAGGGAAGTCAAGTGTCTCTGCTGGTCAGAGGTGCCGGACAGCTGGGAGGGGGGCAATTCAAAAATTTCCTGTGGGGCCCGTTCAAAAATTTCCTGTGGGGCCCAGTCATTTCTAATTACGCTAGTGCTAATAGAGACTGTATAAAACGTTCCAGAACTTCATGTATAGGACTTTCTGAGGGCAGCAGCAAGCAGAGTTCCTGTGGGGGTGGGCGGTACTGTAGGTTCATAGAGGACTCAGGAATGTGCCCTCCCCTCGCCACCCCATGAACTCTGCTTGCTGTTAAAGGGAACCTGTCACCTCAAAAACACAAATAAAACCGCCAGCATTAGTCGTCCCCAGTCTGTTCATAATTAGAGATGAGCAAATTTCATATTTTAAAATTCGTTCACGCTTCGTTTGGTGGTAAATAGTGAATTGCATTATGGATTCCGTTACCATGGACCATAATGCAATTCCATGACGGAATGCATAACTGAATGCCTTTATAGGCAGCTTTATAGGCATTCCATTATTCATTCTGTCATAATAGAAGTCTAGGGCCTGCATAACGGATCCGTCCGGTTTGCGTTATGCTGGAGTCCTCAGTAGGTCATGTATACGTTTCTTTATTGGCAAATGGGGGTGTAGCAGGGGAGGAGCCAGGGCAGGAGGTGGGATGGGCCAAGGTAGTGGGCGGGGTTAAGGGACCCAATTCAGATTCTTGCTATGGGGCCCAATGATTTCTATGTACGCCCCTGGATAGACAGAAGCGACGAATGGTGAGAACAGTCAGAGTCAACCCACAGACCAGCACCAAAGACCTACAACATCATCTTGCTGCAGATGGAGTCACTGTGCATCGTTCAACCATTCGGCGCACTTTACTCAAGGAGATGCTGTATGCGAGAGTGATGCAGAGGAAGCCTTTTCTCCGCCCACAGCACAAAAAGTGCCGCTTGAGGTGGGCTAAAGCACATTTGGACAAGACAGCTTCATTTTGGAATAAGGTGCTGTGGACTGATGAAACTAAAATGGAGTTATTTGGCCATAACAAGGGGCGTTATGCATGGAGGAAAACAGCATTCCAAGAAAAACACCTTCTACCTACAGTAAAATATGGCGGTGGTTCCATCATGCTGTGTGGCCAGTGCAGGGACTGGGAATATTGTCAAAGTTGAGGGACGCATGGATTCCACTCAGTATCAGCAGATTCTGGAGACCAATGTCCAGGAATCAGTGACAAAGCTGAAGCTGCGCCGGGGCTGGATCTTTCAACAAGACAACGACCCTAAACACTGCTCAAAATTGTAACGGTCGCGTACACACACACACAGGGGGGAAGGGAAGTGACCACTGCGCTCCACCCTCACCCCTGGCCCTGCCTACTTGCCTCGCGAGTCCTAATGACAGGGGACAACTGGACGGCAATCCCTAACTTGGAATAAGTGCAGGGATGACAGACAGACAAACAACAGGACGTGAACGGACCGAGTCAATACCAGGAAAGCTACAAAGTACAAAGGATTAAGCAAAGAATGGTCAGGAGAAGCCAGGGTCAAATACCAGGAGAGCAGAGAAGTACAAGAGGAGTCCTAAGAGAGTAGTCAGGTGGGAGCCGAGGTCACAATACCAGGACGAATGCGCAGTACAGGAGGATCAGGCAAAAGGATGGTCAAGGAACAGGATCAGGTAAGTATTCAGCAGTCCAACAAATAGCCAGGAACCTAGAAATTAACAGGCAACCTGTAGCCAGCAGGCTGCCTGTATTTATAGTGGGGAGTGAGGGTCATGTGACGTGGCCAGCGTCACATGACCGACAGACCAGCCAGTCGAGCACCGAGTGATCAGCTCGGCGCTCAAGGCAGACTTAGGAGCAGGGAGCCACCCAGCTAGTAAAGCCGCCCTGGGAATGAGGTCAAACACAGATCCTCATTCCCAAAGCTAAGCAACAGGTCTGCGGGCGATGGGGGACCGAGTGCACCTTCGGAACCCCGTGACAAAAATTCACTAAGGCATTTATGCAGAGGAACAAGTACAACGTTCTGGAATGGCCATCTCAGTCCCCAGACCTGAATATAATTGAAAATCTGTGGTGTGACTTAAAGAGAGCTGTCCATGCTCGGAAGCCATCAAACCTGAATGAACTAAAGATGTTTTGTAAAGAGGAATGGTCCAAAATACCTTCAACCAGAATCCAGACTCTCATTGGGACCTACAGGAAGCGTTTAGAGGCTGTAATTTCTGCAAAAGGAGGATCTACTAAATATTGATTTTATTTCTTTTTTGTGGTGCCCAAATTTATGCACCTGCCTAATTTTGTTTAAACAATTATAGCACACTTTCTGTAAATCCAATAAACTTCATTTCACTTCTGAAATATCACTGTGTGTGTCTCCTATATGATATATTTAACTGACATTTTTTATCGTAACAACCAATGATTTATACAGGAAAATCATGATGATTAACAAGGTTGCCCAAACTTTCGCATCCCACTGTATCTATCTATCTATCTATCTATCTATCTATCTATCTATCTATCTATCTATCTATCTCATATCTATCCATCAATCTCATATCTATCTATTTAGCTGTATATCTATTTAATCACAACCTCTATGAGACAGGTAATGTGGTCATATAGGTTGTCACCCAGCTTTTCCTGAAAAGGATAAATGCTAAGAAGAACTTTACAAGGTATTTGTACTGGAAATGCTTTTGATAATCCAGAGAAACGGTTCAGCAACACCAGCTACAGAAACTTCTGTGAGAACACTTAAATCTAGTACCAGCGGGTGGTCAGAGTCCGTGGAGAAGACAGAGCAGTCAGGAGAAGTTAAGTTGTGATCTGAGCTGAGAACTTCCACCTTCTGGAACTGAATCATGTTTTTCATGTCTCATTAGGAAGTGTCAGCGCCTGCCCTTTAACATCCAGGAGGAGACTCTGATAACACTAATCATCAGAGGTGTTGACCTTTACACACACATTATTGGTACAAAGAAAGAAAGAAAGAAAACAAGGAAAGATTTCTAAGAGCCCTGTTCAACATGTGTTTTGGACTTTTAAGACCTGCTGGTATATAGCCCATGAGAAGGATTGCCAGACAGTTCATATTAGCGGACCCTGCACTAATGATAGATAGATAGATAGATAGCTTATCAAATAAAAAGTTAATACAATCCAGATACAGCCATGCAACCTCCATAGGCAAAGATAGATATACACACAGACTGACAGATAGTGCTGTCCCAGCTATTGCTCTCATTTGGAATTCATCATAAATGCATTGTTATATCTGTTAAACACTGTTCTTAGTGTACTTTGCTGCCATCTAATGGCCATTATTTTATTTAGTTTATCAAGTTATCTATGCTGTAATTTACATGTAATTTATCCTGTAACTCTTCCTCCCCTGTAAGCTCATATACTATGTCTTGTAGTTTTTTCATGTTTGTCAGATATGCATCACAGAACTGAAGAGCGGATTTTCCTTTGCCCTCTATCATTATTCAAGGTATATTGAATTGCCTAAATATACAGTATATCCATTGCATCTTCCTCACTGGAATTCTACATCTGTCACTAGGGGAATGATTATACCAAGTTCACTATCTTCCATTGCTTGTACAAGAGATTGCCACTCACACTCATCACAGACTTCTCTCACGTACATCAGTGACAGAATATAGATATAAGATAGACAGAAAGATAAATAATAGATATGAGATAGATAGATACATACATAGACAGATAAATAGATAGATAGATACTGAATCATGAATAAAATATAAAGTAATTAACACAGTCAATTAGTATCTCACCTTTGAACTTGTGAAAAACAGCCCACAACTCAGCTATATCTGTGGCAAAAGTGATGTCAGTGTCCAGGACGATGACCCGTTCCAGGCTGGCAGGAAGAGTCTTGGTGAGTACCAGCTTCATGAGCCCATAAATTCCTGAGTAATGCTTGTTGGGAATCCACGAAACCTCCGACTGTAGAGACAATATACACAATAATGTAAGAAGTCTCAAAGGGGACCTGTCACCTCAACAATGCATATAAAACGGCCAGCATTACCTCATAGTAGCATCCAGTCTGTTAATAATCATATGTTTGAGCCGGTAGTCTGATGCTCCATAGATTCAAAAAACGATGTTTTAAGCGCCATCAGCGCTATCTTACCAGTCAGCTTGAAGTCAAGGGGGCAGTGGCTTCCTTGCTTCAAGTCAAGGTAGGCAGCCCCCTAACCGTCCCCTCTTTTGTTAGATTGACAGCCTGCAGTGAAGCCGGGATCGCACAAGTCTCGCGCATGCGCAGTGCGCCACTGAAACCCGGCTAACAGCAGGAGCTGGAGACAGGATCGCGCTTAACCAAGGAGCGCACAGTGCATGCGCGAGACTTATGCGATCCTGGCTGCACTACAGGCTGTCAATCAAACAAGAGAGGAGACTGTTAGGGGCGTGCTTACCTTGACTTGAAGCAAGGAAGCCGCTGCCCCCTTGACTTCGAGCTGACTGGCAAGATAGCGCTTAAAACATCGTTTTTTTAATCTATGGAGCATCAGACTACCGGATCAAACATATGATTATTAACAGACTGGGAGCAACTATGAGGTAATGCTGGCCGTTTTATATGTGTTTTTGAGGTGACAGATTCCCTTTAAAGATGAGGTCAAATTTGGCAGCGGCCTCTCTGCCATCTTAAATGGGTTGTGGCCACAGATATTGATGACCTATCCTCAGGATAGGTTATCAGTGTCAGATTGGTAGGGGTCTAATGTCTGGCACCGCCACTGATCAAATCTTTTTGGAAAGCCATGGTAGCGGAAAATAAAATGTAAAGCTCAGAAGCAAAAGGCTCTCTACACTATGTAGTTTCTGGTGCTAGAATGGGAGCTAAGCTGCAGTACCCCCCCCCCCCCAAGGGCAATAGACAGTGTACCAAGCCTACTACTTCCAGCATCGTACACTATACAGTCTTCGGAAACAGCTAACTGGTGGGGATACTAGGTGCCAGACCCCCACTGATCTGATATTGTTTGATGAGCATAGGTCATGACTATCTGTAGTTCATACAACCCTTTTAATGTTTTTGGAGGTCTGATGAGTTTTTGGTCCTGGAGCAGGTATTGGGAATTTATAGAGGTCTTGGACAAAAAGAAAACAAAACAAAAACAACTAAAAAAATGGCCTCCTATTGTAGGCACATCTAAATTGGCAGTAGGCATGTCCAACACAGGTAGGCAGGGGCAGCAAACCATCACCCACGGCCACATTGGTGTTAGGTGGGGCCAAAGCAAAAATACAGTGATATTAGGACAGAGCACCCCATCCCTTATATGCAGCTCTATAGTCAAATTTGGAGCGCTATAATTATATATAGTGAGATATGGAGAACCAAAATGATTATGGTAATACATGGTGTACTATTATTTTACATACAGCCCTGTAGTAGCACACAGCACCCTATGTGCAAACCTGCTAACCAACAAGAGAAGCGTTATTATGTGACTAGGCAGAGGTTGTGGCTCGTATGTAGACTGTGTCCGTTCTTATCACAATTGTATATAACTAATGTAATGTCTCTATAGATGAGGAGCGGCACTAGTGATGTCTCATAGTGTACTGAATTATGGGTTTCCAGTGACAAAGCAGGCCTAGAATACTGAGCTACTGAATAGCTGGGGTGGCCGGCCAGAGGGACTTTTACCTATAGAATGACAGAATGACATCATGAGTGAGAGAAATAACCAGTAGCGGCAACAAAATACTATGCTTTTTTTACTTAATAAATACCCCCCCCCCCTCATTTTTCATCTAATATGCGCATTCAGCGTGAACTACATCAGCCTGAGAAAATCATTCAGGAACCAGCCGAGAGTAAATAATCAAGATCAAGAGATGGTTTCAACACAAGTAGCAGTATCATAAATATATATTACAGTCACATCAAGCGAAACATTATCATATTATCCCCTCGCCAGTGGCCGCCGCTGAAAAGACCGATCTGTCTGCCATCAGGAAAAGGCACACTATGGATATTTTACGGCCATAGCTTCCAATTTTGTCTTGGGGTACTGTTATATTGGGCTTCATCTGCTGGGGTTTTACGGTTTACGGATATGTCATATCAACACAAGGTGTCACCAGGCTGTGTTGGCACAAGGGTGTATTAAAAGGACTGACTTGTGCGTGGATTACTTCTATCCAGTTACTGGGGACACTTTTATAATTCTCTAAAGAGCTTTTATCATTTGATTCTCTGGAGGTCAAATGTTGTGCATAGTAGGAGGACAAAGCGGGGTGGTGGGCTCATTTATGTCTGATTAAGTGCCAGCTCCATTTGTGTGTGGATACAAGGCCGGCGCCACCCATAAGCAGAGTAGGCCACCGAGTAGAGCGCACTCTTGATGGGGGCGCCACTGGCGTTGAGAGATGGGTGCAGCGGGTGCGGGCCGCACCGGGTGACACCAGTCTGATGGGGTGTCACCCGCCAGACCCAAGTTCCCAACACCACTAGCACCCGCCCCCTTGTACTTGTTTTGCTGATCTGATCCTGTACTTGCCGGCTGCGCGGGCATGAGTTCAGTCACTTCGTCGCCGCGAAGGTGGGTCTTGCGGGATCACGCGCCGCAGATCGGGATTGCGAGCCGAAGACACTGAACTTAACTGAACTCATGCTCGCGCAGCCGGCAAGTACAGACTGTACAGGATCAGCGACACAAGTACGGGGGGGGGGGGGGGGGGTCGGTCTGCAAACTACATAATGGAGGGCAGTCTGGGCGAAAAATTAACTTGTGGGAGGGGCAAAATTACTTAGTGGGGGCAAATTACATAATGGAGGGCAGTGTGGGGGCAAAATTACTTAGTGTGGGGGCAAATTAATTAATGGGGGGGAAATTTAATAACGGAGGGCATTGTGGGGGGAAAACAACATAATGTGGGGCAGTGTGGGGGGCAAATTACATAATGTGAGGCAGTGTGGGGGGCAAATTACATAATGTGGGGCAGTGTGGGGGCAAATTACATAATGTGAGGCAGTGTGGGCGGCAAATTACATAATGTGGGGCAGTGTGGGGGGCAAATTACTTAATGTGGAGCAGTCTGGGGGCAAATTACATATTGTGAGGCAGTGTGGGGGGCAAATTACTTAATGTGGGGCAGTGTGGGGGCAAATTATATAATGTGAGGCAGTGTGGGGGGCAAATTACTTAATGTGGGGCAGTGTGGGGGGCAAATTACATAATGTTGGGCAGTATGGGGGAAAATTACATAATGTGGGCCAGTGTGGGGGGCAAAGTACATAATGTGAGGCAGTGTGGGGGGGTATATTACTTAATGTGGGGCAGTGTAGGGGGGCAGTATTACTAATGATGGCATTCTAGAAGGGAATTACTATTGATGGGACTATGAGGAGCACTATTACTATGGGGGCACTATTATTTCTTCAGGATAGTATTTGTGGTATTGGGGCCAGGGCACAGCGAGCAGCAGGATAACACTGTGGGGACTCCAGGTTGGGGGATGATGATAGAAAAGTGAGGACACTAAGATATCTGTGTGTCACACTCTGCAGAGACGAGGCGGCTGAGAGAAGTGTCCGGACCGAATGGAGAAGATGATGACAGAGAAGATCTACATTGGAGGAGACGTCACCTGGAGGCCCTGGATGTGAGAGGTACGTGCTGCTGTATATGTGCAATGCTGCTATTTTATGTTTTCCATATGAGAAAATGTTTACAATTAAAATGTTTTAATTAAGTGTTCTATTTTACTATTTTTATTATTTGGTCGAAAGGCTGATTGGGAGTTTGGGGGGATTGTAACGGGACTGCTGTAGAATATCTAAAATTAGCTGGTCAAGTAAAATGTTGCATGCAACAATCATTAAATAGGTGGCTGACAAAAAAGGGGCAGGTCAAAGGGCGTGGTAAATGGGCGGAGTCAAGGGGCGGCAAAATTAGCTTTTGCCTAGGGTAGCAAAAATCCTTGCACCAGCCCTCTGTGGATACATGAGTGACAATCACAGTTTGCTCTCTGTATGCCATGTCCTTAACTTGACAAGCAGAGAGCGTGTTTATTTGGACTGCCAGGCCCTCTAACCAGGGGGCAAACCAGGCTTAGTGGTAGAGTGGATAGGGTGAATTGGTCAAAGACCTTACTAGGAAGATTCTTTGTGGGCCAATCCCAAGGGGGCTGTCCCAGCGCTCTTCCTGGCTGCTGGCCAGGAACATAGGGATCTGACACTTACAGCATTAATTAATACTGGAAGTGTCATGTACTTATGTACCTGGCTGGTGGTCACAGAAAGACAGGTTCGGGGGAGGCATTTTGTGCTTCTGGGGCAGTATTTTGTGCTGTACTGTGGCATTGCTGGCCCCACCTACTTGTGTTGGCCCTGTCTACTTGGATTGACCCCACTTTGTATCAATTTGGACCCACCTACAACATGGGGCCAATTTATTTTTTCCAAAGCCACGTTAAGTTCCCAGTCCAACCGTGGAAAGGGGCATGGCCTAGGATGTGCTGTTTTGCACCAAAATTGTGCCACAATTCTGGCCTAAAAATTCTATGTCAAAGTTAAGCCAACCAAAAGTTGGTATAGAGTCACAGGAAAGTGTCTATTCCTGCTCCACATGTATCTTCCAGCCTGAGCCCCTGTGATAAATCTGGTACAGGTCTAGACAGCCCGTCTAAGCTTACACCTTACATCTATTGGTTGGCTTACTTTTCAAATGTATTTTATACCAGAATTCCATGTCTAAGTTGATACCATCTACCGAATTTCTGTAGAGCAGTGGTTTGCACTTCAGAGCTGCTTTTTATACAGAATATTGAAGATTATTCTAATATTGTTAGAACTATTGCCCGCCATTTTGGAGGTTAAAGTAAGGTATTTGTGGTCACCCAGTCAACCTTCAGCATACAAGCATAGATAGACACTTCCCTATTCCAGTCTCTATCCACTCCTTGATCCAGAAAAAACATAACTTTTGGGGAGGCAAATGTAGGACATCTGACAACTATGTGGCTAAAGGGCCTTTTACATGGCCGGATGTTCGGGTAGAAGATCACTATTGATAATCTGCTGGTGCAAAAGTGCCGCCAATTACCCGATGAATGAGCGATACGCTCGTTCATCTGGTAATTGAATCGTTGGTGCGGTCACCTAAATCTTTGTTTGCTGGCAGCAGAGTGCTGTTTAGATGCCATGATCTGCTGCCAGCAAGCAATGATTTTGTATGGGGACAAGCGATGGCATTATCGCTGCATGTATATGAGCAAGCGATTGTCAGGATGGACTGCTTCCTTCCTGACAATCGCATGGTAAATTGGACAATTCTCCATGTCTTATCAATATAACAGTAAACATTAGGGGACATGTTCCCACCATGATAAAAATAAAACTGGAACTCCTCTTCTGGCACTGGTACCTGCCATAACATAGTTCTTCTCTAAGGTGCTGATACCTTCTGGTGCTGGTACCTACCACCAGAGATCCCTTATAATGTGTAGGTATTTCTGGTACCTACCACCAGGTATTCCTTACAGTAAGGTGCTGATACTCGACACCACATATTTCTTACCCTAAGTTGCTGGTACCTGACACCACATATTCTTTGCCCTAAAGTGGTGGTACCTGCCACCACATTACCCTTAGACCTCTTGCACACGACCGTATGGTTTTGCGGTCCGTTTTAAACGGATCCATTTTTCCGTTTCAGTGTTTAGTGTTTTTAGTGTTTTCGTTCCGTTTTGCCATTCCGTTTGGTTTCCGTTTGTGATCTGTTTTTTGCGGATCATAAACGGAAACTGAAGCATACAATAATGTTTAAAGGGATTCTGTCACCTCGTATAACACAAATTCAGATTTTAAACCAGTCATGCTCCACAGCTTACCTTGAATCGGCTGTGCTGTTTTTTATTGTAATCCGTCCAGCAGTTTTGCAGAAAAACGACTTTTATAAAACCCTGAAGGTGCCCAGAGGGGCGTTATGTTCCCCTTTGTGTGCCCAGTAAGGCCCCTCTTACAGTGCCCAAAACGCCTTCCTCCAGAATCCCTAACCGCCCACAGCCTCTCATCCCTCTCCTCCCCGTCCCTGACGGCCGAGCGAAGTCTCGCGCAGACGCAGTACCCACTGAGGGCTGCGCCAGTGCGATTTGCTGGAGATTGAGGGGCAGGAGCTTCATCGTCGTCACTGGGCATGCGCCGAGCCCAGTGATGTCCGATGCTCGCGCGAGACTTCGCTCGGCCGTCAGGGAGGGGGAGGAGAGGGATGAGACGCTGTGGGCGGTTAGGGATTCTGGAGGAAGGCGTTTTGGGCACTGTAAGAGGGGCGTTACTGGGCACACAAAGGGGAACATAACGCCCCTCTGGGCACCTTCAGGGTTTTATAAAAGTCATTTTTCTGCAAAACTGCTGGACGGATTACAATAAAAAACAGCACAGCCGATTCAAGGTAAGCTGTGGAGCATGACTGGTTTAAAATCTGAATTTGTGTTATAAGAGGTGACAGAATCCCTTTAAACAGTAAGTACATAAAAAAATTGGGCTGGGCATAAAGTTTTCAATAGATGGTTCCGCAAAAACTGAAAGGATATGGAAGACATACGGTTGCATTCCGTTTTTTTTTGCGGAAACATTGACTTGAGAGCCACGGAACATGATTTGCGGGCAATAATAGGACATGTTCTATATTTGAACGGAACGGAAATACGGAAACGGAATGCATACGGAGTACCTTCCATTGTTTTTGCGGACCCATTGAAGTGAATGGTTTTGCATACGGACCGCAAACGGAATCTGCAATAACGTAACGGAAACGGGGAAAAAAAAAAGGTTTGTGTGCAAGAGGCCTTACCCTAAGGTGGTGATACCCGACAAAACATATTTCTTAGTCCTAAAGTGCTTGTACCTGCCACCACATATTTCTTATAGCTCACTCACACGACTGTGGGTGTCCCGTTGCCGTATTGCGGACCGCATATGCGGATCCGCAATACACGGGCACCGTTTCATAGGCATTCCACATCACGGATGCGGACCCATTGACTTGAATGGGTCCGCAAATCCGGAGGTGCGGAACGGAAGTACGGAACAGAACCCCACGGAAGCACTTTGTGGTGTTCCGTTCTGTGCTTCCGTTCCGCAAACAGATAGAACTTTCTCTATCTTTTTGCGGAACAGACGGGTTGCGGACCCATTCAAGTGAATGGGTCTGCGATCCGCAAGCGGCTGCCCCGCGGTCGGTGCCCGTGCATTGCAGACTGCAATTTGCGGTCCACAGCACGGGCAGCACACGGTCGTATGAATAAGTCCGTACCCTAAGGTGCTGGTACCTGACACCACATACTCCATCATCATTTCTTCTATTGTTGGAGAGAAGGTAAGTATAACCCAAACCCTCATCTGGTTTCCCCCTCCTACATTGGTGAAATCTATGGAAAAGTGTTCCTTTTGATAACTTTGCACCATTGATAAAAATAAAAAGAAAATGCCAGCCTGAGCTGGTCCACTAGTTCTGCCAGCACCTATAGAACCCTTTTTGCCCTCTATGGCAGTCTATGAATTATACAGGGGACTGTTAAATCTTCTCTTTAACAATGATGTATTAACACAGTAAAAAAATATTGCAATATTCTTGATAAGCTCTATAACATCAAATCAGGAGCTTAATTGGTTTGCTCATAGCGCCAGCAGATGAGAATCTGAAAACTGGCACCAGGGTAACCTGATACCAATACACAACATCAGGGGGAGGTTTCATTTGGTTGGCAACATTTTTATGCAGAGCATGTTACAACAAGGTATCGGAGACTTCGGGATCCATGGAGGCTTCCAGTAGTGCCCCCGCTGGATAATAACATAACACCGAGGCAGTCCCAGCAAATGATTTCTATTCCAAGTGCATTAATTGCTAAAGGAGGCCATGAAGCATTGAGCCAGAAGTGCGAATGTGTATGCAGCACTCGTTAGAGAGCTTGTTACAACCATGCCCTAAACCGTGTGACTACATGCCAGCAGCAAGGAACCCTTTCACTGCGAGAGGCGCCATTGTTTACAGCCAGGTCTTCAGCAGGGTGCTTGCATTTTATAACCTGTTGTTAGAAAGCCATAAAGATGTGTTTCAATTGCGACTGTTATGTTTAATTGTATATTTAGCTGAGCTGCCGTTGTATCTTACAAAGTCAATCTGTCAAGTGGAGCTTCCAGCAAGTAGCATAACTCTGCCATGACTAGTCTGCTGTTCATGTGAATGTCCACCAGAGGGTGGTATAGAATATAGCTAAGGTTTTTGACCCCTTTTTTACAAAAAATACCGGCCAAGTTTACAAGGTTAAAAGGGGTGTAATTTTGGAGTGTGGCTTAACACAGGTTGTTATTTCACAACAATAGTTTTATCATACTTTGAGTTTTGCAGCATTCATAAAGTATTTTTTCCTGTAATTTTCAAAATAAAATATAGCAAAAATTATCCAAAGACCTCATGTGTGAACAAGTGTACTTGAATGAGCTGTTATGGGGACGCAAATAACTAAAAAGCCAGGAAATTCCTTTCCTTATACCCATTTCAGTGCTGCCCCTGAACCATGCAGCCCCATGCAGGAGCCCAGTTTGCTCGAGTTTGTCATAATGGTTTGTTTTGTTAAACTAAATTAAAAATCGATGGTCTCTGGTGACAGTCAGTGACAGAAAATGTCTGTTCTGACTGACAGAAACCTTTTCCATATGTCAGAAATATATTAGATATTCTCTAGTGATAATCCTCACAATATTACTGCAGCATGCAAGAGGTTTTGCTACAGAAGTGGTCTGGATGTTTTACACTAAAGACTGGGAATGGACAGGATAGGGAAAGTTCAAAATGTAAATTCTATTGATGCACACTTTTATCTAAGCTTTAAAACAAGACCAGGACCTTGGTGCAAGCCTCCACACAATCGGAGGTAGAACTTTAAGAAACCAGGTAGGAAGTAATATCTGCAGATCTCACTCCTAACTTTGTTTCTAGAGGTTATGTATCAGGCTGTATGGTGGCTAGCGCCCAGCTCCTGGTTATTTGTTTTAAAACAAGACCTAGATCATATCTCTAGCTGCTCTGCAGCCTGAGATACCTCCTTGCTACTAATGGCTCTATCTCATACCTATTTGGTTCCTGAAAAATCACTGAAAAATAATGGAGCTGGTACAAATTAAATATCGAATATCGGCATTGGCCGCCTGCTAGGCCAGAGGTTTAACAACCAGGTGGTAACCCTACACCTATCTAGGGGGTAGCTTAAATGGCGCCCAATGCTGGTGCCCAATGCTGGTGCTGGTTCAGGACAAGGATCTGTTTGCCTGGCACTTGATGGTACACATCAAATGCATGGCCTATTGTATGTTTTCCCTATTCTGTGTTTTCTATGATTAGAATAATCTCAAAAGAGATGTATGATGTATTTATACAGTAAAAAAATATATTGCAATACTCTTGGCAAAGCTTTATAAACTCAAATCAGGAGCTTAATTGGTTTGCTCATAGCGCAGATGAGAATCTGAAAACTGGCACCAGGGTAACCTGATACCAATACACAACGTCAGGGGAAGGTTTCATTTGGGTGGTAACATTTCTTATGCAGAGTATGTTACAACAAGGTATCGGAGACTTTGGGATCCATGGAGGCTTCCAGTAGTGCCCCCGCTGGATAATAACATAGCACCGAGGCAGTCCCAGCCAAAGCCGGCATCAGCACCCGGCATACCCGGACAAGTGCCGGGGCCCACAGCTCCTGTGGGGGCCCACAGCACAGCTGCCAGAAGCAATGAGCGCTTCCATCAATACATGGAAGAGCTCATTGCTGGAGCGCAGGGAGCTGGGTCCTGTCACTCACCGTTGAGCTCTCAGCGCTCCTCCCCTCCTTCAGCCTGACGGCGCTCTGAATAGTGAAGCAGGAAGACTTCTCCCTGCTCCACCATTCAGCCCGCAGGCACGGATCGCGCTGCAGGCCTGTGTGGGCGGAACCTGCAGACCGGTAATCTACATAAGCTCCGCCCACACCGTGCTGTAAAGTGATCTGTGCCTGCAGGGAAGAGAGGACTGAGCTTCAGGAACGGTACAAGGTGAGTAGTTACAGAGGGGGCACAGCGAGCATTACTAATATAAAGGGGGCAGAATGGGCATTTATACTATGGAGAGGGTACAGAGGGCATTACTACCCTGGAGGGGGCACAGAGGGCATTATTACTGTGAAGGGGGCTGTAACGGACCGTTTCCGCAGACAAGGGGTTAAAATCCGTTTAGGTGATAAGCCCCTTTCTGAGAGACAGGCACAGCTACTGCAGGACACCAACCTCCCGAACTGGATACAAAACAGCACTCCAAACTGGAACCTCACAAATAGCTGCTAGCAGACGAACAGGAAAAGCATACAATCCTTGCAATCGGTCTTCTAACAGCATACAGCGAATCCCCCCAATAACGAGACAAGGCTCCGTGTTGAGGATCAAGCAGTGGACTGACTGTACTTCACGTACAGCCTCTTTTATTCACAAAAAACAAACATAGTACTGCCCACAGGGGTTTGAAATACAACCAATTAGTATATTACAAGACATACAATGTAACTACAGCAACCAATCGTTCACGCCCCCAGAGGACCAGAATGAAGACTGTAACATAGGACAACATATCCCCACAATGCATCATGGTTTCCTCCTCTCTGTCCAGACAACCTGAAGAGCAATCCAATTATCTCTGAGGACAAAAGGAGATCGCCAATACACATGTTAGGACAACAGAACAGACATCACCATTTTAAACACACAATGGGACAATAGAAACACACCCAGCATATTCCCTCCCCTTATCCTGAGAGGAGACTCAATTATACATACAGTTAAACATACTTTCTACCCAACTTTCATAACTCCAAAACCATACATCACATTCACATAAAAATTACATATTCGCAATCAATCCATTCAGGGGAACAACATATTAAAAAATGGCATGAATCAGACCAGGGGTTCAAAAGTTAGTAAAATATCTTTTGGGCCCTGGCTGGCACATGGCTATCTGGCTCAAACCAGTTTTACAGAGCCCTCTTTCCTGGAGACAATGGGAAATAATCAAATTATATCCAGGGATAGAGGCAGACTCCATTGAGCACATGGTTGCAAAAAGACATAAAATACAATAAAATACACAAGGTTACATTTACTACATAAAATAAAGACATGCAACATATCCCCAGATAGCTTAGGTCTGAGCGCATATTATTGAATGGCGCTCAGACCACACACATACAGTTCAATTGCCATGGAGCTTAAGTTTTGCATGGGCTGATGATAGGGCCCATAATCCTGGGGCAAGAGGCCAGCAGCCAGTCCTCTCCAAAGCCCAGTGGCGAGGTTGGTTTCGCCACACATCTCCCCCCCCCAGGGAAGACTAACCAGGTACCTGACCTCACGCCGGTCGGTACCTGAGTTAGTCTGGCAGCCCACCCTCAACCCAATACTGGACCTGTTGCATTTGGTAGCCTGTCTCTGTCCAGTGAGTCCACCAAGGTTATGTTGGAAGCTGGTACTCCTGGTCTCTGTGTTGCTCCCTGGCTTAGAGTGGAGGTTGCTTTGTGGGCAGGTATCAGCGGTACTCTGCCCTGGTGCCAGCGCTACCACGGAAGAAGCCTGGTTGGAGCCTGGTTGTTGGAGGGGGAGACCGACTGTCTCTACCCCCTGTACTGTAAGTGCAGAGACAACGGTCCCATCTGTACTGTTGTGGGGCTTACTGTCTCCCCCTGGTGCGTTAAGCTGCCGCTGGGGAGAGGGGGTAACGAGCTCCTCTCCCATACATACTTCCAGCCGCTGGGGAGGGCGACCGACCGTCTCCGCTCCCAATACAGTGTCCTGCTGCTGGAGAAAGGAGACTGGGCTCTCTATTCCCTGCTGGACACTCTGCCGCTGGGGGACAGGACCGACTGTCTCTGCCCCCTGTAACTCCGCCTGTCGCTGAGGAATGGAGACTGGGCTCCCAATTCCCAAAAAATCATGCTGCTGCTGGGGGGCAGGAACAACCACCTCTGCCCCCTGTAACTCAGCCTGCCGCCGGGGAGGGAGGACGCTGCTCTCCTCTCCCTGCATTTCACACTGCCTTCCCGGCATATCACTCTGCTGCTGGGGGGCAGGAACAACTACCTCTGCCCCCTGTAACTCAGCCTGCCGCTGAAGAGGGAGGACGCTGCTCTCATCTCCCTGCACTTCACACTGCCGCTGGGGAATGGAGACTGGGCTCCCAATTCCCTGCTGGACCGGTGGAGAGACCTCGGTCCCATCTCTACCGGCCACCTGGGGTCCTTCCCAGTAACACTCTACAATATCCTCCCAGCTGAATGGGTCTGGATCTGGGTCTGTCACCTTACCGTCCTGCTGAGCCTTCTCAATGGAGTGGAAGAGATCTCGGTAGTCCTGCTCCAGTTCCCACTCCAGGGTTGCTAGGTGAGCCAGGTCTTGCTCTACCTCATGGGGGTCATCCCACTCATGCCTAGCCTCCCTCTCATAAAAAATGTCCTGAAGTCTGGACTGTGCAGGGCTCCCGAAGTCAGGCTCTGCAAAGGACTCCCATAACAAGCCAGGACCATCAAACTCCTCTCCCTCTGGCTTGTCATGTTCGGCTGTCCAGGGTATATACTGTGCCATATACCACCAAAGCGCCTGGTAGGCATCCTCCAGCCATAGCTCCTGCCATACCCGGTGCTCTAGTTCCTTCACCCATTCCTCCAGGGGCTGCTCTCCCAGGAAGGGCATCCGCAGGGCCACTTGCTTCTGCAACCGCTGCTCTTCACTGGGGAGACTCTCACCCCGCTGGTATTGTAGATTATCCAGGGCCTGGTACCAGATGCCTTTCCTTAATCCATCCCGGCCATCCAGGTCCTCCTCCTCGTATACCACTGCTGGTTCCATCCTGCTGCTGTCAGGGACGCTGTACTGGGACATGCGTTGTCCTTAAATTGTAGAATCCACAGAAATGGTGTCTCCTGTAGCTATCCTTCTGGATGTAGGAACGATCCCGCTGCTTGCCACCAATGTAACGGACCGTTTCCGCAGACAAGGGGTTAAAATCCGTTTAGGTGATAAGCCCCTTTCTGAGAGACAGGCACAGCTACTGCAGGACACCAACCTCCCGAACTGGATACAAAACAGCACTCCAAACTGGAACCTCACAAATAGCTGCTAGCAGACGAACAGGAAAAGCATACAATCCTTGCAATCGGTCTTCTAACAGCATACAGCGAATCCCCCCAATAACGAGACAAGGCTCCGTGTTGAGGATCAAGCAGTGGACTGACTGTACTTCACGTACAGCCTCTTTTATTCACAAAAAACAAACATAGTACTGCCCACAGGGGTTTGAAATACAACCAATTAGTATATTACAAGACATACAATGTAACTACAGCAACCAATCGTTCACGCCCCCAGAGGACCAGAATGAAGACTGTAACATAGGACAACATATCCCCACAATGCATCATGGTTTCCTCCTCTCTGTCCAGACAACCTGAAGAGCAATCCAATTATCTCTGAGGACAAAAGGAGATCGCCAATACACATGTTAGGACAACAGAACAGACATCACCATTTTAAACACACAATGGGACAATAGAAACACACCCAGCATATTCCCTCCCCTTATCCTGAGAGGAGACTCAATTATACATACAGTTAAACATACTTTCTACCCAACTTTCATAACTCCAAAACCATACATCACATTCACATAAAAATTACATATTCGCAATCAATCCATTCAGGGGAACAACATATTAAAAAATGGCATGAATCAGACCAGGGGATCAAAAGTTAGTAAAATATCTTTTGGGCCCTGGCTGGCACATGGCTATCTGGCTCAAACCAGTTTTACAGAGCCCTCTTTCCTGGAGACAATGGGAAATAATCAAATTATATCCAGGGATAGAGGCAGACTCCATTGAGCACATGGTTGCAAAAAGACATAAAATACAATAAAATACACAAGGTTACATTTACTACATAAAATAAAGACATGCAACATATCCCCAGATAGCTTAGGTCTGAGCGCATATTATTGAATGGCGCTCAGACCACACACATACAGTTCAATTGCCATGGAGCTTAAGTTTTGCATGGGCTGATGATAGGGCCCATAATCCTGGGGCAAGAGGCCAGCAGCCAGTCCTCTCCAAAGCCCAGTGGCGAGGTTGGTTTCGGCACAGGGGCACAATAGGGATTTCTACTATGAAGGGGGCACAATGGGGATTATTACTATGAAGGGGCACAATGGGGATTATTACTGTGAAGGGGCACAATGGGGATTATTACTGTGTAGGGGGCACAGATAGGGCATTACAACTGTGAAAGGGGCACAGAGAGCATAACTACTGTGAGAGGGCACAATGTGGGCATAACTACTATGAGGGGTCACACATCAGTACAAACCTACTGTGAAGGTTGTACAATGAGGGCAATACTACTGTGAGGGAGGCACATCTGGGCATAACCACTGTGAAGGGGGCACTGGGCACATATCTTGGCATATCTACTGTGAAGGGGGCACACATCTTGGCATATGTACTGTGAGGGGGCACATATCTTGGCATATCTACTGTGAGGGGGCACATATCTTGGCATATCTACTGTGAGGGGGCACATATTTTGGGATATCTACTGTGAAGGGGGCACATATCTTGGCATATCTACTGTGAGGGGGCACATATCTGTGAGTAGACCTGAGGGACTGAAACACTGGGTAGAAAATAAAAGTAGGCACATAAGGACTGATTCACATATATCCGTTCTGTAGCATGCTCTGTGTAAGGTATTTAATCTATAATGCATGCAGTTTCATTGTTGTAAGCGCTGTGCAAAATGCCACAAGGGGGCCCACTGAGACTTTATCGCCCAAGTACCCACATGAACCTTGAGCCGGCCCTGGTCCCAGCAAATGATTTCTATTCCAAGTGCATTAATTGGCATCGCCTGCTAGGCCAGAGGTTTAACAACCAGGTGGCAACCCTACACATATCTAGGGGGTTGCTTAAATGGCGCTCACTGCTAATGCTGGTTCAGGACAAGGACCTGTTGGCCTGGCACTTGATGGAATACTCTCAAATGCATGGCCTACTGTATTTTTTCCCTTTTCTGGGTTTTCTATAATTAGAGTACTCTCAAAAGAGTGGGTTATACCTACAGAACTTTATTCAAGTGGCCACAAACTACTTATAGATAACTATAGTGTTCTCACAGAAGTAACCAGCCTCCTATATTTCCCATGCCATAGCCTCCCCATAGTAACTGTAATGGCTTTTGTACCCCAACAATAGTTGCTAGGCCCACATACTTTACCCAGCATGGTCATAGTATCCCTACAGTAGTTACTATGATCAATATAGTGCCGTCACAGTAAGTACAGGTTCTATATACACCCCCACAATAACTGTTGTATCCCTACCTTACATACAGATCCATCTAGTGCTCCTGTATATGTATATGACAAACCACTGTGTCCCAAAGTACTTGCAGACCCTCCATATTGCCCGCACCATAGAACAGCTTCATTAATACAGAAGTAGATTACACAAAAGAATGGCGTAAAGCCGCAGTAAAGGCCCCTCAAAAGAGCTTAACTCAGAAACTAATAGAAAACCTATAAAAGAACACTGAAAGCTGATGAACTATAAAAATATTGTTTTATTTGAGTACATGATTAAAAGCATACATAGAGATAACAGACAAATGCACAAAGTGCAACACAATCCTGGGAGAGTTAGTAGAGTACAAAAAGGGTAAGGAGACAGGAGTGACCCGAATGTGGATATATCTAAATAAGGCAAAGTTACCATGTTAAATATATGTTGAAGGGATACCCACTATTGGTAAGAGTACAAATAATCTCGTCAAATATAAAGTGCAAGTGCAAGCTTATATGTATAAGCAAAGGAGAGGAGAAATAACCCTTCAATGTGGGTCCCTAAATACATATATGTATATATACCTATTCAAGTAGTCTAGGCTGGTAAATAAAGTGCAAGTGCAATTTTGCACTTGCACTTTATTTACCAGCCTAGACTACTTGAATAGGTATATATACATTTGTGTGAGGCACTTACGGTAGTACAGTGAAGAACCTAGGAAATCAGGGAATAAGCGTAGTCGGTTGTGGTGTGCCGAAACCGAGGATGAGGTAGGCCTGAGAAAGAAGAGGGCCCACCCAAGGAAAGAGATGTGGAAGAAATGAGTTATAAATGAGTGGAGTGGTGGGAGGGTCAAGTTCAGACCTCGGACGGTGCAGGAGCCAGGTAGGGGGGTGCCCTAAATAGGCTGGAGGCGGACCTCAGCCCCTCCCACAAATCCAGGCCAAAGCCTTCACACTTGTGTGAGGCACTTACGGTAGTACAGTGAAGAACCTAGGAAATCAGGGAATAAGCGTAGTCGGTTGTGGTGTGCCGAAACCGAGGATGAGGTAGGCCTGAGAAAGAAGAGGGCAAAAATGAAATAAACACTTTATTGTATTCGATATACATGAAAGCTCAACCCGACATGTCTTGGAAAGCGTTTCTTAACTCCCGTGTTGGATTGGGAATGTAACGTGTGAAAGCGGATGACTTCCAGCGCCCCAACTTCTTAATGACATGAGCCGGGATGTTGGCACTGGAGGCCGTGGATGCGGCCCCGATCCGAAAGGAGTGCCCAGAGTAGTTGGATGCGTTGAGGCCTAGTTGAGTGAGGGATGACCTGACATAGATCATAAAGGTGGTGGTGGTGAGTGCAGACCCGCGCAGTTGAAGTAGTGGCTGACAGGGTAGGAGCTTGTGATGCTGTTTGTATGCGTCCAGAACCCCGACTGGGCACCATCTGTTCTGCGTAGGGTAGTATGGAATGTCCACGGGTGAAAGCTGACTGTTTTTGGAGCGAGGTAAGGTTAGGATATAATGATCCCCGTGTTTCGTCAAGTGGGAGGCTAGTAGACAATGTGTGGTTTGGGTCGCCGAGGTCGTGGTGAATTCCCCGGGCCTCAGGAATCCGTAGAAGGCCAGGTACATCGCTGTTTTGATGATGGAGTTGGTAACAGCTTCAAAAGGTCTGGTGTCTAATAAGTCGGATAATGCCTTGAAAATGTGACTGTTAATGGGCAGTCTCTGTGTCGGCCGTGCGGGTTCTGTCCTCTGAATGCCTTTGAGTATGGTTTTGATCTGGTGTGAGGCCATGAAACTGATGTTGTTAGGGTGTATGATCAGCATGTGATGTTGAATGCCGGTGAGATAGAGTTTGATGGTGTTGTATGACAGTTTGAGCTTGAGGTGGCAAAAGGAAGCAAACCCCAGCAGGGAAGTCATGACAAATGGGTGCGTGATGTTGTGTTCCAACAGGAACTTGTTAAACAGTGTGAATGCTCTGTTGTATGACCTGCGTGTGTTGTCTGATAGTGCAGAATGGGATAATAACTGGCTATGGCGCATGATGACATCTAATCCAGAATGAGCTGGTGAAATGACGGGGTGATGGAGGCCGTGGGTGACGCTGACGGGAGAGCCTGATGAAACGCCTGAAATTGGAAACGAGACAGATTGTCAGCTGCCGTATTGCACCTTCCCGGGACGTGGAAGCAGTGTATGAAGAAATTGTTGCAAGCTGCCAACCAAGTAAGCCTGCGCAGGAACCTCATGATAGTGAGGGATTTGGACCGACCCCTGTTAATGATCTGGCAGGTTGCCTGGTTGTCTGAGTAGCATCGGACCGACCTGTTAGCCCATGAATGACCCCACGCCACGGCGGCCGCCACGATGGGGTAGATCTCGAACAGAGCCGAGGTAGTGGAGAATCCTTCCAAACCCTGGACCGCAGGAGGCCAGCTACCCCACAGCCAATCGTTCCCAAAAATGGCCGCGAAACCTGTGGTGGATGCCGCATCCGACCAGATTGATGGGGAAGAGTCCGACAGCTGAGGGAGGAACATGCTCCTGCCGTTCCAGGCGGATAGAAATCTCCTCCACATACCCAGATCTGCAGTGGCGTGGGCATCCAGGGGCAGCCTGTGAGAGTCGTGAAGGAAAAGGGGGAAAAGGCGCAGAAGCCGTGAAATGAACGCGCGACCCTGGGGGATGATGCGCATGGCAAAGTTCAGGGACCCCAATAGGGACTGTAGTTCCTTGCGATTGCAGTCGCCGAGTTGAAGGTAATTGTCTATGTGGTTGAGAATAACCTGGATTTTCCCGAGTGGCAAACTGGCTTGCATAGAGGCAGAATCCAACTGAATGCCCAAGAAGGTGATGACTGTGTCCGGCCCCTCTGTTTTCTTTGTGGAGATGGGTACCCCAAGTTCCCCGAATAGCTTGATGGTGGCCCTGAGGCTGGCGGGAGGGGAGATGTTTTCCTCCACGAGTAGAAAGTCATCCAGGTAATGCAAGACCATCGGGCATCTTGCTACGTTCAAGAGCAACCAGCAAAGTGCCTCCGCGAATGTGTCAAAAATGGCTGGGCTACTTTTGGATCCGAAGGTCAACCGGGAGAAAAAATAATAGTTTTCGGACCACTTGATGCCATGAAGGTGCCACAGCGATGGGTGAATTGGTAGCAATTTGAACGCATTGGCGATGTCGGTTTTGCTGAGCCATGCTCCGACCCCTGCTTGCCTGATGGCGGTGATGGCGTGATCTATAGTGGTGTATTGGAGTGAGAATTCCTCCGACGGAATGAGGGAATTGAGACTGGGGTCGGCTGAGCCGTGTGGTGCCGATAGATCGATGATTAGCCTCTGTTTCTGGGAAGATTTCCCGGTGACGATGCCAATGGGATTGGTGCGCCATGTGGTGAATGGGGGTGTCTTGAATGGTCCTAGCACGAAACCCTCTGCAACTTCCTGGGCTATGAGGGCGTCAATTGCGGTGGGGTTGCCTTGGGCGGATAGGAGATTTGGACATTCCAGGGTGCCTGTCGGCATGTGCAGGATGCCCGTGTGGAAGCCTTCTGTCAGCCCTGCCACGAGGAAATCCGTGAGATGTCTGGATGGGTGCTGAGACATAAATGCTGAAAAAACCGGCATATTTATGGTCGATAGATACGGTTTAGAAAACATTTTATTTGGACACATTGATCTAGCATGTGCCCGGAAACAATTGGTACAAATGTGCAACAACCTGCACCCGCTAAAATTGCAGGATCCCACATTGAAATTGTTGCAAATCTGGGATTTGCCCAGAAACTTGATTGGCCGCCCCAGCTTGTCCCGGCTTGATTTCTCCGTGACCCCGGAGGGGCCGGCCGCTTGAGAGGGGGCTTGACTGTCCGCTGCGTTTGGGCAGAAATTGGTGGTGTGGGCAGTGGAGGAGCAGTGCACACAAGCTGGCGTCCTTAGGCCTGCGAAGTGTCGGCAAAAAATGACAGTGTCGATTCTTGCCCAGTTGGAGCGGACTCCGTACTGGGAGAAAGCCCCTGCCACCTTTGCCGAAAAAGATCTATGGTAGTCATAGAATGCCGACCCCCCATATTTGTTGCCCAGGTCCACCAGCTTGTGCATGTAGAGGTCAAACTCCTCCCTTCTGTTAGGGTAGACCGTGCAGATGACCTCCCTGTAGATGCCGAAAGCCAACACAAATTCTGGAATAGACAGTTTTCTATTGAGGCGGGCATCCCTAGATTTAACCACGACTGAGACATCGTCGTAAGCATAAGTTTTGTTCTCAACAGTATCTTGAGAGGCAATCAGGAGGGAGGCCAGGTTCACATCCTTACCTTCCAGAATGTCCCTTTTCAAGTGCTCCGGTATCATGTGCGCCGGGCTGACTTCTTGGTCATCTGGGTTGATGGATGGCACGGCCACTGGCAAACCGGATGGTGCCGGTGACGCTGCCGGTGGTGGCCCTGCCAAGGAGAGGGATGTGGTGACCGACTCCAGCCTCTCCAACCTGTTGTTGACCCTGGACATGGACGTCATCAAAGAGGCCAGCATGGCGTGTATATCCCCCGTGCTGGACTGGCTGGGTCCTTCCCCTGCCTCCGCATTACTGGTTGACGTGCGTAGTAGTCGGAAAAGCTCCGCTTTCCTTGCCGTGGCGGGGAAGGGGATATGCCGTCTCTTCAATTCCGTCGTGATACGCGGAATTGTCCAGGCTCTGATGGATGCTGGGCTGGCAAGATCGTCTCCTTGGGCTAAGGTGATGGATCTAGCCGGAGTGCCCGGAAGGGAAAAGTTCTCAATTCCTTCCAGAGACATGCTAAAACAGAATAGTTTGTTAGTGTGGGGAAAACACAGGACCGTGCTGGCAAGCTAGCTATGCCGGATGGCGAAATAATTAAGCCTAGGATGGTGACAGATGAGGCCCTGCTAATTGCCGAGCGGCTTGAGAGGCTCTATCTATGAGTTGGCGCGAGGGGTTGATGAGGCCACTGACGTGGTGGCAGGAGTGTGAGGCCTCTCGGTGACTTGTACGACAGGACTAGGGAAAGGGAGTGACAGGTGAGGCCCTCTCTATGCAACAGCGAGGCGGCTTACTAACGAGTGGCGCGATGGGCGGCTGCCTCCGAGCGTGTGAGGCGGGGTGTTGGCCTCGCGGACCACTGACTGATGGCGAAGCCAAGAGGGGGTTAATCTAGTGGGATTTCGAAGCCCCTGATGCCAGCACGCTGACCCTAACGGGATGGACTGAAATGTAGGAAACAGAAAACGATTGAGCAGGTGTACGTACCTGGTAGCAAGAAAAAGTCACTGGATACGTGCAGCGTAAATAAGTCTAAGCTTGACCGCCTAAAGAGGGGTAGACAGAAAGTGTTATGACGAGAGTTGACTGTGGTCTGAACGTTTAGCATGACCTGAGAGGATTGCGCCGTGAGTTGCAACGGTGACCCGGTATGGTATGGAAGGTATGTGAAATGAGGCCCCGTGCTGTGGCGGAAGGTGTGAATACGGACCTTTTTATTTATTTATTTATTTTTTTTCGGTTTTACAGGGATATTGATGTTCTAATGGAAAACGGGGTTTTGTTTTTGTTTTTTTTTTTTTTTATCATATGGCGGGTTTTTTTTTTTTTTTTCCGGCGGGTTTTTTTTTTTTTTTCATATGGCGGGTTTTATATATATATATTTTTTTTTTTTTATATGGCGGGTTTTTCCTATCGGGTTTCTTTGGTGACTGTATGAAGTGTATGGATTTTTAATCGTACATGGATGTTGGCCTGGCGGGTGTGTTCCCTGATGCCGGCTCTTGTGAAGATGAATTGCGCCCCCCCCCCCTGGAGCGCTGCCTGATGGAGGGGAGCGGTAGCTGGATCCGTGGGGCTGGTGCAGGGGTGTGCAAGCGGCACCCCTTGGCTCCCCACCCCCATGTACGTGCCGCACGCGTGCGGCACCTGTGGCCGGCCGCCAGGCTACCGCGCATGCGCCGCCGCGGCCGCGCATGCGCAGCGCCCCCGCCGCGCATGCGCGAACCGGGCGTCGGGACGCGGCGGCCGCCACTGGCAGCGCGGCAGGAGGATGGAGTCGCGGGCCGGCGCGGCGGCGGGGAATAGGGGGACCTCGGCCCTGGTGCGGCTTGTGGCGGGGGAGCGTGTGGAGAGGCCGGGAAGCGGCGAGCATCTGGTGTAAGTGAGAGGGCGGCCGTGCCGCTGACCTGGCGAGGGGTGTGAGGGAAGAAAAGTGCGTGGGATGATTGGAGGGGAGGGGAACGGCGTGTTTGCTGCCATGGAAACCTGGTACACGTGTTGTCCGTGCTAGGAGTGGGGATGCGGTGGGGTATGCGTGCATGCATGAACAGAAAAAGGTGCCAGCATGAACCGTGATTTGAAATGAAACTGTGACATGGTTTTACAGGTAAATGTTGAAACGAACCGAGCTGGAAGCAGGGCAGCCGTGAGGCCCTGTGCTGTACCGTATGAAAACTCACAGTTTGAACGGGCGAAACGTGACCCGCAAGGAACCAGGTGAAGCCGGACGGATGGAACCGGAATGCTCCAAATCCTGGACCCGAAACACAACGAACTTCAGAAACAGCAACTTGTAAGTAACTTCTTCAGTTAACTCCACACGCGACTCTCTCTCTCAAGTTCAGACCTCGGACGGTGCAGGAGCCAGGTAGGGGGGTGCCCTAAATAGGCTGGAGGCGGACCTCAGCCCCTCCCACAAATCCAGGCCAAAGCCTTCACACATATGTATTTAGGGACCCACATTGAAGGGTTATTTCTCCTCTCCTTTGCTTATACATATAAGCTTGCACTTGCACTTTATATTTGACGAGATTATTTGTACTCTTACCAATAGTGGGTATCCCTTCAACATATATTTAACATGGTAACTTTGCCTTATTTAGATATATCCACATTCGGGTCACTCCTGTCTCCTTACCCTTTTTGTACTCTACTAACTCTCCCAGGATTGTGCTGCACTTTGTGCATTTGTCTGTTATCTCTATGTATGCTTTTAACCATAGAACAGCTTCAGTAGTTGCAATACCTTTCAGTAGTTACAGCACCTCTATAGTTGTATTATTCCCATCTTGTGCTCTTACAGTAGTTACAGTGCCCACATATTTCCCCATTATAGATGTTGTATCCCTTCTTAACTTACCGTGCACCCCCGGGACCTCCACACTAGTCAGTGTCCAACAGTGCCTCTGCAGTAGTTACAGCACTGACATACTGCCTTCATCATAGTTATAGTATCCCTGCAATTGTTACAAAGACCCATAGTGCCCCACCGTAATTACAATGCCCACATGCTCCCTCACAATAGTACTCCTCCAGTAGACAAAGTGCTAAATAGTGCTCCCAGAGCAGTTACCAAGAGCTAGGGTGCCCTACAGTAACCACAACTATCATTAAAGTGTCATAGAGCACCCAGAGTAGCTACAGCGCCAAGTAGTGCCCTGGCAATCGTAAGGGAGCCCCATAGTGCCTCCACAGTAGTTATAATACAGTGGGATGCGAAAGTTTGGGCAACCTTGTTAATCGTCATGATTTTCCTGTATAAATCGTTGGTTGTTACAATAAAAAATTTCAATTAAATATATCATATAGGAGACACACACAGTGATATTTGAGAAGTGAAATGAAGTTTATTGGATTTACAGAAAGTGTGCTATAATTGTTTAAACAAAATTAGGCAGGTGCATACATTTGGGCACTGTTGTCATTTTATTGATTCCAAAACCTTTAGAACTAATTATTGGAACTCAAATTGGCTTGGTAAGCTCAGTGACCCCTGACCTACATACACAGGTGAATCCAATTATGAGAAAGAGTATTTAAGGGGGTCAATTGTAAGTTTCCCTCCTCTTTTAATTTTCTCTGAAGAGTAGCAACATGGGGGTCTCAAAACAACTCTCAAATGACCTGAAGACAAAGATTGTTCACCATCATGGTTTAGGGGAAGGATACAGAAAGCTGTCTCAGAGATTTCAGCTGTCTGTTTCCACAGTTAGGAACATATTAAGGAAATGGAAGACCACAGGCTCAGTTCAAGTTAAGGCTCGAAGTGGCAGACCAAGAAAAATCTCGGATAGACAGAAGCGACGAATGGTGAGAACAGTCAGAGTCAACCCACAGACCAGCACCAAAGACCTACAACATCATCTTGCTGCAGATGGAGTCACTGTGCATCGTTCAACCATTCGGCGCACTTTACACAAGGAGATGCTGTATGCGAGAGTGATGCAGAGGAAGCCTTTTCTCCGCTTGAGGTGGGCTAAAGCACATTTGGACAAGCCAGCTTCATTTTGGAATAAGGTGCTGTGGACTGATGAAACTAAAATTTAGTTATTTGGCCATAACAAGGGGCGTTATACATGGAGGAAAAAGAACACAGCATTCCAAGAAAAATACCTGCTACCTACAGTAAAATATGGTGGTGGTTCCATCATGCTGTGGGGCTGTGGGGCCAGTGCAGGGACTGGGAATCTTGTCAAAGTTGAGGGACACATGGATTCCACTCAGTATCAGCAGATTCTGGAGACCAATGTCCAGGAATCGGTGACAAAGCTGAAACTGCGCCGGGGCTGGATCTTTCAACAAGACAACGACCCTAAACACTGCTCAAAATCCACTAAGGCATTTATGCAGAGGAACAAGTACAACGTTCTGGAATGGCCATCTCAGTCCCCAGACCTGAATATAATTGAAAATCTGTGGTGTGACTTAAAAAGAGCTGTCCATGCTCGGAAGCCATCAAACCTGAATGAACTAAAGATGTTTTGTAAAGAGGAATGGTCCAAAATACCTTCAACCAGAATCCAGACTCTCATTGGAACCTACAGGAAGCGTTTAGAGGCTGTAATTTCTGCAAAAGGAGGATCTACTAAATATTGATTTCATTTCTTTGTGGTGCCCAAATTTATGCACCTGCCTAATTTTGTTTAAACAATTATAGCACACTTTCTGTAAATCCAATAAACTTCATTTCACTTCTCAAATATCACTGTGTGTGTCTCCTATATGATATATTTAACTGACATTTTTTATCGTAACAACCAACGATTTATACAGGAAAATCATGATGATTAACAAGGTTGCCCAAACTTTCGCATCCCACTGTAGCTCTTTAGTACCCCCACAGTAGTTATAATAGCTTTTTAGTGCCCCCACAGTAGTTATAATAGCTCGTTAGTGTCTGCACAGTAGTTATAATAGCTCTTTAGTGCCCCCACAGTAGTTATAATAGCTCTTTAGTGCCCCCACAGTAGTTATAATAGCTCTTTAGGGCCCCCACAGTAGTTATAATATCTCTTTAGTGCCCCCACAGTAGTTATAATAGCTCTTTAGTGTCCCCACAGTAGTTATAATAGCTCTTTAGTGTCCCCACAGTAGTTATAATAGCTCTTTAGTGTCCGCGCAGTAGTTATAATAGCTCTTTAGTGCCCCCACAGTAGTTATAATAGCTCTTTAGTGTCCGCACAGTAGTTATAATAGCTCTTTAGTGCCCCCACAGTAATTATAATAGCTCTTTAGTGTCTGCACAGTAGTTATAATAGCTCTTTAATGCCCCCACAGTAGTTATAATAACTCTTTGGTGTCCGCACAGTAGTTATAACGCCTTAGAATTGGGCCTCATTCATACGACCATGTCCTTCCGTGCGCAGAACGCATTCACTGGACATGACTATTCTTGTCCACAATAAGGACAAAGTTAGGACATGTTATATAACTTGCGGAATGGACATACAGATGCGGACGGCATGCGGATGACATCTGTGTGTTGTCCATTTTTTTTTTAGACTCATACTAATAAATGAGTCAGTGTGCAATCTGCAAAAAATGTGGACCCGGATGTAAAATAAGATCATGTGCATGAGGACTTAGACACAGCCACTGTATTCCATGAATCACTTCATCCAGTGCCCTCTGCTGGCACCATGGCATCTGATTGGCTCCTTCTGTTCAGTGGTCCATTTTTCCTTCACCTGCCTAAATATGTCCCATGAAACCACGATCATTCAACCCCCTCACTTCTTCACTACAGCTATTACCGCAAAAGGTTAATGTACTGATGAAGGGAAAGCCACCCTGATTAAACGAGCAACTAAGTGTCCAACCCACTGTTAATAATTAGGGACACCACGCGTCCCCAGTCTAATTAGGATAAATTCAATGTTGCACAAGAACAATGCAGCCTAATTTGCTTATGCAAATGAGACTAATAAGCTGAGGTGCTGAGAGTATTTAGGTAAGTGGTGGAGGTTTGCGGGACAGCACCTGTTGGACGTCAGGAAGAGCCGGCGGCTGAGAGACAGTCACCTTCACGGGGGATCCATCTTAGAAGCTTCTTACGGTATACAGGTATCATCCCCTGTTATTAACACCTGTCTCATGCCTGGTAATCTCTGGTCTTTAACCACCAGCCGTGGAGATAATCCCGGATACAACCTGATACTCGCCTAAGACTCTTCTTTGTAGTTCAAGTCATCCCCAGATGCTCCCTACTAAGCTGCCTTAACCCCATAAGTAGCTGAAGACCTCCTCACTTATGTCTACCTGCACGTTCCCACTTGGACTCAAGGATTCACCACTGAACACCAACAGTTTATATATAATCTACATGAAGAGTCGAGTCACTGTGTACATGAATTAGTTGTCCTATACTGATCCTGCGTTATATCCCGTATTAGGCCACCTGCATACAATGCGGATTATGTGCGGTTTTTTCAGTGTGGATTTTCATAGGGAAAAACCGCAGAATAATACAGTTACGGCAAACTTAATGAGATTAAACAAATTTCATGTACACTTTGTTTTTTTCCCTTCCATGCGGAAAATGACTTGTGGATTTTAAAATCAGCAGCATGTCAATTGTTTATGCAATTCCTCACCTTCCATAGACTTCAATAGGATTGTTAATGTAAACAGAAAATCCGCACAAAAATCCACAATAAAATGCATAAATTAGCTGAATCTTACAGCAGAGCAATGACCCCCACTGTGTACATACATTATATTACTTATCCTGTACTGATCCGGAGTTACATCCTGTATTATACTCCAGAGCTGCACTCACTGTGTACATACATTATATTACTTATCCTGTACTGATCCGGAGTTACATCCTGTATTATACTCCAGAGCTGCACTCGCTATTCTGCTGGTGGAGTCACTGTGTACATGTATTACTTATTCTGTACTGATCCTGAGTTACCTCATGTATTATACTCCAGAGCTGCACTCACTATTCTGCTGGTGGAGTCACTGTGTACATGTATTACTTATTCTGTACTGATCCCGAGTTACATCATGTATTATGCTCCAGAGCTGTACTCACTATTCTACTGGAGGAGTCACTGTACATACATTATTGATAATGTACTCATCCTAAGTTGCATCTGGTATTATACTCTAGAGCTGCACTTACTATTCTGCTGGTGGAGTCACTGTGTACATACATTACATTACTTATCCTGTACTGATTCTGAGTTACATCCTGTATTATACTCCAGAGCTGCACTCACTATTCTGCTGGTGGAGTCACTGTGTACATACATTACATTACTTATCCTGTACTGATTCTGAGTTACATCCTGTATTATACTCCAGAGCTGCACTCACTATTCTGCTGGTGGAGTCACTGTGTACATACATTACATTACTTATCCTGTACTGATCCTGAGTTACATCCTGTATTATACTCCACAGATGCACTCGCTATTCTGCTGGTGAAGTCACTGTGTACATAAATTACATTACTTATAATGTACTGATCCTGAGTTATCTCCTGTATTATACTCCAGAGCTGCACTCACTATTCTGCTGGTGGAGTCACTGTGTACATAAATTACTTTACTTATCCTGTACTGATCTGAATTTCAGCATGTATTATACTCCAAACAGCTAAGGCTAGGTCTACACGACAACATTTGTCGCGCGACATTTTGTTGCACCAATGTCGCGCGACTATTTTTATAATGGATTTTTCTGCAACTGTCGCGTCGCAGTCGCAGCATGTCGCATGTTGCAGTGCAACACCATAGACTGCCATTATAAAAATTGTTGCGCGACATTGGTGCAACAAAATGTTGCAGTGTAGTTGTGGCCTATCTGTCGCGCGACAAATGTCGTCGTGTAGACCTAGCCTTAGGCTACATTCACATCTGGCATTGATTCGGCTGCTTTCCAGCATTTATGTCTTTTTTGACTGGAAAAAAAACGCTGCATGCAGAGGTTTTTGTCCGGCTGACAGCTGGCATTTATGCCGGACCAGGCTGCTGGATCAACTATAAAGCCCCTTGCACACGAAAGTATATTATTTCCGTGTCCATTCCGTTTTTTTTGCGGACCATATGCGGAACCATTCATTTCAATGGGTCCGCAAAAAAAACAGAAGGTACTCTGTGTGCATTCCGTTTCCGTATTTCCGTTGTGCTAAAAGATAGAACTTGTCCTATTATTGTGCGCATAATGGACAAGGATAGTACTGTTCAAATAGAGGCCAGTGGTTCCATTCCGCAAAATACAGAATGCACACGGACGTCATCCGTATTTTTTGCAGATCCGTTTTTTGCGGACCGCAAAATACATACGGTCGTGTGCAAGAGGCCTAAAGGAGATGTGAACGCAGCCTTAGGCCTCATAAACACACGACCATAGCAGGTCCGAGCCCGTAAACCCACAAACAGAATGGGTCCACAATCCGGAAGATATGACGGTGTAGAACGGAGGCACAGATCGGAAGCCTACAGAAACAATACAAAGTGCTTCCGTGGGTTTTCTGTCCGTGTCTCTACACTGCAAAAAAGTAATGCATTCACTACTTTTTTGCGGTGCAGACCGTCAAATGCGGATCGCGGACCCCATTAGAGTGAATGGGTCCAAGTCCGCAGATGGCGGCCACCCGGTCGGTGCCTATGCACTGTGGACTGCAATTTGCGTTCTGCAGCACGGGCATGACTGGCATACGGTCGTGTGCATGAGGCCTTAGCTAAATCCCTATAATAAAGGTAGTTAGATTTAGGCCTCTTTCACACGACCGTATGGCTTTTTCAGTGTTTTGCGGTCCATTTTTCACGGATCCGTTGTTCCATTTTTTGTTTCTGTTGTGTTTCCGTTTTTCCGTATGGCATATACAGTATACAGTAATTACATTGAAAAAATTGGACTGGGCATAACATTTTCAATAGATGGTTCCGCAAAAACGGAACGGATACAGAAGACATACGTATGCATTTCCGTATGTGTTCTGTTTTTTTTGCGGACCCATTGACTTGAATGGAGCCACTGAACGTGATATGCGGGCAATAATAGGACATGTTCTATCTTTCAATGGAATGGAAAAACGGAAACGGAATGCATACGGAGTACATTCCGTTTTTTTTGTGGAACTATTGAAAAAATTATACCCTACCTAAGACAATCGCTCAAAAAATAAAACAAAACTATGGCCCTCAGACTATGGAGACACTAAAACATGATTTTTTTCTTTGTTTGAAAAAAAATATTATTTTGTAAAACTTCAATAAATAGAAAAAGTATACATATTAGGTATTGCCATGTCCGTAACGACTTGCTCTATCAAAATATCACATGACCTAACCCCTCAGGTGAACACCGTAAAAAGAATAAAATAAAACAGTGTCAAAAAAGCAATTTTTTTGTCACCTTACATCACAAAAAGTGTAATACCAAGCGATCAAAGAGCCATATGCACCCTAAAATAGTACCAATCAAACCGTCATCTCATACTGAAAGAAATGAGCCCCTACATAAGACAGTCGCCAAAAATAAATAAATGGAGACACTAAAAAATCTTTTTTTTTTCAAAAATGCTTTACTATGTAAAACTGAAACAAACAACCAAAAAAAGGTATTGTTACATCCATAACAACCTGCTCAATAAAAATAGCTCATGATCTAACCTGTCAGATAAACGTTGTAAATAACAAAAAATAAAAACAGTGCCAAAACAGCTTTTATTTTTGTTACATTGCCTCGCAAAAAGTGTAATATAGAGCAACCAAAAATCATCTGTACCCTAAAATAGTACCAACAAAACTGCCACCTTATCCCGTTGTTTCCAAAATCACTTTTTTGGAGTTTCTACTCTAGGAGTGCATCAGGGGGTCTTCAAATGTGACATGGCAAGTTAAAAATAACCCAGTGAAATCTGCCCTCCAAAAACCATATGGTGGTCCTTTACTTCTGCGCCCTGCCGTGTGCCCGTACAGCAGTTTACAACCACATATGGGGTGTTTCTGCAAACTACAGAATCAGGACAATAATAATTGAGTTTTGTTTGGCTGTAAACCCTTGCTTTGTTAGCGGAAAAAAAATTATTAAAATGGAAAATCTGCCAGAAAAGTGAAATTCAGAAATTTAATCTCCAATTTCCATTAATTCCTGTGGAACACCTAAAGGGTTAACAAAGTTTGTAAAATCAGTTTTGAATACCTTGAGGGGTGTAGTTTCTAAAATGGGGTCACTTTTTTAGAGTTTCTACTGTAGGGGTGCATCAGGAAGGCTTCAAATGGGACGTGGCGTCAAAAAACCAGTCCATCAAAATCTGCCCTCCAAAAACCATATGGTGTTCCTTTTCTTTTGGCTCCCTGCCGTGTGCCCGTACAGCAGTTTACGACCACATATGGGGTGTTTCTGTAAACTACAGAATCAGGGCAATAAAAATCTAGTTTTGTTTGGCTGTTAACCCTTGCTTTATTAGCAGAAAATAATGATTAAAATGGAAATCTGCCAAAAAAGTGAATTTCTGAAATTTCATCTCCAATTTCCATTAAGGCTCCTTTCACACGGGCGAGTTTTCCGCGCGGGTGCAATGCGTGAGTTGAACGCATTGCACCCGCACTGAATCCGGACCCATTCATTTCTATGGGGCTGTGCACATGAGCGGTGATTTTCACGCATCACTTGTGCGTTGCGTAAAAATCGCAGTATGCTCTATTTTGTGCGTTTTTCCCGCAACGCAGGCCCCATAGAAGTGATTGCGGCTGCGTGAAAATCGCAAGCAATCGCAAGCAAGTGTGGATGTGGTGCGATTTTCACGCACGGTTGCTAGGAGACGATCGGGATGGGGACCCAATCTTTATTGTTTCCCCTTATAACATGGTTATAAGGGAAAATAATAGCATTCTGAATACAGAATGCATAGTACAATAGGGCTGGAGGGGTTAAAAAAATAATAATAATAATTTAACTCACCTTAATCCACTTGTTCGCGCAGCCGGCATCTCTTCTGTCTTGTTCTGTGAGGAATAGGACCTTTGATGATGTCACTACGTTCATCACGTGGTCCGTCACATGATGCATTACCATGGTAAAAGATCATGTGACGGACCATGTGATAAGCGTAGTGACGCGCAGGTTTGCCGCAACGCATCCGGACCTTATCCGGACACGCTCGTGTGAAAGAGGCCTAATTCTTGTCGAACACCTAAAGGGTAACAACGTTTGTAAAATCAGTTTTGAATACCTTGAGGGTGTAGTTTCTAAAAGTGGTTTCTATTATGTACGCCTCACAAAGTGACTTCAGACCTGAACTGGTCCTTAAAAAGTGGGTTTTGGAAATTTTCTGAAAAATTTCAAGATTTGCTTCTAAACTTCTTAGGCTACGTCTACACGACGACAATAAGTCGCGCGACAGATAGGGCACAACTACACTGCAACATTTGTAGCGCAACATTTTGTTGCACCAATTTTGCGCGACAAATTTTATAGTGGCAGTCTATGGTGTCGCACTGCAACATGCAACATGCTGCGACTGTGACGCAACAGTCGCAGAAAACTCCATCTTGAATGGATTTTCTGCGACTGTTGCGTCGCAGCATGTTGCATGTTGCAGTGCAACACCATAGACTGCCATTATAAAAATTGTCATGCGACATTAGTGCAACAAAATGTCGCGCGACAAATGTCGTCATGTAGACGTAGCCTTAGCCTTCTAAAAAATTAAATGGCATTCACAAAATAATCCCAACATGAAGTAGACATATGGGGAAGGTAAAGTAATAACTATTATGAGGTATCACTATCTGTGTTAAAAGCAGAGAAATTGAAATTTTGAAAGTTGCAAATTTTCCCAAATTTTTGGTAAATTTGGAATTTTAATATAAATAAAAATGAAATATTTTGATTCAAATTCACCACTGTCATGAAGTACAATATGTGACGAGTGAACAATCTCAGAATAGCCTGGATAAGTAAAAGCATTTTAAACTTATCACCACATAAAGGCCTCATGCACACGACCGTTTTTTTTTGCGGTCCGCAAAAACAGGTTTCGTTTTTCCGTGATCCGTGACCATTTTTTCGTCCGTGGGTCTTCCTTGATTTTTGGAGGATCCACGGACATGAAAAAAAAAGTCGTTTTGGTGTCCGCCTGGCCGTGCGGAGCCAAACGGATCCGTCCTGACTTACAATGCGACGTTGACACAATATGGTGCAATTGCAAACGGATCTGTCCCCCATTGACTTTCAATGTAAAGTCAGGAGTTAATATACCATAGGATCTGAGTTTTCTCCAATCCGATGGTATATTTTAACTTGAAGCGTCCCCATCACCATGGGAACGCCTCTATGTTAGAATATACCATCGGATTTGAGTTACATCGTGAAACTCAGATCCGACAGTATATTCTAACACAGAGGCATTCCCATAGTTATGGGGACGCTTCTAGTTAGAATATACTACGAACTGTGTACATGACTGCCCCCTGCTGCCTGGCAGCACCCGATCTTTTACAGGGGACTGTGATCAGCACAATTAACCCTTCAGGTGCCGCACCTGAAGGGGTTAATTGTGCGTATCATAACCCCCTGTAAGAGATCAGGGGCTGCCAAGCAGCAGGGGGCAGACCCCCCTCCCTCCCCAGTTTGAATATCATTGGTGGCCAGTGTGCGGCCCCCCCTCTATTGTAATATCATTGATGGCCAGTGTGCGGCCTCCGTCGGCCCCCCCTCCCTCCCTTTATTGTAATATCATTGGTGGCCAGCGTGCGGCCCCGCCCCCTATTGTAATATCATTGGTGGCCAGTGTGCGGCCTCCCCCCCCCCCCCCCCCTGCCCGATATTTGGTGGCAGCGGAGAGTTCCGATCGGAGTCCCAGTTTAATCGCTGGGGCTCCGATCGGTAACCATGGCAACCAGGACGCTACTGCAGGCCTGGTTGCCATGGTTACTTAGCAATATTACAATATTAGAAGCATCATACTTACCTGCTGCGCTGTCTGTGACCGGCCGGGAGCTCCTCCTACTGGTAAGTGACAGGTCTGTGCGGCGCATTGCTTAATGATCTGTCACTTACCAGTAGGAGGAGCTCCCGGCCGGTCACAGACAGCGCAGCAGGTAAGTATGATGTTTCTAATATTGTAATATTGCTAAGTAACCATGGCAACCAGGCCTGCAGTAGCGTCCTGGTTGCCATGGTTACCGATCGGAGCCCCAGCGATTAAACTGTGATTCCGATCGGAACTCTCCGCTGCCACCAATGATCGGGGGGGGGGGGGGGTTTAGGAGAGGCCTCACACTGGCCACCAATGATATTAATACAATAGAGGGGGGAGTCGGGGGGGGTCCCGCACACTGTGCCACCAATGATATTACAATAGAGGGAGGGGGGGCGCACGCTGGCAGCCAATGATATTACAATAAAGGGTGGAAGGGGGGGCCGACGGAGGCCGCACAGTGGCCACCAATGATATTACAATAGAGGGAGGGAGGGGGGTCGGGGGAGGCCGCACACTGGCCACCAATGATATTACAATAGAGGGAGGGGGGGAGGGGGGGGCCGCACACTGGCCACCAATGATATTCAAACTGGGGAGGGAGGGGGGTCTGCCCCCTGCTGCCTAGCAGCACCTGATCTCTTATAGGGGGCTATGATATGTACAATTAACCCCTCAGGTGCAGCACCTGAGGGGTTAATTGTGCGGATCACAACCCCCTGTAAGAGATCGGGTGCTGCCAGGCAGCAGGGGGCAGTCATGTACACAGTTCATAGTATATTCTAACTAGAAGCGTCCCCATCACTATGGGAACGCCTCTGTGTTAGAATATACTGTCGGATATAAGTTTTCACGAAGTGAAAACTCATCTCTGAAAAAGCTTTTATGCAGACGGATTTTCGGATCCGTCTGTATGAAAGTAACCTACGGCCACGGATCATGGACGCGGATGCCAATCTTGTGTGCATCCGTGTTCTTTCACTGACCCATTGACTTGAATGGGTCCGTGAACCGTTGTCCGTCAAAAAAATAGGACAGGTCATATTTTTTGGACGGACAGGAAACACGGATAACGGATGCGGCTGCAAAATGGTGCATTTTCAGATTTTTCCACGGACCCATTGAAAGTCAATGGGTCCGCGAAAAAAAACGGAAAATGGCACAACGGCCACAGATGCACACAACGGTCGTGTGCATGAGGCCAAAGTGACTCGTCAGATTTCCAAAAATCTGTCTGGTCCTTGAAAAAGGTGAAAAATGGCCCGATCCTTAAGGGGTTAATCAGCCAAGGAAAGAGAGAGATTTTTTTTTGTTTAGTTTGTTTAGCTCACTGATACACTGTAACAAACCTTCAGCTACATAAACAGAAGTAGTTCAGGAGGGGTGCTCAGCATCTGATTACAAGTGAGAGTGTTTCCCTTCACTGACGGCAAACAGAGATTCCCGAATATGAACCAATCCTCAATTTAATCCTCCCCTTTCATATTTATTAAAGCAACAGCAACCCAAACTGAATATACAGGTCACCACGTCTATACAGGTGAGTGCCCCTTCCCCCTTAGATTTATTTTATAGTCTTTCTTCTGGGCCTTGCAGTGATATAGGACAGAGGTGAACAGTGTCCAGAACAGCAGAGCTCGGAAGCTAGGAAAGACTTTTCATGCCTGAAGGCTCTCAATTAGTCATTATGACTGCACCTTAATGTGTTAATTAAATTAAGCAGATTATGCATTATTTATGTGCATTTTGCTGCTCATACTAAATAAGTGGTGGGAATTATGGGTAAACATGGTAGGTGACTGGATTTAATACCTACAAAGAATAATTCTGCTACATTTAAAGGGAAACACCAGGGAAAACTGATATACTGAACTATGCGTAGAGTAGAGCCTTAGGGGGCAGTGCATGACACAGGCATCCAATGAGCACTTAACACAGTCAAGCACCAACCCTTCAAACTCTGCATTAAGCATAACACAACGGGGCAAATTTATCAAAACTGGTGCGAAGGAAAACTGGCTTAGTTGACAATAACAACCAATCAGATTCCACCTTTCATTTTCCAAAGGAGCTCTGAAAAATGAGAGGTAGAATCGGATTGGTTGCTATGGGTAACTAAGGCTACTTTCACAATGAAGGGGAACTGCGATCCCGCCGAACCCCATCATTTAACCCCTCAGGTGCCGCAATCAACAACGATTGCAGCACTTGTGAGGTAAGGCAAAGGGATGCGGCTCCTTCTGCCCTCCAATCAGAGCCCCCATAGTGATTCGCTGGGCTCCAATCGGTTAACATGGCAGCCTGAATGCTGCTGAATCCTTCCATGGCAAGTTCCCTGCTGCTCTGTGCACAAGGCACAGCTCAGCAGGGAGAGTGCCCTGAACACATTCGCAACGCATCCGGACCTAATCCGCACACACTCGTCTGCAAGGGGCCTAATAATTCTCTATTAGGCCTCTTGCACACGAACGTTGTGTGCCTAAGGCCGTATTGCACAATCACGGAGATGCGGAACAGAAGAACGGATGTTAACCCCACGGAAGCACTATGGAGTGCTTCCGTGGTGTTTCTGTCCGTGCCTCCGCACCGCAAAAAAATAGAACTTGTTCTATTTTTTTGCGGTGCGGACGGATCACGGACCTATTCAAGTTGACGACAAATTGCGGTCCCCAATGCACAGAACGGATGCACAACGTTCGTATGCAAGAGGCCTTAGAATGAACAGGACACGGGATCAAAAGATCCCAGATTACAGTTATTAAATAAAAAGTAAAAAAAAATCATTACAATTTTTGTTTGAATGACCCCCCTTTTCCAATATTACATATAAAAATATATTAACAATAAAAAAATAAACAGGTATCGTTGTGTCCGAAAATGTCTGAACTATTAAAAATGAAAAATAAATTAACCCCCCCCCCCAAATTTTTTTTAAATAAGGCCTCTTGCACACGGCCGTTGTGCTCCCATGGCCGTATTGCAGGCTGCATACACGGGGCACCGGCCGTGTACATTCCTCATCACGGATGCAGACCCATTCAAGTTGAATGGGTCTGGATCCGTTCCGGCCGCCGCACGGAACGGAACCACAACGGCCGTGTACAAGAGGCCTAACAGTGATGAAAAAATCATACATACCACAAAAATCGTACCAATAAAAACTACAGTTTGTCCTGCAAAAAACAAGCTCTCATACAGCTTTCTGGACGGAAAGTTATGTCAGAAAATGGCGATGCAATGAAAATTTAGATTTTTTTCAAAGGTTTTCTATTAAAACAAAAAACCTATACAAGTTTGGTATCGCTGTATTCGTATTGAGCTACAGAATAAGGACGTCATGTTATTTTTAGTAGTGTTGAGCGCGAATATTCAAATTACGAATATTTATCTCGAATATCGCAACTTCGAAAATTCGCAAATATTTCGAATATAGTGCTATATATTCGCTATATCGAATATTCGTCATTTTTTTACATCTTAAAACATGATTCCTCCCTGCTTCGTGCTTGTTGTGCCAATTGTGAGTCATTGGCCCACAAGCAACTGAAAGGGAACCTGTCACCAGTTTTATGGAGTCCTAACTAAGGGCAACATAAATAAGTGACTGATTCTTTTAGCAAAATGCTGGGTCACTTTCTTTAATTGACCCAGTCAATCTGCCAACATCTTGTATTGATAAGCTCCAGCTGATAATGATGAGTCCTGAATATTCATGAGCTCCTGACTCTCCCCGCCCACCTGCTGCTGATTGACAGTTATTTTCCATATGAATCAGCAGCAGGTGGGCAGGGGAGTGGCTATATCTCTGAATTAAATATACGCTGGACTCAATGACATCACGCTGGACTCAAATCAGCTCATTAGCATGCGGCATGTGGCATCTTTGTGTGTATATTATGAGGTAACCATCTGTCACACCAGTAAGTGAATACATCTAAGGCACTTTTTAGTAGTTAATGATTGTATATAATTAGTTAGATTATAATCTAATATCCACATGACAGGTTCCCTTTAAGCAGGGAGGAATAATGACTTTAGATGGGAAAAATGACGAATATTCTAAAAAACAAATATATAGCACTATATCGAATATATTAGTTTTTTAGAATATTCGTCTTTTTTTTTCAATCTGTACAGTTGTTCCACTTCGGCATACTCCTCCCCGACAAGCGTCTCTGTCACCATGGGAACGCCTGGGGGTTAGAATATACCATCGGATCTGAGTTTTCCCAATCTCACTGAGTCATCACGGTACCTAGTGCAATTTCCGTTGTTAAGCAGAGTCCCTATTCTTTATCTTCCATTGCACTGCATGTATCAGTCTCCACTGCAGTTATGGCATTCTATTCATGTGTTTCAGAAGTCATTGCCCTAGTCTGAAATCTCTGCCACTAGGGCTCTTTATTCTAGAAATGTTGCTGTCCACTCACTCTTAGGCCTCCTGCACACGAACGTGTGCGCCCCGTGGTCGTGCTGCGGCCCGCAATGCACGAACACCGTCCATGAGGCAGCCATTTACTTTAATGGGTCCGCGATCCGGCCGTTCCGCAAAAAGATAGGACATGTTCTATCTTTTTGCGGAACGGAAGTACGGGACGAAACCCCACGGAAGCACTCCGTAGTGCTCCCGTAGGGTTCCGTTCAGCACAATTCCGCATTTGTGGACCCATTTAGGTAAATGGGTCCGCATCCGTGATGCGGAATGCACACGGAACGGTGCCCGTGTATTGCGGATCCGCAAATGCGGTCCGCAATATGGCAACGGGAAGCACACATTCGTGTGCAGGAGACCTTACTAAGTGAATGCCTCCTTAGCAGCTCAGAGGGGCTGAAGAGAGTGGGTGTTTCTTTCTTCGTTGGCTGGCTCCAGAGCTTATTGTGCTTCTGAGCTCAGTGCAGAGGCCACTTTCCCATCCTGAACTCAGGGCTTTAACACTGCAAAATGCTCAGCATCTCAGACTACTGTTTTCTATGTATGACAGCCACATCTTCCCTCCAGTACATATTAAGCGCATGTCTTACTCCAATCAGAATAGAATTTATTAATGAAGAGCTTGAGTGCATCTGCATGTGTTAGTTTCAGCTTATTAGTCAGCCTCCCTCAATGGATTGACTCTGCATCATTTTACACAGTCCATGCCCCGTCTGTGTTGTAATTAATGTGACCTTGTGTTCATAAACTCCCCCCGCCCCTCCATAAACTGTTTTCTGTGACCTGCAGTTATTTCCCCCTCTTTAAGAGTCACGGACGTTCCCGTGGCAGGTACTAGGAGATCAGAGAGACTGGCAACTCATGGGTTAAATTGACAAGTTCACTGTGGATCTTATTGTGGCTGTGTTTCGGTGAAAGCCACACCCTTTGCTTCAGGTGTTGCTTGTTGGTAATTTACTTTTCCCATAAGTAGCCGCATCTCACTCTTGGAGGTGCGGTTTATAGATTTTCTTCCTGCCTTCTAACTAGCTGGTCGGTTGTACTCTGTGGTGCTTCTAGAGTTGCCAGTTTTCTACTTTCAGATAAGTCTTGTCTTTTCTTTTTGTTTTGTGTTTTTTATATTCCCTGTTGTTTGTATCTGGACCTGAGACATTGACTTCCATTCGTCCATCTGGGGAGGAATGGGTTGTCTCTGGTCCTAACCTCATTCCAGGGCCTTATAGGGATATAAGGACCTAGGTATACAGTATATGAATATTCCTACCTTCAAGGTCTATTCATATTGATAGGTAGTTAGGGCCCAGATTGTGGTTGTTTAGGAGGTGACCTTTTCCTTCCCTAGTTTCCAGCCCCAGTTACTGTTCACCTTCCCTCCTGTGTTTAGTGTGGAGTTTTTCCCCCACACTGATCGTGACACTAAGCTGGCATGATAATGTGTATTCTGAGACCTAGATCTGTGTGCTGTGAGCATAAACTGTCTCTTACACACCATGTGTGCTGAGGATGGGGGCAAGGATTAGAATAGGGCTCACTAGTGATTGGCCTAGAAGTATGGGAAAGGAAGTCTAGAGCAGTATAGAACTGGCAGACTGCCTGTATTACGACATGCCCCCAGGGTTGAGGAGAACTGCTGGATGTAGGGGCAGCTAGAAGTCAATATAAGCAGTACAGATCACAGGGTGAGGCTGGAATGGATCCTCACACTGTCCCCAGCAATAGCAGAAGTTGATTTGTGAGGAGCTCTAAAACGAATCCTTTAAGATTTGATCTGCACAAACACTTCAGATTTAAAGGCTACTAAAACTGCACCTGCTTTGGCTTGAGTACAGTTGGTCTGTTTGTATGAATGCCTGTATACCTAGCTGATGGCACAACGCCCTGTGCACTCAGTATGCTTGTGGGATCTAAATTCCAGTGCCATGAATTCCTGTAATTAGGTGGCAAGCGTTCCGAGCCTTGTTGTCATCCTGCTGCACAAGGCAATCAGCAGGACAGCGGGCTCTGGGCTGTGGGCACTGTAGTCTTCTCGACAGCTTTTGGATGTAGTTTTGTTTTGTGCTTCAGAGCTTTACCATCTGCATTTTACTTAATCATGTAAAATGATGTGGTCTCTATTATTTAAATGTAGGTGATTACTTTCTGTATAGGAGCCCTCAGGCCGGGCATTATCCTGCAGTATGTTGACATGACTATGGCATCTAGGGTGGCCCTCGTGTTTATCCAGTGGGAATTAGTATATAGTAACATTGTAAGATAGCTATTAAAAGGTGTTGTCCACTTTACAAATCCCCTTTTTTAGGCTACATGCACACGACCGTATGTGTTTTGTGGTCCGCAAATTTCGGATCCTCAAAAAAAACAAAACGGATGACATCCGTATGCCATCTGTTTTTTTTACGGATCCATTGTAACAATGCCTAAAATGGACAAGAATAGGACATGTTCTATTTTTTTTGCGGGGCTATGGAACGGACATACTGATGCAAACGGCACATGGTGTGCTGTCCGCATTTTCGGCGGACCCATTAAAAAGAATGGGTCCGCATCCTATTCGCAAAAAAAAATACGGAACGGACACGGAAACCAACAACGTTCGTGTCCCACAAAAAATACTCCACAGTTTTCAAACCAGCACCTGAATGTGAATACTTTTGTAATTGCATGTAATTTAAAGGGATTCTGTCACCTCCATATGGCCATATACAGTGCTTACATGGCTCTGTAGCACACCTATACAGGATTGTAACGGTACCTTTGTTCTTTTCTTTAGACTTGCACCAGCAGGAAAAACGAAGTTTAATTCATATGCAAATGAGCACTCGGAAGTGCCCAGGGGCGGCGTACACTGTGTAGGTGCCCAGGCTGCTCTGCCTTCTTTTCACTTTACTCCCCCCCAGCCTCTTCCTTTGCCCGCCCTCCAAGTCCGGACCTATCGATGAGGCAAGAGACTTGGAGGGCGGGCAAAGGCAGAGACTGGGGAGGAGTAAAGTGAAAAGAAGGCAGAGCAGCCTGGGCACCTACACACTGAACGCCACCCCTGGGCACTTGCGAGTGCTCATTTGCATATGAATTAAACTTTGTTTTTCCTGAGAGCCATGTAAGCACTGTATATGGCCATATGGAGGTGACAGACTCCCTTTAAAATTTTGTATAGCCATTGAGTTATTCAATAAAATGTATCTGTAAAGCGCTACCTGCTGTTTGTTTTTGTTTTTTTCTTATTTTTTTGTCCAGGTCACTGAGATGGCCACACATGCTCAGTTAGTTTCATCCTTCCACTGCCTCCTGAGTTGTGATAGGGAGAACATGGACATGCCCTCTTAGCTGCAGAAGAAAAGACACTCCCCTTAAGCTGTCAGCTTGATATAAATCGCTATTGGTATTTTGCAAATACGGTTGTGTGCATGAAGCCTTATAGTGAGTGTAGTATTGTCATGAGTAATGGGGAGGGGATAACACCAAATGACACACAGAAGGAATAGACCGGAGTCTAGGCCATAAAGCTAAGGGAGAGGGATGGTGACCTCCTAGGAATTCCTAGACCTCTCCCTGACTCCTGCCAGTATGAGTAGACCCTAAAGGTGGAAATACTCATACACCGTAACCTAGGCCCTGAAGACCCTAGAAGGCCCTAGGAATGGTGGCAGGGAATGAGACTACTGGTTCCTTCCCAGATGAAGGAACCAGAATCTCCCTGAGGCCTAGACAACAACACACACAAGCGAACAACAAAATGCAAGACAGAATGCACTTAGCTTAAAGCAGAATGGAGGAGCAGGAGATCCAAAGGAACAACACACCAGCTCAACCAACTCCAGCAGGAAATATCAACCGCATGGTAAGCAATGTGAGTCAGAACTAAATAGGGCCTCAGTAATGACTACAAGCTGCACCTGACAAGAGGCGTGGTCACTACCAAACACAACACTGAAAAAACAGAGAGACTGTCAGATACCCTCATGTGCCGCCAGTCTCTCCGATCTTCTCACCTCTATCATGGGAGGGACCGTGACAAGTATGTTATGTGTTTGTGGTAAGTTTGGTAGTTGTAAAATGGTGGGTGAGAGGGACTGTGTCATGTAGTTGTGGGTGGTTGCCTGATACAGTGTTATGGTGCTCAGTGGGTGACTGTGTTACAGTCCTATAGTGGATAACTATACAGTAATGGTCAGGGGGCATAGCTTAAGGTTCATGGGCTCTGGTGCAAAAGTTCAGCATAGTCCCTTCACCCTTTCCCGCATTTACAATGAAACTAAAATTTCACCCTGGCAGAAATAGTGGGTACAGCGCTTGGCATGGACATTGACTGCAGTAGCAGTGTGCATGTGTGAACACTGCTCCATTCAAACTCTGTGGTCATGCAGTGAAGAGGAGTGGGGGACTTGGGACCCCCATTCTAATTATCAATGGTAGAGGCTCTGCTCTCTCTGCAACTGCCATGCCCTGTGCACTTTAATTGACAGGACCAGGCAGTGAAAATGTCATCACACCTGGCCCTGTCAATGAAAGTGCAGAGGGCCCAGCAGTTGCAGAGAGAGCAGAGCCTCTAGGTGTGATGCAACTCCCCCATTGCTCCTAGCAGGCTTGGACTGGCCCACAGGGGAACGGGTGAATTCCTACAGTGACTAAGCGGGGCCCTGTCCCCCAGCAAAGCATATCAACCAGCCTATATCCATAAAAAAACGGGGTAGATTATTAAACAGACCACCCAATTTATTATCATAGAGGCATCAGGTGGCTAAGATGACTTGTATGTACAAAGGCAGGCCAGCCAGTATTCTCTTTCTCTGGAAACCCACCTTCTTGAAAGTTGCTGCTTGGACCCCTATAAACATCTTTAGTTTCTTACTGCTGCCTGCCGCTCTGTGAGAAGGTAGCATTTGCCTGTACAGTGGGCTCCTAGAATTAATTTTACTGGTGGGCCCTAGGCACCCCAGTCCGACACTGGTTCCTAGATGTGCATTTGCATACAGTATATGAAAACTTTTCTCAGCAATGAGGACACATATGAACATGGACCAACACAGATGCCTTCAGCTGCCAAGCACCCATACAACAGGTCAGCCAGTTTCCAAGGTACAAAACTGCTGACAGAAGCCATTAAATATAATTGCAGTACAATTACAGCATCAGGTAGAAGTTGAGAGTGTGGTGGTGCAGCTGTTCTGTGGTTGGGGTAGTGTATAGTGTAGAGGTTGTTATATTAGGGGGGGTGGTCTGCATTAGGCCACATGCACTAGGTGGGGGAGATTTATCAAGCTGGTGTGAAGGAAAACTGGCTTAGTTGCCCATAGCAACCAATCATAATTCACCTTTCATTTTCCAAAGGAGCTCTGAAAAATGAAAGGTGAAATCTGATTGGTTGCTATGGGCAACTAAGCCAGTTTTCCTTCACACCAGTTTTGACAAATCTCCCCCAGTCAGTATTATGTGTGGATTTTCCATGTGGATTTTTGTGTGAAATAAAGTATCAGCTAAGAAGATGACATTTTCAAACTCTCATGTATAAGTGGTGGGAATTTTCCCAGTGGAAAGTGACCTGCGGTGTGGATTTTGAAATCTGCAGCATGTCCACAAGCAACACATGTATATTCTTGCGTGGATTTGGTGCGGAAACGCAGTGAAATCCACATGAAAATCCGCATGGAAATCTCATATCAAGGTCTCTTTCACACGAACGTGTGCTGCCCATGCCCGCGTTGGGGCACGCAAATTGTGGTCCGAAATGCACGGGCACCGACCGTGGGCCAGCCACATGCAAGAGGCCTAACTACAATGCTGTGTGGATGTACCCCTAGGGGTTGTATTATAGAGATGTTGACGGGTGGAGTAACCAGTCACGTACACTGTTTAATGGTCCCATCTTGAACGCTGATATGGGCTTTTCAAGCTCCCCGTGACCTTCACCATATCCTGGAGATAATATGGTCAGCAAAATGCTTTGAATGGAGGCTGGAAACAAGTGGTGGTGATTAGACGTGAACAGTACAGAGGCGAGAGGGAGAGCTGGATGATTCATCACTCATCTCAAGAGGTGACTCAGAAGGCGCCATGTTACCCGTATGAGAAGCGGCGCCATCACCCTCTGTACAATCAGCCAAACAGAAGCACATGGACTATCCGCAGCCTTTCAATCAATGCTAATCAGATCCTGTCTTTCCCCATCCATCCTTCATATGTGCACTGGATTTTTACATTGACATCAGAATTTAAAGCTGTAGCCACCACATACACTGCTGCTGGGTTTCTACAGACTGTGAATGATATAGCTGTAATATGCAACACTAAACAAAGTTGCCATGTCTTCTTTTTCTATCTCACTGTTCTCCCTCTGTGTGTCAGTCTTCACTATTTCCCTGGTATTACAGTCACAAGTGAGGAAGACCTTGAAAAACAATACTTCTGACAACCACACATTTGTTTTCCTCTCATACAAGCCCCATCATTCCTTGCAGATGGGTAAACTTGGCATCATCTCAAATTAGAGAACGTCTTTGATATGTCGCCTGTCCCAGCACAGGAAAGGTATAATACAATTTTCTTGAGATTTAAAGAGGTTATCCCATGAATAATGTAAAAACGGAAAATCATACATGCATCTAATACATGAAAACCTCTTACTAAGGCCGAGTTCACACGAACGTGTGTGACCCGTGCCCCTGCTGCGGCCCGCAAATTGCGGGCCGCAGTGCACGATCGCCAGTCGTGGGTCAGCCACATCGGATCGCGGACCCATTCACTTTAATGGGTCCGCGATCCGCCCGTTCCGCAAAATGATAGGACCTGTTTTATCTTTTTGCGGAACGGAAGTACGGGACGCAACCCCACAGAAGCACTCCGTAGTGCTTCCGTAGTGTTCCGTTCCGTGCGGCCGTTCCGCAATTCCGGATTTGCGGACCCATTTAAGTGAATGGGTCCGCATCCGTGAGGCGGAATGCACACGGAACTGTGGCCGTGTATTGCGGCCCGCAATACGGCCACGGATCACACACACGTTCGTGTGAACTCGGCCTAACAAAGCTAGAACCAACCCTGTACCTCACATGGAACCAGAGATCTCACCATTCATTGCTCCAATTGCTCTGCTGGATTTATATCAGGCTGGCCGCTCAGCGGGTGTGTCCTTTCTCACAGAGTATGTTGTCAGCAGGACAGTGAAATTAGAAAAAAAGCAAACAGCAGGTGGCGCTATACAGATATATTTCAATGAATAACTCAGTGGCTATGCAAAATTTTTGATTACATGCAATTGCAAAAGATCCATGTGCTGGTTTGAAAACTGTAGAATGTTTTTCATGGGACAGCCCCTTTAAATTCCATTGATTCAAATGTATCCCAATGAATTCTTATGCAGTATGATGACGATGCAGTGTGAATAGAGCTGCATTTCAAGATGGTCCTTGCTTGGCCAATGACACAGAATAGAAATGTAAGTGTCTGAGGTTATAGGGGTATATAACCCAAGGCAGACAAACATCAAAGAGGGCAGAACCAGCTCAGGGCCTCCCTTTATGAGCTGTATTTGGATGTAACTGTCTTTACAGAAGGGGTCTTCATAGGAATTTGAATACAGAGAGAGTCTCTGATGAAGTATGCAAGGCAGTAGATTGGCACATGAGGTGGACATCTCCACTGGTAGCAGGTCAGCAGCCCTGCTGGTGTTCAAGATGATACCAGGTCACAATGGGCCCTCTGCCCTCATCTTATTCTGACAAGGTAAACCAGATCACCACGGTTCCTCAGTAGGCCCTGGGAAGTGTCCAGTTTTGCCTGCTGCTGGCATCATATCCAGACAGCTCATTATAGAAGGAACATTACTTTGAGCCCTCAGTCTATAGAATCATTTTCATTCCCGGCTTCATTTGAAGTGTGTCGTCCGTGCTCATATCTGGAGGGCAGAACATTTATTTTGATTGCGCATTGGAAGTGGTTACGTTTTATTTCTTACCTTCAATTCATCTGCATCATAAAAATCCACACGCACTGCAGGAACCATCCAGGTCTCGAAGAGTGTGGCCAGGATCTGCTTGGCAATGGAATCAGCGATGAGGTGGAAGTGTAGTGGGTTTCTCCTGCAAAGGACAAGAATGAAACATCAACCTATGTAGGACCAGGGCATGGCATAATGAGCAAAGCCTCGTAAAATCTCCGCTTAACACCAACTCTTGCTAGTCAAAGAGGCTCTTCACACCCCTGCCATCAGCTGAATGAAGGGGCCGTAGGAATGTGCTGCAGTACCAGGTACAGCCACTTTAACTAGCGTTGTGCCTAGTGAAGGTGATACAGCCCCTTAATTCTGCTGATTGGTATAGGTAATGGGAGGTCAACCCCTATTAATCAGATATTTTATAGGACAGGCTATCAATATTACATCCTTTAATTGGCAGGAAACTTTTGGTGCCAATTACAGTTTTTTTTCCATGGACAGAGGCTTCCAAAGCTGCATAGCAGAATTAGATCCAAAGAGGTTTTGCCACAAATAACTTCCTCCCATTCATATTGATGGAGAACGGCCGATCACATTCTGCCACTTTTTCGTAGAGAATGGAGATCAGGAAGAGCTAAATCTGGGAATCAGTTGCGGTGACAAAAGTTTGATCACAATTGTATGGTTTATCTAGTTAACATGGCTTGAAAACAGTTTTTTTTTTTTTTAGGGGGGAGGGATTCAAATCTTTAAAGGTTTTATAAAAAAAAAATTCTAGTAGAATCTTTCCAAAAACATCTGATTTGTGGGTGTACTGCTGCAGAGAATATCCTTGATTAGCTGTAATCATAAGTGTTCAATTTCCCTGCAGTGCCTCTACAGGAGAAATGAAGAATTACATGGTGCCCACTGAGATCAATGATCTGTCCATGTACTGCACATACATGTTGGTTGTTCAAGAGCTAAAGAGATGCTCCAAGTAGTTGTTCTCCTGTCTAGCTAAGGTGGCGTTAACATATAGACTGTGAACTCCAGCAGTCTGTTCACTGTATTCAACATAGCTTGATACCACTGTGTACCTCCGGATCCCCATTCCCCATAATAAGATCCGTCAGGAATCCGGCCGCATTCCAGCATACAGTATATGCAGGCTTTTAGCTAGAGAAAAAATACTGCGTGTTTTTGTCTGTCCAAAAGCCAGCGTATATGCCGGATACAGTAACCGGATCAGAGTCCTGGAGTTCACGACGCAGATGTGAACCTGGCCTAACAGATAAGGATCTTAAACAGGGGACCCACCCCCTCTATTAACTGAGAATTTCCAAATATATTTGGCAATGGCTTTTCTAAACCATCAATCTCTTTAATGTATGTATAAAGAAAACTTCTATCATGCTTTGTGATTCAATTCTTCTCCATCTTCAAGATCTCTGTAGGATGTCAGTGAGTGAAAACAATCTTGATAAGGATAACCTGAACGTACCTAAAGCAACCCTCAGGATATAAATATCACATTAACTTAGGAATGTCTTCCTTTTCAACTTTATATCTGAATATCCACCAGTTTCTGGGCTCCTCTTAGGCCATCCAAGATCGCCAACACTTCCTGCTTGTCCAGCCCAGGCCTTGGATTGGCCAGCATTTGAGCAGTGCTGGCCAATCTGAGGGCAACAGGAAGTGTCATAAACTACCAAATGCACAGTATACGTCATGTAGTCTGAGATGCAGTCGGCCATCTTGGATGACAGAAGAGGAGCATTGAAACTGGTGGATCTTAAGAGAGCAGGATGTCTCTGTGTACATGTTCTGTTCCGTCTCCAGTTAATGTGATTTTTTTTCTTGAACTGGAGGGTTGCTTTAATATTTCTCAAAGGTGAGGGTTTGTTACAGTTGTATCTAGTGTACTAACTCCTCTGCAGCACAAATCTCTCTCCAGTCTAGAAAGTTTCGTACAACGTGTGGGTGCAGAACATTTTAGCAAACTCTAAGCTGTCAGAAGTATTTGCTTTGGAGGATCAGAAACTCCATGGCATTCGAAACATTCCATCAAGTATCGGCATTGCTTATCTTTGGCTCAGCTTTTCCATTGGTTCATTGTCTTTCATGTCCTCCACTCCAAGACTATTGACGTCAGCATGGAAACCGACATTAGTTTTACTACAAAGAGCAACCATCTAGTAGATGAATAAGAGTAAAATCTTGCTTTTTTCCTCTGCCCCCTTCTCCTTTCAGACTAATGGATATGTGTCATCCCCAGCGCACTCCAAGGGAAAAAAAAACACTTTCATTTGATATTCAAATGATATCCATTAAAATCTAATTCCATCTCCGGGGAATTAGTGGAGCGGTCTGTTAACAAAGGAACGACCTACGAGCTGTAAGTTATGGGCGCCGGGAGGATACGTGACATTGTTGCAGGATGTAGCGATCAGTTTTGTCAAGTTTCTTAATGCAATTATGTACTTAATCAGCTATTTACATAATTGTGTTACAGACGCTGTAACTGGAGTCACAATGGGTATATTTCCAGGGAGACAGACACATGTTGAGAATCTAATGGGAGCATTCATGTATTAGTACAAGATGATGCCCTAAATGAGCTCGTTGGATGTTGTATTCAAAGTACATTAAAGTGCCGGGCACCATGGTGAACTCTGACCCAAGAACCACCGACTTCACTGTCAGGTCCCTTAAAGGGCAGGTCCACTTAAACCATATATATGCACAGACACAATAAACTTTGATTTATTGATGTAACATGTGGGAAAAATCACACCAAAATGCTTTTTTCTGGTCCTTAAAGAGGGGTTCCAGGCTTTCGATAATGATGACTGGTCAATACCTGATTGTGGCAGTAGTCTCCCGACACCTCTCCGATCAGCTGTCTGAAGAGGCCAAGGCACTCCAATGAGCGCTGCCACCTCCTCACAGCATACTGAGCACAGCACCATACAACATACAGTGGCTGTGCTTGGTATTGCAGCCCAAGCCCATTGACTTGAATGAGACTGAACTGGAAATAAGCCATGGGACCAACTAATGTGACGTCATTGGTCTAGGAAGAGGCCGCCACCTCTTCAATCTGCTGATCGCCAGGGGTTCGATCCCACCGATCAGATATTGATGACGTCAGTATCGAACTCCTGGAAAACCCATTTACATTTATAACCATAATACCTTGTGGCAAGGTGCCAGGTTTAAGCTTCTCCTAGACTGGGCAGGTCTGCACAGTCTAAAAGGGATATATCGCTATCCCCACCCAATCCCATAACAGGTAAAGGAAGTGAAAACCTAGGAGTAGAAATTGACTCCCTGGAGTAGATAGGTCCCACAGGGACCTGTCTATCACACCTACCCTAATCAAGCCGCTAGGCAACCAAATGGGTGCTCCCCTATGTGGACAAATGTATGGCAGAACTGAGCATTAGTATGTATAATGCTTATATTGTATTATTAATATTTCACTACTGTGTCATCTACACTGCTGACTGTCACGGCTGTATGTGAGCAACAAGAGCATGCACAGAAAATAGAGCTACTGACCGGACCCAAACTAGGGAGGATAAAGGGTTACCCCTGTCAGACCCTCGAAAGCTCTCCCTATGCTGCTAAGCCCATGCCCGGATCCAAATGGTGGAAGTAGGCATGCCCGCGTACCTAAGACTGATGACCACTGTAACCCCTACAATAGTGGAAGGGGCACGGCCACCGGTGCCCTGCTCAGTATATGGAGGGAACCGTGGTCGCCTCGGATCCAGTCAGAAAACACACAGATACACAACAATGTCTGCACACTTAGCTGAAGGGGCTGCAGGTGCAGTGAAGACGGATCCAAAGACAGGCTGGCAATATCCGGAGTACTTGCTGCAGCAGAACACAGGTCCAGTGAAAGGATAGCATGCAAGGGAAGATACTCAAGCAAGAGCTACAACCCAAATGAGAAATATAATCCACACCTACAATAGGAGGAGGGGGAATATAAAGGCAGGGAAATCAAACGCAGCTGGGAGGAAGGAAACAGAAAACTCCTCCCAGCTCTAGTAGTGACATCATCACAGGGGTGGAGAAACAGAGCTGTGAGAACGTCCCAAAGCTCTGGTAGTGACAGTACCCCCCCCCCCTCTACGGGTGGACTCCGGACACCCAGGACCCACCTTCTCAGGATGAGCCCTATGAAATGCCCTGATGAGGCGAGTGGCTTTAATGTCCGACACTGGAACCCACATCCTCTCCTCAGGACCATAACCCTTCCAATGAACGAGGTACTGGAGAGAACTGCGGACAATGCGAGAGTCCACAATTCTGGAAACCTCAAACTCCAGATTGCCATTAACCAAAATCGGAGGAGGAGGCAAAGAGGAGGGTACCGTGGGCTGGACATATGGTTTTAAGAGAGATCTGTGAAATACATTATGTATCTTCCAAACCCGTGGAAGATCAAGACGGAAGGCAACAGGATTGATGACTGACAAGATTTTATAAGGCCCAATAAACTTGGGACCCAATTTCCAGGAGGGAACCTTCAGTTTAATATTTCTTGTAGACAACCACACCAGATCACCCACACTCAGGTCCGGACCAGGCACACGTCTCTTATCAGCCACACGCTTATACTTCTCACTCATCTTTTTAAGATTACTCTGAATCTTTTGCCAAATGGTAGACAAAGACGAGGAAAATCTCTCCTCCTCAGGTAAACCAGAAAGAGCCCCTCCCGAGAATGTCCCAAACTGCGGATGGAACCCATATGCACCAAAGAATGGCGACTTATCAGAAGATTCCTGACGACGGTTGTTCAGAGCAAACTCAGCAAGAGGGAGAAATGAACACCAATCCTCCTGGTTCTCTGCCACGAAACAGCGCAAATATGTCTCCAGATTCTGATTGAGGCGCTCAGTCTGACCATTCGACTGCGGGTGAAAAGCAGAAGAGAAGGACAGCCGAACCCCCAGGCGAGAACAGAAAGCCTTCCAGAACCTGGACACAAACTGCGTGCCTCTATCGGAAACAATATCAGAGGGAATGCCATGCAATTTAACAATATGGTCGACAAAAGCTTGCGCCAACGTTTTAGCATTGGGTAAACCAGGGAAAGGTACGAAATGAGCCATCTTGCTAAAACGGTCCACCACCACCAGGATCACCGACTTCCCTGAGGAACGAGGAAGATCCGTGATAAAGTCCATGGACAGGTGTGTCCAAGGACGGGAAGGTATGGGTAACGGGAGAAGGGAACCTGAAGGCCGTGAACGAGGGACCTTAGCGCGAGCGCACGTCTCACAAGCAGCCACAAAACCCTCCACCGACTTACGAAGAGCCGGCCACCAAAATCTCCGAGCAATGAGATCTACCGTGGCTCTACTCCCGGGGTGACCAGCAAGAACAGTATCATGATGCTCCTTGAAGAGTTTGTGACGTAGCTCAGGAGGCACAAACAACTTCCCAGAAGGACAACGGGCAGGTGCCTCAGTCTGGGCAGCCTGGACCTCGGCCTCCAAATCCGAATATAGAGCAGAAACAACTACCCCCTCCGCCAAAATGGGACCCGGGTCCTCGGAGTTTCCTCCTCCCGGAAAACAGCGAGAGAGAGCATCAGCCTTCACATTTTTGATCCCAGGGCGGAATGTGACGACAAAATTGAATCTGGAGAAGAACAGAGACCATCTGGCCTGTCTCGGATTCATACGCCTGGCCGACTCCAAGTATGCCAGATTCTTATGGTCGGTAAAAACGGTGATAGGGTGCCTGGCCCCCTCCAACCAATGGCGCCATTCCTCGAAAGCCAACTTGATGGCCAACAACTCCCTATCTCCCACATCATAGTTTTTCTCTGCCGGGGAGAGTTTTTTAGAGAAAAAGGCACAGGGTCGCCATTTGGCAGGAGAAGGGCCCTGGGACAAAACCGCACCCACACCCACCTCGGAAGCATCCACCTCAACAATAAAAGGTAAGGAAACATCGGGATGCACCAAAACGGGAGCAGATGCAAAACTCTCTTTAATCTTAGAAAAAGCTGCAAGCGCCTCCTCCGACCAAGAGGAAAAATCCGCCCCCTTTTTTGTCATGTCAGTGAGGGGTTTGACAACAGAGGAATAATTCAAAATGAACTTTCTGTAATAGTTCGCAAAACCCAGAAAGCGCATCAATGCCTTCTGATTCTCAGGAAGCTCCCACTCAAGTACAGCACGGACCTTCTCCGGATCCATGCGAAAACCAGAAGCAGAGAGGAGAAAACCCAGAAATTGAATCTCCGATACCATAAAAACACATTTCTCCAGCTTGGCGTACAATTTATTTTCCCGCAGAATCTGCAGAACCTGAAAAAGATGATCCTGATGGGTCTGAACATCAGGGGAAAAAATCAAAATATCATCAAGATACACCAATACAAATTTCCCCATTAAATGGTAGAAAATACTGTTAACAAAATGCTGAAAGACGGCCGGAGCATTCATCAGGCCGAAAGGCATAACGAGATTCTCGAAATGCCCGTTAGGGGTATTAAAGGCCGTTTTCCATTCATCCCCCTCTCTGACCCTGACCAGGTTGTACGCGCCTCTCAAATCCAATTTGGAAAAAACCTTGGCCCCAACAATTTGGTTGAAGAGGTCCGGGATCAGAGGAAGGGGATAGGGATCGCGAATCGTGATACGGTTCAGCTCCCTAAAATCTAGGCAAGGTCTCAGAGAGCCATCTTTTTTTTTAACAAAAAAAAACCCAGCGGCAACAGGTGATTTTGAGGGACGAATATGCCCCTTATCGAGACTCTCGGAGATATAGGTTTGCATTGCGATTCTTTCCGGTTGTGAGAGATTGTAGAGGCGAGCTTTTGGCAGCTTGGCACCGGGAATGAGGTTAATGGGACAGTCAAACTCCCGGTGAGGAGGTAGTTCCTGAACACCGCTCTCGGAAAACACGTCCGAGAAATCATAGAGAAATGATGGCACAGTTTTAGTAGACACCTCTGCAAAAGTCGCTGTAAGACAATTCTCTCTACAAAAGTCACTCCACTCATTTATTTGCCTTCCTTGCCAATCAATAGTGGGGTTATATGTCTAGTGAGCCAGGGTAACCCCAAAACTAGAGGAGAAGGCAATCCGTTAAGGACAAAACAAGATATATCCTCCACATGAGTGTCACCTACAGCTAACCGGATATTGTGAACAATGCCCTACAGAGATCTCTGTGAGAGTGGAGCAGAGTCAATAGCAAAAACAGGTATATCCTTTTCTAATGTGCAAACCTGAAAACCATGCATGGCTACAAATTGAGTGTCAATAAGATTGACGGCCGCTCCACTATCAACAAAAATCTCACAAGAAATGACTTTGCTCTCTAGCGCCACCCTGGCAGACAGGAGAAAACGGGAACTGCAGGTCAGAGGAAAAGCATCAATTCCTACATCAACTTTGCCCAAAGTAGCAGATGAAGCAGAGTTTGATGATTTACCTTTTGAGGTTTTTCTCTTATTATCGCTCTTAGTACAGTTCAAGAATCTCCTAGACGGACAAACATTTGCCAAATGACCTATGCCCCCACAACAAAAACACACCATACCCTGAGGACTAAATCCTCTTTTATCAGGGGCAAGTCGACCTAGCTGCATGGGCTCCTCCTCAGAGGGGAGCGAGACAGGATGAGGCCCCTGCACACTGAATGAGTCCGCACCACTGCCCCTAGACTGACAATGGCTGGACAGAGAGGTCTCGTTTCTTTCTCTTAGACGCCTGTCAAGGCGTACCGCCAATGACATGGCAGACTCTAAGGACGTTGGTCTCTCATGGAAAGCAAACGCATCTTTCAATCTCTCTGAGAGACCATGACAGAACTGACTCCGGAGTGCAGCATCATTCCAACCTAGTTTTCAAAGACCCTTTAGACCCAGAATAAACAACTTATAATTTATTTCAAATAGCCTAGTTGCCTAGACTAGTAGACTTCCGTTTCTGGTCAATTTAAAACGTTACATTTATTTCATTTTATTTATAAGAAAGTAACATAACGGAAGAACAAAGACTAGTTTAAAATTCTAGGTGTGGTAGGGCACTAGTGGCTGAGATAAGGGTTACTTCACCCATATAGTCAACCTCATGGCATCGATTTGTCCCACTTTTCCCTTTTTCCCCAGCAGTAATTTTACTTTATTTGCCTAGGTGGGCATAATGCCAAGAGGATACTTGTTCATTCACCCTAAGTCTCTAGGTTCTCATATTTCTCTTTGGTGCAATTCACAGCCACTGGTGTTCAAACACGATCGAGTCTGCAGTTGCTCCGTGCTGCAACACTTGGTCCTACCTACTCCTAATCTAAAAACTAACACAAAAGCTCCCCCAACATGTTTCACCACCGGATGTGGCTTCTTCAGGGGATGGAGCTACTGTCAACAAGAATGCTTTCCCACTACACCCTTTTAAACATTAGGGGAGGGTCATACCATATTCCATGGCCAAGCATTGCCTTGCATTCCTGTCTGACAGTCCGGTAACCCAATCCAGTACCTTCATGATGTTTTGCAGTCGTTCCGTCACTTCCTTTGTTCATGTAGTGGCCCTGCGCTTGCGTGAGAACTTTAAACCCCGATCCGAGAGGCCGTTGAGGTATGCGCATGCGCAAGGTCTTTAACTTTCCAGCTCAAAGAGTTGTATCAAAGCGCATGCGTTAAGACTTAGATTTTATTCTGCTCGTAGTATATTGTATTACGCATGCGCCTGTTCTTTGACAGTCCGATCCGAGCTCACAGGAATATGCGCTTGCGCAGGATCTTTAACTTTTTCCGATATATCATCCCTGCGCATGCGTGAAGAATCTAGCTTCAACTTTTTAGCTCGAGGAGTTATGTCAAAGCGCATGCGTTAAGACTTAGATTTTATTATACTCGCAGTATGTTAAATTGCGCATGCGTCTGATCTTTAATTTTTTTAGCTCGAGGAGTTGTATCGAAGCGCATGCGTTAGGACTTAGATTTTGTTCTACTCGCAGTATGTTATCTTGCGCATGCGTTATATTGCGCATGCGCCTGATATTTAATTTTCTTTAGCTCAAGGAATTGTGTCAAAGCGCATGCGTTAGGACTTAGATTTTATTCTCCTCGCTGTATGTTATATTGCGCATGCGCCTGATCTTTAACGTTCCGATCTGAGCCCGCAGGAAAATGCGCTTGCGCAAAATCTTTAACTTTTTCCAGTGTATCGTCTCCACGCGTGCGTGAAGGTCCAACCTTAAATTAGAAGTTGGATTACAACGCATGCGTTGGGGCTTAGATTTCATTCTGCTCACAGTATATAGTATTGCGCATGCGTAGAGTCTTTAGCATTCCGGTCTGGAATATCACATAAAGATGCTTATATCTACACCTGTCTTCTGAGAGGTATAGTGGTTTAGAACTTCGTGTGGGATTTGGCTTTTAGACTGAAAAATGTAGGGATACAGCTCATATATTGGGGTTCAAAGTTCATTTGACAGCGTTTCTATATCAACATTATATATGCACATACCTGTTACCCTCAATTATGAGGATAACATCATTGCTCTATACATGAGTTAAATATTCCTATCATTTTATTACTTCCTTCATGATATATATGTATTTTTCATTGAATGACTACACTTACGTCGACACCTAAGGTGATATTATTTTCTCAACTCTTCAACCTTTTATGCCATTCATTTTACATTATCAGTTCTTCTGTACATATATAATTCCCATGAGCTCTATCACCATACATTTGCCTTTTATAATTATTTTTTGTTTTTATTTGTTTTTAATTATTATTTTAGTTATTGTTTTTTGTTTTTATTTTAGAAGTTCACTGATATTTTCATCTTTTATCCCTATTTTGATGGTGAGGATTACGACTTGATCTAATTCAATGGACTGAGGGTTACTATCTTTCTTCTACCAGATATATATTTGATTCCTTCTTTTTTTATTTTTTATTTTTTTTCCCCTAGTAATATTATTTACTTTTTTAAGGTGTACCTCCTAATATCTAGATAAAGGCTGTGAAGGAAAATCCTTCATTAAGGCCCTGTGGGCTCATTGTCCCCAGCCTATGTATCCACCGGGCCTCACTTTGTAATAATTTTTTGTCAAGGTTGCCACCCCTTGGTCCCAGGACTATTTTCTCTATGCCCCAGAATCTTAGAACTGTGCTTTTGTTATTATGGAAATATTTAATATGTCTGGCAATTGATGTATCTTTCCCAGTTTCAATAGTACTTATATGTCCTGAAATACGACGTCTCAACTCCTGTACAGTTTTTCCCACGTATAATTTTGGGCATGGACAGGATGCCAAGTATACTACCCCCTGTGTTTTACACGTGATAAGTTGTTTGATCTCATATTCTTTCTTATCCGTAGGGTTTATATACTTTTTTATGCGCGGGACATATCTGCAAAAGGAGCAGTCTCCACATGGTGAGGAGCCTCGGTATCTTTCAACCAATTTACCTGGATTTTCTCCTTTTTCCATCAAATGGCTATGAACCAGCTGATCTTTAAGGTTCCTGCCCCGTCTGTACGTTACTGATGGATTAGAGGTGAGTATCGTATTTAGGTCTCTGTCAGATTTTATTATGTACCAGTATTTCTTCAATATTCCATATATTTCTTTATTATATCCGTCGTAGGTCCCTATACACCTAATGATGTCATTTTTCTTCGGGGGAGTTTCTTTGAGAAGATCTTCTCTCTTCGTTCTATTAGCCCTAATATAGGCCTTCCTCAAGGGATTTTTGGGATAACCTCTTTTCCTAAATCTCTGAAGAAGTTGTTCACTTTCTTTAGAGAAAGAGGCCTCGTCTGAACAGTTCCGGCGTGCCCTCAGATACTGGCCTACAGGAATTCCCTTCTTCAAAGATGTAGGATGCCAGCTATTCCAGTGTAGGTAACTGTTTGTTGATGTTGGTTTTCTAAAAACCTCTGTTACCAACTGACCATTTTCAGTCTTCTTAATTTTCAGGTCAAGAAACACAATCTCCTTTTCCTGGATCTCATAGGTATATTTCATCCCTATACTGTTGCGATTTAGTTTCTGAGTGAATTCACAAAACAAAGAGTGACCACCATCCCATAGGATGAGAATGTCGTCTATATATCTGCCCCAAATAGCTGGCATCCTACATCTTTGAAGAAGGGAATTCCTGTAGGCCAGTATCTGAGGGCACGCCGGAACTGTTCAGACGAGGCCTCTTTCTCTAAAGAAAGTGAACAACTTCTTCAGAGATTTAGGAAAAGAGGTTATCCCAAAAATCCCTTGAGGAAGGCCTATAATAGGGCTAATAGAACGAAGAGAGAAGATCTTCTCAAAGAAACTCCCCCGAAGAAAAATGACATCATTAGGTGTATAGGGACCTACGACGGATATAATAAAGAAATATATGGAATATTGAAGAAATACTGGTACATAATAAAATCTGACAGAGACCTAAATACGATACTCACCTCTAATCCATCAGTAACGTACAGACGGGGCAGGAACCTTAAAGATCAGCTGGTTCATAGCCATTTGATGGAAAAAGGAGAAAATCCAGGTAAATTGGTTGAAAGATACCGAGGCTCCTCACCATGTGGAGACTGCTCCTTTTGCAGATATGTCCCGCGCATAAAAAAGTATATAAACCCTACGGATAAGAAAGAATATGAGATCAAACAACTTATCACGTGTAAAACACAGGGGGTAGTATACTTGGCATCCTGTCCATGCCCAAAATTATACGTGGGAAAAACTGTACAGGAGTTGAGACGTCGTATTTCAGGACATATAAGTACTATTGAAACTGGGAAAGATACATCAATTGCCAGACATATTAAATATTTCCATAATAACAAAAGCACAGTTCTAAGATTCTGGGGCATAGAGAAAATAGTCCTGGGACCAAGGGGTGGCAACCTTGACAAAAAATTATTACAAAGTGAGGCCCGGTGGATACATAGGCTGGGGACAATGAGCCCACAGGGCCTTAATGAAGGATTTTCCTTCACAGCCTTTATCTAGATATTAGGAGGTACACCTTAAAAAAGTAAATAATATTACTAGGGGAAAAAAAATAAAAAATAAAAAAAGAAGGAATCAAATATATATCTGGTAGAAGAAAGATAGTAACCCTCAGTCCATTGAATTAGATCAAGTCGTAATCCTCACCATCAAAATAGGGATAAAAGATGAAAATATCAGTGAACTTCTAAAATAAAAACAAAAAACAATAACTAAAATAATAATTAAAAACAAATAAAAACAAAAAATAATAATTATAAAAGGCAAATGTATGGTGATAGAGCTCATGGGAATTATATATGTACAGAAGAACTAATAATGTAAAATGAATGGCATAAAAGGTTGAAGAGTTGAGAAAATAATATCACCTTAGGTGTCGACGTAAGTGTAGTCATTCAATGAAAAATACATATATATCATGAAGGAAGTAATAAAATGATAGGAATATTTAACTCATGTATAGAGCAATGATGTTATCCTCATAATTGAGGGTAACAGGTATGTGCATATATAATGTTGATATAGAAACGCTGTCAAATGAACTTTGAACCCCAATATATGAGCTGTATCCCTACATTTTTCAGTCTAAAAGCCAAATCCCACACGAAGTTCTAAACCACTATACCTCTCAGAAGACAGGTGTAGATATAAGCATCTTTATGTGATATTCCAGACCGGAATGCTAAAGACTCTACGCATGCGCAATACTATATACTGTGAGCAGAATGAAATCTAAGCCCCAACGCATGCGTTGTAATCCAACTTCTAATTTAAGGTTGGACCTTCACGCACGCGTGGAGACGATACACTGGAAAAAGTTAAAGATTTTGCGCAAGCGCATTTTCCTGCGGGCTCAGATCGGAACGTTAAAGATCAGGCGCATGCGCAATATAACATACAGCGAGGAGAATAAAATCTAAGTCCTAACGCATGCGCTTTGACACAATTCCTTGAGCTAAAGAAAATTAAATATCAGGCGCATGCGCAATATAACGCATGCGCAAGATAACATACTGCGAGTAGAACAAAATCTAAGTCCTAACGCATGCGCTTCGATACAACTCCTCGAGCTAAAAAAATTAAAGATCAGACGCATGCGCAATTTAACATACTGCGAGTATAATAAAATCTAAGTCTTAACGCATGCGCTTTGACATAACTCCTCGAGCTAAAAAGTTGAAGCTAGATTCTTCACGCATGCGCAGGGATGATATATCGGAAAAAGTTAAAGATCCTGCGCAAGCGCATATTCCTGTGAGCTCGGATCGGACTGTCAAAGAACAGGCGCATGCGTAATACAATATACTACGAGCAGAATAAAATCTAAGTCTTAACGCATGCGCTTTGATACAACTCTTTGAGCTGGAAAGTTAAAGACCTTGCGCATGCGCATACCTCAACGGCCTCTCGGATCGGGGTTTAAAGTTCTCACGCAAGCGCAGGGCCACTACATGAACAAAGGAAGTGACGGAACGACTGCAAAACATCATGAAGGTACTGGATTGGGTTACCGGACTGTCAGACAGGAATGCAAGGCAATGCTTGGCCATGGAATATGGTATGACCCTCCCCTAATGTTTAAAAGGGTGTAGTGGGAAAGCATTCTTGTTGACAGTAGCTCCATCCCCTGAAGAAGCCACATCCGGTGGTGAAACATGTTGGGGGAGCTTTTGTGTTAGTTTTTAGATTAGGAGTAGGTAGGACCAAGTGTTGCAGCACGGAGCAACTGCAGACTCGATCGTGTTTGAACACCAGTGGCTGTGAATTGCACCAAAGAGAAATATGAGAACCTAGAGACTTAGGGTGAATGAACAAGTATCCTCTTGGCATTATGCCCACCTAGGCAAATAAAGTAAAATTACTGCTGGGGAAAAAGGGAAAAGTGGGACAAATCGATGCCATGAGGTTGACTATATGGGTGAAGTAACCCTTATCTCAGCCACTAGTGCCCTACCACACCTAGAATTTTAAACTAGTCTTTGTTCTTCCGTTATGTTACTTTCTTATAAATAAAATGAAATAAATGTTACGTTTTAAATTGACCAGAAACGGAAGTCTACTAGTCTAGGCAACTAGGCTATTTGAAATAAATTATCATTCCAACCTGAATCAGCTGCCCATCTCCGAAATTCAGAACAATAAAGCTCCGCAGACAGTTTGCTCTGGCATAAAAAACGTAAGTTAGATTCGGCCAGAGCAACACGATCCGGGTCATCATATATCTGCCCCAGGGCCACAAAAAGTCCTTCCACGGATCGAAGGGAGGGATCCCCTGATGGCAGCGAAAAAGCCCAAGTCTGAGCATTACCCCTGAGCAGGGAGATGACAATCCTCACCCTCTGCTCCTGATTACCAGAGGAATGTGGACACAAGCAAAAATGGAGTTTGCATGCCTCTCTGAAGCGAACAAAACTCTCACTGCCCCCGGAGAACGTTTCCGGAAGTGAGACCTTTGGCTCGCAACAGACTCCATGGGCCGGAGCAGAGCCCAATGCTTGAAGCTGAGTCATAGATTGACGGAGATCCGCTACCTCCAAAGAAAGACCCTGCATGCGGTCAACCAGGCCAGAAAGCGGATCCATGTCAAAAAAAGACAGTTTTGGTGGATTATAATGTCACGGCTGTATGTGAGCAACAAGAGCATGCACAGAAAATAGAGCTACTGACCGGACCCAAACTAGGGAGGATAAAGGATTACCCCTGTCAGACCCTCGAAAGCTCTCCCTATGCTGCTAAGCCCATGCCCGGATCCAAATGGTGGAAGGAGGCATGCCCGCGTACCTAAGACTGATGACCACTGTAACCCCTACAATAGTGGAAGGGGCACGGCCACCGGTGCCCTGCTCAGTATATGGAGGGAACCGTGGTCGCCTCGGATCCAGTCAGAAAACACACAGATACACAACAATGTCTGCACACTTAGCTGAAGGGGCTGCAGGTGCAGTGAAGACGGATCCAAAGACAGGCTGGCAATATCCGGAGTACTTGCTGCAGCAGAACACAGGTCCAGTGAAAGGATAGCATGCAAGGGAAGATACTCAAGCAAGAGCTACAACCCAAATGAGAAATATAATCCACACCTACAATAGGAGGAGGGGGAATATAAAGGCAGGGAAATCAAACGCAGCTGGGAGGAAGGAAACAGAAAACTCCTCCCAGCTCTAGTAGTGACATCATCACAGGGGTGGAGAAACAGAGCTGTGAGAACGTCCCAAAGCTCTGGTAGTGACACTGACCAACTCCGTGTGGGTGGGACTAAAGTGTGATTGACATCTCTGCTCTGTGATCCTTTTACTCTACAGTCAATGCTATAGGTGAGCGAAAAAAGGAGGCCTCCGCCTCCTCATGGATTATTTCACCCCATCCACCAAAATACCTCTTCAGGACCTCAGTGACAAGACTTAAATCTACTGCCACAATCAGGTATTGACCAATCCTGAGGGTAGGTCATCATTATCAAAAGACTGGAACCCCCCTTTAAGGACCAGAAAAACGCATTTTGGTGTGATTTTTCCCACATGTTACAGGGTCGGACTGGCCATAGAAACTACAGGGAAGTTTCCCGATGGGTCAATGCCCGGTTTGGGCACAATTACAACAGAATATGTCACCAGTTTTATGGTGGGTGAAAACAAGTAAGTGACCCAACATTTCAGTCCCTGTCTCCAGTTTATGCCACCTATATATCTGAAACTGGTGACAGATTCCCTTTAAGTGAATGGTTATTGAACAGGTGCTCCTAAGGATAAATTGGTTAATGATTGGGCACTGCATTTATTGGGTGATTTATGGTAGTTGATAGTGGTGTTGTTTGGGCACTGTACAGAATGGAGATCACTGTTTGGAACTCCTATTTGCACACTGTATGGCGGTATTATGTATTTCTGAGATTTCCTCTGCTTAGAACGAAAGTAGGACCTTGTACTATGTCTTGCCTACTGCTCACTCAAGTAACATGGCCTCTCTCATAGGTATGGTTTACAATGCTGACGGCTGTGTGTAGCACAAGATCCATTCATGGACACATATAATATCTAGACATTGGTCTGTGTATCTGGGAAACGTATGTTTATGTTAGGCCTCATGGGATTATAGATTATACTGACCCCACCCCACCAGAAACCTATTAACCATAAAATTAAAAGAGACACATGGACACATTATATAATGGATAAAAATAGGCCACGGCCAACTTTATTAAAGAACAGCTCAATATTAAATAACCATAAAATTCCAATAATAATAAATAATAATCATAATAACCACTGATTAGGCCAGACATAAGCTCGACCTAAATACCTGAATCAACTCGTCCGCTTGCCACTTATTGGCGAGCGACCTTATCCCTCCTTCTAACAAAGTGACTGTGACTAACAACCATAAAGGGGCTGGGAGGGCGGGGCAGCTGGACGCCGCTTGGCAGCCAGCCAAATACCGGCCACCTCATATTATATACACAATCTACCCCACCACCCCTCCAATGCCTTACCTGTTGCTGGGGGACCCAAAACTTCCAAGCCCCAGCAACCATTCACCCATAGGATCCTCACCTAGCCAATCACCCTCAATCTTCCCTCCACCTAGCAACAAAGATAAATTTAGCCACCTTGGCCACTGGATTTCTTGGCGGGAAAGCATCTAGGCGGGAAAGTCTCGCCCTTGGGAAAATCATAATCCCATGAAGATCCCTCCAAATGGGATTTTCGGGATCCTAATACTTATACCATCCTAGGTTGCACAGATCTCTAATACAGCCTCAATAGATACAAATACAATTTATATATCCATACTGTACCTCTGTGCGCCTCCGATTTCAAATTGTAGCATATTCTATTGGATGCTGTATTAAAGCGGCATGTTCTCTGAGAAGCATTGGTTTTAGGGGAGTTACGGAGGCACCAGAAAGCTACAAGGTGTGCAGAAATAGATGTCAGATCTGGGCCCTGGTGCCTAGAGGGACCCACAGTTGCACTTCTGGAATCAAGCAATTTACAGCTTGCCTTCTCTGATCAGAGCGATACATGGATGCCATAGCTGCTGTCTTCCCAGACAGCTGGGTGATGTCTGCTATTGCAAGTCAGTCGCAATACCCATGGCCCATGGACAGGTGTGGCACTGTTTTTAGAAGAAAGCAGCTATGCTTTTCTAGTTCTGGACAATCCCTTTAACGGCTCATTCACAAGACAGTATCTGCTTTTGCGGACAAACACAGGCCGTGTGCCTTCCGCATTTTGCGGATCGGAACGTCCTTCTCCATGATAGAAATGCCTATTTTTGTCCATATAAATGGACAAGAGAAGGACATGTCCTATCTTTTTTGCTGGGCGAAACGGAAGTGTTTGTGGCCCCACTGAAATAAAAGGGTCTGCATCCGATCCGCAAAACTGCAAAACAGATGTGGACAGAAAAATACGGTCGTGTGAATAGGCCATTACTGTTATATAGAACCTGAAGAATTCCTTTAAAGGGGTTATGTCTGGGCTTTTACTACTGATGACCTATCCTCAGGATAGGTCATCAATATCAGATCGGCGGGGGTCCGACTCTCCCGTCTCTCTTCCTGCTCACTGCTGCTGTCAATGGCAAAGACCATAGACAGCAGCAGTGGACAGGAAGAGAGAAGGGAGACGGCACGTGCACACTGCGCGCGCCGTCTCCTCATACAGCTGATCGGCGGGGGTGCCAGGTGTCGGGTATTGATGACCTATCCTGAGTATAGGACATCAATAGTAAAAGCCTGGACAACCCCTTTAAATTACTGCTCATGTTTTTGTGAATTATTCTGCATTGCATCGCTCAGTCTTTTAGTGTCTCAGCCCTGTATACATCTGAACTTCAAGGATGCTCCTTAATCCTGTAAAATCCTCACAATGGTCGCTGGATTGTTCCAGAGATTCCTCCTGGTTTCCCTTACGCAGTGAACCTGAGGCCGCTCTTGAAGTGTCAGAGGAGTTTTCATCTGAAGGAAGCCTTCGCTTTGTATTCTGCACCAGTCGAGGCAGCAGCTTTTAGACAAAGCAGTTGCCTCAGCAGTGTCATGATTAGATCTTCCGAGCATTAACATATTACAGATCCATGTTAAAAAAACAGAGACCAGCAAAAAAAAAAAAAAAGGTCAAAGGCATTGAGAACGCAAGGATGCAGAAATTGTGTGTCGTGTGGCTCCTCCATTGCTGGAATCAGGTGAACTAGTTTAGAAGCTGCCCCTGGGAGTAATCAGAGACAAATCACTGCTGATTAACATCATTCTGCTGAACACTCAGGGTAGGTCAAAGCCCTCGGTCCGGGAGGCTCAAGGCCAAATCATGGGATTTTATTATATAGTCACATTAAATGTGGCCTTGATGTAGATCACACTGTAAATTCTATCTATCTATCGCATATCTGTCTAATTCTGAACATTTATGCCAGCCTATTATACAACATGGTTAATGGCTGGTTCACATCCCTGGGATACCTACCCCAATGGCAATGGACACGACTGTTGGGGCCTAGTCCAACAATCAATTGCTCCTCCTGACACTATTATAGTGGCTACCTGCAGCCAACACTAGGAGGAGCTCCCTGCCTAGATGTATACAGCCAGTGTGGAGTGAACACGGTAAATACTCCATAATTCAGGTTATGGCAAACAACTATATTTTGCATCCATTTTTTTCTAAGGGTCCACAAAAAATACGACACATATGTGATCTGTGTGCTGTGCGCCGCTGTTCCCCTGCTTACCGCTGCAGTTCCGGGCACCGTGTTCAGCTGTGATCTGCGGCCAGTGCTTCCTATTCACCGCTGCAGTCCTGGGCTCTGGCTGTGTAGGTACTGTTGTTCTGGGAGCCGCTCCACAGTTTCCTCTCAACCCTGGCCACAGCATGTTTGCTGCTTGTTTCCTGCAGCACTTCCTTAAGGGCCGGCGCGCGTCACTTCCTGGGCTTTATGGGTTAAGTCATGTGACCTCGCTGACCAATCCTAGTCCTCCTGCACATATATAAGTGACTCAGCCCCCTTCCCAGATGCCTCAGTGTCAAAGTCCTTGTGTCCTGCTAAGGTTCCTGATATCCGCTTGTGTTCCTGACTCGTACATGTGTTCCTGGATTCTGCTACCTCTTTGATCCCTGCCTGCTTGCCTTGACTCTCCTGTTGCCGACCTGGATTGCCTGACCTGTACCTGTGTCGCCTGCCCTGACCTATTGCCTGTCTGACTTTGACTCTGCCTCACCCTTCGGTCCTGTACTGTTGCTCCTGGTAACGACTCAGCCTGCTGACAACGCCTGTACCTCTGGTACCTTTCTCAGGTACCTCCTGGTCCACCTGGACCAGCTGCCTCGTGTACCTATCCTCCTCAAGAGGTAGCAACCTGGTGTTCCCCTCATGAAAGTCTATCCCCACCATCAGGGGTACTGTAAAGATCGAGGGGTTCACTTAGACAACGCCCTTAGAGGAGGTAGGACACGTGGCACAGTGGGTACACATCCGCTGGTTCATGACAGCTGTCTACATCCAGATGTCTTATTTGCAAAGTATGCATGTCATCCATATTAATGGAAGTGAGAAAAATGCGGAATGTACACAGAAGGTATACATATTTTTCAGATCTGTGGTTTGAGGACCGAAATATGGACATGGCCATGCGCATGTGGCCTAAATATGCAGTAATTATAACTTATGCAAATTGTAACTAAAATGCAAATGCCAATTACATTGGTTTCTACAAAAATTACAGATTTCTCTTCTTTGTTCCTGGCTTTTTTACAATCCCAGCTTGGAAAATATAAAAAAGTAACATTTATCTCATATTGTAAAGATGAACTAAACATTTCCCATGCACAGGAGACAATGCACAGGGAGCGCGCATATGTTATGTGAATCACTAGTACACTGTAGATACACCAACGCAGCGGATTGAAAAAGTACGCACCTCCCACGTGGAGAACCACATACATTAACAGGATTACAATAAAAATACAATTTAAATCTAACAAAGAAATTGCTTCCAAGTCATTTCCTTTTTTATTAAGCTTTAATGTTTTACCCTTCTCCACAGCTTGAGCTCACCATCCCCTCCCTCACTACCCCTGCTATGTTCATCTCCCTGGGTTGTGCGTTCTTTAACCGCTTCACGTCCGCCCATAGGATATAAACGTCCTATGGGTGGACGTCTATCTCCTAATGCACGTTTTAAAACGTCTTTTCAGAAACAGCAGCTGCACGCTAATCGTGGTCAGTGACAGCAGGGCAACCCTAAGACGAGGCAGGGACAGTTTCCAGGTGTCCCTGCCTTCACGATCGCTGCAGACACAGCGCTCACCGAGCGCTGTGTCTGCAGAGAAGGAAGCGCTGTGCGCTTCCTGTTCCGGCCCGGCGGTCATGTGACCGCCGTGACCGGAGAGTGCAGGGGCTGTGTGAGGTCTCTCAGAGACCTCGATCAGCCCTGCTCTGAGGCTGTACAGCGCTGGATTGCTGCTGTACAGCCTCTCTAGGGGTGCATTTGTCCTGTAACTGGGGCTACTATGTCAGCCCCAGTTACAGGAGAAATCAACAGTGAAAAAAAAATGAAAAAGTGAAGCAAATGTCCCCCAGAGGTCTTGTATGACCTTATGGGGGACGAAAAGTGTAAAATAAAATAAAGGGTTGAAAAAATAAAATAAAAAAAAGTTTCACATGTAAAAAAAAAAAAAATCCCAAGTAAGGAATAAAGAAAAAAATTAAAAATAGAAAAAATAAAATAAAATAGACATATTTAGTATTGCCGCGTCCGTAAAAAAAACAGCTCTATAAAAATATCACATGACCTAAACCCTCGGGTGAACACCGTAAAAAAAAAAAAAAAAAAGTGTGTCAAAACAAGCAATTTTTGTCACCTTGCATCACAAAAGGTGCAACACCAAGTGATCAAAAATGCGTATGTCCCACAAAATGGTACCAATAAAACCGTCACCTCATCCCGCAAAAAATGAGCCCCTACATAATAAAATCTCTCAAAAAATAAAAAAACTATAGCTCTCAGAACATGGACACATTAAAACATAATTTTTTGGTTTCAAAAATGCTATTATTGTGTAAAACTTTAATAAATGAGAAAAAGTATACATATTAGGTATCGCCACGTCCGTAACAATCTGCTCTATAAAAATGTCACTTGACTGAACCCCTCAGGTGAACGCTGTAAAAATAAATAAATAGAAACTGTGCTAAAACAACCAATTTTTTGGTCACCTTGCCCCATAAAGTGTTATAATGAATGATCAAAAAATCATATGTACCCAAAAATAGTACTAATAAAACTGGCACCTTATCCCCTAGTTTCCAAAATGGGGTCACTTCTTGGGAGTTTCTACTGTAAGGGTGCATCAGGGGACTTCAAATGGGACATGGCATCTAAAAACCATGTGGAGTTCCTTTTCTTCTGCACCCTGCCGTGTGCCCATACAGCAGTTTATGACCACATGTGGGGTGTTTCTGTAAACCGCAGAATCTGGGTAATAAATATTGAGTTTTGTTTGGCTGTTAACCATCGATGTGTTAAAGAAAAAAATTGATTAAAATGGAAAATCTGCCAAAAAAGTGAAATTTTGTGGAACGCCTAAAGGGTTAACAAAGTTTGTAAAATTGGTTTTGAATACCTTGAGGGGTGTAGTTTCTACAATGGGGTCATTTATGGGGGTATCCACTATGTAGGCCCCACAAAGTGACTTCATACCTGAACTGGTCCTTAAAAAGTGGGTTATGGCAATTTTCTTAAAAATTTGAAGAATTGCTTCTAAACTTCTAAGCCTTCTAACGTCCTAAAAAAATAAAATGACATTTCCAAAATGATGCCAACATAAAGTAGACATATGGGGAATGTTAAATAATAAATATTTTATGAGGTATCACTTTCTGTTTTAAAAGCAGAGAAATTGAAATTTAGAAAATTGCGAATTTTTCTAATTTTTGGGTAAATTTGGGATTTTTTCATAAATAAAGGTGAAATATTTTGACTCAAATTTATGACTATCATGAAGTACAATGTGTCACGAGAAAACAATCTCTGAATGACTTGGATAAGTAAAGGCGTTCCAAAGTTATTACCACATAAAGTGAGATATGTCAGTTTTGCAAAATTTGGCCTGGTCAGGAAGGGGGCAAAGGGCCCAGATGGGAAGTGGTTAAAACTGTAAGCTTGTGGATCCAGAAAAAGCAGTTTTGGAAACTGACAAAGGGAAACCATTTGATTAATAGACGCCTGTAGTGACAGTGATCAGGGCTCACTTATGGATGGTAAAATAATAGAAGAATGGGGGGAGGGGGAGATTTAAAGGGGTTATCCCATGACTAATGTAAAAAATAAGACATCATATAGTACATAATAACCTCCTTCTAACAAATCTAGAACCAGCCCTGTACCTCACATGGATCCAGAGATCTCCACATTCATTGCCCTGCTAGATTTATATCAAGCTGACAGCTCAAGGGGAGTGTCTTTTCTGCTGCAGCTCAGGGGGCGTGTCTCAGCTCTCCCTATCACAGCCCAGGAGGCAGTTGAAGGATGAAACTGAGCATGTGCGGCCTTCTCAGTGAGCAGGTCAAAGGAATAAGAAAAGAACAAACAGCAGGTGACGCTATACAGATACATTTTATTGAATAACTCGGTGGCTATGCTAAATTTTTAATTACATGCAATTACAAAAGTATTCAGATCCAGGTGCTGGTTTGAAAACCGTAGAATATTTCTCGTGTGACAACCCCTTTAAGTGGTAATTTGAGATTTAAAAAAGGGTTTGCTTTTCTTTCCCTCATAAAGGGGAAGAAACTACTACTGTTCACGTGACCATGTCTGGTATTGCAGCTCAGCTTAAGTCAAGTGAATGGGTGGTTAAAAGATGTAAGAGGAGAGTGGCTTAGATAGAAGAGAGTATAGAATATAAAGACAGAAGGAAATGTAAGCATGTTGGAGAAATCTATGGAGAGTGCGTGGTGGAGAAAGTGATGGAGAGAGTGATAAAGAGTACTATGGAACATGGGAGATGGAGAGGGCTATGGAAAGAGTGTGATGGACTGCGCTATGGAGAGTAATGGAGAGCACTATGGAACGAGTGTGATGGATAGGGCTATGGACAGTGATGGAGAAGCTATAGAGAGAGTGATAGAGAGCACTATGGAACAAGAGTGATGGAGAGGGCTATGGAAATAGTGTGATGGACAGCACTTTGCAGAGTGATAGAGAAGACATAGAGAGAGTGATAGAGAAAACTATGGAAAGAAGGTGATAGAGAGAGCTATGGAGAGTGATGGAGAAGCCGTAGACAGAGTGGTAGAGAGCACTATGAAATGAGAGTGATGGAGAGGGTTAGGGAAAACAGTGATGGGCAGTGCTATGGAGAAAGAGTGAGTGGGCAATGAAAAGAGAGAACTGACGGAGAGCAGTATGTAGAAAGATAGAGATTCCAAGTGCTATGGAACTAGAGTGATGGAGAGCACTATGAGGAATGAGAGTGGAAAGAGAATGGAGAGAGAATGAAGAGACACACTATTTCCTATACTACACCCACTCCCATAACCATAGAAGGTAAGAAATAACAGCTTTACCTGTGGAACAAGACGGACTTGACCAGTGTGACCACGTCCCGGCTGGCATTATAACCTGCACACACTATGGCGACGTGAATGGTCTGCAACATAAGAGACACTGAGGTTTAGTAAGTAAAATGGCAATAAAATAAGCATCGCTGCAACAAGCTATAACTCAGTATAGAAGCCGCATAAGACTTTCCTCCTACTAGACTACAAGTCTCAATATTTGGGTGGCTCAGCACACTGGGACTTGTAGTTGGACAGTAGCTGGCATAATATCGGGTACCTAGAAATGATCCATTAAGTGCTTGTGTACAGATGGCACAGCCTTACTGTGTGTAGAGAGGACGCAGTGTGACAACCTCTGCATCTTCTGTCTTTTAGGTCTATAATTTGGATACATTTTAAGATTTTACAAAAAAAGGGAAGCAGTGTTTATAATGAATGAAGGAGGAAGCGACGGACCAAAGCGGAGACACAAGCATTCTGTGATGCTGCAAGTAAATCTTCAATTTAAATAGGTCCACAATTCTCTAGTGATACATTTTATATTATATCTATACAGCAGTGAATAAACAGAGTGAGACTGAAAAGAAAAATATAACTGCCTACAGCCACCACTAGGGGGAGAGCTGAGGCTTACAACTCAATGCTTCTTTGAACTCAGCTGTGTTACATGACTGGTATGGCTGCACTGAAATGTGTAGTCACCCAATAGTAGTCCCACTAGTGACACCCCACCACCACTATTTGAAATTATAAATGGTTTATGATATTAAATGACTTATTTTCCTGGGAGATCTCTATCTGAAGTTAAAGACTTGTCCTTGACCTCTGTAGATCCTGCTGAAATCTCACAAAACCTACTAATTTATGATTTATCTCTGAAAGACCAAAGGGATTTATCGCATATTGAAAAATTCATCTTTTATTTAGGTCCTACATTCGGATTGGACTCTATGACAAATATTTGTAATAATGGCATTTGAAGAACAACCTCCCCCACCCTGTCAGTCCTTGGTTATTATAGCTCAGCCTTTGCAAAATATTTGGCTATTGATTCTGAAGGAGAAAATATCATGTAGAGGAAAATGGATTGGAGATTGTCTTATGAAAAAATACAGAAAAGTAGAAAAATGCCTAACATGGCCTAAAATATAGAGTAATCACATCGTGTGGCTGATTTATGCATGGGTACGTTGATCTGCCCACTAACATATTAGTAGATGGGTAAAAAAAAAAAAGAAGTAAACATTAAATGGGGTTTTCTGATATTTTAATACTGAGTGATGACCTATCCTCTGGATAGGTAATCAGTATCCTATTGGTGGTGGGGGTCCTACACCCCGGACCCCCACCGATCAGCTGTTTGAGAAGACAGCAGCAGTCACAGAAGAAAAATAGGTCATCAGTGTAAGGGTCCATTCACACGTCCGTAGTGTATTGGGGATCCGCAATACACCCGGCCGGCACCCCCATAGAAATGCCTATTCTTCTCCGCAATTGCGGACAAGAATAGTACATGCTCTATTTTCTTGCAGAGCTGCGGACCGGAAGATCGGGTGCGCGCTCCGGAAATGCGGATGCGGAGAGCACATGGTGTGCTCTCTGCATCTCTTCCGGCACCATAGAGAATGAATGGGTGCGGACCCGTTCCGCACAATTGCGGAACGGGTGCGGACAACACTTGCGGACGCGTGACTGGAGCCTTAAAATTTCGGAAAGCCCTTTTAAAAGAAAAGTTCTTTTTAAATAAATAAAATGAGAGTTTATAATAAAACAAATTTATTAATATAAATTAAAACTGGAATATTTATCAAAACTGGTGTAAAGGAAAACTGGCTTAGCCCATAGCAACCAATCAGATTCCATCTATCATTTATCAGAGCTCCTTTGGAAAATTATAGGTGATATCTTTCTATGGGCAACTAAGCCAGTTCTACTTTACACTAGTTTTTATAGATCTCCCTCAGTGTGTACTGCTTGGTAAATTTGGTGCAAAGTATGCCAACTGAAACTGCTGCAAAACTGCCTTCAAAAATTACCCTCATGTAAAATTTCCCCCTATAAGTGAAAGCACCCTTATAGCCAATAGGGTAGGGTGCAATAAGTGCCGTCACTGTCATTTGATGGATACGCCATTTTCTTTATTCTGCTCCTTACAGTCTAATTGTCTGTTAAAAGGATAAAAGAACTGGAAATGTATATACAGTATAAGAAATATATATATATACACACACTATTGGTGTCATTTATCAAACTGGTGTAAAGTGGAAGTGGCTTAGATGCCCATAGATGCCCATAGCAACTGAATCCTCAAAAAAGACCTAGGCATTATATACTAAAATGTAACTTTTACTTATTACGATTAAAATCAAAATCATAAAAAATGTGCTAAAAAATGTTGGTGAATTTAAGCTATAATGTTAAAGCAATCATAAATTACCTGGAAGCAGACAATTGCCGGTATATAAATGGAATAATTTTACCGGATCCTGATGTGCGTGTACTGGTATATGTCCGCCCAGTATTCGTCCTTTGATGTCAAGACGGCAAACAATGTTGTCAGCAGGCCCTGTATCACTGTGGTAAGTATTCTAGGGACATAATCCTGGCTCACCCTTGTGTAGGAATCCTACTATTGGTTGGGATAGGGGCTATTAGTCTCTACCTAAGGCCTAGTTCACACAATCGTTTTTTTTTGCGAGTGTACGGGCCGTTTTTTTGTGTTCCATATACGGCCTGTATACGGAACCATTCATTTCAATGGTTCCGCATTAAAAACGGAATGTGTTCCGTAAGCATTCCGTTTCCGTATTTCCGTTCCGTTGAAAGATAGAACATGTCCTATTATTGCCCGCAAATCACGTTCCGTGGCTCCATTCAAGTCAATGGCATCCGTATGTCTTCCGTATCCATTCCGTTTTTGCGGAACCATCTATTAAAAATGTTATGCCCAGCCCAATTTTTTCTATGTAATTACTGTATATGGCATACGGAAAAACGGAACGGAAAAACGGAAAGGAAACTGAAACAAAAAATGGAGCAAAGGATCCGTGAAAAACGGACCGCAAAAAACTATAAAAGACATACGTTCGTGTTAACTAGGCCTAACAGCGATACAGAGCACCCGCCCCGATAGGGGCAACCCAGTCAGGCACCTGTCCCTATTAGGGGCCTATTCCCTTCACAAGTCCCTCTCTCATGTTCCGACATGCCATGTTTCATCCCATACAGGGAATCATCAGTTGATATTTAAGTAGAGAGTTCACTGAAATAAAAAAAAAGGAAAAACAAAAAAATAGTTAAGTTAAATGGAGATCTACTAACCACTTCTGAACTAGATTCAAAGCCGTAGAGGAGGTGTCAGGTAATAAGACAGCTCCTTAAGCGGTATCCAAGGACACACAACTGTGGTCTTTGTCCAGTCGAGTGTAAGGAAGTGTCCCTACAAGCGCTCGCGTCTCACCGCCTAAAAGGTTGTTCAGGAGGCTTATGAGAGAGGGACATGTGTAGGGAATAGGCCCCTACTAGGGACAGGTTCCTGACGGGGTCGCCCCTATCGGGGCAGGTGCTCTGTATCGCTGTTAGATAGGGACCAACAGCCCCTATCCCAACCAATTGTAGGGTTCCTACGCAAGGGTGAGCCAGGATTATGTCCCCAGAATACTTACCACAGTGATACAGGGCCTGCTGACAACATTGTTTGCCGTCTTGACTTTAAAGGACGAATACTGGGCGGACATATACCAGTACACGCACATCAGGATCCGGTAAAATTAGTCCATTTATATACTGGCAATTGTCTGCTTCCAGGTATTTTATGATTGCTTAACATTATTGCTTAAATTCACCAAATTTTTTGGAGCACGTTTTTTATGATTTTGATTTTAAGCAGAATAAGTAAAAGTTACGTTTTAGTATATAATGCCTAGGTCTTTTTTGAGGATTTCGATTTTAAGGGTCCATTCACACGTCCGTAGAATGTGTCCACACCCGTTCCGCAATTATCCGGAACGGGTGCGGACATATTCATTCTGTATGGGGCAGGAATGGATGCGGCCAGCACACAGTGTGCTGTCCGCATCTGCATTTCTGGAGCGCGCCCCCGATCTTCCGGTCCGCAGCTCCAGAAAGAAATAGAACATGTCCTATTCTTGTCCGCAGTTCTATGGGGGTGCCGGCAGTGTGTATTGCGGATCCGCAATTCACTACGGACGTGTAAATGGACCCTTAGGATGAGACCTTGTAATCATACTCAGGTATTGTGTATATTAGTGTTTTCTGATGCCCATAGCAAACAATCAGATTTCACCTTTCATTTTCCAAAGGAGATGTCAAAAATGAAAGGTTTTACGTTACATTAGTTTGATAAATGACATATATGTATATATACAGTACAGACCAAAAGTTTGGACACACCTTCTCATTCAAAGAGTTTTCTTTATTTTCATGACTATAAAAATTGTAGATTCACACTGAAGGCATCAAAACTATGAATTAACACATGTGGAATTATATACATAACAAACAAGTGTGAAACAACTGAAAATATGTCATATTCTAGGTTCTTCAAAGTAGCCACCTTTTGCTTTGATTACTGCTTTGCACACTCTTGGCATTCTCTTGATGAGCTTCAAGAGGTAGTCCCCTGAAATGGTTTTCACTTCACAGGTGTGCCCTGTCAGGTTTAATAAGTGGGATTTCTTGCCTTATAAATGGGGTTGGGACCATCAGTTGCGTTGAGGAGAAGTCAGGTGGATACACAGCTGATAGTCCTACTGAATAGACTGTAAGAAGTTGTATTATGGCAAGAAAAAAGCAGCTAAGTAAAGAAAAATGAGTGGCCATCATTACTTTAAGAAATGAAGGTCAGTCAGTCAGCCGAAAAATTGGGAAAACTTTGAAAGTAAGGGCTATTTGACCATGAAGGAGAGTGATGGGGTGCTGCGCCAGATGACCTGGCCTCCACAGTCACCGGACCCGAACCCAATCGAGATGGTTTGGGGTGAGCTGGACCACAGAGTGAAGGCAAAAGGGCCAACAAGTGCTAAGCATCTCTGGGAACTCCTTCAAGACTGTTGGAAGACCATTTCAGGGGACTACCTCTTGAAGCTCATCAAGAGAATGCCAAGAGTGTGCAAAGCAGTAATCAAAGCAAAAGGTGGCTACTTTGAAGAACCTAGAATATGACATATTTTCAGTTGTTTCACACTTGTTTGTTATGTATATAATTCCACATGTGTTAATTCATAGTTTTGATGCCTTCATAGTCATGAAAATAAAGAAAACTCTTTAAATGAGAAGGTGTGTCCAAACTTTTGGTCTGTACTGTATATATATTGTGGGGGGTTAGCTCTTTTTCGGGGGTTGCAACCACACACGTCTTCACGGACACCAAGTTTTAAGGTCCAAACATTGCTTTTATTTGGCACCTCAGCAAAAACAAAACATAATACAAAAGAAACTGAAACTGAGCTCTAACTAAACATATAATAACCTGACTCTCCAAGTATACCTCACAGTTCACACACTGTTTCAGGTGCGGCTTTCTTAACCAGTAGTCCAGCTCACTTCCAGGCTGTAACAAAGTCAGTCTAGGCTATCTCCCAGCCTCGTGGTCCCTCAGCCTTGCCCAGCTGAGACCACATTCACAGAACCCCCAGGCCTCTGTCCACGGGTAACACACTCACCCCTTACTGACACCTTGGGAGGTGCTTTATGCCAGCCTGAGTACCTTCAGCTGGGCTCACCTGTGGTGGAACAGGGGTGTGGATCACAATATCCACCCTTTCCTTGCCTCTAACCTGTGTCAGATCTGTCACTGTCTCACAATATACACATACAGTGGATATAAAAAGTCTACACACCCCTCTTAAAATGTCAGGTTTCTGTGATGTAAAAAAAAGAGACAAAGATAAATCATTTCAGAACTTTTTCCACCTTTAATGTGACCTATAAACTGTACAACTTAATTGAAAAACAAACTCAAATCTTTTAGGCCTCTTTCACACAAGGGCGAGATTTCCGCGCGGGTGCAATGCGTGAGGTGAACGCATTGCACCTGCACTGAATCCAGACCCATTCATTTCTATGGGGCTGTGCACATGAGCGGTGATTTTCACGCATCACTTGTGAGTTGCGTGAAAATCGCAGCATGCTCTATTTTGTGCGTTTTTCTCGCAACGCGGGCACCATAGAAGTGAATGGGGCTGCGTGAAAATCGCAAGCAAGTGCGGACGCGGTGCGATTTTCATGAATAGTTGCTAGGAGATGATAGGGATGGGGAACCGATCATTATTATTTTCCCTTATAACATGGTTATAAGGGAAAATAATAGCATTCTTAATACAGAATGTTTAGTAAAATAGGGATAAAAAATTTTTTTATCTCACCTCATCCACTTGCACAGCCTGACTTCTTTTCTGTCTTCTTTTTTTGCTGTCCAGGAGAAAAAGGACCTGTGGTGACGTCACTGCACTCATCACATGGTCCATAACATGGTCCATCACCATAGCAGAAGCCTGAAGGTTTTTTGCCAACATTGATTGGTATTTGGAACTGTTCATAATTCCCTCTAGCTTAACTAAGGCCCCAGTTCCAGCTAAAGAAAAACAGCCCCAAAGCATGATGCTGCCACCACCATGCTTCACTGTGGGCATGGTGTTCTTTTGGTGATGTGCAGTGTTGTTTTGGGGCCAAACATATCTTTTGGATTTATGGACAAAAAGTTCAACCTTGGTTTCATCAGACCATAACACCTTTTCCCACATGCTTTTGGGAGACTTCAGATGTGTTTTTGCAAAATGTAGCCTGGCTTGGATGTTTTTCTTCGTAAGAAAAGGCTTTCGTCTTGCCACTCTACCCCATAGCCCAGACATATGAAGAATACAGGAGATTGTTGTCACATGTACCACAAAGCCAGTACTTGCCAGATATTCCTGCAGCTCCTTTAATGTTGCTGTAGGCCTCTTGGTAGCCTCCCAGACCAGATTTCTTCTCGTCTTTTCATCAATTTTGGAGGGACGTCCAGTTCTTGGTAATGTCACTGTTGCGCCATATTTTCTCCACTTGATGATGACTGTCTTCACTGTGTTCCATGGTATATCTAATGCCTTGGAAATTCTTTTGTACCCTTTTCCTGACTGATACTTTTTAAAAATGAGATCCCTCTGATGCTTTGGAAGCTCTCTGTGGACCTTGGCTTTTGCTGTGGGATGCGACTAAGAAAATTTCAGGAAAGACCAACTAGAGCAGTTGAACTTTATTTGGGGTTAATCAGAGGCACTTTAAATTATGGCAGGTGTATGCTGACTCCTATTTAGGGTCCATTCACACGTCCGTTTTTTCTTTCCTGATCTGTTCCGTTTTTTCTGGAACAGATCTGGACCAGATCTGGACCAATTCATTTTCAATGGGTCCTGGAAAAAAACGGACAGCACAATGTGTGCTGTCCGTTTCCGTTGTTCCGTTCCGCATGTCCGTTTAAATATAAAACATGTCCTATTCTTTTCCTGAAAAATCGGATCCTGGTACAATAGAAAGTCAATGGATCCGCAAAAAACGGATGACATACGGATGTCATTCCGTATGTCATCCGTTTTATACGGAATCCGTTCCTGGAAATTACATTTAAATTTTTTTTTTTTTTTTTTAAAGAAATCCAAACAACTTTATTTGCTTTTTGAAATTTATACATGTTTCCGTTTTTTGCGGATCCGCAAAAAACGGATGACATACGGATGACATACGGAAACATTTTCAGGAACAACGGATCCGCAAAAAACGGACAGAAAATCGGATTATAGAAAAATACTGACGTGTGAATGTAGCCTTAACATGATTTTAAATGTGATTGCTTAATTCTGAACACAGATACATCCCCAGTTATAAGAGGGTGTGCACACTTATGCAACCACATTATTTTTGTTTTCTTCCCTCCACCTAAAAGATTTCAGTTTGTTTTTCAATTGAGTTGTACAGTTTATAGGTCACATTAAGGCTACATTCACACGTCAGTATTTTTCTATATCCCGATTTTCAGTCCGTTTTTTGCGGATCCGTTGTTCCTGAAAATGTTTCCGTATGTCATCCGTATGTCATCCGCAAAAAACGGAAACATGTATAAATTTCAATAAGCAAATAAAGTTGTTTGGTTTTCTTTGAAAAAAAAAATTTTAAAAAAATTAAAATGTAATTTCCAGGAACGGAATCCGCATAAAACGGATGACATACGTAATGACATCCGAATGTCTTCCGTTTTTTGCGGATCCATTGACTTTGTATTGTACCAGGATCCGAATTTTGCGGAAAAGAATAGGACATGTTTTATATTTAAACGGACATGTTGAACGGAACAACGGACACGGACAGCACACATTGTGCTGTCCGATTTTTTCCAGGACCCATTGAAAATGAATGGGTCCAGATCTGGTCCAGATCTGTTCCGCAAAAAACGGAACAGATCAGGAAAGAAAAAACGGACGTGTGAATGGACCCTAAAGGTGGAAAACGTTCTGAAATGATTTATCTTTGTCTCATTTTTTTAACAACACAGAAACCTGACATTTTAACAGGGGTGTGTAGACTTTTTATATCCACTGTACATATATATATATACACACACACACACACATATACCGGTATATATTGCAGAAAAGACCGACACTCGTTGTAGATCAATCTGTACATGTGACAGAATAAATACAAGATTGATCTACAGCGAGTGCCGGTCTTTTCTGCAATATTACATTGGGGACGCCATCCCACAGACTCGTGCACCGCGACTTCAAACAGCAGTGCCGACCTGTGACTATTATACCGGTGTGTGTATATATATATATATATATATATATATATATATATTATTTTTTGGGCTTTTCTATGAAAACATATGAAAAAATGTATGTGTGTTTAAACTTTCTTTAATTGTGCAATTTCATGTTATCCGGGAAAAATATTCTGAGTAAAGAAAAAATAATGACAACCAATCTATATTCTTTTTAAAAATGGATTTTATTGTTAAATCGCTAAAGGGAATCTATAATAGAACACATATGTTTAAGAAGCAGAAATTCACCTAATGACTGGGGTCTGCGCGGTCTCCGGGGGCAGGCACTGGGGTGACAGTTATTGTGACTGCAAATCACATTTGTGATACAGACAATTCCATTCCACGAAATGACGGCCTAAAATCCCTCTAGAGGCGCAGCTGCAGCTAATCAGCCATGGAAATACACAAAAAACACAGAGCGGCCGTCGCAGGGAGTGCCTGAAGGTTTACAATCTCAGTGTGACAAAAAACGTCTGTTTCTGGGAAACTCGCATCTAAGCTAGGAGGCATAATTGGGTTCTGGAAGGCCAAGAAATTTGGTTGAATCCCATTACTCTGACATGGACTTCTGGACTCAGAATATTAACACATTCAGTTCAGCACTACATTACGTCATTATCGGTGTCATCAGGGGATACTTATTTATTTACTTTCCATACAAAATATAAATCTGGTTACCATAGCAACCAACACTTCAGAATTGCTACCAAAACACTGTATATGAGAATAGACAATCGGCGTGACCCGGCAACCGTATGAACTGCCAAGTCTGATATACAATCTTATGCTAATATATACATATTTCCTGACTACCTACAGAGCAGAGATAACAGCTTGCAGCATGTTTCTGGCTTATAAAAGTAGTTGCTCAAAACTACACTGAACTATACAAAAATTAATTCCTGTTAGGTCCCTTACACACACAAATCTGGTCTGGTATTTTTCCACCACAAAACAAAGGGTTTTTTTTAAGCAGCTTTGTGAACCTTATTTTGTTGGAGGTTTTGCCGTTATAGAGGAGCAGATACCAACACCAACATCCTGCATTTAAAAAATAAATAAATCAGAAACCCTAAAACCGCCAACTAATTAACAAAAATGTTAATTGAAAAATAAACAGTTGTGTATTGTGTGCTTCATATTTCCCATAGACTTTCAGCTAACATCTGAAACATCTAACAGCTTGTGTTTTACTGTCAAAAAATGCACCAAAAACCACAGTTGTAAAAACCGGAAAATTAAAAATTAAAACAACTATAACACTGCCCCTCATGTACAAGAATATACCTACTATAATACTGCCCCATACGTACAAGAATATAACTGCTATAATACTGCCACCTATGTACAAGAATATAACTACTATAATACTGGTCCTATGTATAAGAACATAAGTACTATAATACTGGCCCCTATGTATAAGAATATAACTACTATAACACTGCTCCTATGTACAAGAATATAACTACTATGATACTGCCCCATGTACCAGAATATAACTACTATAATACTGGTCCTATGTATAAGAACATAAGTACTATAATACTGTCCCCTATGTATAAGAATATAACTACTATAATACTGCCACTATGTACAAGAAGAGAACTACTATAATACTGTCCCCTATGTATAAGAATATAACTACTATAATACTGCCACTATGTACAAGAAGAGAACTACTATAATAATGCCCCATTGCACAAGACTATAACTACCATAATACTGCCCCCTATGTACAAGAATATAACTGCTATAATACTGTCCCCTATGTACAAGAAAATAACTACTATAATCCTGCCCCTATGTACAAGAATATAATTAATATAATACTGCCCCAATGTACAAGAATATAACTACTGTAAGACCACCCCTATAGGGGAGAATAAGACTATTATAATACTGCCCCTATGTACCAGAAAATAAATACTATAATACTGCCTCCTATGTACAATAATATAACTACTGTAATACTGCCCCATATTTACAAGAATATATTTAATATAATACTGTCTCCAATGTAGAAGAATAGAACTACTAAAATACTGCCTCCTATGTACAAGTAAATAAATGCTATAATACTGCCCCTCTTTTTAAAGGGATATAAGTAGTACAATAATGCTCTATGTAGAAGAATATACTACAATACATGTGGAGGTTCTATGCTACCTCTCCACAGATGTGGGTATATTGTCTTATACACTAAGATGTATGTATGTTTGGTAAATTGTGTTCACTAGACCAGTACCCCCTTCCTTCTTCCCTCCTTGGAAGCTCTTCCATTCTGTTGGTAGCAGTCATACTTTATCAGAGTAATAATGGCGGCTTGGAGGCGTTCTGCAGCTGTTTGGTGGCCCACTTGAGACAGCTTTGTTCAAAGTATTTTAATTGAAGTATAATACAATTATGGCGCTAAGTCGTTATTACCCTACAACAGAGTTCTGTCGGAGGATGAGATGTTTTTCCCATCCCCATAATGCGCTAAACTAAAAGCAAATGTGAATTACGCCATTTACATAATGATTATGAGTGAAAATAAAACGAAACGCCGAAGGTGTTATAAATGGAATAGAGGAGGGGGCACCACATGATGATATTCAATGCAGCAAGTGCGAACAGCAGATTATTAACCCCCTTACTGCTGGAAAATGTTTATATTCTATTTTCTCTAGATTGCCTGTGGCCTCCACTATTCGGGGGCTTCCAATTTAGGCAATGTATATAACACTGAATTTTGGAGACTGTCACTGTATAGGAGTACAGCATATATTAAAGGGCATCTGTCAGCAGATTTGTACCTATGAAACTGGCTGACCTGTGTCATTTTCACCTGGCAGCTGAAGGCATCTGTGTTGGTCCCATGTTCATATGTGCTCACATTGCTGAGAAAAATGATGTTTTGATATATGCAAATTAGCATCTAGGAGCAATGGGGTCATTGCTGTTACTCCTAGAGGCTCTGCTCTCTCTGCAACTGCCATGCCTTCTGCACTTTGATTGACAGCACTCCTATTGCTCCTAGAGGCTCATTTGCATATATTAAAACTTTATTTTTCTCTGCAATGTCAGCACATATGAACATGGGACCAACACAGATGCCTTCAGCTGCCAAGTGCACGACACAGGTCAGACAGTTTCATAGGTACAAAACTGTTGACAGATGCCCTTGTGAGAGAGAGGTTTTATTTCTCTATATATAATGTGAACATTCTGTAGTACCCAGCAAACCTAGCAAACCAGATGTGTGAGCCTCATGTACATTTCTTTGTCTTAAGGTCACTGGGGGAGGGGGAGAAAGGTTGCCGTTTTTGAATGTGCCAATGAAACTCAGGGATAAAATTAGCAAACGACTCCCATTTTGTCAAGAAGCCAATAGTCTTTTCTTAAGGAACACACCTTTTGTGATGTCATGTCTGCTTTTTAAGTGAATGTATTTTGAATTAAGCTCTCTTGCTCAGGGAAATGAGAAGATCTTTCCCTGAAACCAACTTGTGTGTCTGGTCTCATTATGAAAGCAGTATGGCACGTGCATACTTATACTTATAATTGATTTGGCACCACACAAAGAAGATGAGAATCGCATGAATTGCGATAACAATTTGGCGTCCCTGGGTGGGCAGACAGCTTGCATAGCTTCCGATTCAAACGCCACGAGAGGACTTACGCAAAACCATCAGACGAGGTCACATGCTACAGAAAAGTAAAGCTTTATTTCTTACTTACCTTCTTTGAGCCTTTTGCCCAAGTAGATTGTCAAGAGTTGAATTGGTTTTATCGCGATAGAAGGGTTCGAATTATAGCTGATCTGTCCTTTAGAATGAAAGAACTAAATTTAATATTCCTTCTCTGTGTGGTAGGACGTGCTGGAACGAAGCGGAAATTGGTAGACAGCTGATAACTTAATATCCGTGACGTAGAATTGGATCCCAGTGAGATAATATTCACTAATTGGAAGAATCTAGATTATATAGTTTTTGAGTTCCCCTAATTGGAAGAATCTAGATTATATAGATTTGAGTTCCCCTAATTGGATGAATTTTTGTTTGAATTTTTTTGTTGTTTAGATTTATTTGTGGTTTCCCAATTAGGAAGAATCTAGGTTAAAATATTTTTGTGGTTTCCCGATTTGGAAGAATCTAGGTTAAATATTTTTGTGGTTTCCCGATTAGGAAGGATAAATAGTAATGTGTGTACCCTAACCTGGTTAGATAGCAGCCGAATATCTTTAAAACTGTGTGCTCCGTAGGATAAGTATCGCTTGGATATTTTTTAGGACTATGAGTCCCGAAGGGTTGATAACGGCTGCATATCGTTAAGACTGTGTGTCCCTATTAGGAAGAATATTAGTTAAATTTTAATAAAGAAAACAGGGCAATTCTAATGTTACAGGATATAATAAGGAGATGTTAACAGCGGCTCAGCTAATGCAAGAAAGAGTGGAAAATGTTCCAGTTAGACAGTTGAAAGCATTTTGTGATATTGTGTAGCAGAGATATCGGGTATTATCCGTAAATACTTAGTATTGTGTAAGAGTTCCCCCTAGAGGCTGCATATTGAAACTGCATAATAAGGAAAGTGCAGTAGGAGATAGATTAAATGAAAGTTTATGAATAAGTGTATTGAAGGAAAAGGAAAGTTGATTAACCCCTTAGGGACGCATGACGTACTGGTACGGCATGTTTCCCGAGTCCTTAAGGACCCATGACGTACCGGTACGTCATGGGTTTAAACCGCGATTGCGGCGTGGCGGGGGTTAATCAGGACAGGATGCTCGCTGAAATAATTCAGCGATCGCAGCAAACCGCAGGTTAATTCAGACCTGCGGTTTGCGGCTTTACCTGCGATTGTGGCGGCGATCGGGCGGTGCCATCGGGTCCCCATGCGGCTGTGGGGGGGACCCGATGGCATGGAAGGCAGCGCAATGTCAAAGGAAGGCATCGCGCTGCCTTCCGGTGAAGAGCCTGTGAGATCCGGCCCCCTGGCTCTCACAGGCCCCGGAAGCTGTATGAGTAATACACACAGTATTACTCATACAGCCAATGAATTCCAATACAGAAGTATTGGAATGCATTGTAAAGGAATATACCCCCCCAAAGTTCAAGTTCCAAAGTGGGACAAAAAATAAAGTGAAAAAAAAAGTTTAAAAAAATAAGTTTCCCCCCCAAAAAATGTAAGTTTCAAGTAAAAATAAACAAAAACGTCATTTTCCCCAAATAAAGTTAAAAAAATAGGTAAAAAATAGGAAAAAAAAAAGTATACATATTGGGTATTGCCGTGTCCGTATCGACCGGCTCTATAAACATATTACATGACCTAACCCCTCAGATGAACAATGTAAAAAATAAAAAATAAAAACTGTGCTAAATAAACCATTTTTTTTGTCACCTTACATCACAAAAAGTACAACAGCAAGCGATCAAAAAGGCGTTTGCCCACCAAAATAATACCAATCTAACCGTCACCTCATCCCGCAAAAAATGAGCCCCTACCTGAGACAATCGCCCCAAAAATAAAAAAACTATGGCTCTCAGAATATGGAGACACTAAAACATGATTTTTGTTTTTTTTTCAAAAATTATATCATTGTGTAAAACTTACATAAATAGGTACATATTAGGTATCGCCGCGTCCGTATCGACCGGCTCTATAAAAATATCACATGACCTAACCCCTCAGATGAACACCGTAAAAAATAAAAACTGTGCTAAATAAACAATTTTTTCACAAGAAGTGTAATAGCAAGCAATCAAGAAGTCACACGCACCCCAAAATAGTGCCAATTAAACCGTCATCTCATCCTGCAAAAATCATACCCTACCCAAGGTAATCGCCCAAAAACTGAAAAAAATTATGGCTCTCAGACTATGGAAACACTAAAACATGATTTTTTTTGCTTCAAAAATGAAATCATTGTTTAAAACTTACATAAATAAAAAAGAAGTATACATATTAGGTATCGCCGCATCCGTGACAAAAAATATCACATGATCTAACCTGTCAGATGAATGTTGTAAATAACAAAAAATAAAAATGGTGCCAAAACAGCTATTTCTTGTTATCTTGCCTCACAAAAAGTGTAATATAGAGCAACCAAAAATCATATGTACCCTAAACTAGTACCAACAATACTGCCACCCTATCCCGTAGCTTCTAAAATGGGGCTACTTTTTTGGAGTTTCTACTCTAGGGGTGCATCAGGGGGGCTTCAAATGGGACATGGTGTCAAAAAAACCAGTCCAGCAAAATCTGCCTTCCAAAAACCGTATGGCATTCCTTTCCTTCTGCGCCCTGCCGTGTGCCCGTTCAGCTGTTTACGACCACATATAGGGTGTTTCTGTAAACTACAGAATCAGGGCCATAAATATTGAGTTTTGTTTGGCTGTTAACCCTTGCTTTGTTACTGGGAAAAATGGATTAAAATGGAAAATTTACCAAAAAATTTAAATTCTGAAATTTCATCTCCATTTGCCATTAATTCTTGTGGAACACCTAGAGGGTTAACGACGTTTGTAAAATCAGTTTTGAATACCTTGAGGGGTGTAGTTTCTTAGACGGGGTCACTTTTATGGAGTTTCTACTCTAGGGGTGCATCAGGGGGCTTCAAATGGGACATGGTGTCAAAAAAACCAGTCCAGCAAAACCTGCCTTCCAAAAACCGTATGACATTCCTTTCCTTCTGCGCCCTGCCGTGTGCCCGTACAGCGGTTTAAGACCACATATGGGGTGTTTCTGTAAACTACAGAATCAGGGCCATAATTATTGAGTTTGGTTTGGCTGTTAACCCTTGCTTTGTAACTGGAAAAAAATTATTAAAATGGAAAATCTGCCAAAAAAGTTAAATTTTGAAATTGTATCTCTATTTTCCATTAATTCTTGTGGAACACCTAAAGGGTTAACAAAGTTAGTAAAATCAGTTTTGAATACCTTGAGGGGTTTAGTTTATAGAATGGGGTCATCTTGGGGTGGTTTCTATTATGTAAGCCTCGCAAAGTGACTTCAGACCTGAACTGGTCCCTAAAAATTGGGTTTTTGAAAATTTCTGAAAAATTTCAAGATTTGCTTCTAAACTTCTAAGCCTTGTAACATCCCCAAAAAATAAAATATCATTCCCAAAATGATCCAAACATGAAGTAGACATATGGGGAATGTAAAGTAAAAACTATTTTTGGAGGTATTACTATGTATTATAGAGGTAGAGAAATTGAAACCTGGAAATTTGCTACGTATTTTTTTATAAATAAAAATGAATTTCTTTTACTTCATTTTACCAGTGTCATGAAGTACAATATGTAATGAAAAAAATATCTCAGGATGGCCTGGAGAAGTCAAAGCATTTTAAAGTTATCAGCACTTAAAGTGACACTGGTCAGATTTGCAAAAAATGGCCAAGTCCTTAAGGTGAAATAGGGCTGAGTCCTTAAGGGGTTAAAGGATAATAGGCTGGTGCAAGCTGAGTTATGGTGAAAATTGTCTATGAAAGTAATGCATCTGGTAATGCATCTGCAGACAGTGAAGATACTAACATGTGTGTTATCTATAGATCTTCCAGACAGGGCTCCATTCATGTTATGGGTCCCAGTATTGGATTAGATTCAATGATGTCTGCAAATAACCTTTCCCAATTGTATGTTCCACAAGTTTAAAATGTGCCTGCAGAAATTATTCCTATGATGCCAACTGGAAGTGTCCCTGACCAATCCAGTCAATGTAAGTTTGCACCCATTCTAAGTCCTTATTCAGATATGAGTGGATTTCAGTCACAGGAAATTGTGAGATTTCTAGCATCATTTTATGATGTATAAAATCTGCTATACCCAGTATCCCCAGTAATAACATCAATTTTACCAGATGAGTGGAATTCTCAATTCAGAGGACTTACCTATGCTGTTTTGTAGAGAATTATTTAAAATATGGAGAGTTTTCTCATGTTGTTAGGATTTAGAAGGTTTAGGCTACTGTAGAGCTGGGGATTCTTTCTCTCAAGTTTGTAGCTTCAACAGTGGGTGGGGGAGAAAGCATTTAGGTGATTATCCTGTCACATTGTCTGAATATGCATCAGGACAGGACAGAGAGTGTGGAGAAAGTTTTCACTATACTCCAGAAAAGTTGTGTGTATTTGGGCTTTGAGCATACCTTAGATATGCATGAGAAAATCTTAAGTGCTGCTTTTGTGGATGATCTTAAGGATCATCTGGAAAGGTCTAGTATTAGCTAGGCCTGAGTGAAGTTCACTATAGCCCTCCCTTTTGTCCCTCCATTTTGTTGAAGTTGAATTGAACAAAGGCCTAATGTGGGTGTGGCTGCCTATCAGTCCTCCCCACAAGAAGGGGGAAGGAAGACTTTGTATGTACTTGCCCACTTCCTCGTCCGTGGGAGGAGCTACAAATGTTTAGCCCTTCAAGTGCAACGCCCACAGGTAATTAACAATACAGAATCAAATGCTGGATCCCTATTATCTATACAATCCTTAGGATCTACTTCCATTGCCTCATAGCAAACATGTTCCATGATCTCTCATGGCTAAGGGTAGTATCACATGTGTAGGAGTAGATAGTAATGCAGTTCCTACTCCTCTCACCAACTGTTCATCGCCTTAAAGGTGCACAAATTTAGATCCGACTACTCCGCTGCCTCCGGAGGGGGGAGGGAGTAGTAGTGCCTTCCCACCTCTAAAAATACAAATTCAAGATAGATAATTTCAGGTTCTTGGAAGATGGATCATCTCGGACAGGATATGCTGTTCCTACTTAATCTAATGTTGTCAAGAAAGAACCACTCCCTCCAGCAATGATAGTGCAGGATACAGAGCTGAAGATACTCGCTGAGGTTTGTAAGATGGCTGAGGGTAAAACTACTAACATCCAGGGATGCCTTCAGTATCACTCATTATTATGGTCTATTCTGGTGAAGAATAAATTTTGTTTGATCCATGGGTAAGCCCATATATAATGAATGCTGAGTGTATGAAAGATGTTTCATGCCCTGATGCTGCCTGAGAGGGTGAAGGCAAAACTATTACCTGACGTCTACGCTAAGTGGAAGTCTGTGTGATACGGGATGGCTTAGGGCCAGTAGACTTCCAAAAGATTGTCTTTTTCAGATACAGGCTACAGAGGCTGAAAGGAAACATCAAAGGATAAACGTAAAAGTGATGATTGAGAATGGACTCTGGAGGGTTGGTAAGAATCTCTTACTTCAGAGGGCACTCTACCTAAAGAGGATGGGTTTAGAACATGGGCAAATCAAGAGAGAGAAGGTGTGATTGGGTTCTGTGGTGGATGGCTCCTGTGTTCAACAATGCTGCCACTAGGTTAGTTGAAGGTGAATGCTGTAATAATGATGGGAGAACTATGGGAGTTCCAGGAAGGCATATGCCAAGGTCATCTTATCCATTTCAGAGACTGCGGATTGACTACATTCAGAACAAAGGTGGAACAGTGTGAATATATCTGTGTCTGTATTGATCTCTTTCTAGGATATTCGGAAATTTGGCCTGTAGCAAAGGCTACAGCTAAAAGATACTGAATGAGGTAAGAGTACCTATCCCTGGGGCTTTTCTCTATCCGGTACACACCTAACCAGAAGATAAGCCTAAGTCCTTATGAAGTACTCTTTGGGAATGTCCCTAGATTAGGTCTCTATTTTCCCAACAGCTCCAGATGCAGCATAGTAGTTTTTCAAATTATGTTGTCTGTTGCACAAATTGATTGTCTAATGTGTATTTCCAAGTTTTAGTTGTTTTCTAGAATCCAGACTGTATAGAAGCAATTCATTATTTACAATAAGGAGATTAGGTAGTGGTGAAACGAGAGACATGCGAAAAGTCCTAGAGCTACGGTTTGAAGATCTACATTAAGTCCTGATAACCACCGCCACTGGTGTCGAATTGGAAGAAGAGCCTGATTGGATATACGTGTCATATTGCAATCAAGTGCCAGGACTATAAGAGCCATAATGTTTTTGCATGTCGTATTGTTTGTTTCATATTGCACAAGGGGGAAATCACAGTCAAATCAAATTATCAAGATGAGTCAAGAACAATTAAGTTGACCTTTGCAGTATAGTGGACTGTAAGAAAGATAGGACACTTGGTTATGGTCTGATAAGTACATTTGTGTGACTGGAACTGACCCAGTCTATGGTAGTAGTGTTTAGATATGACCATACCAACTATGGATATTGGAGATTAACAGAATGGAACACTAGTCTGAAGTGTTGGGAATATAAACCAGTGAAAACAATCTCTAGAGTCAGTAAAGGTGAAAGTTTGTCGCAAAGGATGACTGTTCTGAAGGGAACACCACCAAACAGTTGTAAACATAAGTGTAATCCTCTGTTCCTGTCCATTAGAAATCCTCTCCAACAGGATTCAGGGATATATGTTTTAGGAGCATGTGTAAGTGACAAAGATCCCCTAGGCGAATTTAGAATGTTGTTAAGGTAAAAACCTCAAAGTACAGTTGCATCTGTGGCTCCTACATCCTTTTTTTTTTTAATAGTGTTTGTTTATAGAAAGCATTTTAAATTTGTAAACTTCTCCAAATCCCAAAGGGATACAGAAAACAAAGACAGCCGGACAACAAGTCCGTAATCCAGTACTCATACAAGGATCCCTAAGCGGGAGATACATCAGAATAAACCAATGGCATTATGTTACTAAACAAATAAGCAGTCCCATGTTACATCACGGCATAGTTACTAGTACAGGACAAGACAACCATTCACACACACACACACTCATTCATCCTGGAGTCCCAGAGCCCTGCACATAAAATCAGATAGTACCCTGCGCACATAACCAAAGGCCCCAAATCTGATCAAACCTATCAGGAGTCCCCCTGGCTGCAAAAGTGAGTTTGTACATCTGCAGGTCAGCGTTTATCAGTTGGATCCAGGATCCAAGGGTGGGGTTCATTGCATTGGCAACTTCCTTCCATATTTGGTAGGAACTATTTCTGTCACCAATCGCAACAGACAGACTATAGGAAAGAGTATCCCCGGGAGCCCCAGCTTTGAGGAGATAAAATCACAAATCTCACTCCAGTACCGCCGCATAACAGGACAAGTCCATACCATATGATATAAATATCCTCTCAGCTCTCCACACCTGGTACAAGAGGGGTTTGAGAGCCTACGCATATGATGCAGACGCACTGGAGTGAGAGAAACCCTGTGTACCCACTTAAGTTGAATGAGCTGGTCACGGGCGCTTATTACCGTGTTCTTCCAGACAGAGCTCAGTTCCTCCAGGTGAGACGCCTCCAGATCCGGGATATCAACCCTACAATGCTTGAAGGAGCGACAGAGCGGCGAATCCTGCATTTTCATAATTTCAACATAGAATGATGAAATAGGTTTATATGGTTGTTTCAACCGAGCCACAGATTCAATGGGGCCACATTTCAAACAGGATAAGGATTTAAATTGGGCCTCACAGGCGTGCCTCAGCTAGAGGAACTGATAGAAACATGTATGAGGCAATTTGTATTCCCTGCAAAGGCTCTCAAATGAGCAGAAGACCCCATCCACATACAATTGAGTAAGGTACTTCGAAACCCTTTGAGGCCAAAGTTCATAGTCAGGTAAGTGAAACAGTTCTTGCAGATGCTTGTTGCGCCACAAGGGTATATACAGGGACCAAGTATCCTGCCCCTCACTCTCAGTGTGCGTCACCACAAACTGCTTCCAAGCCATCACCACTGTAGCCATCGCTTCAGTGTAATGCAAGAATGAAGTCGCTCCTCCCCGATATACCAATTTGGCTAATGCCTCATAAGAGCCCACTAGAGCCGCCTCTAATACCACTGCAGGATTATTGGCATCTGCCCTGATCCACCAAGAGGCATACACTAATTGGCAGCAATATAGTACAAATACATTTCTGGTAGTCTCAACCCCCCTTGATTATATAAGACTTTCAAAGATTTCCTAGCAATGCGAGGGGACTGGTGTTTTCGAAGTGGATATGGGGGATCTTTGTAGGAGCTGCTCTGTAAAGATATAGAAGTTTCGGTAACAAAGCCATTTTTATCATATTGGTTCTACCTATTAATGTCAGTGTCAAATTTTCCCAAGCTTCCAGTTTACGGGTAATATACTCCATAGTGGGGACTACATTGAGCCGATACAACTGTGTGTGATCTCTGTGTACCTTGATCCCCAAATAGACAAAACAGTCAACTACCTTCAAACGTGACAGGGGCGTTATATCTGCGGGATCCATCTCATCTACTAAGCAGAGACTAGATTTACTCCAATTAACCCGAAGGCCTGAGTATTTCCCAAGCCATCTATGGTATCCAAAAGTGCTTCCAAGGAGGGACCTGTATCAGCCAGGTACACCAGTAGGTCATCAGCATAAAGCAAAATCTTTTCCTGTATTCCCGCTATAGACCATCCCTCAATCAGTCCCGATCCATTAACTAATTGAGTAAGGGGTTCCATAACTAGGGCAAATAACATAGGTGATAAGGGACACCCCTGACTAGTACCTCTATGAAGGCGCGACAGGTACCCATTAACCCTAACCCTTTCCATAGGGGCCTGGTATAGTAATTGTACCCATCTTATGAAAGACTGGGGGAAGCCCAGACAGCATAATGTCTCCCACATAAAATTCCATTCAACCGAGTCTAATGACTTTTCATTATCGAGGGAAGCGATTGCTCGGGATCCCGCGTTACATCCCTAAGAAGTCTAGCGAGAAGTTTAGCTAGGATTTTTGCATCCACATTCAAAAGGGAGATTGGTCTATAGGAGCTGCACTGATCCGGAGGTTTCCCAGGTTTGTGGATTACCACAATAGTCACCTCTATGAATGACGGGGGCAGTCTGTTGCACTCAAAGGCGTAGTTAAAGATTTTCAACAACCGCGCAATTTGTCCACATCTGCTTTGTACCATTCTAACGGGAACCCATCCAGACCAGGAGACTTCCCCACCATCATGCTTTCTATCGCTGCCCTGACTTCCCCTACCTCAATGGGGCTCCTACATCCTTACCTATAATTGGCATGAAATATTTGGCCAATTTAAAAATATGAAGACAAACTGGTCTTAGAGACACGATTTTATACAGGAAAGCCATTTGGTGTTTTCCCTCGAGGATATTGTTCGTGCATAATTCAGCTGAATAAGACAAGTAGTGACTCTGATAGTTTCTGACAATTGGTTTATCAACCAAAATTAAAATTGCGTTTATCAACCAAAAACACAGATATCTGGTGATTGTGTAGAGATTTGAAACTCCGACCCAGGATGCAGGGAATGAAGTGGCCAATGTACCCTGATCAAGTCCTGATCAAGTACTGATGCTATTTGTTTTATTCTTACCTCCTGAGTGAGAAAAAATAAGTAAGCAACACAATGTCCGGTCACGACTAAGGAGGTCACTCCTTACATCCTTTGACTCACATGTATACATGGATGCCATAGGAGTCTGTAGAAGAGTTTCTGACAAATTTAAAGCTAAAAGTCAGATAGCTGCAGGATTTGAGTCATTATTTCCCACGATTAGTAGTAAAAAAAAAAGTAGATTGGATTAACATCTCTATTGTCATCAACAGAGATTTGTGAATTACACCTGTGATGCTGTGGAGGGAATGGCGGAACAACTGAGCTCTTTTTCCGGTGATGACTACAGAACCGACTGGTCCTTGACAGCAGAAAAAGGAGGGTCTACAAGATCGTTGGAAGTTCCTGCTGCATCTACATTCCCAACACTGCCCCTGATGAAAAGATCACCAAGAATCAGAAGAAACTGATGGACTTTATCAAATGAACTGACGGGAAAAATTCTGAAATTAATCACATCATGGCCTGAACAATGTTTTTGGAACTGGTTCAGCGACTACAATGTTTTTAGCATTTGGTTTTAACAGGCTGTTATATAGTTCTCCATTTTAGGAAAATTGTTTTTAAAAATGTTTAATACATCCATGCCAACACTATGTATATGTGCTGTGCCCCTGTCAAAGAAAAAGATTATTCCATCCCGAAGTAAATAAAACCTTGTTGATGGTTGCGGGGTAAATAGGACAAGGTGAAGGAAAACCCGAAAGGGAGTTGAGGGGACCTGGTGAAGCAATAAGGAAAGTCCAGCTCTTCACTGTTTAGGGTGTTGGGAGAGTACCTCACTTTGCCTGTTCACCTTTGGTCCTGACAAAAGGAGGGATTTGTGAGAGATAGGTTTTATTTCTCTATATATAATGTGAACATTCTGTAGTACACAAACCAGAGGTGTGAGCTTCATGTGCATTTATTTTTCTTAAAGGGATTCTGTCACCAGGTTTCACCCCTGTCAGCTAAACATATGCTGATGTTCAGGGCCTCATCAGGATTCCTAATGTGGGCTTCTAAATGTGATCCGTAGCCTTATTTTGCTGAAAAACAGGTTTTACTAACCTGTCACTCAAAGAAATAAGGTGCCCAAGGGGATGTCAAGGGATGCTAGGTGCCGGCCGCACCCACCGCCGTTCGTGCCCAGACTTCTGCACCGCCTCCTAATCCTCTGTGCCGCCTCTCGCTCTCCCTCCCTCCCCCCTCCTCCTGCTGTAAGATATCGCGCGTGCGCACAGGGCTCTGAGAGGCTGGCGCCAGAGTGCAGGTCATACCTGGGTTGAGCAAAGTGCCGGCGCATGCGCACTTCGCTTTAAGACGCCAAATCGAGAAGTCCACACGGGCGCATCAGGCAGAGCCCTGTGCGCATGCGCGAGATCTTACAGCAGGAGGAGGAGGGAGGAGGGGGGATGGAGGGAGAGCGAGAGGTGGCACAGAGGATTAGGAGGCGGTGCAGAAGTCTGGAAAGGCGGCGCTGGGCACGAACGGCGGTGGGTGCGGCCTGCACCTTGCATCCCTTGACATCCCCTTGGGCACCTTATTTCTTTGAGTGACAGGTTAGTAAAACCTGTTTTTTAGCAAAATAAGGCTACGGATCACATTTAGAAACCCACATTAGGAATCCTGATGAGGCCCTGAACATCAGCATATGTTTAGCTGACAGGGGTGAAACCTGGTGACAGAATCCCTTTAAGGTCATGGGGGGAGGGGGAGTTAGGTTGCCATTTTTGAATGTGCCAATGAAACTCAGGGATAAAATTAGCAAACTACTCCCATTTTGTCAAGAAGCCAATAGTCTTTTCTTAAGGAACACACCTTTTGTGATGTCATGTCTGCTATTTAAGTGAATGTATTTTGAATAAAGCTCTCTTGCTTTCTTGCACAGGGGGATGAGATGATCTTTCCATGAAACCAACTTGTGTGTCTGGTCTCATTATGAAAGCAGTATGGCACGTGCATACTTATACTTATAATTGATTTGGCACCACACAAAGAAGATGAAAATCGCTTGAATTGAGATAACACCCTTTAAGGCAGTGGTGGTTAATATTATATGGGTACTAGGTTGTACTATATTTTGGACACTGTATGGCACTCTTATGAAAACACTGTATGGTACTGTTTATTGCAGGGATGGGGAACCTCCTGGCCGTATGTGGCCCACGCGATCATCTCATGTGGCCCCCGGACCACTGCCAGAGCACATGCACGGGCTGTACTCACCTTCCCTGGTCTTCTTCCAGCCCCGCTCTGTGTCCTGACACGTACAGTGTCAGGACGCAGTGTACCTAGATGCGCACTATGACCTGACACTGTGCTCTGTCAGGTCACAGTACAGCGCGGTGGGAAGAAGACCAGGGAGGGTGAGTGAATCTGTCAAGTGGTAGCACCGTGCAGAGCTGGAGAGGTAAGTTTATTTATTTTAAAAAATTTCTGATCTGGGGTCTGATTGGATGCTGGGGGGATCTGATACAGGTTTGATCTGAGGCTGGGGGGGTTTGATGGGAATCTGATCTGAGGCTGGAGGGGTCTGATGGGAGTCTGATCTAAGGCTGGGGAGGGTCTGATGAGGGTCCAGTATGCGGCTGGAGGGTCTGATCTGGGGCCGGGGGTCAGATCTGAGGCTGTGGGGTTTGATGGGGGTATGATCTGAAGCTGGGGGGTCTGATCTAAGGCTGGAGGATGTGATGGGGGTCTGATCTGAAGCTGTGATGTCTTATGGGGGTCTGATCTGAGGCTGGGGGGGCTAATGGAGGTGGGGGGCATCTGAGGCTGAGAAAGGGACAAAGGCAGGGATAGTGGCAGGGAGAGCAAAAGCTGGGTGAACCCCTCTCTGGACCCCCCTGGGATTAGCTTGGCTGCCATTAATGCCAAATAAAGAACTAAATACATAACATTCTGACCCTAAAAATTAGACTGCTATCTGTGGTCAAAATGGCACCTGTACTATTTGGAATATACACTCACCTAAAGAATTATTAGAAACACCTGTTCTATTTCTCATTAATGCAATTATCTAGTTAACCAATCACATGGCAGTTGCTTCAATGCATTTAGGGGGGTGGTCCTGGTCAAGACAATCTCCTGAACTCCAAACTGAATGTCAGAATGGGAAAGAAAGGTGATTTAAGCAATTTTGAGCGTGGCATGGTTGTTGGTGCCAGACGGGCCGGTCTGAGTATTTCACAATCTGCTCAGTTACTGGGATTTTCACGCACAACTATTTCTAGGGTTTACAAAGAATGGTGTGAAAAGGGAAAAGCATCCAGTATGCGGCAGTCCTGTGGGCAAAAATGCCTTGTGGATGCTAGAGGTCAGAGGAGAATGGGCCGACTGATTCAAGCTGATAGAAGAGCAACGTTGACTGAAATAACCACTCGTTACAACCGAGGTATGCAGCAAAGCATTTGTGAAGCCACAACACGCACAACCTTGAGGCGGATGGGCTACAACAGCAGAAGACCCACCGGGTACCACTCATCTCCACTACAAATAGGAATAAGAGGCTACAATTTGCACGAGCTCACCAAATTGGACTGTTGAAGACTGGAAAAATGTTGCCTGGTCTGATGAGTCTCGATTTCTGTTGAGACATTCAAATGGTAGAGTCCGAATTTGGCGTAAACAGAATGAGAACATGTATCCATCCTCTGATGGCTACTTCCAGCAGGATAATGCACCATGTCACAAAGCTCGAATCATTTCAAATTGGTTTCTTGAACATGACAATGAGTTCACTGTACTAAAATGGCCCCCACAGTCACCAGATCTCAACCCAATAGAGCATCTTTGGGATATGGTGGAACGGGAGCTTCGTGCCCTAGATGTGCATCCCTCAAATCTCCATCAACTGCAAGATGCTATCCTATCAATATGGGCCAACATTTCTAAAGAATGCTATCAGCACCTTGTTGAATCAATGCCACGTAGAATTAAGGCAGTTCTGAAGGCAAAAGGGGGTCCAACACCGTATTAGTATGGTGTATCTAATAATTCTTTAGGTGAGTGTATATTGCAGGCACCATTTTGTATTGCAAAAATACAGCGTTCAAGATTTTTTTAATTGAATTTTTAAGTTGCAAATTTTGTATGGCCCGCGAACGATGTTACAAATATCCAAATAGCCCTCGGCAGCAAAAAGGTTCCCCACCCCTGGTTTATTGCCACTATACAATGCTGTACTTTGGACACTATGTGGCACAGTTATGTGGACATTGTTATCTGGGCAAGTTTAACATGTATTGATCGTTTTTCCAGTTAGAAGATAGATTAAAAATAAAGTTCTGAGTATTAACAGTATTCCGGTTATTTCTACACGGCCAAAGTTCCACTTCTTTTCAAGGGGCCCTGCGGGGTATGAGGTCACCGTTCTCATGACCAGTGGGGATCCCAGAAGTAGGACACCCACCAATCTAATAGTTATTTACATTCTGTTGAACAATGAATATGACTGGCTAATGGTCAAGCAGGAGGTATATTACATATAATCAAGACTTTTAAGGGCACATGCCAGCTGGATCAACCCTGTCACATTATATGGTTGATCATGCTGACAAAAAGATACCTGTCTTGTGGAAATTGGTTACTGTGTTCCCAAGAAAAAAAAGACTTTTATACTTTATGCATATGAGGGCGTCAGTGCACAGGGGGGAGGAGCCTAGCGCCTTAGCGCTATGCGGTTTTCCACTGCTGGCGATGGCCCTTGGTGCACTGAAACCCTCATCTGCATTAAGAATGAAACTCTTTTTTCTCAGGAACACCATAACCAATTTTCACAAGACAAGTATCATTTAATCAGCAGGATTAACGTCCTATTTCATTGATCACCACTGTTAATAAAATATTAGCCAAGATTTTGGCAACTAGACTTAGGAGTGTGATTTCGGTGCTTGTTCATAAGGATCAATCGGGGTTCATGTCAGGGAAAACCATGACAGAGAATATTATGAGATATTTTGTGAATACCCAGTTTGAACCCACAAATTGCGGAGAACGGTTGATTGTAACTATAGATGCCTCAAAGGCTTTTGACACGGCTTTTGATCAACACAATGAAGAAAATGGGATTCGGTGAACATTTTGTTACATGGGTAAAGCTTTTGTATACTGAAATTTCCGCAAGGGTGATAGTAAATGGAGAACACTCCGGTAGCATACCAGTTGGCAGAGGGGTTAGACAGGGATGTCCCCTTTCCCCTCTGCTATTTGCTATAGCTATTGAGCCACTTGCGGACATGATTAGGCAGGACCCGGGAATTGTGGGGTTTAGATATTGTACCCATGAGGAAAAAATCGCCTTATATGCGGATGACATTATGTTATTTGTGGGTTCACATGGATCACTCATCAGGATTTTTCAAGTATTTGAGCAATATGGTAAATATGCGGGACTCAGTATAAACTGGTCTAAATCAGCTTGTATCCCGATTGACCCTCTGAACAACTTTAGACCGGGACTGTTGGAAATCAAGAAGATTAATGAACCTGTCAAATATCTGGGAATTCAGATTATCCCGGATCCCAATGATTATGCCCGACTGAATGTGATTCCGAAAATTCAGGAATTTAGGAACAAAATAGAGGTATGGAAAATATTGTACATGTCGATGGCGGGACGCATTTCATTGGTGAAGATGTGTTTACTACCTGCCCTGAATTATATTCTGTGGAACTCGCCAGTGATAATCCCTAAAAGATATTTTAAAATAATAGCTAGTTTACTAACGGATTTAATATGGTGAGGGAAAAAACCGAGGATAAAGGCACAGATACTGTGTATCCAGGAGAAGGAGGGTGGACTATCTGTACCAGACTTGGAACTCTATTTCATTTCTGGGACTATAAAAAATATCATAACATGGAGTAACGCAAAGTTATAAGAACATAATAGCAGGGATAAACAAAAGACTGGAAAAATTTTATATCTTACAAATTATGGAAACAGGTATTCTGGCCCAACAGGGATGTAAATATACACCTTTGATTGTGTCGCTGGCTAAAAGTTGGAAGATGGCAAAAGAACTATGGTCCCAAACTGGTTTTCATGTTGACACCATATTATGGGACAATATTAGCCTCACAGAATTAAAGTTAATTGAACAGAAGATCTTGTGGAAATACGGTATATATAATTTAGGCCAGGTTTGGGAAGAAGGGGACATAATCTCCTATGAAGAGTTAAAAAGGAAATACCAACTGAAAAATATAGAGTTGAGGTTTTATTACTTACAACTAAAACAAGCACTGTATAAGATGATAGGGAAAGGCACACAAATAACTAGTCTACCGCAGCCTCTGGATAATATCACTAAGTTAACACTTGGCAAGAAACTGGTATCAAGAATATACCAATGTCTGTCGTACCAAAAGAACAACAGAAGAGCAGTTGAAAATCTGATGCATAAATAGCAGAGTCCTTGAACCCCCTTAAGGGAAGATTTTTGGGATTCGGCTATACAGGCAAAGAACAGGGTCTCAAGGAACTTCTCCGATAGAATAACCCAATTTAATATATTGTATCGACTTTACTACTCTCCCAAGAAGTTAATGAAGTGTTGTAAAAATAAAGTTTTTACCTGTCAAAAATGTGGAGAGATAGGAGTGGACGATATACATATATTATGGACATGTGTAAAAATTCAAGACTATTGGGTAAAGATTATTGAAAAAATAGAGGAATACCATCAGTTCATAGTGCCTAGGCACTTCGAGGAATGTATTTTAGGGGTGACGGATGGAGTGGAGGCCCCCCAACATAGAGAGTTAGCAATTAAACTATTGTTTCAAGCTAGGAAATGCTTAGTTGGACACTGGGGGGGGGGGGGGGGGAGTGTTGTTCCCACAGTTAAAGAATGGGGAGAACCTTACTAGGGTGTCGCAGGCCAGAGAGGAATTCCATTTGGTGGGGATTAAGAAAAAACACAGATTTGCCAGGTTATGGCAGAAAGGGTTAAATAAAAACTGAGGGCCATTGGGGGAGGACTGGGCACTTGGGGGGGGGGGCGGGAAGGAGAGAGATGGAAGGAATATGTCTTTTTTTCTTTTTTTAATTATTTTTTAAGTTTGGTTTCTTTTCTTTTGAGCAACCGATATGTCAGGGGTGGGTGGTTGGGGAAATACATGTAATGAAAGAATAAAATGACTGTTGAATAACCATGTAAATTTTGGAAAAACGTAATAAAGATTTATAAAAAAAAATAAAAATAGGCAGGATTAACCCTACAGGCAATATATCTTTGTTTAATAGGTTTGGACCTGCTGACAGGTGCAGTTTAAAAGGGTTTTCTAGAACTGTGATATTGATGGTCCAGCCTTAAAGGGGTTGTATCATCTCAGACATTGGAGGCATATCGCTAGGCTATTCTCAGCAGTCCCAGCGCGAGTTGCACCTTCCTTCACTAAAGATAGTGAATACCCCAATGTCTGAGATGACTCAACCCCTTTAAATAACAGGTACAGCAACTACAAATTGTGCCTGGTACAATGAAAAGGACGCCAACCTTTCAGTCAGATGAATAGTGATGGTGTCAACAAATGGAACCTAACAAATCTGAAATTGATGGCCTATTCAAAGGATTGTCCGTCACTCTAAAAATCCTAAAAAACTCCTTTAAGGCTGAATATTGCCCAATCTACTATTATAAGTTATAATGTTACGGCCTGTACTTCTCTGTCATCGTCAGAGCTTCTTCCATGTAAATCCATACATGAAGAGGAGCTGAATGTACATGCCCTTGGGTACAGTGCGGTATTATTTTCAACTGCTTCAACTATTCCGTAATTTATTCATCAAACCACTGAATGCCAACTGTGCTGTCCTGGGCCGGGAGTAAAATGGCTGGCTTTCCCAGCAGCTGCATGCTTTCTATAAACTCAGTGATAGTCCCAAAAACTGTGTACCTCCCTCGCTATCACAAGTACAGGTGTCTGCCATATTGCTCAGGTGCAAACACCAGGACATACTGTATATGGCGCCAAGATCCAGATCCTTGCATAATTACTTTCTCATCATCATACGTCCTGGGTTTATGGATGAAATCACACTGGAACCGTAGCTGCTGTTACATTCTGTCCAGGGCTCAGCTCTAATTTTATCAAAGATCCTTACAGATGATTAGAGAATACTGTATAATAATGGGTTCTGGTTGGACCGCGCTGCCTCAAAAAGTCCCAGAGGAAAATTCATCAAGTCAGAGCCATTCGAACTGATGGACATGGGTAAAACATCGAAAAGCACCCGAAGCCTCCTTCACTCCTTTACGTGCTTCTGTGGGAAAACCAAAGGTCGCAGCAATAGTGAAGCACTGTCACCCAGGGTCAAATACAAAAGGGGTTTATTATACTCACGATGTTTCAATAGAATAAAAGCAGTGTATACAGAGATCAAACACCCGACCCGGGTTTTGCTCCAAGCTTCGTCAGGGGCGTCTGCTCAACCGGTTTGGGGAGGTCTTTTAAATACATACAGTGCTGCCCATAATTATTCATGCCCCTGGCAAATTTTGACTTAAAGTTACTTTTATTCAACCAGCAAGTAATTTTTTGAAGGGAAATGACATAGGTGTCTACCAAAAGATAATAAGACGATGTACAAGAGGCATTATTGTGGAAAAAAACATTTCTCAGCTTTTATTTACATTTGAGCAAAAAGTGTCCAGTCCAAAATTATTCATACCCTTCACAAACTGTCACAGTCTGTGGGAAAATCAAAAGTTCTATACCATTTCAAATAGTCCAAGCCTGTTCTAAAGCATCCTAATTACCCTGATTAATTGGGAACAGCTGTTTTAATCAACTCAACAGGTGAAAACAGCAGCTCTCTGCAGTTGGTTTGTGGACAGTCATGGCTCAGACAAAGGAGCTCAGTGAGGACCTGCGGCTGCGCATTGTGGCTGCTCACAAGTCTGGAACGGGCTACAAGACCATTTCTAAATGTTTTCAAGTTCCAGTGGCTACAGTGCAAAGTATTATTAAAAAATACAAGATGTTCCGCACTGTGGAAAATCTCAGAGGACATGGTCGAAAGCCAAAAGTGACACCAGTGTTGGCCAGGAGGATAGTTAGAGAGGTGAAAAAGATTCCAAGGATCACCACCAAAGCCATCCTGGTGAATCTGGGCTCTGCTGGTGGCAATGTCTCAAGGCAGACAATCCAACGGACACTGCACACTGCTGGGTTCCACGGATGCAGACCAAGGAGGAAGCCACTTCTCCAGATAAGGCACACAAAAGCTCGCTTGGCCTTTGCAAAAGCTCATCTGGACAAAGAAGAAGACTTCTGGTCTTCTGTGGTATGGTCAGATGAAACAAAAATTTAATTGTTTGGTCACAATGATGTTTCCTTCATTTGGCTAAAAAAAGAAGCCTTCAACCCAAAGAACACCATCCCACTGTCAAACATGGTGGAGGAACCTAATGCTTTGGGGGTGTTTTTCAGCCAATGGACCAGGAAACCTAATCACAGTAACGGCACCATGAAAAAAGAGCAATACATGAGGATTCTCAACGACAACATCAGTCTGCAGAGAAACTTGGCTTTGGGCACCAGTGGATATTTCCTCATGACAATGACACAAAACACACAGCAAAAGTGGTGAAGAAATAGTTAGCAGACAACAACATTAACGTTCGGAGTGGCCCAAGCCAGAGTTCAGACCCTTTGGTTGCAATGTATCCATGGTGAAGATCCATTCGACTTCTCGCTTATTAATTTGCGATATTGTATGATCCCCCCGCGCAATATGGCTTTTACCACTTCCACTCCTGTAAATTGCAAACCACCTTCGATCCCTCTAATGTGCCTTTTTAAAAGTGCATTGAGACACTATGTGTCTCCAATCCCTTTTTAATGTTCCTGAGTGTTCCTGGATCCTAGTCTTGAGCTTTCTCATTGTTTGACCCTACATATTGGAGGCCGCACGGGCACTCCAACTTGTGGACCACTCCAACGCTCTCACAGGTAATTTGCCCTTTAATCTTAAAATCTGTGTTTCTCTTATTCGAATGCACACTCTGTATGTCCCTTTTTCTGTTCTCTTTTTTCCTATTTTTATATGGGAGGCAAAATCCATACCATGTGAACTTATGCCCTCTTTTCTTTACACCCTTGTCAGAATAGCGCTATGGACCAGATGTGTGTGAAGATTAGGAGCTTTTTTATATACCACATCAGGTTGTTCTGGATCTCCTTACCCAAAATGGGATCATTCTTTAGCACTGCCCAATTCTTCCTTATAGCATTTTTAATAAAACCAGCATGGATATTATATTGGGTGAGGAAAGTAAAACGAAAACCCTTCACTTTTTTTACACCGTCCCTCTTATATTGTTCCCTGCTCTTCTATCTCTTTACCGCTGTCACGGATGGTGTTGCAGAAAACTGGAAGTTATAATAAACATTTGGACTGACTTGATGCAAACTAAGGAACATATGGGTGAGCCCTATAAAACCCCTAGAGCTCTCCCTGACTGCTATGCCCCATGCCAAAGATCTTATGATAGATGATTGCATGCCCTCGTACCTAGACTGTGTGACACCTGAAAACCCTATAATAGTGAGGGGACACGACCACCGGCTCCCTGCACTTAATACGGAGGGAGTCAGGGTCACCTAGAATCAAGCCAGCACGGAAACACAAATAAAGGAAAAAGACTTATCTGAGGAACCAGCAGTTGCAGCCTCTAGCAGTGAACACAATCCAGGAAGTAGTATAAACCGCAAAGTGAGGCAGTATGGGAGGGAATATAAAGAGAGGCAATCAGTGTAAATAGATGACAACTGGGAGAAGGAAAAGAGATGACAAAGTGAAACCAAAACAAAGAACATCATGCAAGAGGTACAGAAGATTGTCTGCCAGAGATTCTCAGAGAGCTGGCGGTGACAACCGCATTTAATTAGCTCCTCTCTCCGGTACCCCTTTTCCTGAAAACGCTCATTTATAACTTCACTTTGTTCCCTATAATCTTCCAACTTAGTACAATTCCTGAATATTCTCTTGATTTGCCCTTAAATAATTGGAATCTTCATTTACCAGCACCATTAGTGATACTTCTATAAATTTTCTTGATTTAACAATATTTATTGAGGATAATACAGGGCTCCAGACTAACAAAAAATTCATCAAGGGCCATGGCTTCTAACCTGAAAAATTTAGGAGCCAAATTAAATTTTTAGTTGCCAAATTTAAAATACATATAATTACGGTATAATTAAAAAAGAACAAAAAAAAAAAACACGTCTACTAGGGTTCTCACGATACCCAAATTTTGACTTGATTTCGATACCATAAAAAAGTATTGCGATACTCGATATCATGTGAAAAAAATCAAACACCAAAAAAGCCACGTGCATTCCACATTTTATGGAACGCCTAGACCATAATAGAACAGTCCGATCCTAATTTTTGTCGGGACAAGGTGACAAAAAATGGCAAATTGAAAGTTTTTTAGTTTTTTTCTGTTACCGCGTTCACAGCATAGGAGATATTTTTTAATATTTTAATAGTTCACACTTTTCGGGCGTGGCCAAATGTAATATTTAATTTTTGTTTATATATTTTATATGTAAAATTGGCAAGGGGGTGATTTAAACTTAATATTTTGGTGTTTGTTTTTTTTTTACTTTTTATTTAATAACTATTACCCCCTCAGGGGGCTAGAAACCTGGGATCTTTTTCATCCCTTGTCCTATTCACCCTGATAGAGCTCTATCAGGGTGAATAGGACTTTACACTCTCCCGCTGCTCGCGCATAGGTGCACACAGCAGCAGGAAGGTGACCATGGCAGCCAGGGGCTTCAGTAGCGTCCTGGCTGCCATGGTAACCGATCGGAGCCCCAGGCTTACACTGCTGGGGCTCCGATCGGAAATGCCACTGCCACCAATAAGGAGGGACCCTGTGGCCACTGCCACCAATGATTATAATAGTTTATAATACTGGGGATGGGGGGGGGGGCGCACTAAGGGGTTAATAGCGGCGGATCACAGCACGCAGTCATAGAGGCTGGGTGAAGGGAATGGGATATGGCCGGCACCCGCAGCCTGCGTTTGTATTCAGGCATAAACTATATTCATTGGTGGTGCAGTGGCCACAGTCCCCTCCTCCCTGCTATCAGTCCATTGGTGGCAGCGGCAAGCACAGGGGGGCAGGACTGCCTCCTTTCTCCCCTGTGCTGTTGAGGAGAACATGGCACGCGCTGACAGCAGCGTGTCCCATGGTCAGTTCAACTTGTCTGTGTAAAAGAGGCAGAGTAGTGGAGGGTCTAGGCGCAAATGGTGACAAGACTACAAAGTCTTGTCGCCATTTAGCAATTCAAAGGTCGCATTGGCGACCATTTTGGTCGCCATCTGGAGCCCCTGTGATATGTTTAAAACCAAACCTTCTTTAAAGAGACTGAAGTAAACGGCTATATAGATACAACCAGTTGTCATTAGTAGGCCCTGGTTGAAAAACATACCGAAAGGGCAAATTAAGAGAATATACAGGAATTGTACTAAATTGGAAGATTATAGGGAACAAAGTGAAGTTATAAATGAGCGGTACCGGAGAGAGGAGCTAATTAAATGCAGTAAAGAGATAGAAGAGCAGGGAACAATAAAGAAGGACAGTGTGAAAAAAGAGAAAGATTTTCGTTTTATTTCCTCACCCAAGATAACATGCTGGTTTTGATAAAAATTGCCATAAGGAAGAATTGGGCAGTGCTAAAGAATGATCCCATTTTGGGTAAGGAGATCCCAGAACAACTGATGTGGTATATAAAAAAAGCTCCTAATCTTCGCACACATCTGGTCCATAGCGCTATTCCTGACAAGGGTGTAAAGAAAAGAGGGCATAAGTTCACATGGTGTTGATTTTTGCCTCCCATGCAAAAATAGAAAAAAGAGAATAGAAAAAGGGACATACAGAGTGTGCATTCGAATAAGAGGAAACACAGATTTTAAGATTAAAGGGGAAATTACCTGTGAGAGCGTTGGAGTGGTCTACATGTTGGAGTGCCCGTGCGGCCTCCAATATGTAGGTCGAACATGAAAAGCTCAAGACTAGGATCCAGGAACACATCAGGAACATAAAAAGGGATTGGAGACACATAGTGTCTCAATGCACTTAAAAAGGCACATCATAAGGATCGATGTGGTTTGCAATTTACAGGAGTGGACAGTGGTAAAGCACATTGGCGCGGGGGAAATACAATATCGCAAATTAATAAGCGAGAATTCGAATGGATCTTTACCATGGATACGTTGCAACCAAAGGGGTATGAACGTGGGATTTGATCTACAGCCGTGCCTGGTATGAGATAAATGATTGTCAGTTGTACAAACCGGATTCCAAAAAAGTTGGGACACTATATAAATCGTGAATAAAAACTGAATGCAATGATGTGGAGGGCCAACTTCTAATATTTTATTCAGAATAGAACATAAATCACGAACAAAAGTTTAAACTGAGAAAAATGTACCATTTTAAGGGAAAAAATATGTTGAATCAGAATTTCATGGTGTCAAAAAATCCCCAAAAAGTTGGGACAAGGCCATTTTCACCACTGTGTGGCATCTCCCCTTCTTCTTACAACACTCAACAGACGTCTGGGGACCGAGGAGAACAGTTTCTCAAGTTTAGAAATAGGAATGCTCTCCCATTCTTGTCTAATACAGGCCTCTAACTGTTCAATCGTCTTGGGCCTTCTTTGTTGCACCTTCCTCTTTATGATGCGCCAAATGTTCTCTATAGGTGAAAGATCTGGACTGCAGACTGGCCATTTCAGTACCCGGATCCTTCTCCTACGCAGCCATGATGTTGTGATTGATGCAGAATGTGGTCTGGCATTATCTTGTTGAAAAATGCAGGGTCTTCCCTGAAAGAGATGACGTCTGGATGGGAGCATATGTTGTTCTAGAACCTGAATATATTTTTCTGCATTGATGGTGCCTTTCCAGACATGCAAGCTGCCCATGCCACACGCACTCATGCAACCCCATACCATCAGAGATGCAGGCTTCTGAACTGAGCGTTGATAACAACTTGGGTTGTCCTTGTCCTCTTTGGTCCGGATGACATGGAATCCCAGATTTCCAAAAAGAACTTCGAATCGTGACTCGTCTGACCACAGAACAGTCTTCCATTTTGCCAAACTCCATTTTAAATGATCCCTGGCCCAGTGAAAACGCCTGAGCTTGTGGATCTTGCTTAGAAATGGCTTCTTCTTTGCACTGTAGAGTTTCAGATGGCGACGGCGGATGGCACGGTGGATTGTGTTCACTGACAATGGTTTCTGGAAGTATTCCTGAGCCCATTCTGTGATTTCCTTTACAGTAGCATTCCTGTTTGTGGTGCAGTGTCGTTTAAGGGCCCGGAGATCACGGGCATCCAGTATGGTTTTACGGCCTTGACCCTTACGCACAGAGATTGTTCCAGATTCTCTGAATCTTCGGATGATGTTATGCACAGTTGATAATGATAGATGCAAAGTCTTTGCAATTTTTCGCTGGGTAACACCTTTCTGATATTGCTCCACTATCTTTCTGCGCAACATTGTGGGAATTGGTGATCCTCTACCCATCTTGGCTTCTGAGAGACACTGCCACTCTGAGAAGCTCTTTTTATACCCAATCATGTTGCCAATTGACCTAATTAGTGTTAATTGGTCTTCCAGCTCTTCGTTATGCTCAAATTTACTTTTTCCAGCCTCTTATTGCTACTTGTCCCAACTTTTTGGGGATTTGTTGACACCGTGAAATTTTGAATCAACGTATTTTTCCTTTAAAATTATACATTTACTCGGATTAAACGTTTGATCTGTCATCTACGTTCTATTACAAATAAAATATTGACATTTGCCATCTCCACATCATTGCATTCAGTTTTTATTCACAATTTGTTTAGTGTCCCAACTTTTTTGGAATCCGGTTTGTAGTAAGGACCTTCTATGGAAGGAGGTGTGGTTTGTGATAGGTGTAGATCCATCAGGTGAGAGGGGTCATGTGAGGGATGACGTAGGGTTGTGTATTTTGTAAATGAAGGGGAACCACGGGAGGGAGGAGATTGTGTACATATTAAAAAAGAGGATAAGATTATGAAAAGAGGAATCCTGTTAAAGATTTATACAGTTGTGTTCAAAATAATAGCAGTAAGACATTACTAACCTGATCAATCACTGTTTTTGGTAGAAATTATATTTCTACATGGAAAATAATTTACTAGCAGGTGTAGTAGAGTAATGGAAACCCAACAGACCCAACAGTCAAGACATGCATGCTGCTGATTCTCTGTAATTCAATCGCTTATTGAAAGGGGCATGTTTAAAATAATAGCAGTGTGGAGTTCAATGTGTCAGGTCATTCATTCTTTGAAAAACAGGTGGCAATTATTGCCCTTATTTAAGGAAGAAAGGCAGCAAATGTTGTACATGCTGATTACAGTGCATTTCTCTCTGAAATTCTGAGGAAAATGGGTCATTCCAAACATTGTTCAGAAGAACAGCGTATCTTGATTAAAAAGTTGATTGGAGAGGGGAAAACATATTAAAAAAATGCAGAAAATGATAGGCTGCTCAGCTAAAATGATCGCAAATGCTTTAAAATGGCAACCAAAACCTTAAAGACGTGGAAGAAAACGAAAAACTACCATGCAAATTGATAGCATAGCCAAAATGGCAAGGACTCAGCCAACAATCAGCTCCATGAAGATCAAAGAAGGTCTAAAGTTACCTGTGAGTACTGTTACAATTAGAAGATGCCTATGTGAAGCCAAGCTATCTGCAAGAAGCCCCCACAAAGTCACGCTGTTGAAAATAAGACATGTGCTGAAGAGGTTACAATCTGCCATAGAGCACATTGACTGGCCTAAAGAGACATTTTCTGGACTGATGAAAGTAAGATTGTTCTTTTTGGGTCTAGTGGCCGGAGACAGTTTGTCAGATGACCTCCAAACACTGAATTCAAGCCACAGTACACTGTGAAGACAGTGAAGCATGGTGTCGCAAGCATCATGATATGGGGATGTTTCTCATACTAAGGCCTCATGCACACGACCGTTCCGTTTTTTGCGGTCCGCAAACTGCAGATCCGCAAAAAACGGAAGCCGTCTGTGTGCCTTTCGCAATTTGCGGAACGGGCGGCCCATTGTAGAAATGCCTAGTCTTGTCCGCAAAACGGACAAGAATAGGACATGTTCTATTTTTTTTGCGGGGCCATGGAACGGAGCAACGGATGCGGACAGCACATGGAGTGCTGTCTGCATCTTTTGCGGACCCATTGAAGTGAATGGGTCCGCATCCGAGCCACCAAAACGGTGGCATGAGGCCTAAGGTGTTGGTCCTATTTATCGCATACTAGGGATCATGGATCAGTTTAATTACACCAGAATACTTGAAGAGGCCATGCTGCCTTATGCGGAAGAGGAAATACCCATTTCAAGGGTATTTCCAACAAGACAACGACCCCAAACACACAAGTAAACGTGCTTGATTGACGTTATGGAGTGGCCAGCCCGATCCCCCGGATCTTAATCCGATAGAAAACTCGTCGGGTATGCACAATTTCTTTCGCCACTGTCTAGAAAGAGCTATAGCTATATAGTCTTCAACACTGAAATTGCAACCCCGAGAAGGAAACGTTGTGGAATCATGGAAATCACAGGAAACAGACATGTTAATATAGGCTACTTTGACATCTGGGGCTGGCTGTTCCAGCAGAGGATGGCAGGAATCGGCCAGACAAAACCAGCTGCATGTTGTGGTTTGTGTCCGGCCAATTCCTGGAACATTTGCCGGGAAGTGGCGGGATCTCTGCCGCACTTCATTATAATCAATGGGGCCCGGCAGGCAGGTGGTAGTATCCGGCAATGTCCAATCCGGAGAACTCCAGCAGACTGTTCTCTGCCAGAGAGCTCTGCCGCTGATGTGAAACTAGCGTAAATGATAAAAAAGGAAATAAAACATTCAAAACATCTTAACTTATTGAGGATCAAATATGAGCACCATGTGCACTAATACATGCACTTACATGTCTTGCCATGCTATCAATGAGATGATTAAAGTGGTTGGCCACTCTAAGTATCAAAAATCCAAAGTGCCCTAGACAATAGCCAAAACCATGAAGTATTTCTATCATGTGACATGTACAGGCTATATCTTATTTTTCTAACCTGTTCACCATGACGCGCTTCCCTGGAGGAGCTGCCTCAGACCAGCTGTAAAGTGAAAGTAAAAATCCCAGCATGCATTGCAGCAAGCATGTTCAGAGGAGCAGTCACATGACATCCAAAGAGACAAGAGCCCCTCAGATAATACCAATAACTCAGTTATCAGTAAATAACTGCTGTACAGACATAGCAATAGGAAGTACGCCTCAGTCCCAGCAGCACACAGGAATATGATGCTAATGTATACAGTGCCTTGCAAAAGTATTCACCCCCCTTGACTTTTTTCGTATTTTTGAGCCTCACAACTTGGAATTAACATGGATTGAGGATTTTCATCATTTAATTTACAGAACATGCCCACAACTTTGAAGATGTTTTTTTATTTTTATTGTGTAGCAGACAACAAATAGGACAAAATAACAGAAAAAGTCAATGTGCATAACTATTCACCCCCCTAAAGTCAGTATTTTGTAGAGCCACCTGCAGCTATCACAGCTCCAAGTCACTTTGGATAAGTGTCTATGAGCTTGACACATCTTACCACTGGGATTTTTGCCCATTCCTCCTTGCAAAACTGCTCCAGCTCCTTCAAGTTGGACGGTTTGTACTTCTGAACAGCAATCTTTAAGGCTACTTTCACACTTGCGTTCGGGGTTCCGCTTGTGAGTTCCGTTTGAAGGCTCTCACAAGCGGCCCCGAACGGATCCGTACTGCCCCAATGCATTCTGAGTGGATGCGGATCCGCTCAGAATGCATCAGTCTGGCACCGTTCTGCCTCCGTTCCGCTCAGCAGGCGGACATCCGAACGCAGCTTGCAGCGTTTTGGTGTCCGCCTGGCCGTGCGGAGCCAAACGGATCCGTCCAGACTTACAATGCAAGTCAATGGGGACGGATCCGTTTGACGTTGACACAATATGGTGCAATTTCAAACGGATCCGTCCCCCATTGACTTTCAATGTAAAGTCAGGAGTCCCTATTAATATACCATCAGATCTGAGTTTTCTCCAATCCGATGGTATATTTTAACTTGAAGCGTCCCCATCACTATGATCCGACAGTATATTCTAACACAGAGGCGTTCCCATGGTGATGGGGACGCTTCAGGTTAGAATATACTAAAAGAACTGTGTACATGACTGCCCCCTGCTGCCTGGCAGGTGCTGCTAGGCAGCAGGGGGCAGACCCCCCCTCCCTCCCCTGTTTTTAACTCATTGGTGGCCAGTGCGGCCCCCCCTCCCCACCCCCTGTTTTTAACTTATTGGTGGCCAGGGCGGCCGCCCCCCCCCCCCTGTTTTTAACTCATTTGTGGCCAGTGCGGCCGGCCCCCCCTCCCTCCCCACCTGTTTTTAACTCATTGGTGGCCAGTGCGGCCGCCCCCCCCCCCTCCCCACCCCGTTTTTAACTCATTGGTGGCCAATGCGGCCGGCCCCCCCTCCCTCCCCCCCGTTTTTAACTCATTGGTGGCCAATGCGGCCGGCCCCCCTGACCCCCCTAATTAAAATGACCGACCCCCCATCATTGGTGGCAGCGGAGAGTTCCGATCGGAGTCCCAGTTTAATCGCTGGGACTTCGATCGGTAACCATGGCAACCAGGACGCTACTGCATTCCTGGCTGCCATGATTACTTAGCAATTTTAGAAGCATTATACTTACCTGCGATGTTTGTGACCGGCCCGGCGCTCCTCCTACTGGTAAGTGAAAGGTCTGTGCGGCGCATTGCTTATAGCACAGACCTTTCACTTACCAGTAGGAGGAGCGCCCTCATTTCACTAATTATGTGACTTCTGAAGGTAATTGGTTGCACCAGAGCTTTTTATGGGCTTCCTAACAACCTTTTCTATTTCTAAACAATAGTTTTATTTATATATTTTTCTCATTTCACTTCACCAACTTAGACTATTGTGTTCTGATCCATCACATAAAATTCAGATTGACAAAACGTTGAATTTAAGGCTGTAATGTAGCAAAATACGAAAAAGTCAAGGGGGGAGAATACTTTTGCAAGGCACTGTACCTGTGCCTAAAAAAAAAAGGGGGGGGGGGCGTGACCAGTCGCCCCAACAAATTTATGTTAATTTTCACCAGTTTTCTAACTCAAATAAAGCCAGAAATCCACGGCAGCTCTGGGCTTTCATAGATTTCTGTTTAGGTGCATGGACCGCCATAGGAGGGGGGCTATTGAGCGGGGGGACAGATCTTTGTTGCACAAGAACTCTGATGAATAAATTTGTACAAATCGATCTGCTCACATAGAGAGGAGCCTCCTGTCTATCATCACACGACTAAGGCTACTTTCACACTAGCGTTAGCAGGATCCGTGCTAACACTAGCCCACGGGTGCTGTCGGAAGTCCGCTCCGGCCCCATTCACATTCACTGATGCCCAGCATGCTGTGTTTTCTGTCCGGCCGCCTCTCGGCTGGTTTGCCGTGCTGCGACCGCATCTCCGACCTGTCCCCATTAAAGTGAATGGGGCCGGAGAGGACTTCCGGAGGCCTCGTGGGCTACTGTTAGCACGGATCACTGTATACAGTGTACAGGGGGTCACGGATCTCTATATGCAGTGGTGGGGGCCACATATCCCCATATACAGAGTGCAGGAAGGAGAGGGCACACAATTATAGATGGTGAGACCAGTGACTGCTGCTATCACTGACCTCAGCCATACTGACAGCTCACAAGGGGTTAAAGCTCCTGAACTGTTGGTCTGGCTGTAACATCATGTCTGTGATAAGAACACAGTGCAGAGGGGCCATAAACAGGTCAGATACTGGGACTGCTCACAGTTTGTGTCCACAGTGCTGCCCTGGCACTGCTACATCCTCACATGTTGACAGGATCCTCTCAGTACAGGGGAAACAGAGGGGGCAGAGCCTGCAGTCAGATTGCAGGAGGGGGCGTGGTGAGAGCAGGACAGGGGGGGGCGTGGTGAGAGCAGGACAGGAGGGGGCGTGGTTAGAGCAGGACAGGAGGGGGCGTGGTGAGAGCAGGACAGGAGGGGGCGTAGTGAGAGCAGGACAGGAGGGGGCGTGGCTGCCAATAGCAGGAAAACCAGGCAGATCTGCTTAAGAAGATATATTAGTAAATCTAATATCTCCCTACTTTCTTTATAGTTTTAATAAGTGCTAACAAAGTCAGGCCAGCCCCTTTAATGGTTGTCTAAGGAATGTTCTGCTACGCTGAATGCATTTGGGCACGCAAATCATCAAGATCCTCTGCTGGCAACTCTCTTTGCAATTGTCGACCAATGATGTCCCAGATGTGCTTGATGGCAGACAAGTCCTGAGATGCTGCAGCCATGGTGGCACATTTAGGCCGCACAGGCTGCTTAGCACGAGTAGCATCAGAAACATGTGGCCTGGCATTGTCCAGTAGAACCATGGTTCCGGGACACCTTGTAGAGACAGCTGTACTACTGGTTCCAGGACCAAATCAATGTAACAGAGAGCTCTTAGTGCACCTCAAATGAAGACTAGAGGGATCTGGCTACCATACAATATGCAACCCCACACCATAATCTGGTGTGATATGCCCGTGTGAAGGCATCTACATAGAGTTGCCCATGAGGTCTCCAGGCCAATCTCTTGCTATCATTGCATCCAAGACAAAAGACTTATTGCTGCAGAGGGCAGACCTCCATTCCAGCCTCCGCTGCCATCTTGCTATGCACCATGATAGCCCTGGAGAGCTGTGGCGTTAGGTCAAAGGAACACCTGTAGCTGGATGTCTGACTCGTAGTCAATGTTGTGCAAATGCCTTCTAATGATTTATGTAGACAATGTTTGCCATCCTAGGCTTAGGATGTGATGATCAATTTCACTTGCAGTACAGAATGGATCACTACGTGCCATTCTTCTAATCAAGACAATCCATCTGTGCACGTCTTGTTGTCATTCCAGTTCATCATTGTTCTTATAACCATCTATCCTAAGGATAGGTCTCAGTATCTGCTCAGTGGTGGACTGACACCCGGGGCCCCCGCCAATGAGCTGTTTGAGAAAGCACCAGCGCTCGCAGTTGCACCACTGCAGCTGATTGGCAGGGGTCCCGGTTATCAGAACGCACTGATCAGATACTGATGACCCATCCTCCTGGAAAACCCTTTTAATTGTAGCCCCAAATAATCTCTGGAGATAGAATTACAGTAGGTCTATGATCTGTCTAAGTTAAAATATAGAAAACTTCTATTGCATTGATTTCCTCCTATACATCCTTATTAATTAGGCTCAGAAGAACAGAGGAAATACTATAGGGGCCGCCTATCCCGTGGAGGTAAATGTTTCCAAAGTAATCTGAGTGATAATTTCCTCCTCAGCTGGTGAACTGTTTATCGGCACATACGGTATTTTCCTATTAACCGACATTAATTAGGCCTCCCGAGTGTGAGTGATATAGCCAGGAACACCCATTCAATTACTGCAATAAATGTATCTTTGTGGAATAAATTAATTACTTACTATCACCTAGCATTAATTAGGCCCCAAGGGAGCGATGAATATAAACTGAAATATAATGACTGGCTTTTTGTCTTACTGTAAAAACCTGGTGTAATATAAACTACATACATTAAGGCTAGGTTCACACCTGAGCGTTTTACAGCGCGTTCCTACGCGATGTAAAACGCTCAACAGGCAAAAACCAATGTTTACCTATGGGCATGGTTCTCACCTGAGCGTTTTACAGTGCGTACGAACGCGCTGTAAAAAACTCTACGCCCCAAGAAGTACAGGAGCTTCTTTGGGGCGTATTGTGGCAGTTTTTCATTGGATGCCTCTGTGGTTAATCACACAAACGCACGTACTACGTGCGTTTCCAAAATACAAAAACGACCCAAAATACGCCTAAAAAACGCCCGATAAAAACGCCTGTAAAAAGCGCTTATCGAATACGCTCAGGTGTGAACCCAGCCTTATACTTGGGCTACATAGTTGGTTCACCATTTTCAGAGAGGTACCAACTTCTAGCATTTCTAGCCTACATTTTTATATCCAGTATAATATCTTATATAAATTGTCTACATGCTGAGTCCCTTTTAACTAAATTACATTACTTATCCTGTACTAATCCTGAATTGCATCCTATACTATACTCCAGAGCTGCACTCATTATTCTGCTGGTGGAGTCATTGTGTGCATACATTACATATTATGTACTCATCCTGAGCTACATCCTGTATTATACGCCATAGCTGCACTCATTATTCTGCTGGTGGAGTCATTGTGTGCATACATTACATATTATGTACTCATCCTGAGCTATATCCTGTATTATACTCCAGAGCTGCACTCACTATTCTGCTGGTGGAGTTATTGTGTGCATACATTATATTACTTATCCAGTACTGGTCCTGAGTTACATCTTGTATTATACTCCAGAGCTGCACTCACTATTCTGCAGGTGGAGTCACTGTGTACATACATTACACTACTTATCCTGTACTGATCCTGTATTATCCTCAGGGGCATAACTATAATTCATAATGCCCTTCAGTAAAATAAGATGGGGCGCCACTACCTAGTGTAAGGAAATTAAGCAGTAGCAACAAAAAAGGTATGTACAGTGAGGAAGAGAAGTATTTGAACACCCTGCAATTTAGCAAGTTCTCCCACTTAGAATTCATGGGGGGTCTGAAATTTACATTGTAGGTGCATTCCCACTCAGAGACAGAGCAATTCCTACATATCAAATGATTGTAGAAAATCTGGTATAAAGAAAACACCTTCCAGAATACAAATTACAAGATCTTTGCAGATACTGAACAAGCAGTGTTGGGGAATTTAACCACTGAATTGTGCAGAATTGCAAATGCAACTCTGGATTATAATAATGAGGGTCCCTATAAGGGTTTCATCTATTTTTGTATTGAATCTAAATTTTAAGGTTGATAAAGACATTAAACAGTTGTCACAAACCTTCACCCAACACTTCTTGAAAATTGTTTTTTGTTCCTCTAATCCTTGCCCCATAAAACTGATTTCTATAGTCTAATTGCATTCTAGGCCCTAGAATCTATACCATATCACATTTTGAAGAAGGTTTTGTGGTGTGACTATTGTTCATAATCTGGCTTTCTAACTCCATTTGAAGACTTTTGCCCTCCCTTGGGTGGGGCTACAGAATGAGATGGCCACGAAAGGGGGTAATTTGTGTCCAGTGCAATCATTGCTTCCCTTGTAAAAAAATAAAAAAGTGAAACAAACTCAAACTAGAGTGAGATGAAGACCCAAAAAGGTTAAGAGATGTTTGCTGTATGGTTCAGACTTAGGAGCATAAAATCAATTTGAGTCAATTTTACTTTCCCTCTTATACTCATTGTATCCAAGGATAAATACATACAGTGTACACTTTCTCAAATCTACAACTCTAGTCTTAAGCCAGCAAACAGGGCATATCTAGAGAAGTGGCACGGTGTACAGAGGTAGCAGTTTTCCCTTGTTACTTAGTGCCTGTGGAGGTCCAAAAGTCCCTCCACCACCAGTATTATAAATGGCACATGGTGGATAGGACCCAGGAACTTCAAGCTGTCTGTGTCAGGGTTGCCCCGACTGCTGCTGCCTCCGTACGGCAGAAGTGTCCAGTTGCTGGGGGAACCAGGAGTTAGGCCCGGCCCTCACTTTTGTAGGAGCCCCGTGCCAATAAAGAAGTCAGTCGGCATGAACAGCTGTTCCTGGAGTATAAAGGCCAGCACCTGCAGAATTTCTTCTTATCTGGTTTCCCCTACTGTTCCCAGCGATTTTTGAAGGCTCCCGACTGCGACTCTAGATTTGACTTAGTGACTACGGTTTTTGCTTCTGGTACTGTATTTGATCTCCTGTTTCTGCCTTTCTGGCGTGTTCTGGTTTTCTCATTTGCCTCTGGCGTATTTGTACTGTGTTGACCGTCTGGCTTTTGACCCTTTTTGCATATGACTACTTTATTGTGTTTGTGCATCTGTTTGTCCCTGTTTAATGTGTCGTCATTCACATACCGCAGTATAGGGGACTATTGTCCAGTTGTTGTTCACTGTCTAGGGTGAGTCGTGCAAGTAGGTAGGGATAGTGTGTCCAGGCAGTTTACGGCCTGCACTATCCCTGTTTGCGTGATGTGACGGTAGTCATTATTCTGACAGTCTGAATCTGAGGCTCCTTCCAAGGCACCTGCTGAAGAGTGCTTGAAAGCTGCTAGAGAAGGGTCAATGCTTCATACTCCTGCCCGCTCGATCTCTAATCCTAATGCTATGATTATTAGGGGAGTGATGGTGCCAAGCAAAACCCGAGTGGTTTGAGCTGGCGTCTTGGCTAATGCTGCAATCGGAGATTTGTGTTCAGGCTCTGAGAAACCAACAGCTTATTAATGTCTTGCTGCTTTATTGATTATGTGTTTTATTATTTAAACAGGAGAAGGCAGATCTCAACCACATCAAAACTTCTGCGAGAACCATTAAGATTTCTTAAGTACAGAGTGAAAAATAGGAAGGAAGAAAACTAAAGGGTTTATTTGGGTTTTGGCAGATTCAATTTGCTAATGCATTTTTAAACCTTTTCTACTACTTTAGTGGTGGCATGGAGTTTCTAAAATGCAAATATTCAGCTTCAATGTAAGAGTCACTGCAAGGATTAATACTTTACTACAGGAACACAAGAGTTTGAGGCTCATTTATTTCTGGACACTGAATTGCTACTTAAAAGGCAATTCCTTTAATGTTATAGCATAGTTGATAAGGTCCAAGACACAGGTCCATCAGGTCCAATTTATAATCCTACTTTGTTGATTCAGAAAAGCAATAACCCCTATGACATGGTTGCCAAATACTCCATATTGGGGAAAAATCCCTTCCCTGCTCTAAATATGGCAATAAGAATAAATCCCTGGATTAATGCCCCATCTCCAGAAATCTGGTACCCACAACTTGTGATATTATTACTTTCAAGAATGTTATCCAGGCCCTTTTTGAACTTGTACAATGAATCAGCAATCACAACATCTTATCATCTCACTGCTCTTATAGTAAAGAGTCCCTGTCTATGTTGATAGTGAAATCTTCTTTCTTCTAGACATCGAGGATGTCATTCATCATCATGATTACAGGCTTCGGTATAAAAAGATCATTAGAAGAACTTCAGTACTGTCCATTCAGTACACAGTACATTTTAATTAGATCCCCCCAAAACGGAATAACCCCAAGTTTGATAACCTTTCTTGGTACTGCAATCCATCCATTTCCTTAATTACAGATGTAGCTGAGCTAAAATTGACTCTGATAACTCTGATAACACATGTCACTGTATCAGTCTGTGCCATCTTGTGACAAAATCCATTGAAATACATTAAAAATGTTAGTTAACCTTTTTGTGTCATTTTTTTACTTTAACCATCAAGTTTAGCTCCATTGCATCTGTACATTGGTCAGCTGTAATGCTTGCAGATAGGGACAGACACGGACAGTGAAGACTGATCTGGATCCCAGCCCACTTTCACTAACCTACTTGAAGTTCAAGCCCTAGGTAGCAAGACAGCAACTGGTCGACGGTCCCTATGCTACTAAAGTGCAGAGACAGACAAACAAAGAGAGACAAAAACAACACAAAGGGATAGTCGTATGGGTATGGGTCAGAACCAGGTGAACAGCGTAGTACAAAAGCGAGAGACAGAGAGTAGTCAAAAGACAAGCTGAAATCAAATACCAAAAGAGAAGAGAGATGGTTGGCACTCCACGTAAGTGATTATATTACGGTGCTCAGTGGTAAAATAATATCAGAAATAATATTATAAAGTACCACGGCACTCAGAGAAGAATTAAATTGCATTTAGGGTACTTTTCACACTAGCAGTACTTTTAGTCCGGCCGCCTCTCGGCGTGCACTGCTGGAACTCTGCCCTCGCCCCCCACTATAGTCAATGGGGATGGAGCGGCAGTCCAGGGGCACACGTGAGCTAGCAGAAGGACGGATCCGACAGGCTGTTCACCCGCCGGAACAGCCTGCCGGAGTCCCCTGTGCTAGTGTGAAACTAGTGTTAGGTATTTATTTCATGCATCCAGAATTGTTATCATAACACGGCAAACATTTCAGTCCTATCTGGACCTTATTCACGGTGTACCTAAAGTAAATATAAACCAACAGGGGGACTAGTCTGGCGGGCCTCTTTCTGCTGGACCCTCTCTGCTAGATCCTGAACCAGTTGGGCAATACTCTCCATCTGATGGCCAATGCTGCCATGGCGTCCATAACTGAGCAGGTCACCCGTAAATTATTTAATGGCCAATGATAATGTAATGCTTGTAGACACAGACATGGACAGTAGCCCTGTCTAAAACTGAGCCCACTTTCCCTACGAAACTTGCAGTCCAAGCCCTAGGTAGCAAGACCGCAACTGGTCGAAAGTCCCTATGCTACTAAGATTCCGAGACAGACAAACACCAAGAGACAAAAAGAACACATAGTGATAGTCATAAAAAAATGGGTCAGAACCAAGCAGACAATGCAGTACAAAAACTAGAGACAGAGAATAGTCAAAAGACAAGCCGAGATCAAAAGCACAAACAAATCCAAATGAATCCAAGAACCTAGCTAGCGAGCCCAAACAAGACTATCATTGGCACTGGTATATGGCCAGCTGAACCTGATAGTTCATGACTCGGCGTTCCATTAGTCTGAACACTAGCCCACAGGAATAAAGCAGCTGAGCAATCATCCCACTGCTAGTCTTCCACAGCACACGTCCGCTGTGGTGAGAAAGAGCATTGCATCATGTTGCTAAAGATGCTGTAGCGTCACCAGGGGGCGTGGCTTAGCAACGCGCTCTCTCCCAGCACAGTCGCACCATAGCTGGAGATCTCGCCGCTGGAGCCTGGACAGTTAAGTTGGTGATATCACCCTCCTCTGCATCTGCTTTAGTTCTGCTTCCAAATAGGTGCACAGAATTGTACACAATATTCAATGTGTGGTCTGACTGGTGATTTGTATGGAGGCAAAAATATGTTCCTGTCACAGACACCTTGAATCCTCCTTGCCTCTTTTGATGCATCCCATGATTTAATTTGCTTTGGCAGCAGCTGCCTGACACTGGTTGCAAAAGTTACGTTTACTGTCTACCAATATCCAAAATTGTTTTCAGTAGCAGTTTTACCCAGCGCTTTACTATTTGGTACATAATTGTACACCCCGATGCATAACTTAAATTTATCCACAATGAACTTAATTTGCCATCTCTCCACCGAAGCCCCCAGAATCCCCAAATCTTGCTGTAATATTATACTCTCTTGATAACTAGATCAACACCTATGGAGCATCGAAAAGATGTCCTATAATTGGATCTGGAAACCTATAAAGAATAACTAATAACCCATACCCATAATAATAACATGCAGATCAAATATAAAATATGTAAATATTTATTGAAATAAAAAATAATACATATAATAAAGGTGAAAAAAAAGAAAAGAAGGGACAAAGATGTCAGTGTCCCTCTATACCACTGCAGATTGGAGGCAAAGCAGGTGGAAACTCCAGACTCCACTTATCTAAAATATTAATGATCACTATGGGCAATAATCTGCTAACATCCCTATAGCATATACATTTGGTAGGTACATAACCCAGTAACAGCTAAATCCAAATCTTGTATACACATTGTATACGCTCCGCTGTGGTGATGCAAGGCATCTGCTATCAGGGAATGCGTGTTGTACAGGCTGGCGTATGTCTGCGATGCTGCAATCTGTATCATGCTGGCGACACGACCATTATTGGCCACAAGTAAGCTCGTTGGTAACTACCTTATATAATACCCCACTTTACACTATGCTATTGCCTCCTGCCGAATCCAGAGTGGTGGCGAAATGCACATCGAGGTATCTAGCTTTCTGCCAGGTGGACCATACCGCTTCCAGATATGGTTAATTTTTGATGACAATGATACTTTGCCTATAGATGAGATCATATAGTGCATATGTATGAAGGGTGGACTGTTGGGGCAAAAAAAAAAAGTGTTGATTGATTGACCAAAAGATATTTCATGTTGATTTTATGATTTGATGCTGGCTGTTCCTCCAATTTCAGGTTGGAGTCGGTCCATAGGAATGGGGGGGACTCCTAGTGGTCACAAACTGTGGTGAAACTAGGAGACAGAGCTACAGTGGAGCAATTTAAATGGTTGTCTTATCTATCAAAGTTGTTATGCCTGATAGAAGAAAGGAAGGAGTCTGACCCGAAGCACCTTAGGAAGAGATCCAAAAGAAAATAGTTCCTTTCATATGCTGGAGGCTAAGCGGATAGGAAGACCTAATTGGGCCTAGAACTGCTCCACAACAAAATAAACCATGGCAAAGTTCGGACGGCATCCCAAAGTAAATAGTCGCCATCTTGTTATATCTACTCTTATATTGTGAAAGTAAACTGTAGGAAATAAAGTGAAATGTTCCTGTTGAAAAATATCCATCTGTGTCTCCATTGCAGTAATAGACTTTCAGACTCCCTGCGTTTCTTATTTTTAATCTTAGCCTTTTAGAGGAGTCCAAGGGAATATAGGGAACAGACAAAATACATGACATGAAGGATACACCTTTAGGTTTTGAGCGTTACTCACTCACAGAATCCATGGAGACCATAAGTTCATCTTTGACAAGGCATCAAGACCCATACACAACATAAGAGAGTGGTAGGTTTACAGGGCAGACAGTTGCTGGACCAAATTTGCATGTGAGAAGTTTAAGAGACACGAAACGGAGACGGAAAGATCTGATGTTTGCAGGATGGATAAGTCATCTTGCGAAGACTTATACACACGGATTTTCAGAAAGTCTTATTCAGAATTAATTACAAGAATTAATTGGAAGTTAATCTCTACCTACAGATCCACACAATAACCTAGCATTGAGCATTAAAGAATTGGAGTGAGAGTCGAAAAGCAGAATGAAACGGAGGAGCCTAGTGCTGATCTGTGCCAGGGAGACCCATAATCCATTTATGTTCCTAAGGTGGAGGCACTGATAGGCGATATTGCTAACCTAATAAACATAACACATGGCTAGCAGATGCAAAATCTGTAACAATTCCAAAGTTTATTAACTCATTTTTTTTTTAAAGCTCTTCTCAGTTACAACAGGCGGAGGCACAATACTGGAGTTTGCAGAGTAATACAGTAATTAAGGAAATAACTGCACTGCAAACTATACTTTGTATGGATGTGGTAATACAATGCCAAGAAGTTAACCGTTATAATAATAACTCATGTGCAAGGATATAAGTTGTACAATACTGACCCTATGTACCAGACTACTATAATACTGCCCCAAAAGTGCAAGAATGTAACTACTATAATACTGTCTACTACTTACAATAAAATAACTACTATAATACTAGTCACTATGTACAAAAATATAACTACTACACTACCCCTATGTACAAGAATATGATTAGAATAATAATGCCCCTATGTACAAAAACATAACTACGGTACTATACTACACCCTATGTACAAGAATATAAGTAGTATAATACTGCCCCTATGTACAAAAATCTAACTACAATAATACTAATCACTGTGTACTGTACAAAAATATAACTACTATACTAAGCCCTATGTACAAGAATATAACTAAATATAAATATAACTAAAAGACACAACCGAGAAAAAGAGTGCACAACACACAGATATGAAAAAATGCATATCAATTTTATTATTGTATCCATAAAAGACATACATGATGCATAATATAAGACAGTAAATAAGCAGGGACTACCACAATCCTACATCACACTACTACCTGCCCCATCTGATAGAATGGAAAAAAGTACTGGGTAGTGCATAGATAAATGAGGCTACATACCAACAGGGCTGGGACAGGTACCAGGGCGATGGCGCTCCTCAACGCGCGTTTCGCGTATAGTTCGCTTCCTCAGGAGGAGTTAAAGACCAGGGAGGAAGGAAGAACTAATAAAGGACCGTCTACCAATCCCGAGTCCGATTCGGCGTCATGTGATATTTTACAACCCTCTGTGTCATTACGGCGGCGCATGACCGGTCAGCGTCCGTCACGTCATACTACTTCCGCCCTTCCTCTGAGGCCAGCGGGGGAGAGGGCGGTCACACATCTATGATGCTGATCGCCATCGCCACCACCGCCCTAGTATAATACTGCCCCTATGTACTAGACTACAACTACTGTAATGCTGCCTCTATGTACAAGAATATACAGTCAGGTACATAAATATTGGGACATCGACACAATTCTAATATTTTTGGCTTTATATACCACCACAATGGATTTGAAATGAAACGAACAAGATGTGCTTTAACTGCAGACTGTCAGCTTTAATCTGAGGGTATTTACATCCAAAGCAGGTGAACGGTGTAGGAATTACAACAGTTTGCATATGTGCCTCCCACTTGTTAAGAGACCAAAAGTAATGGGACAATTGGCTTCTCAGCTGTTCCATGGCTAGGTGTGTGTTATTCCCTCATTATCCCAATTACAATGAGCAGATAAAAGGTCCAGAGTTCATTTCAAGTGTGCTATTTGCATTTGGAATCTGTTGCTGTCAACTCTCAAGATGAGATCCAAAGAGCTGTCACTATCAGTGAAGCAAGCCATCATTAGGCTGAAAAAACAAGACAAACCCATCAGAGAGATAGCAAAAACATTAGGCGTGGCCAAAACAACTGTTTGGAACATTCTTAAAAAGAAGGAACCACTGGTGACTCAGCAACACCAAAAGACCCGGAAGACCACGGAAAACAACTGTGGTGGAAGACCGAATAACTATTTCCCTGGTGAAGAAAACACCCTTCACAACAGTTGGGCCAGATCAAGAACACTCTCCAGGAGGTAGGTGTATGTGTGTCAAAGTCAACAATCAAGAGAAGACTTCACCAGAGTGAATACAGAGGGTTCACCACAAGATTAAACCATTGGTGGGCCTCAAAAACAGGAAGGCCAGATTAAAGTTTGCCAAACGACATCTAAAAAAGCCTTCACAGTTCTGGAACAACTTCCTATGGACAGATAAGACCAAGATCAACTTGTACCAGAGTGATGGGAAGAGAAGAGTATGGAGAGAGGGAAAGGAACTGCTCATGATCCTAAGCATACCACCTCATCAGTTGAAGCATGGTGGTGGTAGTTCATGGCGTGGGCATGTATGGCTGCCAATGGAACTGTTCTCTTGTATTTATTGATGAGGTGACTGCTGACAAAAAGCAGCAGGATGAATTCTGAAGTGTTTCGGGCAATATTATCTGCTCATATTCAGCCAAATCTTCAGAACTCATTGGACGAGGCACTTCACAGTGCAGATGGACAATGACCCAAAGCATACTGCAAAAGCAACCAAAGAGTTTTTAAGGAAAGAAGTGGAATGTTATTCGAATGGCCAAGTCAATCACCTGACCTGAATCCGATGAGCATGCATTTCACTTGCTGAAGACAAAGCTGAAGGGAAAATGGCCCCAAGGAACAAGCAGTGAACTGAAGACAGTTGCAGTAGAGGCCTGGCAGAGCATCACCAGGGATGAAACCCAGCGTCTGTGATGTCTATGTGTTCCAGACTTCAGGCTGTAATAGACTGCAAAGGGTTTGCAACCAAGTATTAAAAATGTGAAAGTTTGATTTATGATTATTATTCTGTCCCCATTATTTTTGGTCCCGTAACAAGATGGGGAGGCACATATGCAAACTGTTGTAATTCCTACACCGTTCACCTGATTTTGACGTAAATACATCAAATTAAAGCTGACAGTCTGGCAGTCAAAGCACATCTTGTTTGTTTCATTTCAAATCCATTGTGGTGGAGTATAGAGCCAAAAATGTTAGAATGTGTCGATGTCCCAATATTTTAGGACCTCACTGTAACTACTATTATACTGTCTTCTATGTAAATGAATATATCTAGTATAATACTGTCTCCTATGTATATGGATATAACTACTATAATATTGCCTTCCTATGTAGAAGGATATAACTAACTATAATACTGTCTACTATGTACAAGAAAATAACTAGTATAATACTGTCCTGTATGGTACAAGAAATATAGCCAGTATAATACTTCTTCCTATTACAAAGAAATAAGTAGTATAATACTGCCCTATTACAAAAATCTAACTACAATAATACTAATCACTTTGTACAAAAATATAACTACTATACTAGAGGCCCTATGTACAAGAATAGAACTAGTATAATACTGTCCTGTATGTACAAGAATATAGCCAGTATAATACTTCTTCCTATTACAAGAATATACTGTAGATGCTATAATACTGCCCCTAGGTACGAGAATTTAACTAGTATAATACTGCCCCATGTACAAGAATTTAACTAGTATATTACTGCCCCTACAGTATGTACAAGAATACATACTATAATACTGCCTCCTATGTACAAGAATATAACTACTAGTAATACTGTCCTCTATGTACAGAATATAACTACTATAATATTGCCTCCTATGTAGAAGAATAGAACTACTGTAATACTGTTGTACAAGAATATAATTACTATTATACTGCCCCTATGCACAAGAATATAACTACTGTTTATTTATTATATATAATACCTGTAGTTCCCTCTAGGCACAAGATTACAACTAGTATAATACTGCCTCCTATGGACAAGAATATGACTACTATAATACTGCACATATACTATACTTTTTTCTTAAAGTAACTGAAAAAAAAATTGACTTTTCTTCCGTTTCCTTCCATTCAGGAATATCTGACAGCTCCAAATAAAATCTGCCGAGCGTTCAGAATCTGTCCGTGATCTGCACATTATGCTGAGTCCCTGAGCAGCCTCTGCACTTCAAACTCAAAATCTCTAAAGTTTCTTTACTGTGGACCTTATATTCAAGTGCTAAGAAGTTCGAGGAGAATAGGCTTGTCCAGTGAAGTGATGGAGACAATAATGGAAGTGAGGTGGCTGGGGACGATGTCCGCACCCCCTCCTCCCCCACAGAACTCTGCATTCTCCTGCTGCGGGGTGTCACATTGTGACTTGTATGTGTGCACTGAGGCTTGAGTGAAATGCGCAGAGCAGCATAAGTAACTGTCACACAGCGCGCTCCATACACCAAGCTGCCTGAGACACGGACGCTGGCTTGAGGACGTGTGAGATTAGGATTTTTTATACGTTTATTATGGCTCCTGTTCCCCTTATCTGACCACTTTGCCTGTCAAACAGCCACTATAACTGCAATTATTCAATTATTCACATGAAAAGTTCAATAAGTTGTTTCCGATGCATGAAACAGTATGATGGGAGAACAATATGAATATTCCTGAGTGGAATTTGCACATTGCTCCCCCACCACAAGAGATATGTCTGGCTCGCACTGTCAATCTGAGTTTTACAGCCCATTTGAATGCTTTCTCCTGAGAGATTCTTAAGTTTAAGCACAGTCAGCATAGACGGAAACAAACCGCTAACCCATTTTATGCCAAAGAGCCTGCAAAATGTAAGAACGTCTCATGGTAGAACTCCAATAATCCAGAAATTGTGGACCCTTGGAAGCGGCAAGGCTGTAAGTAGACCATACTCCATTTTGACTAATGTTCGCTCGCCATTTGCTTTCACAACTGACTATTGACATGCCATAACCTTCACACCCTGGTGCACTCCTTCTGTGGCCACCAAATGTCATGTCCTGATATCTGCGACTAGTCATTTTCTGCTAATCCATATATGAGGCTAGTTTTTGTATTTTGTTGAAAGCCAAATTAGCAGGACAACTGGATGTCACATCGGTTGAAATTCATCTCCCTGCTCCTCTTTTTGTCGAAAAAAAAAATTGCTTACCTCGTGTTTTTAAAACGCCACTAGTTAAGATTTTCACAAGTGCCGTTTCTACACCGCCATACCACTTTGAAAAGGGGGGCTAGAAAGGGCAGGGCCTAAAACATTTATTTTCATTTGCACAAATGGGGGCAGAGATCTAAGGTAGCTCTAAGCTGACGTAGATTTCATTCTGGCGCGTGGCATGCTGGACGATGCGCCTAATATATGAGGAGGGCTGTATCTCGTCATAAATTAGGAGCATCTTCCGGCATCACAGGAGATTTCTAAGGACCGGTCTAAAATGCCCCTTATTGTGTTAATCATGATGGGATCCAACCTGGAACGTAATGGAGTTTTTCCATGACTAAGCTTCAATGGCCATTCAAATGAATGGGACTGAGCTGCAATGCCAGGCTCAATAGCTGGAGTGTATGAGTCACTGTGCCCAGGTAAACAATGAAGGGGACTCAAGTGAGCTCCATGGCCCCATTTATCCTGATGGTGGGTGCCTGGGGGGAGGATGGGCAGACATGTTTAATCCTTGCAGGCCTACAAGTTAAGGTTGGATGGCCACATTAATGTTATCAGTTGGGGCTTTACCTTTAAGACCTCCACTATCCTGAGAATATGAAGCTCTTAGCTTGAGAGTGGCAAACTAGGCATTACCCATAGGTTCTCATTCATTTCAAGTCTGAATGGCCCAAATGAAAAGGAAATACAAATTTACTGAACTAAACAAAACTATTGAACCTACAAACATGGTGTAATAAGATGGAAGCGGACAGCAAAAAACCTTTGGTATAAGGCTTCATGCACACGACCGTTGCTGTGTTCCGTTCCGCAAAATGGTTTACCGTGATCCGTTTCCGTTTTTGTTTCCGTGTTTCTTCCTTTATTTTTGGAGGACCTCCAGACATAAAGGAATGTAAAAAAAGTCTAAGACAGGTTTGCCATGCAAATGATAGGAATAAAACAGACGCGGACGCGCGGACGTGGATGACAATCTTGTGTGCCTCCGCGTTTTTTTAGCGGTCCCATTGACTTGAATGGTTCCGCGAACCGTTTTCAGCGTAAATAATCGGAACAGGTTATATTTTTTTGACGGACTGGAACCACGGATAACGGACGCGGATGGCAAAACGGTGCACTTATCCGCATTTTCAATGGCTCCATAGAAATGAATGGGTCCGCACCTGAAACGCTAAAAATCGGCGGAACGGACGCGGAAGCAAACAACGGTCGTGTGCATGAGGTCTAAGAGACGTATATACAGTAGATCCATCGCAGAACATCTCAGAGGCTTTCTAAGGTCAGGTCCAAACATGATAGCATTGCCATGGATTTTCCAGTCTGGATTCCACAGTAAAATACCTGTGAATAGGGATCTGTGTGCAAATATGAGCGTGCTGAGGATTTTCAAATACAGAAATCCAAATCACTGCAGCATAATACAGGTTATTTCTGCTAATGAGGAAATTCAGCTTCTTTCTGTAGTAATGGTAATAAAGACATAATAATAAGCTCTGAGGAAGAAGAAAACATCTTTTGTTAATTAATGTGCTTTGAAATGCGGTACATTAATGGAGGGTTCTTATATGTCACAACTAGAAATCTTCATGTTAAGTGTTTTTTAATGTGTACTCATGTATTTACTACAACCATTCTTCCCTCACCTGGCACCAGGTACCTGAGGCATTGTCCTTGCTCACCAAAGAGAAGAAAGGAAACTATTGTTCCATAATAAGTCAGTAATTAAACCTCTGATTTAAATTCTGTTTGCTCAAAATGTTGGCATAGCCCTGAGAGACCGCCAATCTGCTAAGTACCATTGAAGTGAATAGGGCCAAACTGTAATACCATATATGACCATGGAGAGGTGTTGCACTCTTTTTGGAGGACAGCAGCCATTTTTTTCTAATCTTGTACAAACCCTTTAGTTATGTCTCTGCAGAATTCCCTCTTAGGTGGCTCCTTGGTGCAGTGCCAACAGATTGAACACACAAAGATTTTAATGATAGGTTTAGGGTACTTTCACACTAGCAGGCTGTTCTGGGCGGGTGAACAGCCTGTCGGATCCGTCCTGCCACTAGTTCACGTGTGCCCCCGGACTGCCGCTCCGTCCCCATTGACTATAAGTGGGGCGGGGGCGGAGGCAGCCAGACTAAAAGTATATGCAGTATTTTTAGTCCGGCCGCCTCTCGGCGTGCGCTGCCGTGCAGCCGCCGGAACTCCGCCCCCGCCCCATTATAGTCAATGGGGACGGAGCGGCAGTCTGGGGGCACATGTGAACTAGCAGCAGGACGGATCCGACAGGCTGTTCACCCGCCGGAACAGCCTGCCGGACTCCCCTGCCACTAGTGTGAAACTAGCCTTAGAGAGCAAGCCCTAGGTGTAACGGTAACTCCCCTGTTGTTTCCTAGACACTCATTTGCATTTATTAAAACTTCATTTTTCTAAGCAATGCGGGCACATATGAAACATGGGACCAACACGCATTCCTTCAGATGTCAAGCACACGTGCAACAGGTCAGCAGGTTTCATAGGTACAAATCTGCTGACAGATGCCCTAGAGGCTGGGTTCACACTTGAGCGTTTTACAGCGCGTTCAAACGCGCTGTAAAACGCTCAACATATGAAAACCAATGCTTCCCTATGGCCCTGGTTCTCACGTGAGCGTTTTACAGCGCGTTTGAACAAGTTCTTGAGCTTCTTTGGGGCGTTGTGTCGCGCGTTTGCAGCCATAAGACACTGCTGTTAATCACACAAACGCGCGTAATACGCACTTGACTATGGACAAAAACGCGCGACACAAACGCGCGTTAAACGGCATATCAAATATGCTCAGGTCCTGAACCCAGCCTAATTGTAACCCTGGTCCATTCACTTCACTAGGCCATTGAACGATAAATGTGGCGTGCCTCTGCAAATCTCAGACAACTTTTAAGCCTAATTGTCACTCGTGTACATATCATAGGCTGTTGGAACATGTTGAGAGTAGTAGTTTCAGATCAGCTGGATCACTTGCTTATAGTTTCATTACACAATACATATCAGGATGTAAATACTGGTTCATGAGACCTTATCTAGAACGAACATTAGCATTTTTTTTCAAAATGACCTCAATATTATAACTTGTGGGGTTTCACTCTGGTAGACAGGATTAGCGGACGCAGTATAGAGGGAACAAGTTCTTTGGATCAAACAGTTCAGTGTTTTATTCACACTTTAACCACTTAAGGACCACAGGTTTATACCCCCCAAGTGACCAGGCCCTTTTTTACAAATCGGCACTTCACAACTTTAACGGTTTATTGCTCGGTCATGCAACTTGGCACCCAAATGAATTTTACCTCCTTTCTTCTCACAAAATACAGTACAGCTTTTCTTTTGGTGGTATTTGATTGCTGCTGAGATTTTTCATTTTTCTGATATTAATCAAAATAGACTGCAATTTTCTCAAATAAGTGTATTTTTAACTTTCTCTGGTTAAATTGTTCAAATATGATTACATTTCTATACAAGTTTGTGTCATAATTTATTGTGCTACATGTCTTTGATAAAAAAAAATCCATAAGTGTATATTTATTGGTTTGCGCAAAAGTTATAGCGTTTACAAACTATGGTACAAAAATGTGAATGTGTATAAATACCCCCCAAATGACCCATTTAGAAAGAAGACACCCCAAAGTATTCGCGGAGGGGCATGGTGAGTTTATGTATGATTTTTTTTTTTTTCACAAGTTAGCGGAAAATGACACTTTCTGAGGAAAAAAAAATATAATAAAGTTTCCATTTTCTGCCAACTTCTGGCAAAAAAAATAAAAATCTCCCACGACCTCACTATGCCCCTCAATGAATACCTTGGGGTGTCTACTTTCCGAAATGGCGTCATTTGTGGGGTGTGTTTACTGTTCTGGCATTTTGGGCGGGGCTAAATTGTGAGCAATCCTGTAAAGCCTAAAGGTACTCGTTGACTTTCGGCCCCTTTACGCACCTAGGTTTCAAAAAAGTGTCACACATGTGGTATCGCCGTACTCAGGAGAAGTAGGGCAATGTGGTTTTGGGGTTTATTTTTACATATACCCATGCTGGGTGAGAGAAATATCTCTGTAAATTGACAACTTTGTATAAATTTTTTTTAAAAAGTTGTCATTTACAGAGATATTTCTCACACACAGTATGGGTATATGTAAAAATAAACCCCCAAAAACAACTCCTGAGTACGGCGATAGCACATGTGTGACACTTTTTTGCAGCCTAGGTTGCACAAAGGGGCCCAAATTTCAATGAGTACCTTTAGGATTTCACAGGGCATTTTTACGCATTTGGATTCCAAACTACTTCTCACGCTTTGGGGCCCCTAAAATGCCAGGGCAGTATAAATACCCCACAAGTGACCCCATTTTGGAAAGAAGACACCCCAAGGTATTCCGTGAGGGGCATGGCGAGTTCATAGAAGATTTTTTTTTTTGGCACAAGTTAGCGGAAATAGATTTTTTTTATTTTTTTTTTTCTTACAAATTCTCATATTCCACTAACTTATGACAAAAAATAAAATTTTACATGAACTCACCATACCCCTCACGGAATACCTTTGGGTGTCTTCTTTCTAAAATGGGGTCCCTTGTGAGGTATTTATACTGCCCTGGCATTTTAGAGGCCCTAAAGCGTGAGAAGTAGTTTGGAATCCAAATGCGTAAAAATGCCCTGTGAAATCCTAAAGGTACTCATTGGAATTTGGGCCCCTTTGTGCACCTAGGCTGCAAAAAAGTGTCACACATGTGGTATCGCCGTACTCAGGAGAAGTAGGGCAATGTGTTTTGGGGTTTATTTTTACATATACCCATACTGTGTGTGAGAAATATCGCTGTAAATGACAACTTTTTTTATACAAAGTTGTCAATTTACAGAGATATTTCTCTCACCCGGCATGGGTATATGTAAAAATACACCCCAAAACACATTGCCCTACTTCTCCTGAGTACAGCGATACCACATGTGTGACACTTTTTTGCAGCCAAGATGCGCAAAGGGGCCGAAAGTCCAACGAGGTCCCCTAAAATGCCAGGGCAGTATAAATACCCCACATGTGACCCCATTTTGGAAAGAAGGACACCCCAAGGTATTCTGTGAGGGGCTTGGCGAGTTCATAGAAGATTTTTTTTTTGGCACAAGTTAGCGAAATTCTCCCAAAGTCTCCCTTTCCGCTAACTTGTGACAAAAAGTTCAATCTTTCATGGACTCAATATGCCCCTCAGCGAATACCTTGAGGTGTCTTCTTTCCAAAATGAGGTCATTTGTGGGGTGTTTGTACTGCCCTGGCATTTGAGGGTCTCCGCAATCATTACATGTATGGCCTGCATTAGGAGTTTCTGCTATTCTCCTTAGGCCTCCTGCACATGACCGTTGTTTGGGTCCACATCCGAGCCGCCATTTTGGCGGCTCGGATGCGGACCCATTAATTTCAATGGCGCCGCAAAAGATGCGGACAGCACTCCATGTGCTGTCCGCATCCGTGGCTCCGTTTCCGCGGCCACGCTAAAAAAATATAACATGTCCTATTCTTGTCCGCGCTTTGATCAGCGAATGATCAGCGCTGGCAGGCTGTAGATCAACTGTGAACTGCGCGATCCTGTGAGCGCACGTTCACAGGAAATCACGGGTCTCACGAGATGACGCCAATAGGCGCCGCTGAGACCTGAGAGTGCCGCCGCACTGACGCCTATCGGCGTTAGTGTGACGGCTAGCGGTTAAGCAAGTGACAAAACACAGAGACCTGGCTTCTGAGCCCAGCTGCCTATTTAAGGACAGCCAGGTGCTGCAAAAACCCGGACCTGCACTTAAAATCCGGTCCGGTATTTGACCTCACCTGGCTGTAAATCAGTCCAGCAGCACATGCTGTGAGGAAAGTACCTGTTTTCCAAGACAAAACCTCTCACTGTGTCACAACCTATAGAGTCAATTTCATCACAAGTACAAGAGAATTATTATGTACCTCACATTTTTCCACCATAGGCTGTTGGCCACACTCTGAACTGTTACCAGCCACAATGCCAGCACGCAAGCTCTCACTGTCTCCTGTGCCTTCCTCCATGGAGTAAGTTTTCGTCCGATTGCCGTGGCGATGCGATGAACTCCGACTCTTCACCAGACTGAGCTGCTTGCGAAGAACGCGATTCTCTTCCTCCACTTCCCGGACACGCACCTCCAGGCTCTCCCGCTGGCTGGAAGCTGCATATCGCGGACTGTGAGGCTGGGTATCCAGTGATGACAAGGAGACAGACTTTCCATCTAAAAAAAGAAAAAATAATTTATGAAAACCTGATATACGGTATATCCATCTACCGTTTCCCTGGCTCCTTGCCTGAATAGAGAATATTTATGTTAAAAGTGGTGCGCTGTCAGATATAACAATGGTAATACATGTTCTGAGTTTGCAACAGATGGAGCTTTTCAAGAGTAAGAGAATAGTTGCATTCATTATGATCATTCTATAGAAATGACATTCAAGGTACAGTGTAGCGTAGTGTTCTCAAGTACTTCTAGTAATTACTAGGAATACTTAACAGGTCACTGGAAAAAAAAAAAGAATAATTCTTAAGTTAGCCATAGAAAAGAAAGATCGGTTACCGCCTCCTTAAAATCTTCCATTGTCACATCAATCATGGCACCTACTATAGTCTTTACCCCTTCTTCCAAGGGGTTGTCCCACAAAAAATATTCTAGTTTTCAAACCAGCATCTGGATCTGAATATTTTTTATATTGCATGTAATTAAAAATATATTAGAGTTAAAGGAAACCTGTCACCAGGATTTTGTGTATAGAGCTGAGGAAATGGGTTGCTAGATGACCGCTAGCACATCCACAATATCCAGTCCCCATAGCTCTGTGTGCTTTTATGGTGTAGAAAAACCGATTTGATACATATGCAAATTAACCTGAGATGAGTCAGAGCTTCAAAATATGACTCTTCTCTGGTCACACAAGTAAGATATGACTCTTTTATGTTAATTTGCATATGTATCAAATCGTTTTTTTTTTCACACAATAAAAGCACACAGAGTTATGGGGACTGGGTATTGCGGATGTGCTAGCGGCGATCTAGCAGCCCATGTCCTCAGCTCTATACCCAAAATCCAGGTGACAGGTTCCCTTTAATGAGTTATTCAATGAAATCGATCTGTATAGTGCCACCTGCTGTTTGTCCTTTTTCTAATTTCTCTGTCCTGCTCACTGAGATGGATGCACATGCTCGGTTCCATCCTTTAACTGCCACTAGCTGCTGCAGACAGGACACGTCCTCTGAGAAGGGACACTCCACCTTACCTGAGATGCTAGCTTGAAATAAATCAGAACAATTGAAGCAATGAATGGGGATATCTCTGAATCTATGTGAGATACAGGGCTGGTTCTAGCTTTTTTTTTTAGAAAGTCCTATATAATGTCTGGTTTTCATTTTTTCCATTAATCATGAGAAACCCCCTTTAAGGCATCAATTGCAGTGAGCACCCAGGCAATGTGTTTTGGAACCTTGACAACACTCAGAGGATGGACTATTGTCCATCGTCCTATTGTCATTAGGACAGCCTCATGTAGGTCAGTAATGAAGGAGAGAGTGTAAACCATTGTGCCACCATACAAATAGTACAATAGATACACAGATGCCCATGTCTCCCTTCCATTAACATTATGTGCATACACCGCATTCGCCATTTTCCATATGGTACTATGATAGGATTTCACATGTAAAATGTGAAATTGTGTTTCATAGATAAACCTTTCTGCATATAGTGTTAGTTCTCCACTGAAATGATGGGAAACCCCAAAAAACCTGATTAACAACAAATGAGTAAATGGTGGGTATTATAAAAAAAAAATAGGACATTTTTAAGTCAGTTTTTCGTGAGTCTGCACTGCCTTAATTTGCATCACAGTAATAATACACCGCATGATGCTTGATAAATTTGGCATATTTTGAATCCCTCCTTAATTCAGGCATTTCAATGGACTATCTGAGTAATCCAAGGATGTGCTTAGTGCTCCAGAGTGGGAGAAGCCAAGTATTGGAGCTCTTCGGTGAAGGGTATCCTCCATAACACTGATAGATGATCCCGCTATCACCGTATATATGAACAGTGTATACCGTATATATTTCACTTGGAAGCCTAACATTGCCTCCATGTTTTATGGCCACGTATTCTCATTTCTTGATACACATGTAAGAATACAAAGACAACAGGAGACCAAAGCCATAAAACCTTACTAGCTACATCCTTGTGCTTGCACCTAGCTCTTTAAATATGAAATAGTGCTCTATCATACATATATATATCCCCAATATCACAATCGGCAGTAAACAGATTTTTTTTTATTCAAAGTCAGCTCCTTCTACACGGATAACTGAAGAAAAATACAATGAGTGGTAAGTACCCTTTGTGTCCCTTCTATACATCTGTAAGAAATGTGTCGCCCTCCAGCTTCTTACAGACCTCAGTGGAATACCGCCACTACTGAAGCCAGGTCCATTAATTAAAGCCACTAGTGTATTGGTAATTAAGGCTGTGGATGTGAAAGACTCTGCTCTTTTAATTTGGCTGTTTGCTGCTTAATTGATCTGTTAATTAAGAGCATGGGCCATAGTTGCTAGTTTAACGCCTGTATGCGCGTAAATGTCTGATTTCAAATAATGGCTGAACCTCTTTCTGTGCCAGGAGAGGCATGAGAGGCATTAAGGGGATGTTTACTGAGCAATTGTCCACCTCTCCGTGACCTCCTGATTGATCCGTTAGCTAATTATGAAGCGAGCAGCGTTAGTCAGAAATCCAGTAAAGACAGTTCCTTTTTTTCAGAGAATTCTCATTCAAGTCATACATTTTGTATTCATTTTATTACTGGTCACTACCTGGCCACAGCTCTCCTTCTGTGAGACAAGTGTTGGGTTGCTGCTGGTGATTCCTAATGACATCGTGAGAACACCACCAGGTGATTGAGGTAGGTCCTTCCTGGCTCTGTTCTTGTGAATTTATATGGATAAATGATTAATGATCCTGATATTGACCTGAGACTTGTTCCTAACTACGCTCCTGCCTTAGGCTACTTTTACACAGGAGTTTTGGCTCTTCGTTTGTAAGATCCGTTCAGGGCTCTCACAAGCGGTCCAAAGCGGATCAGGTTTGCCCTAATGCATTCTGATTGGATAAGGATCCGCTCAGAATGCATCAGTTTGCCTCCGTTCCGCTTGGAGGCGGACACCCAAGCGCTGCTTGGAGCGTTTTGGTGTCCGTCTGACTAAACTAAGCCAAACGGATCCGTTCTGACACACAATGTAAGTCAATGGGGACGGATCCGTTTTCTATGACACAATCTGGCACAATAGAAAACGGATCCGTCCTCCATTGACTTTCAATGGTGTTCAAGATGAATTCGTCTTGGCTATGTTACAGATAATACAAACGGATCCCTTCTGAACAGATGCAGACGGTTATATTATCTGAACGGATCCGTCTGTGCAGATCCATGACGGATCCGCACCAAATGCGAGTGTGAAAGTAGCCTTACCCCTTTGACACTGTGCGGGTAGTTGTATCCCTATTTTTGACCCTGACTCCTGGTTTTATTTTGTAAAAGTGGTAGAAAAAACACTCATACGCACATACGGTATCAACAAGTTCATCACAACACATATAATAAAGATAACGTTATTGAAAACCACCCGCTGAGCAACATAAAAAGAAAACGCAAAAATAAATAATTAAAAATAAATATAAAATAAATGCACCAGATCCTCGACTGCGGGCGGGAGGAGAGGGTTGGGGACATGGAGCCAGAGCACGCGCTTCAGAAATTTTCCTTGTACAGATGCCGTGGTCACATTTGACCTCAGCATCTGAAGTGTTAAAAGTCTTTAAGGGTGCCGTCATTAATGGGGTTGTCTCACCTCAGACATTTGGGCATATCACTAGGATATGCCCCAAATCTCTGATAGGTGCAGATCCGAGAGGTGGGACCCGCACCTATCTTTAAAATGGAGCCTGCAAAGTGAAGGGAGGTTCACCGCACATGCGCAGCCGCCCTCCATTCATTACTATAGGAGCTGCAAAAATAGCCAGCTATTTCCATCAGCTCCATAGAAGTGAATGGAACAGTGGCCACGCTTGCGCAGTGCCTTTCCCATTCATTTCAATGGGACTGCTGAAAATAATCAAGCACACCACTCGGTTATTTTTGGCGCTCCCACAGGAATAAATGGAGGGCTACCATGCATGTGCGGCACGCCCTCCTTCACTTTGTGGGCTCCGTTCTAGATAGCCGTGTGTCCCAGAGGTGGGAACCACACCTATCAGACACTGGGGGCATATCCTAGCAATATGTCCCCAATGTCTGTGGTGAAACAACCCCTTTAAAGTCCCGGCTAGCGTCGTACATGTAACTCTGGTCGAGAAGGGGTTCATAAGTCATCATTCTTGAAATGTAGCAACATAATTCTACATGTGCTATTACTGTGCAAAAGTAATAAAAAAAACGAATAAAAAGATACATATTTGGTATTGCGGTAATCGTATTGACCCAATGAATGAAAATAACATACTAGTTGTACTGGTGAATGTTGTGAATTTGAAGTGTAAAAAAGCAATGAAATTTTTTTTCTTCTTTTGTTAGAACGCCAAAAAGTTTTAATTAATACATTATATGTACCCCAAAATGGTGTCACTAAAAATACAATTTGTCCTGCAAAAAACAAGCCTTCATATGGCTGGAAAACTAGAAAGGCGATGGCTGTCTGACAATGCAAAAACGAACACTCCTGAGTACTTAATGACAAAATAGTAATTTAGGGGTTAAAATGACCTCTATCTACAGAATAAAGGATATATAACTGATCGGTGGGGGTTTGACCACTAGGACCATCACCATTCCAGAGAATGGCGGGTCCTGTTTCCCCATCCTAATGCAGTTCAGGCATTTACACTGCTGCTCTATTCATTCTCTGTGGAACTGCCAGAAAATAGAAAACAAGAAAACAAGAAAATCAAAATTAAAATTGATAATAGCACTTAGGACTTGTGGTTCACGGTCCTGGATTTGAACCCGACCAAGGACAACATCTCCATCGAGTTTCTATGTTCTCCCCGTGTTTCTGTAGGCTTCCTCCCACACTCCAAAGACGTATTGATAGGGAACTTAGATTGTGAGCCCCATTGGGAACAGCTTGATGCTAATGTCTGTAAAGCGCTGCGGAATACAATTTTTTTTTACATTTTTGGATTAAAATTTTGCTCTAAATCGCCCAGCCCTAGGTGCAATGCTTCATTTTTCCTGTGGTAGTGCTGTAGGAAAATTGAACACTTCCTGACAGGCTTCCTGACAGATTACAGTTATTCCCATACTGAAATTCTGGAGTTGGCAATGACAGCAATATGCAGAATAACAATGCTGGTGATGCTATTCTTGCTGCCTATAATACCGGAGATCAGACAGAACCCAGCTCCAGTGTGAATAGAGACTTCAATAGATATAACTTGCTACAAAAGATCTCAATGAGACTGATCATTTGATCATATATTGGATCGGTAGTAAATTAAAGTGGTATTGCTTTCCTAAATGTTTATGGCCATATATAGTTGGTAAAATAGGAGTTCTATCACTGTATGCTGATTGACTGCAGCTTCTGTGCTGACCTTGCTTGAGCTGAAGGATACGAGAGATGAATTCTTTGAGAATTGTGGCTTTTGTAGACAACTATAATGGGTCATACGACCCAAGTTCTCCAAATAGGTGAGGATCCCAGAGGTAGGACCTGCACCTACAAGGCATTTATGGCTTATCTTGTGAAATAAAAAAAAATCTTTAATAAGAGCTTGGTCATTGTTCTCCAGCCTGAATTAGAGACTCAATTCTAAATAATGGAGTTTTCTTTACCATTATGAACTTAACAATCGTGGGTTCTTCATGATAATAGGCGAGTTACAGCAATGCCACTTACAGTGCCACTTGCAATAGTAAACCTCTTCATTGTTATACAAGGTCATCACGAACAATACGTTTATATAATTTCCATGTCAAGAGAAAGTCTTAGAAATTTCTAAGAGCTCAATTGTTCTCTCGAAAGGCAAATCAACATCACTGAATTCCATGTTGGGCTGGGGTGGAGAAGACACTGCACCCTGCTGCTTTATCTCCGAAATTACTAGTAAGGTGATGCCTTATCCAATAAGAGATATAAAGAGCTAACAGTCTGAACAGAAATATGGCTGGAGATCCCAAGAAAATGCAAATCAGTCACCATAAACGTAGTGCAATCTTGAAGATTAATGTGTTTTTGAGTTGTGATAGGAATGAGAAAGATTGCTAGTGGCTATAAGAGGTGAGGGGAACATTAACAGTTTCGATATCGAAGACTAAACTGAAGCTATATATTCTATTCCAATGTACAGATTTAATACCCAACATTTCTATTATTTAATTGAATCATCTTGAATTTAACAAGCAGCTCTGTCTACTTGATGGCTGTTCTGTTAGGTTAAATGACTGAAGCATGGTTCTGAAGGACACTGTCACGGTGCGGTTCACTGTGACAGTTGTGGCCGTGTAGGCTGGCTGCATGCCCTCTCGCGTACTGGCTGCAGGCTGACTGCTGTGTATGCGGTTTGCTTGGGGCTACGTGCTGGCTGCGGTGTCATGTGTGAAACATGCCTATGAATGTATGTACTCCCCGTCTCTGCATCTCAGTGCAGTTCTCGTCACTGTTGCCGTGCAGGCTGGCTGCAGGAGCCCTCGCGTACTAGCTGCAGGCTCACACCTGTGTATGCTGGTTGCCTAGTGCTGCATGCTGGCTGCGGTTTTGTATGTGAACTGTGACCTGTGTTTGTGGCTTCCATGTCAATATCTCTGTGGTTCCTGTCACCGGCGCCATGCAAGGCTGGCTGCATGCACTTTGTGTACTGGCTGTGGGTATTCCCATGTATGCTGGTTATGTAGGCTGGCTGTCTGTAACCTCGTACTGGCTACAGTTATTCTATGTATGCTGGTTGTCGTTGGGGCATGCTTGCTGCAGCATTCTTTGACTGGTGTGAACTGTCACTTGTGATTGTATGTTCTGTGCTTCTGGTATCCTGGTTCTGATGGGGTTAACTTTCCCTGGTCCTTTCCTATGTGTGGCTTATCAGATGCCTTCATAATCCTGCTATATCTATCTGTGAGCTGTGGGGCTTGTGGTCAGTCTCTCTTTTGCCTTGCTGGGTTTAGCCCCTTGCTGCTGACCCAGGGGGTTTTGCCATCTGCCCTCCTGTGTGGTGTCATCTGGTAAAGCATTGTTGTTGTCTGTTCCATGTCCAGCCTGGCAGGGCCTACTGCTTCTGATCCTGTCTGTTCCATGTCTTGCCTGCAATGCCTCACTGCTTCTGTTCCAGTCCTATGTATGTCCTGCCTTCGTGAGAGGGCTCTTGGGTTTTCCGGAGGGAGGATCTCTAGTCTGTGTGCAGCACTGCCTGAGACCACTGGGTCCAGGGATCTGCTTGTGTGCTGGTTCCCGTTTGTCGTCTGATCCATGTCCTATGTTTGGTTGGGTTCCAGTCCTGTTGTCTGTGATTCTTTGCAGGTAGCGGCCAAGTGTAGTAGGACCTTCCTGGAGGTGCGACCAGTGAGCCCTCGGCCCTGTTCATCCTCACCACCAGGGGCTCTGTGAAGAACGGGGCTCACTGGCTCTTCGCCCTCCTGGGTTTTGCCTCTGGTCTGCTGGTGCACCTGGTTCTGTGGTAGTGCTACCACTATTGCCTAACCTGCATATTGTTACTGTCATGTTCTTTTATTACATTTGTAATAAAGTATTCTGTTGGTCCCTGGTCTGTATCTGCCTGTATGTCGTTTGTGAGATGTTCCGGAGGTCTACCCGGGCCTCCAGTACGTGACAGACACTCATTGATACCAAATTACCAAGTCAGTCCTGTTATGCTATAATTTCAAACACAGAAGAGAGAGAGGACCCCATATTAAAGTGGGCACCTTCACTACAATTCCAGGATTTGCCACCCAGAATTAAGGAATCTGCAGAATGGGTTTCTTTACTCCCTCCATACCCTTTTGATGACTCTAGTGTCAATAAACTAGTTAATCTGTAGCGTGAGGTCCAGCACTGGTACGCACCACCCAACAGCAAACAAAAGGGACAAACCAGAGCTATACATCATCTCTCTAAGGACCCTCTGGTCTGCTCCTATGGTATGTATGCCCTTGATGTATTCCCGGGGCCCATATCACTACAAAAAAAATAATAATTATGTAAACTTTGAATGCATGAAAGAGTGACCCATAGTGTCACCCAAGTTTTAAAACAATTGTAGGTAAGTAACAGGCTAATAGATATGTTAATTTGATCTAGAGTACTGTGCAAAAGTTTTAGGGTGTGGAAGAATGTTGCAGAGTAAGAATGCTTTAAAAAATGGAAAGTGTTAATAGTTTGAATTTAAATTTATTACAAAGCAGCAAGACTACCCCAACCATACATCCAATGTTATTAACTATCTTCAGTGTAAAAGAGTCTTAAAAAGAGATGATATGGCTCCCCAGAGCCCTGATCGCAACATTATCAAGTATGTCTGGGATTACATGAAGAGACAAAAAGGATTTGAGTAAGCCTACATCCACAGAAGATCAGTCACAGTAGTTCACCAAGATGTTTAGAACAACCACCCTGCAAAGTTTCTTCAAAATCTATTTGCAAGAGTACCTAGAAGAATTGATGCTGTCTTGAATACAAAGGGTCGTCACACGAAATATTAATGTGATTTAAATATCCATTCCCTTTGCATTGTGTTAATTAATAAAAGTAAACTATTAAGGCCTCTTTCACACGGGCGTTGCGGAAAAATGTGCGGGTGCGTTGCGCGATTTTTCCGCGCGAGTGCAAAACATTGTAATGCGTTTTGCACTCGCGTGAGAAAAATCGGCATGTTTGGTACCCAAACTTGGCTTGGGATCGGTGTTCTGTAGATTGTATTATTTTCCCTTATAACATGGTTATAAGGGAAAATAATAGCATTCTGAATACAGAATGCTAAGTAAAATAGCGCTGGAGGGGTTAAAAAAATAAATAAAAAATTTAACTCACCTTAATCCACTTGATCGCGCAGCCGGCATCTCTTCTGTCTTCTTTCTTTGCTGTGTGCAGGAACAGGACCTGTGGTGACGTCACTCCGGTCATCACATGGTCCATCACATGATCCATCACCGTGGTAAAAGATCATGTGATGGATCATGTGATGACCGGAGTGACGTCACCACAGGTCCTTTTCCTGCACACAGCAAAGAAAGAAGACAGAAGAGATGCCTGCTGCGCGATCAAGTGGATTAAGGTGAGTTAAATTATTTTTAATTTTTTTTTAACCCCTCCAGCGCCATTTTACTATGCATTCTGTATTCAGAATGCTATTATTTTCCCTTATAACCATGTTATAAGGGAAAATAATAATGATCGGGTCTCCATCCCGATCGTCTCCTAGCAACCGTGCGTGAAAATCCGCACCGCATCCGCACTTGCTTGCGGATGCTTGCGATTTTCACGCAACCCCATTCATTTCTATGGGGCCTGCGTTACGTGAAAAACGCACAAAATAGAGCCTGCTGCGATTTTCACGCAATGCACAAGTGATGCGTGAAAATCACCGCTCATGTGAACAGCCCCTCAGAAATGAATGGGTCGGGATTCAGTGCGGGTGCAATGCGTTCAACTCACGCATCCGCGTGGAATACTCGCCCGTGTGAAAGTGGCCTAACACTTCTATTTTTAAAAGCATTCTTACTTTCCAGAATTTTCCATACACCTTCCTAAAACGTTTGCACAGTATTGTATTTTACTTTCTTACATTCTTTACTTTAGAAGAATGTTATATTGATGTGCTGCCTCAAAAGCCAAAATAAACTAAAAAGTTTGACTTAAAAGCACCTTCTACCCATCATACAATTTTAGAGGCCAATAAAAAAGGAAATGTGAAATTATCCTTCATAGCAAGAATGATCCTATCAAAAAATACCAGGGTTAGCTTCTTATTTTTACACAAAAGCTTGGCTCTTAGGCATCCAAAAATGGACAATATAAGTGTCACACTGAGAAGAAAAATGGCCTCTCTGACTGAAGTTTTGTAACTATTATGCAAGATAAACTTTAGGCTGAAAGACCAGGAAATGGAGAAATTGATCTAAACAAGGTATTCAGAAAGGACACAGGGGTTGATGCTGTGTTCAGCAGAATTTATAATGCACTGAAGAATGTATAACAAAGTCAAAAAGTTATAATCATCAACTTTAAAGGGGTTCTATAGGAATTCAAAAAATGAAAATACTTAAATATTATTTTATAATAAATATATTCACAATTTCACAATTCAAGAATTACATTTTTTTTGTACACTCAAATACGATATTTAAAATCATTACAAAAAATATATAAAAAGTTTAAATCACTTCCTTTTCCGCATAATAAAAAAAAAAATACATAAATAACAAAAAATATAAACATCATGGGTATTACCGCGACCGAAAATGCCCATACTATTAAAATATAAAAATATTTTTCCAATACGGCGTATGGAAAAAAGGGTCAAAATGGCCAATTTACAATTTTTTCATTGCTTCTCTTACCCAATTTTTTTAAAATAAAATGTGATTAAAAAGTCACACAGTTCACACAGCTCAGTAGATATAACTATAAAAAAAAGTTATGGGGGTCAGAACATGGTGATATAAAAATGTTGAGTTTTTTTAAGTATGTACCTATACATATGAGGTATCATTGTAATTATAATGACCCAGAAAATGATGGGCATGCATCAGTTTTGCCGCAAACGAAACGCCATGGGAATAAAACCCATAAAACGGTGGAGGAATTGCATTTTTTTTCTAATTCCACTACATTTGGATTTTTTTTTACCAATTCCCACTACATTGTACGCACTAATAAATGGTGGCATTAGAAAGTACAACTTGTCCCGCAAAAAATAAGCCCTCATACAGCTATGTGAACAGAAATATAAAAAAGTTATGGCTCAAGGAAGATAGGGAAGAAAAATGAAAACGCAAAAACAAAAAAAACCTCTGGTATCCTAAGGGTTAATGTCTTAATATAATTTTATAACACTCTGGGGGACATTTACTAAGCATTTTGCACCACAATTATGGCATAAAATAAATAAATAATGTTACATAAAATTGTGTTTTGATTTTCGCCAAATATATCAACAGTTTTCTCCAGAATTTTTACCATCAAAGGGATTCTGTCACCTGCTTTTACCATTTTAAGCTGGCACCATCGCTATGTTGACTAAAGTACCTTATTTCCAGCAGTCTTCTTTTTACTTATTTTCGTTTTGTAGTTTTGATATAAAAGCGATTTTTATGTTATGCTAATTAGGGTCCAAGGTGCCCAGAGGGGCGTTTTTTTCACTCTCCGGAGCCCAGTGACGCCCCTTTGCAGTGCCCAAGAACGCCTCCTCATCATCAAATAACCTCCCACAGCCCCGGCAAACGGTTCCGCCCCCTCCCCACGTCATAGTCTACCTTATAGAAATGCCCCGTCCTTCTTCCTGTCTGCGGCCAGAAAACTCACGCAGGCGCAGTACTGCCAGCGGCCTGCGCCTGCGCGATCATCAACCTCCTGAGGGCAACAGCCTCAAAAGTCTCACTGGGCATGCGCCGAGCCCAGTGATGTGACCTGAGCGCTGTTGCCCTCAGGACGTTGATGATAGCGCAGGCCGCAGGCGGTACTGCGCCTGCGCGAGTTTTCTGGCCGCAGACAGGAAGGACGGGGCATTTCTATAAGGTAGACTATGACGTGGGGAGGGGGCGGAACCGTTTGCCGGGGCTGTGGGAGGTTATTTGAGGATCAGGAGGCGTCACTGGGCACCGGAGAGTGAAAAAAACGCCCCTCTGGGCACCTTGGACCCTAATTAGCATAACATAAAAATCGCTTTTATATCAAAACTACAAAACAAAAATAAGTAAAAAGAAGACTGCTGGAAATAAGGTACTTTAGTCAACATAGCGGTGGTGCCAGCTTAAAATGGTAAAAGCAGGTGACAGAATCCCTTTAAGAATGCATCACGCCAGAAATGAGTTATAAATGTCAAAGGGGGAGGGTCTATCAAATTGGCGTCTATTACGCCTCATTTATCATCCTCTTATCGTTGGAAATGGCTCAAATTGTTGTGGACAATTAAGCCAGCTTATGTGGTGGTGTTTTGTGTAGAAAGTCGCATTTATGGCAGAAAGATGCAACTTTTTATCAAAAAGCCGCATTAATGAAAAGAAAGGTAAGTAATAAAACAGGATGCATTTATTTTATTCTAATATAAATCGGCTAAACAACATGGTTTTGTCAGTAAATTGACATTCAACAAAAAAACATCAATAGCAAAAACGTCTCGAGTCTGAAACAAAAGTCGCAATTTACCAGTGGAATTGTTGCAGATATGCTTCAAAAGTTGCAAATATGCTTTAAAAGTTGCAAGTGTGGTCTGGACAGGGGTGCGTGAAATGGCGCATTTCTGTTTAAAAAAGTTGCATTTTCGTACTATTGGCGTGGCGTTGGCGTGGAGTGTAATAATATTACAGGCTATAGCTACTAGAGATGGGTCTTTGATCCAGGGAGTTATTCTGATTGCCTGATTGGAGTCGGAAAGGATTTTTTTTCCCCGCAAGTGGGGAAAATTGGCTTCTACCTCACAGTTTTTTTTTTTTGCCTGCCTCTGGATCAACTTGCAGGATAACAGGCCGAACTGGATGGACAAATGTCTTTTTTCAACCTTATAAACTATGTTACTAAATCCCATGTATTTACATAAAGTTAAAGGATACAGTTCTGTCCACCTGCAGCAACCACTAGGGGGAGCATTGGAGCTTACTGCATACTGTTTCATTATTGAGTTGAATGTATAATACGTTTTCAGTATGCCCTTACTTCCCCTCCAGATGGCTGTAGGCAGACAATATTTTATGATTTAACTGTATGTCTACTTGAGAGATTAGGAGTATCTACTGATCGTCTATTCTGATGCTGGTCACTTCTACTGTTCATATGTCTTGAATGTTAACCCTTCCATAGTTGACAACAACTATGGTCCTTTTAGATCAATGGTATAGTCTCCAATAACAATGGAACTAAATATAGATCACCTACTGTATGTGAGTAATATTGTGGCTGATCATTACTGGAAGTAAGTGTTTTATGAACCCTCGCATAGCCCAAATCTTGTGCCTGTGCTGTATTAGTACAGATGTATAACTTCAAGCTCCTGAGAGCCAATGCAAAATCGGTAAAAGGGCTATCAACCCACAGTGTGTCATTCATAATACAGGTGTATTCTTACATGGCAGAGGAGTCTTTGAGCCCCCTTACACATCTGGCCCGTGTATGACTGGTTCCTCTAGATTCCTAATATCTACACCTCTGTATTAGGCGATACAAAAGGATGCATAGGCAGAGGGAGCCTAATTAAACTGGGGCCTAATGCTGGTGTTGCCAGCTGGAGACCAATGCTGGGTTCTTGCCATGTAACCCTACCATCTTGAGATACAATGAGATGGAACCCTCCACAACTCCCGTACCCTCCTTTGTAAGAGAGATTTGCCCATTTCCCCTTCACTTGTTTGGAAATATTGATGACTGTGATAGGAGGAGCCCTGAGCAGATTTATAAAGCCCCTTTAACAGGAGCAGAAGAAAATCACATGGGCTATAGTGGAATACCTAGCATAGAAGCAGGCCCTGAATTTATGATGGGTCCCCAGAAGGACTAAACAGCGATTATGATCTAAAGCAAAACCCTACAGACCAAATCTGTGCATAATATCTGACTATGACGAAAATAGGAAAAGATCAAATTTTGCCTGGACATATGTATTCCGACCCTTTACTATGACACATGAAATTTAGCTCTGATTGCAGTTCACCAGTGGTAAATTCAGTTGATTAGAAATGATTTGGAAAGTCACAACCCTCTACGCAAGGTCTCACAGCTGACAATGCATATCAGAGCAAAAACTTAGCCATGAGCAGGAAAGAACGGCCTGTAAAGTTTAGAGATAGGCTTATGTGGAGGCACAGATCTGCAGAAGGGTACACAAAAATGTCTGCTGCACTAAAAGATCTTAACAGCACAGTGGCCTTCATAATTCCTTAAATGTAAGCGATTTGGAATAACCCTGACTCTTTCCAGAGCTGCACCCCCCCCCCCCCTGCCCCAAATCAAACTATGTAATTGGTGGTGAGAATGGCCTTGGTAGGAGAGGTGACTAATAACCCATTGGTCACTCCAGCTGAACTCCAAAGATCCTGTGTTGCAGCACTTCACCAATCTGGGCTTTATAGCAGAAAGAAAGAAGCCTCTACTCAGTTAAAGACATATAAAATCAGCAAAATAAAGGATCTAAAGGACTCTCAGACTGTGAGACACAAGAATATTTGGTCTAATGAAACGAAGATTGCCTTTTTGGCCTCAATTCTAAGCATCATGTTTAGAGGAAACAAGGCACAGCCAATACCATAATCCCTACAGTGAAGCATTGTGGTGGCAGCATCATGCTGTGGGGGTGATTTTCAGTGTCTGGGACAGTGAGACTGGTCAGGATTGAGAGACAACCGAATTGAGCAAAGTACAGAGATATTCTTAAAGGAGTTGTCCAGAGCTGAACCTGGACACAAGTTCCCCTTCACTCATTTACCATGTCTGTGTGCAGCATTGGAGCATTTCTTGCTGTGATGTTACCCCTTGCCCTGTGCTGCATCGCACAGAGGAAGGACTGTTTCTTCACTACTGGTGATGGGTATTCTAGGCAGATACTTCTACCTAGCAGTGAGCCCGGTGACGTCACCGACCCAAATGGGTGGTCTTTAGAACAGCCCTAAACTGTTTTACATGCTAGGGCAGCGCTAAAGACCACCCATTAGTGCCAGTGAATTAATCGGGAACACTGCTAGGAGGAGGCCTCCGCCTAGCATACTGAGAAAAAGCCGGGTACGTCACCGGCAGTAAACAAGCAGCCCTTGTCCTGCGCTATGTAGCACACGGTAAGGGGGAGCATCAGAGCTAGAAGTTCTCCGATACTCCACTCATACATGCTAAATTAGTGAAGGGGAGCTCATGTCCAGGTTCAGCTCGAAACCCGGAAAACCCCTTTAATAAAAACATTTTCCAGAGTGCTCTGGACCTCAGACTAGGCTGAAGGTTTACTTTCAACAATACAACCAAGTCAAGACAATACAGCAGTGGTTTAGGAACAGCTCTGTGAACATTATTGAGTAGCCCAGCCAGAGCCCTGACTTGAATCCATCGAATATCTCTGGAGAGACCTGAAAATGGTTGCCCACAGATGGTCCCCATCCAATCTGACAGAGCTTGAGAGGCTATGCAAAGAAGCATGGCAGAAAATCCTTAAATCTAGGTGTGCAAACCTTGTGGCATCATACTCAAGAAGACTGGAGGCAGTAATCGCTGCCAAAGGGGCTTCAATTAAGTACTGATTAAGTAATCTCCAAATGCAGTTGTCTTCTGGACCTGGACCTTTGGGGCAGACGTTTTTCTGCTAATCCGATGGACCAGTTCGACCATGAGAGAGACTGACTTTAGTGTTTTTCAATGCAGATCCACATGGTCACTACTTTATTTTACATACAGTATCTCTAGTGCTGAGAACCTTCAGAGACATTTATATCCATATTTATGACTGATATTAGTATGGGATCTCATAAGCTGTATGTTTCTAATCTTTTTAAAGTTAAGGGCTATGTACACATTCGGATGTTTTACAAATTTTGGGCTAAAAATCATATTTTCAATTGGCCTTTATTTAAAATGTTGAGCCATTCTGTCACAAGGGGTTAACTGTTTTTCTAATTGTGTGACAGGTACTTACCCTTTGTGCCCATCTAATAAACCTTATCTCTGCTAAGAGGTCATAAACGCTTATTTAAGCCACATCAGTAAGAAAAAGAATGAGCTATAATGAGTGTTTATAAGGTCAAAGAGCAGAGATAAGGAGCCCGTCAGCAACCCAAATAACGGAAAAGACAGAAAACCCACAGGCTGCTACTAGAGCATGTGAGCTCTGTACAGAAAAAAGGGTTCCATATTTGTAATAAAGACCAAATGAAAAATAGATTTTTAGCTCAAAATAAGTACAATGCAATAATGAAAAAAATTGCCCCCAAATGTGTACATACCCTTTAAGGGATTATCTGCTTTGGACAATCTCCTTTCATAAGAAAGGTCCCCAATGATAAACCAGTCACAGAGTCTCTCACAGCAATTACATTGTACATAGCAAAATAGTCATTCAATGTTACAATATGATTTCTACATATTAGCAATGTGGGGCTATTATTTCCATTTTCAGGAAAGGTGTGAGCTATATCTTAATTACCGTTGATGAAGATAGTACATCATGTAAATATAAATGAACTAAAAGAAATAGGGGATTGATATGGTTCAGATGCTACAGTTTTGAAGCCTGATTATCCCTGGTGTTCTATAGGGCTTTATCAATGGAAAATTGTGGAACAAGTGGAGTTACCCTTTAAGTAATATATATTTAATGGAACCAATTAGCTCCTGGTCCTCAAAATCTGCACCATGCGCCTCTACCTACTATACACCATTTATAATAGTGGTTTCTTCTTACGGAGCATCAGGGCCAAGGTAAGATCTCTACCCCATATAGCCACATCGGTGATTATAAATGATAATACATGATTGTAGTGGGCATAAATGCCATAGAAAAAAGTTACACCCCTACTGGTAGTGGTTCATTTCACCACACCATTAGTACCACCAATTGCTTGTGGCCCCTTCCCTTACAAAAGAGAGAGGTAAGACAGATTTTATGCAGAGGGGTAGACCTATACAGGCAAACACAGCACAAATAAAATGGGTCCCTTAGGAGCTGCATGGGCAGCCTCTGACATTCTCAATAGGATCATGCGCCCTATCTTTCTTTCCAATGCACTAAAGTCCCATGTATCATTTTTCCTCACTTTGGACTCATCATACTTATCTCTAATTAGCAAGAAAAGCTTGAATCAATCAGAACAATGATAATTTTGAAAACATTCACTTTCCAGGCCATGTATTGACTACGAAAATGTTTTTGTCAATGAGTGCATCTATTCTTAACACCATTTCGCCGATATGTGTATTAATCTTAAGAGCCTGTTAGCCATACATGCTCAGTTACAGAATCTAGCCAGTCGTAAAAATTCTATACAGAAGGAAATTTCAAAATGCAGTCCTAACAGATCTACAATGGTTGATTACAGAGAAAAGTATCTTGAAGCGGTTCAACATACAGTCATGTGAAAAAATTAGGACACCCTTTGAAAGCATGTGGTTTTTTGTAACATTTTTAATAAATGGTTATTTCATCTCCGTTTCAACAATACAGAGAGATTAAAGTAATCCAACTAAACAAAGAAAACTGAAGAAAAGTCTTTTCAAGATCTTCTGTAAATGTCATTCTACAAAAATGCCTATTCTAACTGAGGAAAAAGATAGGACACCCTCACATGTATTCCCTCTTAAATTGGCTCAGATCTCACACAGGTATATCACACCAGGTGCACATAATTAGTAGATCGTTACTCTGCATGTTGAATGAGGCTTGCCCTATTTAAACCTCAGACATTTAGTTTGGTGTGCTCCTGACTGTTGAAGTGAGAGTGAGCACCATGGTGAGAGCAAAAGAGCTGTCAGAGGACTTCAGAAAAAAGATTGTAGCAGCCTATGAGTCTGGGAAGGGATTTAAAAAGATCTCAAAAGATTTTGAAATCAGCCATTCCACTGTCCGGAAGATAGTCTACAAGTGGAGGGCTTTCAAAACAACTGCCAACATGCCCAGGACTGGTCGCCCCAGCAAGTTCACCCCAAGAGCAGACCGCAAGATGCTAAAAGAGGTATCCAAAAACCCTAAAGTGTCATCTCGAGAACTACAGCAGGCTCTGGCTACTGTTGATGTAGAAGTACATGCCTCTACAATCAGAAAGAGACTGTACAAGTTTAACTTGCATGGGAGGTGTGCAAGGAGGAAACCTTTGCTTTCCAAGAGAAACATCGAGGCCAGACTGACATTTGCCAGCGATAAAGTTGACAAAGACCAGGACTTCTGGAATAATGTTCTTTGGACAGATGAGTCCAAAATTGAATTATTTGGACACAACAGCAGAGGACATGTTTGGCGTAAACCAAACACAGCATTCCAAGAAAAGAACCTCATACCAACTGTGAAGCATGGAGGTGGAAGTGTCATGGTTTGGGGCTGCTTTGCTGCAGCAGGACCTGGTCAGCTCACCATCATAGAATCCACGATGAATTCTACTGTGTATCAGAAGGTGCTTGAAGAACATGTGAGACCATCAGTTAGAAAATTAAAGCTGAAGCGGAACTGGACCATGCAACATGACAATGACCCAAAACATACTAGTAAATCAACCAAAGATTGGCTGAAAAAGAAGAAATGGAGAGTCCTGGAATGGCCAAGTCAAAGTCCAGATTTGAATCCCATTGAGATGCTGTGGGGTGACTTGAAAAGGGCTGTACGTGCAAGAAACCCCTCAAACATCTCACAGCTGAAAAAGTTCTGCATTGAGGAGTGGGGTAAAATTTCCTCAGACCGATGTCGAAGACTGGTAGATGGCTACAAGAACCGTCTCACTGCAGTTATTTCAGCCAAAGGAGGTAACACTCGCTATTAGGGGCAAGGGTGTCCTATCTTTTTCCTCAGTTAGAATAGGCATTTTTGTAGAATGACATTTACAGAAGATCTTGAAAAGACTTTTTTTCAGTTTTCTTTGTTTAGTCGGATTACTTTAATCTCTCTGTATTGTTGAAACGGAGATGAAATAACCATTTATTAAAAATGTTACAAAAAACCACATGCTTTCAAAGGGTGTCCTAATTTTTTCACAAGACTGTATGTCTAAATTAGAGCTGAAACAATTACTTGATTGAATCGAGTAATTTGACACAAAAAATCATTGATACAAATTTTTTGCATCGAGGATTCATTTGTGTCATGTGACCATTAAGCGGGAGTGAAGCACTTGCTATTACTTACTGCTCCGTGGTCACACGCCGGCCCGTACCACGCTGCACTGGATCCTGACACAGGTCATAGTGCAAATAAGCGCGCACTATTACCCGACGCTGTATGACGTCAGAATCCAGTGCAGCGTGCGGAGAAGAAGAGGAAGGAGCTGTGGAGCGGCGACCTTACAGGAAAGGTAAGTATTTTATTTCACTGGTGCTGGGGACATGGCACTGAAGGGGGACAGCTGGCAATGGATGGCATGGAGGGGCAGATGGCACTGGTGGACATGGAGGGGCTGATCTGATGGCACTGGGGGACATGGAGGGGCTGATCTAATGGCACTGTGGGAGTGGGGGACATGGAGGGGCTGGACTGATGGTACTGGGGGAGTGGGGGACATGGCAATGGATGGCATGGAGGGGCTGATGGCACTGGGGCAGTGCAGCTGAAGGCACTGGGGTGGGGGAGAGCTGAAGGCACTGGGGGAACAGAGCTGATGGCACTGGGGTGGGGGGAGCTGATGGCACTGGGGGATAGAGGAGCTGATGGCACTGGGGAACTGATGCACTTGGGCTGATCGCACAGGGGGGAACGAAGGGTGTTGGGGACTGATGGCAGGGGGTCTGATGAGTTTTTATAAAGGAAAACAGTCTATTAATTCATTTTTTCTTATTAGATTACTTGATTAATCGTAAAAAATAAATCGATAGAATACTTGATTATTAAAATAATTGTTTACTGCAGCCCTGATCTAAATTCTTCATTGTGTTGGAATCATCTCCTTTAATCATTACCTCCTGCACTTGTATATTACCATTGTATTGCATAGAATTTCACAAATCGTGCACCAGTCAGAATCTCAGGATGGTTCTGATTGTATGGGCCGAAATGTCATGATGGAATGCCTTTCATAAAGAATAAGGTCTCCTAAAAAAGCATATACACTCACCTAAAGAATTATTAGGAACACCTGTTCTATTTCTCATTAATGCAATTATCTAGTCAACCAATCACATGGCAGTTGCTTCAATGCATTTAGGGGTGTGGTCCTGGTCAAGACAATCTCCTGAACTCCAAACTGAATGTCAGAATGGGAAAGAAAGGTGATTTAAGCAATTTTGAGCGTGGCATGGTTGTTGGTGCCAGACGGGCCGGTCTGAGTATTTCACAATCTGCTCAGTTACTGGGATTTTCACGCACAACCATTTCTAGGGTTTACAAAGAATGGTGTGAAAAGGGAAAAACATCCAGTATGCGGCAGTCCTGTGGGCAAAAATGCCTTGTGGATGCTAGAGGTCAGAGGAGAATGGGCCGACTGATTCAAGCTGATAGAAGAGCAACGTTGACTGAAATAACCACTCGTTACAACCGAGGTATGCAGCAAAGCATTTGTGAAGCCACAACACGCACAACCTTGAGGCGGATGGGCTACAACAGCAGAAGACCCCACCGGGTACCACTCATCTCCACTACAAATAGGAAAAAGAGGCTACAATTTGCACGAGCTCACCAAAATTGGACTGTTGAAGACTGGAAAAATGTTGCCTGGTCTGATGAGTCTCGATTTCTGTTGAGACATTCAAATGGTAGAGTCCTCTGATGGCTACTTCCAGCAGGATAATGCACCATGTCACAAAGCTCGAATAATTTAAAATTGGTTTCTTGAACATGACAATGAGTTCACTGTACTAAAATGGCCCCCACAGTCACCAGATCTCAACCCAATAGAGCATCTTTGAGATGTGGTGGAACAGGAGCTTCGTGCCCTGGATGTACATCCCTCAAATCTCCATCAACTGCAAGATGCTATCCTATCAATATGGGCCAACGTTTCTAAAGAATGCTATCAGCACCTTGTTGAATCAATGCCACGTAGAATTAAGGCAGTTCTGAAGGCAAAAGGGGGTCCAACACCGTATTAGTATGGTGTTCCTAATAATTCTTTAGGTGAGTGTATGTTTTTTGTTAGTCATATTGCCCAAAATGATTTTTCATGGATAGCCAAATACATGATACCATTGACCTGCCATTCACTACACAAAATACTGCTCCACCTGTATGAGAAGAAAGCTCACTCATTGCCTTCCCTTGTCTTTGATGTTCAGCAGGGGCTCCCATCTTCAAGTTCATCATCTATAACAGAAGGCTGCAAAATTACGCTTCCCGTTGAAGAAAGAATTCCAGCAGCGCTGCCTGGAGGTAATTTAAGGATAGCAAGTCCACTGCTGAGCTGAACGTAAGAGAAATAAATCTGAATAAATTCCCAATAAGCTGCTTTATCTTTCAGAAAAAAGTAAACAAGTTATAAAAGTAGCTGATGGGATGCATAGTCTGGCTTGGTCCTTCTAACACTTGCTATATTACATGAGAATGACGGAGATAGGTCATTCTCAACATAATGCGAGTGTGAAGCATGGGATTTTCAAAAGGACATTCAGGCCTTGATTGATGAACAAAAATCCAGTTTATTCAAAAATGTTCTTGTTTCCAACACAAAACAATTACATGACATGCGGTCCACTTTCAGTAGAGGAGGCCGGGCTTGTCGGGGACGGGGCCTGGTCCGCCATGATGGAGTGCCTCGTGTTTCTAAAGATCTCTGGTAAGGTCTGCGATGGCGCCGGTGTACCCGGGACTTTAGACTTTCCCTTGCCGCGGGTCGTCTTCTGTGTCACCTGTATGAGTGCACTGAGCTGATGGAGCCGGAGGAACGGCGCTTAAGACGGGAAAATGTCAGCGGTCAGAGCGGAGCTCACATAGGCATGTCTTCCCTGTAAGCCACGCGCATGCTTTCTTTTCTTATAAGGCTGGCCACCTAACGCTCTATTTTTCCACACATTATGGTTTTGCCATCTGGACTTGTGTATCAGAACCAATGAAACTATGTGAAAACCATGTGTTTAAAATATGTTTTAAATATGTGTTACTTACCTGCACTAGCTGCAATGGGGTATGTCTGCTCTGACCTTATGAGAGGAAGGCCAGCAGAAACTCCAGACTTTTATACAGAGAACCTGCATAGGATTGTGGGAGAATCTTTTGTTTAAGCTGAACAACAATCAGGGTAGTAGATGATTGTGGAGAGTCCTGATGCTACACTGTGGATATGCAACAACCTGAAGGTTAAGGCTTGTGTTGTGCAAATAATCAGAGGATAGATCATCAGTTAAATGAAAGTGCAGAACCCCTTTAACGAATCACTTCTGACTCAGCCTGCTGTTCGTGATCGGCTCCAGGAAGATATGAAAAATTTATTCTCGGACAATGTTAACCCAAATTTTGATCCTATAGTGGTTTGGCTGTCCCATAAGGCCTTTATGAGGGGGCAACTGATTAGGGAAGCTTCCCATTTAAAAAAAGAAAGGAACTCAACCCTTCTAGCTTTGGAAGCCAAGCTTAGTAAATTGGTCCGAGCTCATCAGAGGTCACCCCTACTTTATTTGCTCAAGGCAGTGAAAGACACCAAAATGCAAATAAACCTGATTCTGTCAAATAATACAGAAAATCCACTTCGTTGGACTGCATCGTATTATTACAAATACGCAAACAAACCTGACAAGATGCTATCACGTCAATTAAAAGCTAAGCAAAAAATTAATCAAGTGTTTCAGATTCGTTTGCGGTCTGGTCAAGTGACTTCCAACTCAGAAGTCATTTATGACACTTTTCATGCCTTTTACCAACAGGTCTATGCAAAACCGGGAGCTGGTCAGGGACAGACCCATGATACCTTTTTAACATCCATCCCACTTCCACGGGTATCTCCTGAAACGTTAAATGATTTGGGTAGGGCAATTGAGGTGGAAGAAGTAGAATTTACAATTAAGGCCCTGAAGTTGGGGAAAGCCCCTGGCCCTGATGGCCTTTCAGCGCTTTTTTATAAAAAATTTGCTCCTGTACTAATCCCACATGTCACCAAATTTTGCAACCATTTATTGAAGGGTAATGCCCCCATCCTGCACATCCTGATTTTCTGGCCGCTAACATCACAGTTATTCCCAAACCAATAAAGGACCCCCTATCACCATCCAATTACAGACCCATATCCCTTTTGAACCTAGACACAAACATTTTTACATCCATTCTGGCCCGACGCCTCAACATTCTCCTGCCCAGTCTTATACATAGGGATCAGGTGGGATTTATCCCTGACAGGGAAGCGCCCGATAACATCTGGAAATTTCTTAATATAATACAGGTAGCTAATAAGAAGGCAACTCCGTTAGCGATTTTGGCCCTAGACATAGAAAAGGCCTTTGACTCCGTCACATGGGAATATCTCTATAAGTTTTGCAAGCTATGGGTATAAGAGACCCGTTTTTACAAGTGGTCCATTCCCTTTACTCCACTCTGGTAGCTTACCTTAAACTCCCATCTACGCACCCAACCCCAATTCAGATCCTTAGGGGAACACATCAGGGCTGCCCCCTCTCCCCTGCTCTATTCGCCATAGCGATGGAGCCCCTCGCCATTCATATTAGGAATAACCTCAATATTGCAGGCCTTAAGATAGGAGGTACCAAATATAAACTTAGCTTATTTGCTGATGACCTCCTTTTGTCCCTTACTAACCCTCTAATCTCTCTCCCGAACCTTTTACAACTTCTGAAGTCCTTCTCGGTAGCATCGGAGTCTGAACTCCTGTTATGTAATACTCCCCGCACCCGTTAAAATCCCTTCTCTTACAGAACTTTCCCTTCTCACACCGGCCCACCCACATTCCATATTTGGGTACCTTGATACCTTCCCAATTAAGCACCCTATACAAACTTAATTTTCTCCAATTATATTGCAAAATCAGGGAAGACCTCAAAACCTGGGGTTCCTTGCCGATTTCTTGGATTGGTAGAATACACATAGTCAGAATGGTGGTCCTACCCAGGCTTTTATATCTGTTTCGGACCCTTCCGGTTCAGGTACCCGGTAGAGATCTCCGGAGTTTACAAGCAGAGGTGATGAGATTCATTTGGGGCAATAAACGTGCCCATATCTCCCATACTACAATGTGTTGACATAAGTCACAGGGTGTTCTCTCAGTCCCCTACTTTGCAAAGTATTACAAAGCGGCAGGTCTAGCTGAATTATTCCTCACACACCTACAACCAGAAGCACACCCTCTATGGGTCTCCCTTGAACAGTCCCTCCTCACCCCTTGGTCCTGGAGAGCTCTGCTCTGGACTCCCCTCCTCCTACCATCGGTGATTCGGACCAATTCTCCATTATCTCACCATTCTCTATTACTTTAGAGGTCTGTTAGGTTAAAGTTTGGGCTGCAATCCATACATACACCCCTTCTCTATCTGTTTGGGAACCCGGCCTTTCCCCCGGGTCTCCGGACAGATACTTTTCAGTGGTGGATTTCTAATAGGCTTTCTTCTCTCCACAGGTTTTTGATTAGGTGAAAATTGATATCACTAATTGACTTCAAAGATAAATATGCACTCCCAGATAACGAGTCTTATAATGCTAACCAAATTTTCTCCTTTCTTCATTCTCTGAAGGTCAATAACTTGAATCTAGATTTTACCCCTTTTGAGCGGTCTATCACTTTCTCCATGTATAAACGGGGACTACTATCGAGAATTTATGGGACGCTTGACGCCTCCCCAGAAGGAGTTAAGCTGCCATACATGAAAGATTGGGAGGAGGATATTCAAGAGGAATATTCCTTATCTAGGTGGCTCCTTCGTTCCCAGACCTTGACTAAGAACTCATGGCAAATCACTCTGGTGGAAACTTCAATAAAAGTCCTTCATAGGACCTATTTAGTGCCCTATAGACTGCACCGTATCTACCCTGAGTTCTTGCCTCTATGCTTTAGGGGATGTGATGTGGAGGGTACAGTCTATCATACCTGGTGGTCCTGTCCACTAGTTCAGCAATTCTGGAACAAAATTTGTTGATTGCTTCCCTCCGTATTGGACTGTTGTAGTGTCCCACTACGTAAAGGTGAGCACTACTCAAGGGTCAATTGGGTCATGTTGTTCTCCACCTCCTGTGGAACATGGTCATGGTATTTTGTATTGCATTATAATGTGTATTTTCATGTTATTTCCTGTGTACCAGGCCTGTTAGGGGTGTAGTTTCTCCTCCCAAGCTGTAGAGGGAGCTAGGGAACCCCCTAGTATATATAGACAGGTCCAGTCCAGGGAGAGTGTGTGTTGTGGAGAAGCCAAGAGACACTTTAGCCAGGGAGTAGCTAAGGTCCAGCTTCTAACATGCAGGTAGATAGCCCAGGTTTCTAACCTGCTACCAGGAGAAGAAGTTTCCTCCTGAAGTTATCCTGCATCAAGCAAAGTACAGAGCAGTGCTAATTGTGTCCAGCCAAGTAGAAAGCTAAAGGGCAGAATTTTATTGTACAGCAAGAGGATTTATACCAGAGGAAGGTTTCCCTACCCAAGGATAAAGCCAGCTATTAGGCATTCAGGCCTTGGAGAAAGTCAGACAGGATTCTGCAGAATGTACAGCCTGATCTGTGAGTTTATTCCCTCTGAGTTATCTTGCCAGGATTATACCTGCCATTTATGTAAAGCCTGCCTGTTACCAAAGCTACTTCATATGGAATTGTCTGAAACTTGTATATAGTTGAACTGTTCAGTAAAGAGGAATTCTAGTTCACTACAATCTTGTGTACCTCCATTATTCCTCCTAACAAATCGGTGTGCCACCGTTACCGGCACTGGCGTCACGAACTGTAAGGGATCTTGCCACAGGCACGCTAAACTTTCAACACCCAGGGCACCTCATCTATCACCTGGCCTGGTCCCTATATCCAGAGAGTGCCCCAGAGGATCTACATGCCAGCCTCTCCATCACTGCTGTACGCCTGCCCAGGGTATACTACAAACTTTGAGTACAAAGAGCAACCCTCGGTCTGTTAACTGACCCCCGTGACCTTACATTCGGTCACCCTGACGGACTGGCGTACTGCACTGTGCCTATCCACCTTCTCCCTCTCTTTGTCTCCTTGGAGACAAGCCCTCATGGTTGACATTTTCCAGATTTAAATTGTCCCAGCATATATTATTAGCTGCCAGAATCAATATTGCCTTTAAATGGAGGTCCAGCTCCTTGTGTTTTCAAGCAGTGATAGACAGGATTAAAAAAATCCTCCTATACGAGAGACTCTCGGCCATTCGTATGGATACATACGAAGCATTTGAAAAGTTCTGGGAACCCTAGTTGTCCTCTTCCCATTCAGTAGATTTTCGATATAGTATGACTTTGTAACCTCATGGAGGCCCTATACGGTCACATACAGATATTCGAAATCAAAGGTCACTAAGCTTTTTTACTGCTTTATTGTCATATTGCACTGTTAGTTTTATTATCACTGTCTGATCTCCCATTGTTATTGCTGTCATGATTTTATGACTTTGCTTGTACTGTACAAAATCTGTACGTTTTTCCATACATTGATCTGCATTTATGATGCTTTTTTCCTTTAAATAAATCTTTGAAACATAAGAAAAGAAAGCAATAAGAAACAAACACACATTCACACAGGGGTTTTGTGTGTTTTGAGAACTCATATCACAACCAAGGTTACAAACGCATGTCAAAAACAAAACTAAATATTCACCTCTTCACAGTGAGAAGAGTGAGAATGCCCTTAGGTAGCACCGTCTTTCTCACATCAGTCAGGCAGTAGGGTGTGAGGATGACCCTAGCTATTCTTAAACAGCTTAGCTATTGAAAGTATGGGAACCCTAAGATTTGGTTGACCGGGTTAGCATACTGCTCAGACAATCAAGGCATACAAGCCCAGCATTTCCTACAGATTTCAGTTTCAGAATGTCCCTGGTTATAATCATACTATGTACATTGGGGTGACCCTTAAATTATCTCATGGTAGTTTTGACTCACCATTGGGTAGATTAACTGGAGCTCACAGTTTGACAGCAATTTTCAGCTTACAATACACATCGATGGGTTCAAAGGTAGTTCAAAATGCAAGCAAAAACTTTTTTAAAGGGTTTGAGTCATTAGATTAGAGCTGATGTGGTAAACAGCTGATTGGTGCAAGTCCAGCTCTCATCCCCACGACCACCTAGATATCTCCTGTGTAGTGATTGCAACAAGTGAAATGTAGCATTACACTATGGCCATTCAGATGACTGGTCATCCATGTAATATATGGACAGCTCAAGTCCACCGGAGCTCATAAAGGAGGGTTCCCAAACACAGAACAATGGAACAATCCCTTTATAAGGCAATAGCTACTACAGAAGCAGACCATGCAGCTACTGAGGTATTCGTGAAGGCTGCAGGCCCAACCCTGGTTGGCCTCATCCCCCTTGCTACTAGGTTGGAGAACCTGCGAAGGACTGTCGTCTCCAGAGCAACAGATTTATTTGCAAATGGGGGTGGAGAAGTGACCCAAGGTTCGGAAAAACAGTTTGAAGGGGGAAAAATAACAGGCCCTTCTACCCCGAGGAAACAAATTTGGAACGATAATGGGGGGAGGGGTATAATTTGATCTTTGGAACCACCTCTTTTATGTACACCATCGGTGTGTTTTTCTACAGAGGAACATTTCAAAATGATAGGAGAAAGAACTATAACTACATGGCGGTTATATCCTGTGACAAAGGACTGCAAGTCAACTACCGGTTTTACCCTACTTTTCTCTCTCTGGTTGTCATTTTGAATCTTTAATGGGTTAATATCTGGTTCTCGTCATGGGAACTGAAATTCTGTATATTTACATGGATGATTAGCTGCAGCTGTGCTTCAAGAGAAATTTCAGTCCATAATTAAGTTAAACTTTTAATGCCTTTGATTTGCATATGACAAAATGCACATTTCTTGTATGAGGAACAATGCAGAGGAGATAGAGGCAGCGATTGTCCCGAGTCCTTCATCCATGCCGCCAGCAGCTCATCTACATATTCTTTTACATAAGAGGCCAGAAAATTACTCACAAAAATAATAGTATAATTAATATACCAGTAAATGTTTGATAAGTAAATCGGGTGAACTGGTAATTCTATGGGCGAGGAGACATAGGGGGTCTTTTTGTATGGTATTATAATAGTTATATTCTTATACATAGGGGGTAGTAATATAGTAGTTATATTCTTGTACATAGGTGGCAGTATTATAGTAGTTATTTTCTTGTACATAGAGGCAGTATTATAATAGTTATATTTTTGTACATAGGGGGCAATATTATAATAGTTATATTCCTGTACATCGGAAGTAGTATTATAGTAGTTATATTCTTGTACATAGGAAGCAGTATGATAGTAGTTAAATTCTTGTAAATAAAGGGTAGTAATATAGTAGTTATATTCTTGTACATAGGGGGCAGTATTATAGTAGTTATATTCCTGTACATAGGGGCAGTATTATAGTAGTTATATTCTTGTATATAGGAGGCAGTATTATAGTAGTTATATTCTTGTACATAGAAGGCAGTATTATAGTAGTTACATTCTTATACCTAGGAGGCAGCATTATAGTAGTTATACTCTTTTACCTAAGAGGCATTATTATAGTAGTTATATTCTTGTATAGGAGGCAGTATTATAGAACTTAGATTCTTGAACATAGGAGGCAGTATTATAGTAGTTATATTTCTGTACATAGGGGGCAGTATTATAGTAGATATATTCCTGCACATAGAGGATAGTATTATAGTAGTTAGTACAGAATATGAAATCTTTGATGGCTCCAGGGAATGATGGGAAGTAAATTCATAATAACAAACAAATTATATAGAAAATCATATTCTTTAAAATGTATTACCATACAACTGAAGATTTCTTCATGCACAATCAAATACCAAATCTGTGACTGACATGGCTCTTTAATCTTAAATAAATTGGTGTTGATCTTGTGCCATTGCCATATCAATAATTTATGTGACATTGTACATAGAAAAGTCTGGCACATGAAATGACTATTTACAATGGCTAATAAATACAAGCTCTTGCACTACTCAACACATCGGAGCTATTCCCACAAACAGCATTACATGTTTCCAGGGCAACCTAGGAAGAATCACTGGTGGGGGCAAGTGGGGGTTGATTGGGGTGCAACAGAATATGGAGTCGTAAAAACACACTCTCCAGTTCTATTGTTGTAGACTATTGAAATAAAATTTACTATAATGTACAGTAATAAAATGAAGAAATACAAAAACAAAAAGCGTATTATATTTTTTTCTCCAGAGATCCAAGGACATTTCTGGAAACAGCTTCATACAAATGATTTCACTGGTCTTGGCATCAGCATAGCTGTGATGATAGCTTACTTTAGATTCTGAAGAACCAAAAAGATTATCGGTATTTACTGCAATGTCTTTTAAAAGGTGGACCTCATGGACCATGTCTGGTCAGTTGATGATTGTACTGATTATATAATGCTAATACACTCACCTAAAGAATTATTAGGAACACCTGTTCTATTTCTCACTAATGCAATTATCTAGTCAACCAATCACATGGCAGTTGCTTCAATGCATTTAGGGGTGTGGTCCTGGTCAAGACAATCTCTTGAACTCCAAACTGAATGTCAGAATGGGAAAGAAAGGTGATTTAAGCAATTTTGAGCGTGGCATAGTTGTTGGTGCCAGACGGGCCGGTCTGAGTATTTAGCAATCTGCTCAGTTACTGGGATTTTCACGCACAACCATTTCTAGGGTTTACAAAGAATGGTGTGAAAAGGGAAAAACATCCAGTATGAGGCAGTCCTGTGGGCAAAAATGCCTTGTGGATGCTAGAGGTCAGAGGAGAATGGGCCGACTGATTCAAGCTGATAGAAGAGCAACGTTGACTGAAATAACCACTCGTTACAACCGAGGTATGCAGCAAAGCATTTGTGAAGCCACAACACGCACAACCTTGAGGCGGATGGGCTACAACAGCAGAAGACCCCACCGGGTACCACTCATCTCCACTACAAATAGGAAAAAGAGGCTACAATTTGCACGAGCTCACCAAAATTGGACTGTTGAAGACTGGAAAAATGTTGCCTGGTCTGATGAGTCTCGATTTCTGTTGAGACATTCAAATGGTAGAGTCCGAATTTGGCATAAACAGAATGAGAACATGTATCCATCCTCTGATGGCTACTTCCAGCAGGATAATGCACCATGTCACAAAGCTCGAATCATTTCAAATTGGTTTCTTGAACATGACAATGAGTTCACTGTACTAAAATGGCCCCCACAGTCACCAGATCTCAACCCAATAGAGCATCTTTGGGATGTGGTGGAACGGGAGCTTCGTGCCCTGGATGTGCATCCCTCAAATCTCCATCAACTGCAAGATGCTATCCTATCAATATGGGCCAACATTTCTAAAGAATGCTATCAGCACCTTGTCGAATCAATGCCACGTAGAATTAAGGCAGTTCTGAAGGCAAAAGGGGGTCCAACACCGTATTAGTATGGTGTTCCTAATAATTCTTTAGGTGAGTGTATATTCCATAATGGAGTTGTAAGTGCAGGTTTGGACTGGAAACGTAAAGTGAACCTAGAAAAAAATAAAAATAAAAGCAGCCCCATGTTATAGGCAGGCCCAAATTGGCAAAAGGAGGGGCAACACATGCAGGAGGGAGCAGCAATGCCATAGCGTAAAATGCTATCCCAGCAGAACCATATACCATAGTGGAGCACAATATATTACCCAAAAGCTGCCCCTCTCTGGTGGCCATCAATAGCTGCTATTTTCTGTTCTCCTTCTCCAGCTGTCTCTGATTATGATATGGAGCAGGGGGGCTAGTGAGATGCAGGCCACAACTGTTGAATTCAAGATGGCATGTTCACTAGCCAGGTACACGAGTACCTGATTCTCACAGTGTTAATTACCACTGAGAGCTCATTATGTACCTGGCCAGTGGCAGAGAGGAGGTCTTGCCCCCCCCAGGGCATCAGCCCACCAGGAAATTTCCCTGTAGGGTCTATGGCCAGTCAGCTCCTGAGTAAGAGGGGATTAGCCTCACGGAAACCTCTCCCAGAAGTATAAGAATCCATGATCAGAGTTAGTGATGAGTGAAGCAAGCTTTGGATCCTAGATCCAAAGTTGCTTCGCTCAAAACATCGGATTAATGCGAGGTACCAGTCGGATCCAAAGCAGAGTTCAGATCCAAGTTTGAAAGTAGTTTTCCACTTTAAAAATCAAGTACCGAAGTTATTCAACGAAGTCTCGTGAGACTTCACGAAGCGCTAACTTCGCCTCATCGGAGGCCATACATTTTAATATTGTACGGAGACGCATTAATCCAAAGTTTTGAGTGAAGTGACTTTGGATCTAGGATGCAAAGCTCGCTTTGCTTATCACTAGTTACAGTGCTGGCCACTTTAATGGGCACTCCATTTTGATAGGGCAGAGCCAGTTACGGTCACAACACCTTGTTTCTTCCAATGGTCCCCCTGTCCCAGAAAAAGAGAACCATGTAGTTCATTACTAGAGTGGCTCCATATTGATATTCACCACAAATCCATTTTGATAAGACTCTTGGAAAGGTTGGTTCTAATTAGGTTCCTCAAAATATTAAAAATTCTCCTGGGTGGCAACCAATGGGGCCCATCATTAGACTGTCACCTGGCTTTGCGAGACTCTTAATTAGGCTGTGTTTATTTAACTCTGGCCAACATTAGGCAGTTTAGAGTGGTTGTCTTATTTCAAATTTAAGTTTTATTGAGATTTTTCCGGTACAACCAAAATAGAGACAAATGCACATTCAAAAAATGTTATAAATTTAAACATAATGTCCACAGAATTGTGTTGGGTAAACACCCGTTATCACATGTGGTTGTCTTATTTCAAGAATACTTTTATGAAATAAGGCTGGACCAGTGATCAACTGATTGCCACAAATACTGCTTATGAAACGCCTAATGATCTTGGCCAGCCATAACTCCCATGCAGCAACCATCAACCAGGTAATACATGGAAGAGCCAGGTCTACCAGAAGGGTTATTGGTTCCACTATGGCTCATAAAGAGGGGTCTCGAGTGTGAGGACTCCACTATGATGTCGATTTGGCCTAACAGAGTATATACTGTAAAAGGAGATGTCACAGTGAGACACATCCTTTAAGGAATCTGGGAAACAAGGTGACAGTAAAGTCCATATTGGTGTAATGGCGGCTATATTGGTTGTCACCGATTTCAGATACAGATATAACCAGGATTACACAGAGTTTTTAATATTCTGTCAGCAGATGATGACTTAACAACTGAAATTTACTGGGATTTTTTTTAATTTTGAACATTTGATTGCCCCTTTGAAGGTAACCTGTCACCTCCAAAAACCATCCCAAGCCGCCAGCAGGGAAGGGGGCGTGGTTACATTGACTTGAAGCAAGGAGGCCGCATCTGCCCTAAGGAACAAAACAATCATTAGAAACACACTGCTTGCTACTCTCAGGTACTGCTGGTGGCTTCAGATGGTTTTTCGAGGTGACAGGTTCCCTTTAAGTGCAGTTAAACGCATTCTCACGCACAAATAATTAGGGACGAGCCGGTATTTTGTGTAATGAAATGAATACACATTTATTCAAATGAACACAACGGATGAGGATGACTTAATTCACAAACAGATGTTTTGATTTTAATGAATATATATTCATGTGCTCTTCTGCCGGGAATATCTGTGATTACAAACAAGTGTCTGTATAGGTGTTGGTAATGTATACCTTGTGCACTATGCGACCTGTCAATCACACAGAGATGGGCATGTATTCATTACTATAATGAGATGTTAGATACCATGCTAGATTTAATTTCACTAATTTCATTACGTTAGTTTCATAACATGCTATAAGGTTCTCTCACTTTGTATCACACCAAAGAGAGAGTATTACACAATAGGCTTAGATCAGCGTCAGATCAACAGACACTATCACACAGGAAGGGCTTAGATACGTGGACTCAGTAGACATTATGACATATGATAGGCTTAGATACACTGCTCGGCAGACAGCATTACACATGATAGGCTTAGACACATGGCTCAGCACTTTAGATACAGCAGCTCAGCAGAGAGTATCACACATTACAGACTCTGAAACATGGTTTGGCAACCAATATCACACATAATAGGCTTACATATGATGACTCCTCTTAACCCTATACAATTATTCCACCCCGTAACTTTTCTCCATTATATGGACCTGTCATTGCATCAGCATTCTGCAGTTTACCAACTCACCAGAGTTTTTGGTGCTGAGGCCACATCACCAACCATGATGTAACGGGCTTCTGCTTAATATGACCCAAGAGTTCCATCAATCTAGTAGACTGGAAGGTCAACCCTTCTCATGATTAAGGGCAGCACAGTGACTCAGTGGTTAGCACTGGTACCTTGCAGCACTGGGGTCGTAGGTTTGAATCTGATCAAACACAACATCTGCATGAAGTTTGTATGTTCTCCCCATGTTTGCTTAGGTTTCCTTCCACATTCCAAAGACACACAGAGGAGAGATTGTGAGCTCCACTGGGGACAGCAAGTATTGATAATGTCTTTAAAGTGCTGCAGAATATGTTGGTGCTATTTAAGTAAAATACATTTTAACCCTATATAACCCCCATGAATACTTTTGAGCCCTGGGGTCATGATTTCACCTGGCCAAGACCAGGATGAAGTTCTCCTTGAATTTCTAAGGGTTTCCTTAGGGCTACGAAAGCACAAAGAGATCATCACTTTACAGATGACTAATGTCCATGAGAATCATCCTCAATGTGTACCCCACTGGCTGCAAACTGAGGAACATGTAATGAGTAATCTATAACACATGAACACCATAAAGGCTTCTTCTTCTGTAGGTGAACCTAGAACAATACAGCACACGATTAACCTCCCTAGCGGTAATCCTGAGTGTGGCTCGGGGTTAATTTACACTGCAGGAAGCGGTAACCCCGAACCACACTCAGGATTACCATGGGCTAATTAGAATAGGGCAGGAATGGATGCGGACAGCACACAGTGTGCTGTCCGCATGAGCATTTCCGGAGCGCGGCGCGAACTTCTGGCCGCAGCTCCGGAAGAATGTACTGCTTCGGGTACGAAAATACTACAGGAATTAGACCGCCAGGGAGGTTAAGAGAACATTGGTTTTCTCTAATAGATCCCATTAATGAGGGGGGCTCTCCATAAGAGTTCCAGCCTGTGTTTACTTGTTATCAGAGAGTGCCCCAACTGAGCTCCATCCCCTTTCTTCAAAATGGTTGAATAGTTTTATTTTTTTTAAAGGAGTTGTCTAAATTGAACATTCTTTATCTGTCCTTAATTAAACTGGGAGTTTCCTTGGTGCACAGATGTATTTGATCACATTCTTCTACACACTACTGTGGAGTATGTTAAAATCCCATGTACGGTGGAAAACACGATAATTACAGAATTTGGATGGCGCGGCTGCAAAAGTCAGAGCCATAAATGTAAATGATATATGATGTGTGGTGACTCATGGTAATTAAGAACAAGTGGTGAATGCTGAGTGACAGCATATGAAGGAAAATTGATGACTGCCAAGAAACATGTCAAGAGGGATGATGGCTGAGTGTCAAAAAGAAGAAGGATAATCAGAAGCTGGGAACGAGTTGTGCAGAAACTTCATGAGATCCTTCACAATGGAATTTCTATGGGTCACAGTCTCAAGGCTGGATTATAGGGAAGGCATATAAGGTAAGGCCCTAGGGCAACTAACCACTTCTGATGGCTAACTAGACGAGAAGGCCAAATGAGTGTGCTCTCTTTTAAAGCCACTTATTTGACTGTCTCCATAACTCCCACATATTTTGATGGATAGGGCCATATACATATTTGGATGCAATAATGGGTAAGATAAATGGGTCCTACAACTACAAAAGCCTTTGCCCAGGAATCTCCACCAACCTGTATGGTTCACAATTCCTCCTGAAGGGGGACTCTGAAAACAATCTGATCAGTATTAGACCCTAGTGATCAACTGTGTAAGCCATTGTGTTATTCCATGAAAATCAAAGGATTGGGTAGAGTTTTTTTGACATTAATGGTCCATTGACCCATGGCTTTCATCGGTTGCTTGTGCCCTCCAGGACAGAAAAGTCAGAATCAAACCCTAAGATTTTTATTGTGATGCAAATAACTTAGTGTGAAAAAAATATCTCCACTCCCCACTTAAGTCACATCCAATGCTAAATTCTTTTCCCTTGTTGAATCCCTTATACAGATATAGCAGAGATGAATGTGTCATTGTGATATCCCCGCAGTTTATAGTACTGGAGGTAAAGCTTTGAATTATCTGAACTTCAACAGTGCACAGTTAAAGGGTTTCTGTCACCCCACAAAACTCTTTTTTTTTTTTTTGGATAGTTAGATTCCTTATAGGGCGATATAGGAGAATATAATAGTCTTACTTACTTTCATGCGGCCGATTCTTTATAAAACGAAGTTTTATAATATGTAAATGAGGGCTCTACCAGCAAGTAGGGCGTCTACTTGCTGGTAGCCGCAGCAGCAATCCGCCCCCTCGCCGTGTTGATTGACAGGGCCAGCCGGGATCTCCTCCTCCGGCCGGCCCTGTCAGTAATTCAAAAATCGCGCGCCTCTGGTCATTCGGCGCAGGCGCTCTGAGATGAGGAGGCTCGTCTCCTCAGTGCGCCTGCGCCGATGACATCACCGAAAGAGAAGACGTCATCGGCGCAGGCGCACTGAGGGAGTGCTGAGGAGACGAGCCTCCTCATCTCAGAGCGCCTGCGCCGAATGACCAGAGGCGCGCGATTTTTGAATTACTGACAGGGCCGGCCGGAGGAGGAGATCCCGGCTGGCCCTGTCAATCAACACGGCGAGGGGGCGGATTGCTGCTGCGGCTACCAGCAAGTAGACGCCCTACTTGCTGGTAGAGCCCTCATTTACATATTATAAAACTTCGTTTTATAAAGAATCGGCCGCATGAAAGTAAGTAAGACTATTATATTCTCCTATATCGCCCTATAAGGAATCTAAATATCCCAAAAAAAAAAAATGAGTTTTTGTGGGGTGACAGAAACCCTTTAAGTTACATATTGAGCACTGAAACCAAGCATGAAACAGTGACCTATCCCCATCTATGGGGTTATATCATTAGTATAATCACTCATCACATGTCAATCATTAATCATTCATTAACATTCATCTATTTTCACTAATTTATCAATTATCTTTTCCATGTATCACTCATCAGCGCAGTTCTTCACACATCACATACTTGCTTGAGTTTGATAAATGATAGCAGTTGTTGAACTTGATTAATGATGTAATAATACAGGGATTTATTGTTTTGTAAAATCTAGCATTTTTGTAATACATTTTCACTGTGTGGAAACAAATGATATCCTGTTGCTACCTGGAAACCATCAGCAATCAACTGTTCATGGATCTGAATCATATATAGGGCCGTAGGGAAAACATGCAATACAATGCCTAGTACAGGATGTGATAGGGAGTATCTATTTGATCTTCTTTAAATCTCAGTGTCATATTCTGCCCCTTACGTCTATCACTTTGTCAAGAGGGTTTGGAAAAAATATTGTGTTGCTATTTGGAAACAGTCAGCAATCTGCGTTTGATAGATCTGTTTAGTATATAGTTCCATAGGTTAAAGTGATACAATTTAATACCTAGTACAGGATATCAGGGAGAAACAAGAAACAGGGATTCTCTATTTGCCCTTCTTTAAATCAATGTGTCATGTTCCGCCCCCTTATGTCTATCACTTTGTCAAGAGGACCCCTTTAACAACCGCTAACGCAACCAACTATACAACAATCTCATAATACTAAGATTAGCGTACTTTCACACTAGCGTTAGAAGAAGAATAAGGCAGGCATGCAAACGGATATCATTTGTCTCCGGATCTGTCTGACAAATGCATTGAAATACCGGATCAGTCTCTGCGGTGTCATCCGGAAAAAACGGATCTGGTATTTTTTTTTTTTTTAAAGGTCTGCGTCCTGGATCCGTCAATGTGGCAATTTCATGAACACTTGGTATCGGATCCAGTATTAATACATTTCAATGGAAATGAATGCCGGATCCGGCAATCCGGTAAGTGTTCCGGAATTTTGGCCGGAGAAAATACTGCAGCATGCTGCAGTATTTTCTCACGCCAAATACTGTAAAACGGATGGAACGGAAGACATCATGATGCATACTGAACGGATTTCTTTCCATTCAGAATGCATTAGGACAAAACTGATGCGTTTATTTCCGGTATTGAACCCCTATGACGGAACTCAATACCGGAAAACTTTAACGCTAGTGTGAAAGTACCCTTATTTATAAGTCGCATCCAGAACTCTTTTCACTGTCGTCATCAGCAGCATTCACATGATGCATTTGTAGCCAACTCTTTCACCAGAATCAGCGTGGTCCTGATGCCACGATAAAAGACGGAAAAAAAGAAACAAAACAAAAACACAGATAGAAAGCAATATAAATGTTAATGAGGATGAGACAAGCAGCCAAATTTATAGGCTAAATCAACATGGATCAAAATAGAATAGACAGAGATAGGATTATCCGTCCTCCTAATCAAGGAAGTGACTGAAGTGAGATTCTTCGTTTCGGAGTCTGCCAAAAAAAATAAATCTAAAATAAACTTAACGAGGTTGTACAGAGTTTACAATACAAAATGGCAGAAAAATCTGAAAATTTGCTTTGAAATGGAAACAAGTGAATATATTTTTCAAGGTTTTGTCCAGGATTACATATAAGGATTTGCTTTTGTTTCCTAGAAACAGCGCCACTTCTGTCCATAAGCCATGTCTGGTATTGCAGGTCATGCCCATTTAATAAAAGCTACAATATCAGTCACAACCTAGGAAGAAGAGTGGTGCTACTTCTATTTCTGATGCTTAAACCCCTTTAAAGGGGTATTCCAGTCGTAACAAGTTATTTTCTATCCATAGGATACAGTATAACTATTAGGTACATGGGGGTCTAACATGAGAAGGGGGATCCTGTACCCCACGGATACACCCAAAATAAATGGTGGTGCAGGTCGGGCATCATCTCTAGGGGACTGCCAGAAATAGCTGAGTACAAGTGGTTTGCTATTTCCAGCATTGCCATAGAAATTAACAGTTCGGGGTCCCCATTAGTTATCCACAGGGGATATAACTAGTTACAATGAGAATACCCTTATAAGGTAAACAGTAATCATAGGTGCTGAGTGATGCGTTACCATATAGATTCATGCGGCTTTTAATGTTAAATAAGTGACAGGGAGATACAGAATGGAGCGGAATGATCTCCCCGCGCAGCGCACTGGGTATAAATCACTGTCAGGGGCTCTGTATATAATGAAAATGTTATACTAATATAACACTGTAATCAAACACTCGCAGCGCCCGTGAACGGTCCCTGTGACATGATGCACTACAAACGACATTACAAGACGAAGACGATGAGCTCCGCCGGCTGCTGTAAACAACTTTCAGAAAGAGTGAGTTATTAGCAGTCTAAATCAAAGTTATTCATTATGCAGCCTTCAGTATACATTGATAAGGACAATGCAGATAAAAATCATAAAATTATATATGTACAGCTGGTATAAGTTATACATCTTCTTGTATATAGTGATATGGACCATGCTGATATAACCTGGGTATCTTCTGTATATCATTCTATAAGTACAGCTGGTATAAGTTATACATCTGCTTGTATATAGTGATATGGACCATGCTGGTATAACCTGGGCATCTTCTGTATATAGTGATATGGAGCATGCTGCTATAACCTGGGCACCTTCTGTTTATAATTATATATGTACAGCTGGTATAAGTTATACATCTTCTTGTATATAGTGATATAGACCATGCTGGTATAACCTGGGCACCTTCTGTTTATAATTATATATGTACAGCTGGTATAAGTTATACATCTTCTTGTATATAGTGATATAGACCATGCTGGTATAACCTGGGCACCTTCTGTTTATAATTATATATGTACAGCTGGTATATGTTATACATCTTCTTGTATATAGTGATATAGACCATGCTGGTATAACCTGGGCATCTTCTGTATATAATTATATATGTGCAGCTGGTATAAGTTATATATCTTCTTGTATATAGTGATATGGGCCATGCTGGTATAACCTGGGTATCTTCTGTATATAATTCTATATTTACAGCTGGTATAAGTTATATATCTTCTTGTATATAGTGATATGGGCCATGCTGATATAACCTGGGTATCTTCTGTATATAATTATATATGTTCAGCTGGAATAAGTTATACATCTTCTTATATATAGTGATATGGACCATGCTGGTAGAACCTGGGCATCTTCTGTATATAATTATATATGTACAGCTGGTATAAGTTATACATCTTCTTGTATATAGTGATATGTACCATGCTGGTATAACCTGGGCATCTCCTGTATATAATTATATATGTACAGCTGGTATAACCATATACATGTTCCATTAAACTTTACAAAGGGATCGCTTTGGATTCTTACATATTAGCATGACAACTTTGAAGATTTTTGGTTTTTTTCTTAAATTTCAGAACTCAGCGGAGTGATATTCTGCACGGTGATTCCAAACTTTTATCACTGTAGAGCAAGTCTCGCTGACACTATATAAAAGCATACCTGAGACTATTGTGAAAATGATAAAGCAATACAGTTGAAAGGGAACCCTTTAAAGGGTTTGTGCTAAAGCCACGGTAGGGAGCCATCTTGTCTGGTTTTATAGATGAAACAAACAGCAGAACAAACAACCCTTCAGTGCAGATCTAGTAAAGTGACTGAGCTATCGATGGTTTAGATCTTTTTGGCAAAAAAACATATGTGTTCAATGTTGGAGCACTAGAAAACCTCAAACCTCCAAATATAGTAATTGGTAACATTTTATATTGAGGAATTGGAGCTAAAGATGTTTCCCCTGTTGCGCCACCAATAAATGTCATTGTAAGATAACTCAACATCAAAAACTAGTTACTAATGTAACTTACTGTCTGTTTCAAAAATGCTCCAGTTGTGAAATATTATCTTTATTTCATTAAAATGGTGTCCCCTGGTGTTTAATCTGTATAGTAATGTGACAGTTAGGCCTCATGCACATGAGCGTATGTATTTTGCAGTCCGCAAAAAATGGATCCACAAAAAGTATGGATGACGTCCGTGTGCATTCCCTATTTTGCAGAACGGAACAGCTGGCCCCTAATAGAACAGTACTATCCTTGTCCGTAATGTGGACAATAATAGAACATGTTCTATTTTTTTGCAGAACAGAAATACGGACATACGGAAACGGAATGCACATGGAGTACCTTCCATTTTTTTGCAGACCCATTGAAATGAATGATTCCGTATACAGTCCGCAGAAAACCCGGAATGGACACGGAAAGAAAATACGTTTGTGTGCATGAACCCTTATAGGGACGGAGTTGCAGCAGAAAGGACACTCCTTATGAGAAAGGACATGCACTCAGCTGCCAGCCTGAAGCGAATCTCGCAGAGCAACTGGAGCAATGAATGAGGAGATCTCTCTATCTATGTAAAGTAGAGGGCTGGCTGTAGCTTTGTTCAAAATAAATGATCATGTATTACAGTCCTGATCAAAAGTTTAAGACCACTTGAAAAATGGCAAAAAATCTTATTTTACATTGTTGAATCTTAACAAGGTTCCAAGTAGAGCTTCAACATGCAACAAGAAGAAATGGGAGTGAGACAAAACATTCTTTGAGCATTCAATTAATTGAAAATAACGATTAAACGGAAACAGGCTGTTTTTCAGCTGATCCAAATTTTAGGACCAAATGCCTTTAACCCCTTAAGGACCGGGCTCATTTTCACCTTAAGGACCAGGCCATTTTTTGGAAATCTGACCAGTGTCACTTTAAGTGCTAATAACTTTAAAACGCTTTGACTTATCCAGGCCGTTCTGAGATTGTTTTTTCGTCACATATTGTACTTCATGACACTGGTAAAATGAAGTCAAAAAAATAATTTTTTTTGCACACAAAAATACCTAATTTACCAAAAATTTGTAAAAATTTGCAAATTTCAAAGTTTCAGTTTCTCTACTTCTGTAATACATAGTAATACCCCCAAAAATTGTGATGACTTTACATTCCCCATATGTCTACTTCATGCTTGAATTGTTTTGGGAATGATATTTTATTTTTTGGGGATGTTATAAGGCTTAGAAATTTAGAAGCAAATCTTGAAATTTTTCCGAAATTTACAAAAACTCAATTTTTAGGGACAAGTTCAGGTTTGAAGTCACTTTGCGAGGCTTACATAATAGAAACCACCCAAAAATGACCCCATCTAAGAAACTACACCCCTCAAGGAATTCAAAACTGATTTTGCATACATTGTTAACCCTTTAGGTGTTGCACAAGAGTTATTGGCAAATGGGGAGGAAATTTGAGAATTTCATTTTTTTGTCTAATTTTTCATTTTAACTCATTTTTTCCACTAACAAAGCAAGGGTTAACAGCCAAACAAGACTGTATCTTTATTGCCCTGACTCTGCCGTTTACAGAAACACCCAATATGTGGCCGTAAACTACTGTACGGCCACACACCGGGGCGTAGAGTGAAAGGTGCGCCGTTTGGTTTTTGGAAGGCAGATTTTTATGGACTGGTTTATTTACACCATGTCCCATTTGAAGCCCCCTAATGGACCCCTAAAGGAGAAACTCCCTAAAAGTGACCCCATCTAAGAAACTACACCCCTCAAGGTATTCAAAACTGATTTTACATACGTCGTTAACCCTTTAGGTGTTGCACAAGAGTTATTGGCAAATGGAGATGAAATTTGAGAATTTCATTTTTTTGCCTAATTTTCAATTTTAACCCATTTTTTCCACTAACAAAGCAAGGGTTAACAGCCAAACAAAACTGTATCTTTATTGCCCTGACTCTGCTGTTCACAGAAACACCCCATATGTGGCCGTAAACTACTGTATGGCCACACAGCGGGGCGTAGAGTGAAAGGTGCGCCGTTTGGTTTTTGGAGGGCTAATTTTGCTGGACTGTTTTTTTGACACCATGTCCCATTTGAAGCCTCCCTGATGCACCCCTGGAGTAGAAACTCCATAAAAGTGACCCCATCTAAGAAACTACACCCCTCAAGGTATTCAAAACTGATTTTACAAACTTTGTTAACCCTTTAGGTGTTGCACAAGATTTAATGGAAAATAGAGACACAATTTCAAAATTTCACATTTTTGGCAGATTTTCCATTTTAATATTTTTTTTCCAGTTACAAAGCAAGGGTTAACAGCCAAACAAAACACATTATTTATGGCCCTGATTCTGTAGTTTACAGAAACACCCCATATGTGGTCGTAAACCGCTGTACGGGCACACGGCATGGCGCAGAAGGAAAGGAATGCCATACGGTTTTTGGAAGGCAGGTTTTGCTGGACTGTTTTTTTTTACACCATGTCCCATTTGAAGCCCCCCTGATGCACCCCTAGAGTAGAAACTCCATAAAAGTGACCCCATCTAAGAAACTACACCCCTCAAGGTATTCAAAACTGATTTTACAAACTTTGTTAACCCTTTAGGTGTTGCACAAGATTTAATGGAAAATAGAGACACAATTTCAAAATTTCACATTTTTGGCAGATTTTCCATTTTAATATTTTTTTTCCAGTTACAAAGCAAGGGTTAACAGCCAAACAAAACTCATTATTTATGGCCCTGATTCTGTAGTTTACAGAAACACCCCATATGTGGTTGTAAACCGCTGTACGGGCACACGGCAGGGCGCAGAAGGAAAGGAATGCCATACGGTTTTTGGAAGGCAGATTTTGCTGGACTGTTTTTTTTTACACCATGTCCCATTTGAAGCCCCCCCGATGCACCCCTAGAGTAGAAACTCCAAAAAAGTGACCCCATTTTAGAAACGGCAGGATAGGGTGGCAGTTTTGTTGGTACTAGTTTAGGGTACATATGATTTTTGGTTGATCTATATTACACTTTTTGTGCGGCAAGGTAACAAGAAATAGCTTTATTGGCACGTTTTTTTTTTGTTATTTACAACTTTCATCTGACAGGTTAGATCATGTGGTAATTTTATAGAGCAGGTTGTCACGGACGCGGCGATACCTAATATGTATCCAATTTTTTTTATTTATGTAAGTTTTATACAATAACTTCATTTTTAAAACCAAAAAAATGTTTTAGTGTCTCCATAGTCTAAGAGCCATAGTTTTTTCAGTTTTTGGGCGATTATCTTGAGTAGGGTCTCATTTTTTGCGGGATGAGATGACGGTTTGATTGGCACTATTTTGGGGTGCATTTGACTTTTTGATCGCTTGCTATTACACTTTTTGTGACGTAAGATGGCAAAAAATTGCTTTTTTTACACCGTTTTTTTTTTTTTTTTTACGGTGGTCACCTGAGGGGTTAGGTCATGTGATATTTTTATAGAGCCGGTCGATACGGACGCGGCGATACCTAATATGTATACTTTATTTTTATTTATGTAAGTTTTACACAATGATTTCATTTTTGAAACAAAAAAAAATCATGTTTTAGTGTTTCCATAGTCTAAGAGCCATAGTTTTTTCAGTTTTTGGGCGATTATCTTGAGGAGGGTCTCATTTTTTGCAGGATGAGATGACGGTTTGATTGGTACTATTTTGGCGTACACGCGACTTTTTTGATCACTTTTATTACCTTTTTTGGGAAGTAAGGTGGGCAAAATTTCAATTTTCTCATAGTTTTTATTTTTTTATTTTTATGGTGTTCACCATGTGGGAAAAATAACATGACCGTTTTATAGATCAGGTCGTTACGGACGCGGCGATACCTAATATGTGTAGTTTATTTTATTTTTTTAATTTTTATTCAGTGATAAATGTTTTTTTTTTATCTTAACTTTTTTCACTTTTTTTTTCATTTTTTTGACCCAGACCCACTTGGTTCTTGAAGATCCAGTGGGTCTGATGTCTGTATAATATAGTACAGTACAATATATATTGTACTGCACTGTATTTTACTTACACTGAACAGATCTATGCTTTTAGCATAGATCTGTTCAGCACCATGGACAGCAGGACGCCTGAGCAGGCGTCCTGTTGCCATGGGAGCCTTCCCCGTCTGCCACAACTTCGCAGACGGGGAAGGGTAAGCACAGGGCTGAGGGGGGCTGTCGGGGGGCTCTCTCCCTCTCCATCGGGGGGCTGCAAAGGCACAGCAGCCCCCCGATGGAGAGGGAGGGAGCTCCCTGACCGATTACAGTTAACTTTTTCCATACAGCGGTCCGTACGGACCGCGGTATGGAAAGGGTTAAACGGATGACATCTGCACAGATGTCAGCCGTTTATACCAGGGTGCCAGCAATGTGCTGGCACCCTGGTATAACCACTAGAAGCCAATGATCGTTCATGGGGAGGCGGGCGGGGGATCGCGATCCCGCCTGCCGCACCACCCGCCTCCCGCAACGCCCCGACCGCATGCGACACCCCCCCCGCACCACCCGCCGGCATCAAATCGTGCAGGGGTGCAGGGGGGGGGGGTGAAAAATATTGATTTTAGGCACTGTAAAGTTTCTGATCCCCGCGGTCAGGGACCGCGGGGATCAGAAACTGCAAAAAGTGCAGCAAACCGCAGGTCTGAATTGACCTGCGGTTTGCTGCGATCGCCGACACGGGGGGGGTCACATGACCCCCCCTGGCGTTGTGACAGGATGCTGGCTGAATGATTTCAGCCGGCATCCTGTTCAGATTAACCCCTGGGGCGCCGGAATGCCTATTTAAAGTTAGGACATAACGGTACGTCCTTGGTCCTTAAGGACTCGGGAAATAGGGTGTACCGGTACGTCCTATGTCCTTAAGGGGTTAAAAGGCCAAATCTGTGCAAAGATGTGGATTCATTGTCATTTTCTGTCAGGTAGTCACACGTTGTGATGGCAAAGGCAAAAAAACTCTCCCTTTATGAACGTGGTCGGGTTGTTGAACTGCATAAGCAGGGTCTCTCACAGCGCGCCATCGCTGCTGAGGTGGGACACAATAAGACAGTCATTTGGAATTTTTTAAATGATCCTGAGGGTTATGGAACAAAAAAGTCAAGTGGAAGACCCAAAAAAATGTCATCAGGAGTTTTGGGAGAAGAATTTTGTCCCATTCTTATCTAAGAATGTGTCTTTAGTTCTGGGTCTTCTTTACCAGATTTTTTTGTTTCAGGATGAGTCAAGTGTTTTCTATAGACAAAAGGTCTTGACTGCAAGAGGGACAATTTAGTACCCAGACTCTTCTTCTGGGAAGTCATGATGTTGTGATGGATGCAGTATGTGGTTTACATTGGCCTGCTGAAATATGCAAGGCCTTCTTTGAAAGAGACATTGTTTGGATGGGAGAATATATTGTTCTAAAACTTCTATATACTGTTCAGCATTGATAGTGCCTTTCCAGATGTGTAAGCTGCCCACGCCATTGGCAACCCCATACCATCAGATATGAAGGCTTTTGAACTGTGCGTGGATAACAAGCTGGATGGTCCCTCTCCTGCTGAGTCTGCAGAACATGGCGTCATATGGCTTCGTATTTGCATGATACAGCTTTAATTTGCATTTGTGGACAGCACTGCACACTGTGTTCACAAACAATGATTTCAGGATGTGTTCCTGAGCCCATGCAGTTATTTCCAGTACAGAACCATGCCTGCTTTTAATGCAGTGCTGCCTAAAAGGCTCGTAGATCACAAGCATCCAATATTGACTGTCAACCTTGTCTTTTGTGCAATAGATTTCTCCAGATTCTCTAAATCCTTTGATGATATTATGTACTATAGATGGTGGGACATTCCAATTTTACGTTGAGGAACTTTTATGAAATTGTTTCACACTTTTAAGATTTGGATTGCAGATTGAGGAACCTCTGCCCATATTTACTTGACTCTGCCCGTCTAATATGCTCTTTTTTATACCCAGTTATGTGACTTAGTTGCAAATTGTTCCTCTAGCTGTTTTTTAATAGTACTACTTACTTTTCCAGCCTTTTGTTGATGGTAAAAAGTCTCACTTTCTACATCTAATATGTGTTCTATGGTCTATTGTGAATAAAATACCGGTCTCTGAGCAAAAGCTAATCATTGCATTCTGTTTTAATTTACATTTATTTACATTTTACACAACGTCCCAACTTTTTTGGAACTGGGGCTGTAGTTACAAGAGCTTTAGCCTGCACACAGAGATTTGTACAGTAAAGATGGAGAACAGAAAATTGATTATTTTCTTCTAAAAAGCTAATTAGTTGTGGGATAGGGGGAATAGAAGAACACATATTTCTCAACGGGAAAGTGTCACAGAAAATATTTCTGCTAGTTAAAACCAGTTAGTGACACATTTTTTCTAATCTGTTGTTATTTTCTGATTGTAGATTTTTTCATTCTATTCCCTGAACATGATTATGGGGGAAGCCATCTTGCCTGAACAGCATTTAGAGATACACTTTAGAGCAACCACCATGGGCCATAGACACAATGGACAGGAGGAGACCTCACTGACTTCTATTGGAGAGTTTTCTAGAAATGCTCTGTTACCTGTGCAGAGGTCACTGTACAAGGTAAGAATAAGAGTAGATAAGCTTTGACAATCACCAATTCTGAATGGTGGATCCAGTGTTCTATCTATCTATCTATCTATCTATCTATCTATCTATCTATCTATCTATCTATCTATCTATCTATCTATCTATCTATCTATCTATCCTGTCTGTAATTATAAGCAGATAACTGCAGTAAGTTTATGTGGTGATAACTTTAAAACGCTTTCACTTATCCAAGCCATTCTGAGAATGTTTTCTTGTCACATATTGTACTTCATGACAATGGTAAATTTGAATCAAAATATTTAATTTTTATTTATAAAAAAATATAAAATTTACCAAAAATTTGGAAAAACTTGCAACTTTCCAAATTTCAATTTGTCTGCTTTTAAAACAGATAGTGATACCTCATATAATAGTTATTACTTTACATTTCTCATACATCTACTTCATGTTTGGATCATGTTGTGAATGCCATTTTATTTTTTGGGGACGTTAGAAGGCTTATAAGTTTAGAAGCAAATCTTGAAATTTTTCAGAAAATTTCCAAAACCCACTTTTTATGGACCCCGTTCTGAAGTCACTTTATGAGGCTTACATAATAGAAACCACCCAAAAATGACCCCATTTTAGAAACTAAACCCCACAAGGTATCCAAAACTGATTTTACTAACGTTGTTAACCCTTTAGGTGTTCCACAAGAATTAATGGAAAATGGAGATGTAATTTCAGAATTTCACTTTTTGGGCAGATTTTCCATTTTTATATTTTTTTTCCCGCTAACAAAGCAAAGGTTAACAGCCAAACAAAACTTAATATTTATTGCCCTGATTCTGTAGTTTACAGAAACACCCCATATGTGGTCGTAAACTGCTGTACGGCCACACGGCCGGGCGCAGAAGGAAAGGAACGCCATACGGTTTTTGGAAGGCAGATTTTAATGGACTGTTTTTTTGACACCATGTCCCATTTGAAGCCACCCTGATGCACCCCTAGAGTAAAAACTCCCCAAAAAAGTGACCCCATTTTAGAAACTACACCCCTCAAGGTATTCAAAACTGATTTTACAAACTTTGTTAACCCTTTAGGTGTTCCACAAGAATTAATTGAAAATGGATATGAAATTTCAAAATTTAACTTTTTTTGGCAGATTTTCCATTTTAATCATTTTTTTCCGCTAACAAAGCCAGGATTAACAGCCAAACTAAACTCAATATTTATTACCCTGATTCTGTAGTTTACAGAAACACCCCATATGTGGTCGTAAACTGCTGTACGGGCACAAGGCAGAGCGCATAAGGAAAGGAACACCATATGGTTTTTGAAGGGCAGATTTCACTGGGATAATTTTAACTTGCCATGTCACATTTGAAGACCCCCTGATGCACCCCTAGAGTAAAAACTCCCCAAAAAAGTGACCCCATTTTAGAAACTACACCCCTCAAGGTATTCAAAACTGATTTTACAAACTTTGTTAACCCTTTAGGTGTTCCACAAGAATTAATTGAAAATGGATATGAAATTTCAAAATTTAACTTTTTTTGGCAGATTTTCCATTTTAATCATTTTTTTCCGCTAACAAAGCCAGGATTAACAGCCAAACTAAACTCAATATTTATTACCCTGATTCTGTAGTTTACAGAAACACCCCATATGTGGTCGTAAACTGCTGTACGGGCACAAGGCAAAGCGCATAAGGAAAGGAACACCATATGGTTTTTGAAGGGCAGATTTCACTGGGATAATTTTAACTTGCCATGTCACATTTGAAGACCCCCTGATGCACCCCTAGAGTAGAAACTACAAAAAAAGACCCCATTTTGGAAACTACGGGATAAGGTGGCAGTTTTGTTTGTACTATTTTAGGGTACAGATGATTTTTGGTTGCTCTATATTAGGGTACTTTCACACTAGCGGCAGGACGGATCCGACAGGCTGTTCACCCTGTCTTATCCATCCTGCCGCTATTTCGCTGTGCCGCCAGACTGCAGCTCCATCCCTATTGACTATAATGGGGACGGGGAAGGAGAGGCCGCCGGACTAAAAAGTCAGACATGCAGTACCCCCCGTCTCCATTATAGTCAATAGGGATGGAGCGGCAGTCCGGCGGCATGGCGAAATAGCGACAGGACGGATCCGATAGGGTGAACAGCCTGTCGGATCCATCCTGCCGCTAGTGTGAAAGTAGCCTTACACTTTTTGTGAGGCAAGATAACAAAAAAATAGCTGTTTTGGCACTGTTTTTATGTTTTGCTATTTACAATGTTCATCTCACAGGCTAGATCATGAGCTATTTTTATAAAGCAGGTTGTTACAGATGCGACAATATTAAAAGCATTTTTGAAAAATGTGTCTCCATATTCTGAAAGCCATAGTTATTTTTTATTTTTTTTGGTCAACTGTAGGTGCTCATTTTTTTCAGTATGAGATGACAGTTTGATTGGTACAATTTTGGGGTGCATATGACCTTTTGATTGCTTGCTATTACACTTTTTGTGATGTAAGGTGACAAAATGGCTTTTTGACATCGTTATTTATTTTTATTTTTTTACAGTGTTCACCTGAGGGGTTAAATCATGTGATATTTTTATAGAGAAGGTTGTTACGGACGCGGCGATACCTAATATGTATACTTTTTTTATTTATTTAAGTATAACCTAATATCATTTTTGAAACAAAAAAAAATCATGTTTTAGTGCCACCATAGTCTGAGAGCCATAGTTATTTTTATTTTTTGGGCGATTCTCTTAGGTAGGGTATCATTTTTGCGGGATGAGATGACGGTTTGATTTGTACAATTTTGGGGTGTAAATGACTTTTTGATCGCTTGCTGTTACACTTTTTGTGATGTAAGGTGACAAAAAAATGGCTTTTTTGACACTGTTTTTATTTTTTATCTTTTTATTTTACGGTGTTCACCTGAGGGTTTAGGTCATGTGGTATGTTTATAGAGCAGGTTGTTACGGATGCGCCGATACCTAATATGTATCCTTTTTAATTTTTTTTACATTTAACACAATAAAAGCATTTTTGAAACAAAAAAAATCATGTTTTAGTGTCTCCATAGTCAGAGCCATATTTTTTTAAAATTTTTTGGGCGATTGTCCTATGTAGGGGCTCATTTTTTGCGGGATGAGGTTAGATTGGTACTATTTTTGGGGGCATACGCCTTTTTGATCGCTTGGTGTTGCACTTTTAGTGATGTAAGGTGACAAAAATGGCTTTTTTTGACACCGTTTTTTTTTTATGGTGTCTATTGGATGGGGTGGATCATGTGATATATTTATAGAGCCGGTCATTACGGACACGGCGATACCTGATATGTGCGTTTTTTCTTTTTTCTTATAAAATCAGGGGAAAGGGGCGTTTTTTTCTTTTTTTTAACTTGAAACTTTTTTTTTAAACTTTATTTCTGTCTGACTTTTGGGGATCTGATCCCCTCTGCAATGCATTACAATACATCTGTATTGTAATGCATTGCCTGTTAGTGTATTACACAGAGTAATACACTAACAGGTTGCCTAGGAGACCCAGCCTGAGGCTGGATCTCCTCGGCACCCGTAGAAGGCAGGTCCCGATTCCGGCATCGGGCTGCCTTCTGACACATTGAGTCCCCGCAACAGCAGTGCGGGGACTCGATGCGCTCCCTTACCCGCCAGAAACAACTTCTATGACGCGGTCAGCGCGGACCACGGCATAAAAGGGGTTAATCCGCCGGCATTGCTGTAAACAGCGATGTCGGCAGATACAACAGGGTCCGGCAACCAGGGACTGCAAGACCCCTGCAGTGATCGGGCGCACACCGCTCTGATGCCCGCCCGATCAGCCCGCCGTGCATGTACGGCGGAATGCATTCTGGCAATGCATCCTCCGCCAATGCGAACTCACCCTTAAGGAGTCTAAAGAATCTCCCTGTGTTTCACCTTAAAGAGGTTGTGTCATTTCAGCAAATAGCATTTATTATGTAGAGAAAGTTAATACAAACCACTTACTACTGTATTGTGATTGTCCATATTGTCTCCTTTGCTGGCTTTATAAATTTTTCCGCCACATTATACACTGCTCGTTTCTATGGTCACAACCATATTCATATGGGATAACCCCTTTAAGCCATCGAATTGGGCTGGTTTTTGCAGACACCTGACGTGGCCAGCGGCTGATGGCACAGAGGCTGTAGGCCAGAGCCGGAGACTGCGACTGTTTGGCAGAGAGGTGGCAAACAATTTAGGGGGTAGAAGCAGGTTTAAGAGTGGTGGGATGGAGATTAGGGGATGTGGGAAGGAGGTTTGAGAGTGGTGGAAAGTATTTCTTTAACATATCTGTGTCCTAGTCGTGGGTATCTTACTTCATCTTCCAGATATGGAAGATTTCTTATCAATTTGAAAAATGCAACATTTCTATCATCTCAGCATCTACCACATCAATTTCTATATCCAGATTGTCAATGGTTACTCCATATCTAAAAATAACCGTATAAAGTGGGTGCACCTGCCATCTGAGCAGCCACTAGACCTAGAATCTGGTAGACAACTAAACAGTTCCCTTTTTGGAGTGGGTATTCTAGGAGGTTGTACGAGAAAACACTTGGAGTCACCTGTGGACCCTTCAAGCCTCCACCATCTTTGATGGCTTCTTAACTCTTCTTCTTGCCAAAGACAAGCAGGGACGACAAGCCACTGTTCCAGCAGACTAACTCAGTGCAGCTCCGGAGATTACAGGCTCGATGCTAAAGGACTTAGAATTTTTAACACATGATAAAATATTGATGCTGTGAGATGAAGAAGAAAAACACAGCTAAATATAAAACAGTCACAAAGAAACGGAGCATGCTGGGATCAGGCAGGGGAGGGGCTGCCCTAACCAACGCTGGTATACATCACTGTATAGGCAAACACACATATAATTCCAAGGACAATGAATAAAAGGCCACACTGCATGGAGCAAAATTTATCGGGGGACTTTACTGGGTATTAAAGCGATAAGCGGTTCCTCATTCTTTGCAGTGGAACCAGCATCTCCATATTGTATGATGTCCCTGTCACTGTGGCTGTGTCAGATAGTGATGTTAAAGGCTGGTAGCTCAGTAGGAGAAGATGTTTCATTGGAATACATCAGTGTTTGCATCTGTTGTTTAATCCATGGGGGACGTCTATCTACACCGTTGCCAGATTTTCAGCTGGTGGGAAAAAGCTGCATATCTGATCCCATACTGATAGTCTTAAAGAGACACCTCCGAAACCATTGACTGAGGTTATTAGCTTATAGGCGTTAACTACCTCGATTTTCAGGTTCGGAGGGTTTGAGCCACTTTGTTTCAATACTGACCAAATGTACGTAAATATTTTATGTATTTCCTGTTGCTTATAATGCACCAACATATTCCATAGCACTGCACAGAAAGTATTGTCACTAACATCAGTACATGTCTACAAGGAGGCTATCATTTCTCTACTTCATACACATGCCAGGGTGAATTTCAAAAGTAAAAAATTAAAGGGGTTGTCCAACCTGGAAGTCAAAACCCCAACAGTGGGAACCAGTGTCCAGTTAAAAACGAAAACCCACTCACACTTCCGCAACCCCACCATGCCGGACTGCTTCTAGTCCCTGCCGGACTGGAAGTGGCTTGGTCCCGTGACCGCTGTGGGCAATCACTGATTGTCAACTTCAGTAATGGAATCAAGCCACTTCCTGTCTAGAAGTGGTTGAGAACGGAGTAGCAGCATGGGAATGGCGAGGCTGTGGACAAGATGTTTTTTTTAAATCCGGAATTCGGTTCCAACACTTGGACTTATTGGCTCCCATTCCAGACAACAGCTTTAACCTATAAGGAGTATAGTACAAAACTGAATAAAAAGCAACACAAGCACGAGGAGAACATACAAACTTCATGCAGATGTTGCCTCTGGTCGTATCTGAATATAAGACCCTGGTGCTCCAAGACAACCATGCTAATTAGAGAGCTGCCATTTTCATCTACAACACTACTAGAAGAGCATTTGAAATGTACCAGGACTTGTTCTTGCACATTCAGTAGTAGTAGTATCATAGTAATCAGTGGAAGAACTAAAAAATGACTGGGCCCCACATCAAATTTCTGAATGACCCCCTCCAACCACAGCAATTTCTTCATAACCCCCTCCTCCCGTGTAATCCCCACTCCTGTGACTACTCAAGATCTCTCTCTCAGATGAGGCCCAGCAGCCGCTCCATCCGTTTCCTACAGTGTCTCTGTATATAATGTCACTGTATAAGACTGTTGAGGCGCCTTGACTATAAAATCTATTAGTCCTCTTCCTGGAAGGGCCCCTTTTGAGTTCGGGCCCCAAAGCAGCCGCCTCCCCTGCTTCCCCTATAGCTACACCTTTTTTCTTGTACATATGGAGGAGTAGTAGTTACAGTATATTTTTGCACATAGGAGGCAGTATTATAATAGATATATTCTTGTACATAGGGAACAGAATTATAGCAGTTATATTCTTGTACACATGGGCAGTATTATAGCAGTTATATTCTTGTACATAAGGACAGTATTATAATAGTTATATTCTTGAACATAGGAAGCAGTATTATAGTTAGGGATGAGCGAATCGACTTCCGAAGTCGACATCAGAAGTCGATTCGCATAAAACTTAGTTCTAATAGTGTACGGAGCAGGAGCTCCGTACAGTATTAGAGTGGATTGGTTCCGATGAGCCGAAGTTATTACTTTGCGAAGTCTCGCGAGACTTCGCATAATAGCTTCAGAAATTGATTTATACTGTTAAAAAAACATTTCCCGAACTCGGGTTCAGTTCCAAGGTACCACTTGGAACCGAACCCGAGTTCGAGAAATGGCTTTTTACAGTATAAATCAATTTCTGAAGTTATTATGTGAACTAATAATGAAGACTTTGCGAAGTAATTACTTTGGCTCATCGGAGCAATATATTCTAATATACTGTATAGAGCGCTCGCTCCGTACAGTATTAAAATGAAGTTTTATGCGAATCGACTTCGGATGTTTTATTCGAAGTCGATTCGCTCATCCCTAATTATAGTAGTTATATTCTTGTACACAGGGGCAGTATTATAGCAGTTATATTCTTGTATATTGGCGGTAGTATTATAGTAGTTATATTCTTGTACATAGGAGCATTATTATACACTGAGCAAAAATATAAACGCAACACTTTCAGTTTTGCTCCCATTTTGGATGAGCTGTCTTCCCATGCCAAACCCCACCGCCACCATGGGCCACTCGATCCACAACGTTGACGTCAGCAAACTGCTCACCCCCATGACGCCACACACGCTGTCTGCCATCTGCCCTGAACAGTGAAAACTGGGACTCATCCATGAACAGAACGCCTCTCCAATGTGCCAGATGCCATCGAACGTGAGCATTTTCCTGACTCAAGTCGGTTACTACGACGAACTGCAGTCAGGTCCAGACCCCAATGAGGACGACGAGCATGCAGATGAGCTTCCCTGAGACGGTTTCCGACAGTTTGTGCAGAAATTATTTGGTTATTCAAACCGATTGTTGCTGCAGCTGTCCGGGTGGCTGGTCTCAGACAATCATGGAGGTGAACATGCTGGATGTGAAGGTCCTGGGCTGGTGTGGTTACACGTGGTCTGCGGTTGTGAGGCCATTTGGATGTACTGCCAAATTCTCTGAAACGCCTTTTGAGACGGCTTATGGTAGAGAAATGAACATTCATTGCACGGGCAACAGCTGTGGTAAAGATTCCTGCAGTCAGCATGCCAATTGCACGCTCCCTCAAACATTGCGATATCTGTGGCATTGTGCTGTGTGATCAAACTGCACATTTCAGAGTGTTCTTTTATTGTGGGCAGTCTAAGGCACACCTGTGCAATATTCATGCTGTCTAATCAGCACCTTGATATGCCACACCTGTGAGGTGGGATGGATTATCTTGGCAAAGGAGAAGTGCTCACTAGCACAGATTTAGACAGATTTGTGAACAATATTTGAGAGTAATGGGTCTTTTGTGTATGTAGAAAATGTTTTAGATCTTTGAGTTCAGCTCATGCAAAATGGGAGCAAAAGTGCTGCGTTTATATTTTTGGTCTGTGTAGTTATATTATTGTATATACGTGATTATACCAGTTATATTCTTGAACATACTGTATTGAGGGAGGGAGTAGTATTACAGTAATTACAATATTATCTTTGACAATTTTCTTTTTATTAAAAAGAAGCAGATAGTTATTACACAAGTGACCTTACGTCATATTATCAAGACAAAAAGAATGGACCATTGCAGAGTACAATATTATCTTAACCAAATTTATTTTTATTCAAAGTAAGTAAGGCATATCAATCGATCACAAACCATCGTAGCATCACTGGTAAGGCAAAGTCACAAATCGGTCATGGAAGTGACCACAAATGCATGTCAGTGCAACACATGTTGTACAAAATGATACATCAAATGTGACAGACAATAAAAATCAAATATAACACAAATAAGAGGAAAAGAGAGGGAAAGGAAGGGAAAGGAAAGGGGGGGGGGGTAGGGGAGTTTTCCCCAACTCCGTCAGGGGAACTTCCTATATGTCTTCCAGGGCGACCAGATTTTCAGAAAGCGGGAACGCGTGCAAGATTCCCAGTGGGCCAGCTCTTCAAACCTGTAGATCTGATCCACCTTATCCCTCCACATCGAAACAGTGGGAGGTTCAGTATCCTTCCAAAGCAGCGGGATGAGCAGTCTCGCCGCCGTGATGAGCATAGTAGGAAGATCAGATCTACAGGGGGAAAGCGAGTCATTAGGGCACCAAAGCAGAATCAGTTTAGGATCCAGCTTAACCTGCTTAGCACACACCTCATTTATCAGAGCTTCTATACTGGTCCAGAACGCTTTAATCTTTTCACAGTGCCACCAAATGTGTGACAGAGAGCCTACGTCTTTTCTACACCTCCAGCACTCACTTGGGAAATCTGCATTAAGCCTATGCAAGAACTCCGGGGACTTGTACCATCTCGTGAGCAGCTTATACGAGTTTTCTTGTACCTTAATACAGCGGCTAAAGCCGTGAGAGTGTGTAAGGACAAAAGCCCTTTCCGGGTCTGTAAGGTGGATGGACAATTCCCTTTCCCATGAAGAAAGGAAATGTAGCTCAGGAGGGGAGGCTGAGAGTAACTCCTTATATATGGTAGACAGCGGTTTAGGGATCCTACGGGCATCTGATAGTCTCTTAGACAGCCAAGAGGGGGTTCCAGAGGTGGTGGGGGGTGGTAGCTTAATCATCTTAATCTCCTTCTGCAGGGCAAAACTCTGTAGGAAGGAAGCTTTTTTGACTTTAGGGTCATTCAAGACCGTGGACCAATCCAGGGACCCATCCGGGGACCTAATCTCACTTAAAGGGATCTCGGCCAAAAGAGGCCAGATACCTGAGGGCTTCTCGGCTTCCGGATGGACATAAAACTGTAAAGAGGAAAGCGGAGTACCCGGTATGGGAAACTCAAGTGTTCTATCCTTAAACTGCTTGGCCCACTCAACAAACATACCCTTCCATAGGAGTGGCAAAGAGGAACCACCCGGAGAACAAGGGGACAACCCCCAGAGAATCCGCTTCATTCTAGTGGAGAGCAGAGAGCGCTCAAGACACACATATGGAGCACTATAAGTGCTATTGAGGAGGGATAGACCTCTAAATAGTTGAAAGGCCACATAGTAGGAACGTATGTCGGGCAGACCAAAGCCGCCAAACCTCCTCTCTCTGGTCAGCACCGAATAAGCAATTCTGGAGGGTTTACTTCCCCACAAAAAGAGGGAGAAAACTCTGCGGATGTCTACAAAAAATGAGTGCGGCAGCCAGATAGGCAACACCTGCAGAAGGTACAAAAATTTAGGAGCTATAAAGGTCTTGAGGTAGTTCCTCTTGCCACACCAGGAAATAAACGGCAGTCTAATAGAGTGCAGCTGCTTCCTAACTGAGGACAATAAGGGGGCATAGTTCAGAGCAAATAAGTCCTTCGCCTGAGCCGGGACGTGCACTCCCAAAAATACTATGTCTTTTGTAGCCCAGTGAAAGGGGGTAGTATTCTGAAGGGCCTCTTTAACCGATTCTGGACAAGTAACGTTTAGGGCCATTGACTTGCTATAGTTGATTTTAAAGTTTGACACATAGCCAAACTCCTCAAAAAGAGACAAAAGCCTAGGGAAGGATGTTTCGGGATTGGAGGTCATGATAAGTAGGTCATCTGCAAATGCGGCTGTCAAGTGGGTCCGAGAATCAATGGTCAAGCCCCTAACCGCAGGATCCTGCCGGATCTTACACAGCAAAGTCTCCATCACTATGACAAACAGAGATGGGGAGAGAGGACATCCCTGCCTCGTCCCATTGGATATGGAAAAGGAGGGAGAAAGCGTACCATTTATTTTGAGTTTGGCAGACGGGGCTGAGTACAGAGTGAAGATCGCAGATATAAACGAATCTGGGAAACCAAACCTCGACAGGGCCCGCGACATATAATGCCAACCGACCCTGTCGAAGGCCTTCTCTGCGTCCGTGCTCAGCAAAGCCAGAGGCGTAGAGGAGCTTCTAGCCCAATCCATAAGATGGAGCAAACGTATCGTGTTTTCACAGCCCTGTCTGCCACGCACAAACCCCACTTGCTCGCTATCAATAAGATCCGGCAGGATCAGCTGTATTCGCTGCGCCAGAATCTTGGCCCACCACTTGACATCCGCATTTAGCAGTGAAATCGGGCGATAACTGCCACAGTGGAGTGGGTCTTTGTTTTCTTTATGGATTATAGTTATGTGGGCCTCTAACGTTTGGGGGGGTAGAGAGCCTCCAGACAGGAGGAAATTACAGAGTGCCTGAAAATGAGGAGTCAAAACGTCTTTGAAGGTCTTGTAATACGATATAGGGAGCCCATCCGGGCCAGGACTTTTACCTGAAGGAATGGAGGAAAGGACCTTGCCAATTTCCTCTCTTGATACAGGGGCGACTAGTTGGGAAGCTTGTAGGGGACTAACAGAGGGCAGCATCAGAGTGGACAGGAACTCATCTGTGGCTTGCTCAATAGAGGCTGAAACAGGACGGTCTGGAGTGGGGAGGTTATATAGATCCGCATAAAAAGCACTAAACGCTTTCGCTATATCGTGAGTCGACTTGTGCTTATTGCCTTTCGCATCTAGAATTGCAGGGATAAATGAATCCGCGTGGCGTTGCTTAGCCATGGCAGACATCAGTTTATTCCCTTTGTTCCCATGAGCATAAGCTTTAAACCTGGAGCGGAATATAAGTTTCGCTGATTTGGCGTTGAGCAAGTTTTTCAGTCCCGTCCTGGCCTCCGCTAATTCAGCAGCCACAGCCTGAGCCTGGGTTTGCTTATGGGTCAGTTCAAGACTCGCTATGCGGGACAGCAGGTCATCCACAGCCTTGGAGCGCAACTTTTTAACATGCGAGCCCAGGGAAATTAATTCTCCTCTAACCACTGCCTTATGAGTCTCCCACAAGATGGAGGGAGAGGGAGGGGGGTCGCCCACTGCATTAAGAGAGAAGAATTCAGACATAATCCGGGAGATTCTAGCTGCATTGGTAGGGTCGGAGATCAATGTGTCATTAAGACGCCATATTCTCTCTCGTTTAGGAAGAGCTGTCATAGACACTCGGAGAAATACTGGGGCGTGATCAGAAAGCGTAATGTTCCCAATCCTCGTGTCTACCACCTGAGAAATATGGGGGGAGGATAAAAACAAGTAGTCCAACCTATGGAAGGATTTTTTAGCGTTTGAATAAAACGTGTAATCCCTACCAGAGGGATGCATAGTGCGCCACACATCAATAACCCGCAACTTCTTCAGCGCAGTCTTCAGACGTCGCAGAAGTTTGTGGGACAACTCAGACCTCTGGGAGGACGAGTCAAGGCCAGGCTCCATAGTCACATTAAAGTCACCTCCTAATATAAGCATGCCCTCACTAAAAGCCTGTAATTGCTCAAGAGTCCGAACAAGCCAGGGGATCTGTCCCCTATTAGGGGCATATAAATTAGCCAGGGTAACAGGCGCGTCAGCGATGTGCCCCTTAACGAATAAGAAGCGACCATCAGTGTCCGCAAGGACAGCGGAGTGTTTGAAGGGTAGGCGCTTGTGGACGGCCACGCTGACACCCCTGCTAGCCGAGGCAAAAGAGCTATGGAACCATTGTGAGAATGCGTTTTGGGACAACTTCGGGATCTTCCCTGATTTAAAATGAGTTTCTTGGAGGAATACAACGGAGGCCTCATCCTTCAGTAACAAGGAGAGCACCTGAGACCGCTTACATGGCTCGTTCAGACCCTTGGCATTCAGCGAGGCAACTACAACAGAGGCCATAGTGAAGACAGAGGAGGCCTGTCGGCCCAGAGCAAGAGGACATCCAGTCTGGAAAGCCACGGACGGAGTGAGGAGAAGAGAGGGAGGAATGAGGAGGACAAAGGGAAAGTCAAAAGAAAAATAAAAGACATAACAAATGAGACAGTAACACAACCCAAATAACAAAGAATGTCTCCCCATGGACAGGGAGCACGTGACCCCACCCAGCATCTGACACAATGGAGATCCTTTTTCATAGCGGCGGACAGCCGGGATCTATCAGAGGGGGGCTCCTGTGGGGCCACCGGGGGTGAGGGAGAGGACATAATCAGTAACATAACTGACAACAGTGCAGACATATAACCCCCGCATAACTAACAGTGCATTCAGTGCTCTAATGCACAGCTCGTAACCCGCATCTCATGCAGGCAAGGTAGTAAAGCATAGGGTCAGGCCCAAAACCCATGAGAACGGGGCAGTGGGCCCAGACCTAAAATAAGTCCAAAACCAATGGACAAACAATGAAAATTCAGCTCAGACAGAGCCAGACAGAGTTCCTACGTCCTGGGACCCAGCAAAGTCACAGAACATTGAACTCAGTGAAGAGTGAACAAAAGCGCCTTCAGCGCCTCCCGGAACAGAGTCAGGTAACAGGTGCTTGCGACCGGCCTTTTCCTTGTTTCCCAGCTCTGGAAGGTGAAACTTGCTGCCACGAATCTATACCCGGAGGGGTAGGCAGGGGATCCCCTTGATCAGCCGGCATCCACGAGGGAACTGTGATGGGTTCAATCCCAAGAGGGCCCCAAATAACTTTCAGGTCACCAGGGGTCCGCACCGTATACTGCCTCCCGTTTTTCAAGAAGGCCAGACCGAAGGGATAGAGCCATCGGAAAGGCGTAGCTGTGGCTTTAAGGGCCTCTAGGAGCGGCTTCACGATGCGCCTCTTGGCTAAGGTGGAGGGGGCCAGATCCTGAAAGAATAGGACTGGGGTCTCACCGTACATGATGCGGTCGGCCTCCCTTCCCGCCTTGAGCAGTGCAGCAGTGTCCACGTAGCTTAGGATGCCGCAAACAACATCCCGCGGCGGCTCATCAGATTTTGGCATGGGCCTTAAGGCCCTGTGGATGCGCTCGATCACAATCGGAGCTGCTCTCTCAGCTCCCAGCAGGGAGGAGAAAATTTCGCATGCAACTGAATGAAGCGCGTCAATCGCAATATTTTCGGGTAGGCCGCGGATGCGAATATTTCGCCGCCGGCTCCGGTTCTCCTGATCCTCTATGCGCATCAGCGCGTCGTTTAGCAAGTCTCTGTGGGTTTGCAGGGCTGCACGGGTCTTACCCTCATGCACCAGGATGGCTTCCTGTGCTAGCTCCAGGGACTCCACACGATTCCCAATCTGCCGCAGGTCTCCTTTTATCTCCTCCAAGTCCTTTTTTAGAGGTGCAAGAGCAGATTCCAGGATGTCCCTGAGATCTGCTTTGGAGAGTGAGGAGTTTGTTTGCAGTGGTCTGCAATCTGATACATCAGAAGTGCTTCCTGCCTCAGAACCTTCCTCTGCTTCTGAGAGCTGCCGCGCCCTCCTGGTTGTTGTAGCAGCAGGAGTCCTGGACTGTTTCTTGAGGTATTTATCCATCTCTGGTTGCCTGGAACGGGCCCCTGTCGGCTCTGGTGTCTCAGGGTGTCGATCCTTGCCTGGTTTCCCCATTGGCACTGAGTAAATAGCTAATAAAAGGGGCTATAATAGCTGCCAGGGAGAGGAGCTCAGGAACAAGCAACCATTCAGCTCCAAGGTCAGGCTCCCAGAGTACAATATTATCTTGAGCATAGGGGCAGTATTATAGTACATATATTCTTGCACATAGAGGGTACTATTACACAGGGTGGCTCATAAAAAGTAGCCCGCCTCCAATATTTCCAAATCAAACTGCCTAATAGTAAATCTGTCTTAGGCTACTTTCACACTGGCGTTTGGTGAGGATCCGTCATGGATCTGCACAGACGGATCCATTCAGATAATACAACCATCTGCATCCGTTCAGAACAGATCCATTTGTATTATCTTAAACATAGCCAAGACTGATCCGTTTTGAACACCATTGAAAGTCAACGGGGGACGCATCCGTTTTCTATTGTGCCAGATTGTGTCATAGAAAACGGATCCGTCCCCATTGACTTACATTATATGTCAGAACGGATCCGTTTGGCTCAGTTTCGTCAGACAGACACCAAAACGCTGCAAGCAGCGTTTTGGTGTCTGCCTCCAAAGCAGAATGGAGACGGAACGGAGGCAAACTGATGCATTCTGAGCGGATCTTTTTTCCATTCAGAATGCATAAGGGCAAAACTGATCCGTTTTGGACCGCTTGTGAGAGCCCTGAACGGATCTCACAAACGGAAAACCAAAACGCCAGTGTGAAAGTAGCTTTAGTTGTCCATAGCAACCAATCAGAGCTCAGCTTTCATTTTTTTAGAGCCCTGTAGAGTCTTGATTGGTTGCTATGGGCAACTAAGACTGATTTACCGGTATTATTCAATTTGATAAAAGTGGCCAATTGTGTTAAAAAGATGGTGTTTTCCCTGGAACAGTGAATAGTGTCTCCCTGGAATAGTAATTGTAGAAGGCTATCTGCAAAGCAGATCGATTAAGGAAACGCAGGAGACCTTTGTCGACAAGTACACAAGAACAAAACCACCAGCTAAATGCATTCAGAGTCTGATTCGGAAATGGCATAAAACTTAGGCCTCATGCACACAACTGTTTTATTTTGCGATCCGCAAAAAAGGGTTCCGTAGTTCCGTGATCCATGTCCGTTTTTTCTTCCGTGGGTCTTCCTTGATTTTTGGAGGATCCACGGACATGAAGGAAAGAAAAAAAAAAAGTCGTTTTGGTGTCCGCCTGGCCGTGCGGAGCCAAACGGATCCGTCCCCCATTGACTTTCAATGTAAAGTCAGGAGTCCCTATTATACCATCGGATCGGAGTTTTCTCCAATCCGATGGTATATTTTAACTTGAAGCGTACCAATCACCATGGGAACGCCTCTATGTTAAAATATACCATCGGATTTGAGTTATATCGTGAAAACTCAGATCCGACAGTATATTCTAACACAGAGGCGTTCCCATAGTGATGGGGACGCTTCAAGTTAGAATATACTAAGAACTGTGTACATGACTGCCGCACAATTAACCCCTCAGGTGCCGCACCTGACCCCTCTCCCTCCCCAGTTTTAAATTCATTGGTGGCCAGTGCAGCCCCCCCTCCCTCCCCTGTATTACATTCATTGGTGGCCAGTGCGGCCCCCCCTCCCTCCCCTGTATTACCCCCCCTTGCTATAAGCAATGCGCCGCACAGACCTTTCACTTACCAGTAGGAGGAGCGCCCGGCCGGTCACAGACATCGCAGGTAAGTATAATGCTTCTAAAATTGCTAAGTAACCATGGCAGCCAGGACTGCAGTAGCGTCCTGGTTGCAATGGTTACCGATCGGAGTCCCAGCGATTAAACTGGGACTCCGATCGGAACTCTCCGCTGCCACCAATGATGGGGGGGGGGGATTTTAATTGGGAGGGTGGAGAGGGGAGGCCGCACTGGCCACCAATGAATGCGGCACCTGAGGGGTTAATTGTGCGTATCATAGCCCCCTGTAAGAGATCAGGTGCTGCCAGGCAGGAGGGGGCAGACCCCCCTCCCTCCCCAGTTTTAAATTCATTGGTGGCCAGTGCGGCTCCCCCTCCCTCCCCAGTATTTAATTCATTGGTGGCCAGTGCGGCCCGCCCTCCCTCCCCTGTATTACATTCATTAGTGGCCAGTGCGGCCCCCCCTCCCTCCCCTGTATTACATTCATTGGTGGCCAGTGCGGCCCCCCCCCTCCCTCCCCTGTATTACATTCATTGGTGGCCAGTGCGGCCCCCCTTCCCTCCCCAGTATTTAAATCATTGGTGGCCAGTGCGGCCTCCCCTCTCCGCCCTTCCAATTAAAATCCCCCCCCCCCCGATCATTGGTGGCAGCGGAGAGTTTCGATCGGAGTCCCAGTTTAATCGCTGGGACTCCGATCGGTAACCATGGCAACCAGGACGCTACTGCAGTCCTGGCTGCCATGGTTACTTAGCAATTTTAGAAGCATTATACTTACCTGCGATGTCTGTGACCGGCCGGGCGCTCCTCCTACTGGTAAGTGAAAGGTCTGTGCGGCGCATTGCTTATAGCAAGGGGGGGGTAATACAGGGGAGGGAGGGGGGGCCGCACTAGCCACCAATGAATGTAATACAGGGGAGGGAGGGGGGGCTGCACTGGCCACCAATGAATTTAAAACTGGGGAGGGAGGGGGGTCAGGTGCGGCACCTGAGGGGTTAATTGTGCGGCAGTCATGTACACAGTTCTTAGTATATTCTAACTTGAAGCGTCCCCATCACTATGGGAATGCCTCTGTGTTAGAATATACTGTCGGATCTGAGTTTTCACAAAGTGAAAACTCAGATCTGAAAAAGCTTTTATGCAGACGGATCTGCGGATCCGTCTGTGTGAAAGTAGCCTACGGACACGGATCACGGACGCGGATGACAATCTTGTGTGTATCCATGTTTATTCATGGACTCATTAACTTGAATGGGTCCGTGAACCGTTGTCCGTCAAAAAAAAGGACAGGTCATATTTTTGGGATGGACAGGAAACACGGATCACGGACGCGGATGAACAACGGTGCATTTTCCGATTTTTCAACGGACCCATTGAAAGTCAATGGGTCCGCAGAAAATCACAGAAAACGGAACAACGGACACGGATGCACACAACGGTCGTGTGCATGAGGCCTTACTCTGCTGCAAACATGAAGAAACTGAGGCCTCCATCGATCAGGACGGCTGAAGTTGTGCATGAAATTCAGCAGCGGATTGCAAGTAGCCCCCAAAATCAACTGGAAGACTGTCTCAGCAAGTTGGTGTATCACGAAGGACGTGTCAGCGAGTGAAATGAAATCTCTGAACCTGAAACCGCACCGAATAACATGTGTGCAGGAACTGAGAGAGTCTGACAAAGCTGAACGCGGAAATTAATTGCTGACTAACATTTGGACCCATTGCTGTACTTCATGAAGGACGAAGCTTGTTTTCATGTCAATTCCCAGAATACGAGGTACTGGTCTGCTGAAAATCCCCATTTGAGTCACGAAACACCACTTTACGACCAGAAAATTGGCGTTTGGTGCGCAGTGTCAGGAACACGAATAACGGGCCCAATTTTCTTCAAATCAACTGTGAATACCGCAAGTTGTACAATCAAATAACACTAGAAGAAACAAAATGTCCTGCTTTTTCCACCAAGATGGGGCAACATGCCGCACCTCACAGAACTCACTGGCACGGGTCATGAACTGTTTACAGAGGAACGAACTGTGAGCGAGGGGTTATGGCCACCACGTTTACCAGACTTGTCCACATGCGACTTTTATCTGTCGCGAAACTTAAACCAGAAAGTGCCTGCTAACACTCCACATCCCCTGGATCAAAAATCAAAAGCCGTATCAGCCAACGTAATCCGACTGGCCCAAAGATGCAGACATGTGAATAGGAACCACTGTCAGCATCTTCTGTGACTTGTGGGTGATTAAAAAAAAACAATCCACTTATTGGTTCATCTTGTCATACTATCGCTGGAGGCATGCCACCATGTAGTACTCATATTCTTGTAAATAGGGGGCAGTATTATAGTAGTCATAAGGGAATATTATAGTAGTTTAGTGGTGAGTGAGCAGATTCTAAATTAATCAAACAAATTTAGAATTTCCAAAAATTCGGCTTCCGAATGAAGCTGAACTTTTCGACATTCGATTTGTGCAAATCGCTTAGGATGGCGTTCGCCATTTTACATCTCAGTACAGTACTGAGCACAGCAGTGCAGGGAAGATGAAGACAAAGAAGTTCATTAGATTGATTTAATTAACGGACAGAGAATGAGGTTTTAGCTAGGGAAAGAACAACGGTCAGTTTAGTTAGTGTTGTACTGTGTGTTAAGTTTGCTGCAGCTAGCCATTCCCCCATTGAGGCTCTACTGGCATTGCATATAAATATTTAAAGCTACAGTACTCCCTTTTTTAAAATGTGCAGGGGCCAGCTAGCTATTTCCATATGAAAACATGATTTTAAGTATCATAGTTGCACTGTCCAATTAGGAAATCTCTAAGTAAATGTACCAAACCTGACCGTCCATACTTTGCTGCATTACGGTCAGCGTATATGTTTGCAGCAGATTCTGATTAACAGCCCATTGAAAAAAAACTTTATTCAATTAATAATACTGTAAATGTACCAAAGTTAACCGGAAGTATTTTCCAGCAAAGTTCTTCAATTAAAGGGGTTGTCCGAGTTATGAAAAAATAAACATAAAATAGCACTGTAAGTCTGATGGTCAACAAATTTTAGGCAAAAAAAAATCTATTTCCTCATTTCCCTAGTTCTCTTTGTTTACCTGTGATAACAACAATCTGAGGTTTTCCTCATGAATATTTGTGCGCCTCCTCCTGCTCTGCCAAGGGAGTGAATACAAGTGCTGCTCTGAGTGACATGTCTGCCTGCTGGGATACTCAGCAGCATGTTGTATGTGTAGGACTACAAGTCCCAGCTGTACAATGACACTGCTAATACACACAGGATCTTCCCCCTACCTGTTCTTGTTCAATGCTCTGCAGAACAGTGATGGCCAGTTCACCCGCGAACACATGCGGGCTGCCATCTTAAATCACAAGTCCGGCGAGGCACAGGTAAGTCCTTACTTGTGCCGGTCTGAAACAAATGCGGTCAGCGGGAGCAGGCAGTTCCGAGAACAGCTCGATGAAGGCCCCCGGCGGCTGTTCTCGGAACTGCCTGCTCCCGGTGACCGCATTTGTTTCAGACTGGCTCGCGGCGCAGGCACAGGTAAGGACTTACCTGTGCCTCGCCGGACTTGTGATTTAAGACGGCAGCCCGCATGTGTTCGCGGGCGAACACGGCGGACTGGCCATCACTGCTGCAGAACTCCTCCTGTCTGTCAGCTCTGTGTCTGCAGGATGAGGAGGGAAGATCCTGTGTCTCTTCACTGCATGCAGCTACTGAGGAAAGCCTCTAGTCCTGAGTCTGTGCTGCTGAAGGGGTTAATCTCTCCTGAAGTATCCAGTGGGAGACACAGGGCAGAGAGCAGCAGCTCAGCCAGTGCAGGGGGGCGTGGCCAGCACAGTGACATCATGTGTACAGACACAGATCTGCCTCCTGTAGGTCATCAGAGCAGGGAGAGAAGCTGACATCACAGGTCATGTGACCCTCAGCTAACTAGAAGAATGGGGCCACTGTAGATGAAGGAAGGAAATTAAAAAAAACTATTACATTTGCCTAGTTAGAAACATACAAAGGACAATAAAATAACTCAGACAACCCTTTTAAGCAAACGAATACAAACTACCTGAACAACCAGGTTCGTTCGTCCTTGGACTGTGCCATTTCTCCATCAAATACCCTATTATCGTATGCCATGGACTTCTAGGGTACAAAATTGGAACAGTGGCTGGAAATTGCCCAGTTTGCTATCAGTGGAATAATTTGCTCAACCTCCAGTGTACTGACAGAGGTATTGGGGGCCGCAGGTGGTGTCATCACATCAAAGGAGAAAAAAGTGTCCTCCATAAGTGCAGAAAGTATTACATTTGTTCAAATGAATCAGGCATGGATCAGTGATCATTTGCACACACCTGCCATCACTGACAATGGCTATTTATCACTGGACCATGATGCCACTGCTGCTGTCTGCCTGTCCATCATGCTGCTCAACTACCTCTACTGCCACTGCTACTACCCCTACATGGCCACACATGTTCTATCTTTTCCTTCAGACTTTGAACCGCTTGTTTCCAATACTACAGTGTGTGTGTATAAACACGGGCAGGCGTCTGCTCTTGTTTTGGTGCAGATTTTGTTCCACTTGTTCAGAATAAACCACTGTTAGAATCAGACCCCAAATCAATTTCAAGAAATCTACTCATCTCAGCAGTTATGTTCTTACATAGGGTGTTATAGCAGTTATATTCATGTACAGTGGGGGAAATAATTATTTGACCCCTCACTGATTTTGTAAGTTTGTCCAATGACAAAGAAATGAAAAGTCTCAGAACAGTATCATTTCAATGGTAGGTTTATTGTAACAGTGGCAGATAGCACATCAAAAGGAAAATCGAAAAAATAACTTTAAATAAAAGATAGCAACTGATTTGCATTTCATTGAGTGAAATAAGTATTTGAACCCCTACCAACCATTAAGAGTTCTGGCTCCCACAGAGTGGTTAGACACTTCTACTCAATTAGTCACCCTCATTAAGGACACCTGTCTTAACTAGTCACCTGTATAAAAGACACCTGTCCACAGAATCAATCAATCAAGCAGACTCCAAACTCTCCAACATGGGAAAGACCAAAGAGCTGTCCAAGGATGTCAGAGACAAAATTGTAGACCTGCACAAGGCTGGAATGGGCTACAAAACCATTAGCAAGAAGCTGGGAGAGAAGGTGACAACTGTTGGTGCGATTGTTCGAAAATGGAAGGAGCACAAAATGACCATCAATCGACCTCGCTCTGGGGCTCCACGCAAGATCTCACCTCGTGGGGTGTCAATGGTTCTGAGAAAGGTGAAAAAGCATCCTAGAACTACACGGGAGGAGTTAGTTAATGACCTCAAATTAGCAGGGACCACAGTCACCAAGAAAACCATTGGAAACACATTACACCGCAATGGATTAAAATCCTGCAGGGCTCGCAAGGTCCCCCTGCTCAGGAAGGCACATGTGCAGGCCCGTCTGAAGTTTGCCAATGAACACCTGAATGATTCAGAGAGTGACTGGGAGAAGGTGCTGTGGTCTGATGAGACCAAAATAGAGCTCTTTGGCATTAACTCAACTCGCTGTGTTTGGAGGAAGAAAAATGCTGCCTATGACCCCCAAAACACCGTCCCCACCGTAAAGCATGGGGGTGGAAACATTTTGCTTTGGGGGTGTTTTTCTGCTAAGGGCACAGGACAACTTATTCGCATAAACGGGAAAATGGACGGAGCCATGTATCGTGAAATCCTGAGCGACAACCTCCTTCCCTCTGCCAGGAAACTGAAAATGGGTCGTGGATGGGTGTTCCAGCACGACAATGACCCAAAACATACAGCAAAGGCAACAAAGGAGTGGCTCAAGAAGAAGCACATTAAGGTCATGTAGTGGCCTAGTCAGTCTCCGGACCTTAATCCAATCGAAAACCTATAGAGGGAGCTCAAGCTCAGAGTTGCACAGAGACAGCCTCGAAACCTTAGGGATTTAGAGATGATCTGCAAAGAGGAGTGGACCAACATTCCTCCTAAAATGTGCGCAAACTTGGTCATCAATTACAAGAAACGTTTGACCTCTGTGCTTGCAAACAAGGGTTTTTCCACCAAGTATTAAGTCTTTGTTTGTTAGAGGGTTCAAATACTTATTTCACTCAATGAAATGCAAATCAGTTGCTATCTTTTATTTAAAGTTATTTTTTCGATTTTCCTTTTGATGTGCTATCTGCCACTGTTACAATAAACCTACCATTGAAATGATACTGTTCTGAGACTTTTCATTTCTTTGTCATTGGACAAACTTACAAAATCAGTGAGGGGTCAAATAATTATTTCCCCCACTGTACATAGGGAGCAGCACTATAGTAGTTATATTCTAGTACATAGGAGACAGTATTATAATAGTTATATTCTTGTACATAGAGTTAATTGTTATAGTAGTTATATTCTTGTACACAGGGGCAGTATTATAGTAGTTATATTCTTGTACATAGGGGCAGTATTATAATAGTTATATTCTTGTGCATAGGGAGCAGTACTATAGTAGTTATATTCTTGTACACAGGGGCAGTATTATAGTAGTTATATTCTTGTACATAGGGGGCAGTTTTATAGTAGTTATATTCTTGTACATTGGGACAGTATAAGAGTAGATATATTCTTGTACACTGGAGCAGTATTATAGTAGTTATATTATTGAACATATAGGCAGTATTACAGTAGTTATATTCTTGTACATAAGAGCAGTATTATAGTAGTTTTATATTCTTGTACATAGGAAGCAGTATTATAATAGTTATATTCTTGTACATATGGGGCAGTATTAAGGCTACTTTCACACTAGCGTTCGGGGCTCCGCTTGAGAGTTCCGTTTGAAGGCTCTCACAAGCGGCCCCGAACGGATCCGTACTGCCCCAATGCATTCTGAGTGGATGCGGATCCGCTCAGAATGCATCAGTTTGGCACCGTTTGGCCTCCGCTCCGCTCAGCAGGCGGACACCCGAACGCAGCTTGCAGCGTTTTCGTGTCCGCCTGGCCGTGCGGAGCCAAACGGATCCGTCCAGACTTACAATGCAAGTCAATGGGGACAGATCCGTTTGACATTGACACAATATGGTGCAATTTCAAACGGATCCGTCCCCCATTGACTTTCAATGTAAAGTCAGGATTATACCATCAGATCAGAGTTTTCTCCAATCCGATGGTATATTTTAACCGCTTGCCGCCACGCTAACGCCGAAAGGCGTCATTGCGGCGGCTCCCCCAGGCTACGCTAACGCCAATTGGCGTCATCTCGCGTGAGCCGAGATTTCCTGTGAACGCGCGCACACAGGCGCGCGCGCTCACAGGAACGGAAGGTAAGAGAGTTGATCTCCAGCCTGCCAGCGGCGATCGTTCGCTGGCAGGCAGGAGATGTGTTTTTTTTAACCCCTAACAGGTATATTAGACGCTGTTTTGATAACAGCGTCTAATATACCTGCTACCTGGTCCTCTGGTGGTCCCCTTTGTTTGGATCGACCACCAGAGGACACAGGTAGCTCAGTAAAGTAGCACCAAGCACCACTACACTACACTACACCCCCCCGTCACTTATTAACCCCTTATTAGCCCCTGATCACCCCATATAGACTCCCTGATCACCCCCCTGTCATTGAATACCCCCCTGTCATTGATCACACTGCTGTAAAGCTCCATTCAGACGTCCGCATGATTTTTACGGATCCACTGATAGATGGATCGGATCCGCAAAACGCACACGGACGTCTGAATGGAGCCTTACAGGGGCGTGATCAATGACTGTGGTGATCACCCCATATAGACTCCCTCATCACCCCCCTGTCATTGATCACACCCCTGTAAAGTTCCATTCAGACGTCCGCATGATTTTTACGGATCCACTGATAGATGGATCGGATCCGCAAAACGCACACGGACGTCTGAATGGAGCCTTACAGGGGCGTGATCAATGACTGTGGTGATCACCCCATATAGACTCCCTGATCACCCCCCTGTCATTGATTACCCCCCTGTCATTGATCACACCCCTGTAAAGCTCCATTCAGACGTCCGCATGATTTTTACGGATCCACTGATAGATGGATCGGATCCGCCAAACGCATACGGACGTCTGAATGGAGCCTTACAGGGGCGTGATCAATGACTGTGGTGATCACCCCATATAGACTCCCTCATCACCCCCCTGTCATTGATCACACCCCTGTAAAGCTCCATTCAGACGTCCGCATGATTTTTACGGATCCACTGATAGATGGATCGGATCTGCAAAACGCACACGGACGTCTGAATGGAGCCTTACAGGGGCGTGATCAATGACTGTGGTGATCACCCCATATAGACTCCCTGATCACCCCCCTGTCATTGATCACACCCCTGTAAAGCTCCATTCAGACGTCCGCATGATTTTTACGGATCCACTGATAGATGGATCGGATCCGCAAAACGCATACGGACGTCTGAATGGAGCCTTACAGGGGCGTGATCAATGATTGTGGTGATCACCCCATATAGACTCCCTCATCACCCCCCTGTCATTGATCACACCCCTGTAAAGCTCCATTCAGACGTCCGCATGATTTTTACGGATCCACTGATAGATGGATCGGATCCGCAAAACACATACGGACATCTGAATGGAGCCTTATAGGGGGGTGATCAATGACGGGGGGGTGATCACCCCATATAGACTCCCTGATCACCCCCCTGTCATTGATCACCCCCCCTGTCATTGATTACCCCCCTGTAAAGCTCCATTCAGACGTCCGCATGATTTTTACGGATCCACTGATAGATGGATTGGATCCGCAAAACGCATACGGACGTCTGAATTGAGCCTTACAGGGGCGTGATCAATGACTGTGGTGATCACCCCATATAGACTCCCTGACCACCCCCATGTCATTGATTACCCCCCTGTCATTGATAACCCCCTGTAAAGCTCCATTCAGATGTCCGCATGATTTTTTCGGATCCGCAAAACGCATACGGACGTCTGAATGGAGCCTTACAGGGGCATGATCAATGACTGTGGTGATCACCCCATATAGACTCCCTGATCACCCCCCTGTCATTGATTACCCCCCTGTCATTGATCACCCCCCCTGTCAGGCTGCATTCAGATGTCCGTATGATTTTTACGGATCCACGGATACATGGATCGGATCCGCAAAACACATACGGACATCTGAATGGAGCCTTATAGGGGGGTGATCAATGACAGGGGGGTGATCACCCCATATAGACTCCCTGATCACCCCCCCTGTCATTGATCACCCCCCCTGTCATTGATCACCCCCCTGTCATTGATCACCCCCCTGTCATTGATCACCCCCCTGTCAGGCTCCATTCAGACATTTTTTTGGCCCAAGTTAGCGGAAATTATTATTTTTTTCTTACAAAGTCTCATATTCCACTAACTTGTGTCAAAAAATTAAATCTCACATGAACTCACCATACCCCTCACGGAATCCAAATGCGTAAAATTTTTTAGACATTTATATTCCAGACTTCTTCTCACGCTTTAGGGCCCCTAGAATGCCAGGGCAGTATAAATACCCCACATGTGACCCCATTTCGGAAAGAAGACACCCCAAGGTATTCCGTGAGGGGCATATTGAGTCCATGAAAGATTGAAATTTTTGTCCCAAGTTAGCGGAAAGGGAGACTTTGTGAGAAAAAAATAAAAAATATCAATTTCCGCTAACTTGTGCCAAAAAAAAAAATTTTCTATGAACTCGCCATGCCCCTCATTGAAAACCTTGGGGTGTCTTCTTTCCAAAATGGGGTCACATGTGGGGTATTTATACTGCCCTGGCATTCTAGGGGCCCCAAAGCGTGAGAAGAAGTCTGGTATCCAAATGTCTAAAAATGCCCTCCTAAAAGGAATTTGGGCACCTTTGCGCATCTAGGCTGCAAAAAAAGTGTCACACATCTGGTATCGCCGTACTCAGGAGAAGTTGGGGAATGTGTTTTGGGGTGTCATTTTACATATACCCATGCTGGGTGAGAGAAATATCTTGGTCAAATGCCAACTTTGTATAAAAAAATGGGAAAAGTTGTCTTTTGCCAAGATATTTCTCTCACCCAGCATGGGTATATATAAAATGACACACCAAAACACATTCCCCAACTTCTCCTGAATACGGCGATACCACATGTGTGACACTTTTTTGCAGCCTAGGTGGGCAAAGAGGCCCATATTCCAAAGAGCACCTTTAGGATTTCACAGGTCATTTACCTACTTACCACACATTAGGGCCCCTGGAAAATGCCAGGGCAGTATAACTACCCCACAAGTGACCCCATTTTGGAAAGAAGACACCCCAAGATATTCCGTGAGGGGCATGGCGAGTTCCTAGAATTTTTTATTTTTTGTCACAAGTTAGTGGAAAATGATGATTTTTTTTTTTCTTACAAAATCTCATATTCCACTAACTTGTGACAAAAAATAAAAACTTCCACGAACTCACTATGCCCATCAGCGAATACCTTGGGGTGTCTTCTTTCCAAAATGGGGTCACTTGTGGGGTAGTTATACTGCCCTGGCATTCTAGGGGCCCAAATGTGTGGTAAGGAGTTTGAAATCAAATTCTGTAAAAAATGACCAGTGAAATCCGAAAGGTGCTCTTTGGAATGTGGGCCCCTTTGCCCACCTAGGCTGCAAAAAAGTGTCACACATCTGGTATCTCCGTATTCAGGAGAAGTTGGGGAATGTGTTTTGGGGTGTCATTTTACATATACCCATGCTGGGTGAGAGAAATATCTTGGCAAAAGACAACTTTTACCATTTTTTTTATACAAAGTTGTCTTTTGCCAAGATATTTCTCTCACCCAGCATGGGTATATGTAAAATGACACCCCAAAACACATTCCCCAACTTCTCCTGAATACGGAGATACCACATGTGTGACACTTTTTTGCAGCCTAGGTGGGCAAAGGGGCCCATATTCCAAAGAGCACCTTTCGGATTTCACTGGCCATTTTTTACAGAATTTGATTTCAAACTCCTTACCACACATTTGGGCCCCTAGAATGCCAGGGCAGTATAACTACCCCACAAGTGACCCCATTTTAGAAAGAAGACATCCCAAGGTATTCGCTGATGGGCATAGTGAGTTCATGGAAGTTTTTATTTTTTGTCACAAGTTAGTGGAAAATGATGATTTTTTCTTTTATTTTTTTTTTCTTACAAAGTCTCATATTCCACTAACTTGTGACAAAAAATAAAAACTTCCATGAACTCACTATGCCCATCAGCGAATACCTTGGGGTGTCTTCTTTCCAAAATGGGGTCACTTGTGGGGTAGTTATACTGCCCTGGCATTCTAGGGGCCCAAATGTGTGGTAAGGAGTTTGAAATCAAATTCTGTAAAAAATGACCAGTGAAATCCGAAAGGTGCTCTTTGGAATATGGGCCCCTTTGCCCACCTAGGCTGCAAAAAAGTGTCACACATGTGGTATCTCCGTATTCAGGAGAAGTTGGGGAATGTGTTTTGGGGTGTCATTTTACATATTCCCATGCTGGGTGAGAGAAATATCTTGGCAAAAGACAACTTTTACCATTTTTTTATACAAAGTTGTCTTTTGCCAAGATATTTCTCTCACCCAGCATGGGTATATGTAAAATGACACCGCAAAGGGGCAAAGGGGCCCACATTCCAAAGAGCACCTTTCGGATTTCACCAGCCATTTTTTACAGAATTTGATTTCAAACTCCTTACCACACATTTGGGCCCCTAGAATGCCAGGGCAGTATAACTACCCCACAAGTGACCCCATTTTGGAAAGAAGACATCCCAAGGTATTCGCTGATGGGCATAGTGAGTTCATGGAAGCTTTTATTTTTTGTCAGAAGTTAGTGGAATATGAGACTTTGTAAGAAAAAAATAAATAAAAAATCATCATTTTCCGCTAACTTGTGACAAAAAATAAAAAGTTCTATGAACTCACTATGCCCATCAGCGAATACCTTAGGGTGTGTACTTTCCGAAATGGGGTCATTTGTGGGGTTTTTCTACTGTCTGGGCATTGTAAAACCTCAGGAAACATGACAGGTGCTCAGAAAGTCAGAGCTGCTTCAAAAAGCGGAAATTCACATTTTTGTACCATAGTTTGTAAACGCTATAACTTTTACCCAAACCATTTTTTTTTTACCCAAACATTTTTTTTTTATCAAAGACATGTAGAACAATAAATTTAGAGCAAAATTTATATATGGATCTCGTTTTTTTTGCAAAATTTTACAACTGAAAGTGAAAAATGTAATTTTTTTGCAAAAAAATCGTTAAATTTCGATTAATAACAAAAAAAGTAAAAATGTCAGCAGCAATGACATACTACCAAATGAAAGCTCTATTAGTGAGAAGAAAAGGAGGTAAAATTCATTTGGGTGGTAAGTTGCATGACCGAGCAATAAACCGCTAAAGTTGTGGAGTGCCGATTTGTAAAAAAGGGCCTGGTCTTTAGGGGGGTATAAACCTGTGGTCCTTAAGTGGTTAACTTGAAGCGTCCCCATCACCATAGGAACGCCTCTATGTTAGAATATACCATCGGATTTGAGTTACATCGTGAAACTCAAATCCGACAGTATATTCTAACACAGAGGCGTTCCCATGGTGATGGGGACGCTTCAAGTTAGAATATACTGAGAACTGTGTACATGACTGCCCCCTGCTGCCTGGCAGGTGCTGCCAGGCAGCAGGGGGCAGACCCCCCCCCCCCCTCCTGTATTTAACTTATTGGTGGCCAGTGCGGGCCCCCCCTCCCTCCCCAGTATTAATTGTAACCAGTGCGGCCCCCCCTCCCTCTATATTCATCGGTGGCCAGTGCGGATATTAAATATGAGCAGTGCGGTCTCCCCCTCCCTCCCTCCCCAGTATTAAATATGAGCAGTGCGGTCTCCCCCTCCCTCCCCAAATATGAGCAGTGCGGTCTCTCCCTCCCTCCCTCCCTCCCCAGTATTAAATATGAGCAGTGCGGCCTCCCCCTCCCTCTATTCATTGGTGGCCAGTGCGGATTCAAAGTATTGTGATCAGTGCGGCCTCTCCCCCCCCCCCCCATCATTGGTGGCAGCGGAGAGTACCGATCGGAGTCCCAGTTTAAATCTCTGGGGCTCCGATCGGTTACCATGGCAGCCAAGACGCTATTGCAGTCTTGGCTGCCATGGTTACTTAGCAACAAATAGCAGCATTATACTTACCTGAAGAGCTGCGATCTATGTGACCGGCCGGGAGCTCCTCCTACTGGTAAGTGACAGGTCTATAGGCAATGCGCCGCACAGACCTTTCACTTACCAGTAGGAGGAGCTCCCGGCCGGTCACAGACATCGCAGCTCTTCAGGTAAGTATAATGATTCTATTTGTTGCTGAGTAACCATGGCAGCCAAGACTGCAATAGCGTCTTGGCTGCCATGGTAACCGATCGGAGCCCCAGCGATTTAAACTGGGACTCCGATCGGTACTCTCCGCTGCCACCAATGATGGGGGGGGGGGGGGGAGAGGCCGCACTGATCACAATACTTTGAATCCGCACTGGCCACCAATTAATAGAGGGAGGGGGAGGCCGCACTGCTCATATTTAATATTGGGAGGGAGGGAGGGGGAGACCGCACTGCTCATATTTAATACTGGGGAGGGAGGGAGGGGGAGACCGCACTGCTCATATTTAATATCCGCACTGGCCACCGATGAATATAGAGGGAGGGGGGGCCGCACTGGTTACAATTAATACTGGGGAGGGAGGGGGGGCCGCACTGGCCACCAATAAGTTAAATACAGGAGGGGGGGGGGTCTGCCCCCTGCTGCCTGGCAGCATCTGCCAGGCAGCAGGGGGCAGTCATGTACACAGTTCTCAGTATATTCTAACTTGAAGCGTCCCCATCACCATGGGAACGCTTCTGTGTTTAGAATATACTGTCGGATCTGAGTTTTCCGAAGTGAAATATCAGATCTGAAATAAACTGTTATGCAAACGGATCCGTTCTGAACGGATGCAAGCGTTTGCATTATAGGAGCGGATCCGTCTGATGAAACATCAGACGGACCCGCTCCGAACGCTAGTGTGAAAGTAGCCTTATAGTAGTTATATTCTTGTACATAGGAGACAATATTACAGTAGTTATATTCTTGTACAAAAGGGGCAGTAGTATAGTAGTTATATTCTTGTACACAGGGGCAGTATTATAGTAGTTTTATTCTTGTACATAGGGGCAGTAGTATAGTAGTTATATTCTTGTACAAAGGGAGCAGTACTATAGTAGTTATATTCTTGTACAAAGGGAGCAGTACTATAGTAGTTATATTTTTATACATAGGTGGCAGCATTATTGTAAAATATAGTACTACATATATTTAGTAAAACCTCTTTTATCATCTTACAATTCTATCTGGCATATCTATGATTTTCCAGAATTGCATCTGAACATAAATCTACCTGCATAAGGGTCCATTCACACGCCCGTGTGTGTTTTGCGGATCCACAGATCCGCGGATCCGCAAAACACAGACATCGCGGGCACTTAATAGAAAATGCCTATTCTTGTCCGCATTTGCGGACAAGAATAGAACATGTTCTATTTTTTTCGGGAACGGAATTGCGGAACCGGAAGTGCTAATGCGCAATTCCACATCGTGCTGCCCCATAGAAATAAATGGGTCCGCAATTCCGTTACGCAGAATGCGGAACGAAATTGCAGACGTGTGAATGGACCCTAAGTTACATGTTTTCCACAAAGTTGTAGCGTTTACAACATGAACGTTTCCTTTACATATTAATTTTTTAATGAACATACAGCAAAAATCTCCCTATATGCTCCCCCTTAACCCTCATTCATACGTCCGTGACGGTGCTCAAATCCGTGAAAAGGTGGTCAGTGATGCCTCCGTAAAGATGTCCGTGAAGGATCCGTATTTGGTCCATGTGTCCATTTTTTGCTGTCTGATAATTTTCTAAACATCTCTTCCTAAGTGCTCATGCACACAAGCATATTTTTTGTCTGTGTCCGTTCCGTTTTTTTTTGGGCAGCCTGTATGCGGAACCATTCAATTCAATGAAAATGACTCTGCGTGCCTTCAGTTTCTGTATGTCCGCATGGCCGTTCCGCAAAAACGGTAGAACATGTCCTATTCTTGCCCGTTTTGCGGACAAGAATAGGCATTGTTACAATGGATCCGCAAAAAAAAAGGATGCAACACGGATGTCACATGGACATCATCTGTATTTTTTGCGGATCCGTGTTTTCCAGACCACAAAATACATATGTAAAGAACATGGTCTGATGAAAGCACTTTCTATGTGCTGAAACGCGTCACTATGTCTTTAAGAGTGACTGAATAAACCACAGCAGTGAAAATTCCATTTGCGAGTGCCGGTCCTCTTCTTTACATTGTTTGCTGGGACGCCGACCTTTTGACACGTGCACCGCAGCCATCACAAGGCAGTGCCGACCCTTATCTTTAATACACAAAATACATATGGTCGTGTGCATGAGCCCTAATGATCCGTGAAACACGGATGAAACATTGTGTTGCATCCGTGGTTTTCATGGACCCATAGACTACAATGGGCGTGATGGATCTGTGAACACGGACAAAATAGAGCATGCTTCCGTGCTAAAAACATGGACCCACGGGCCGTGATAAAAAACTGATGCGTGAATACACACATTAAAATGAATGGGTACGTGTGCTGTCCGTGGAGAACACATACGGGAAACACTGACGTGTGAATGAGGCTTTACCCTATAATCCAGGTGGGTCCGAGCTTCTCTTCCACTTCCAAATCATCCCATTTATTTCCTGTGGCAAAAAGAGTGCAGGCAAGTCGCTCCTTTAATTATTCAAATATTCAGCGTGAAGTTTGATTAAACATGCAAATGAATTGCAAAACTAGACTCTTACAAACAGCGTGACGCTGGCCTTAAGAAGAAAGCTGAGAACGTGAGGCCCGTACATCCCCTCCCCACTCCTCTTCCTTTTTAATTACATCCCAAATATGCTTCACAGAATCTTCCAATAAAAGACCATTCCCCAGCAGCCCCCCCGCCCTGGGCCCAGGCCTATTATAATGAGTATTATGTAACCAATTCCCTTAGGCCACCCAGCCGAAAAAAAGTACTTTAATGCCAATTAGAGGAAACCTTGAGTTGATGTTTTTCCCCTCTTCCATTTTAACCGAGAAAAGGATTTTTTTTTCTTGCCCTTGATGCAACATCATCTTATCCAAGTGTCATATCAATGCTTTCTTATATTCAAATCTTTGTGATGTCATCAGTGTCCTGGAAGCATCATGATATAGTTATAATCTTCATATATTGTCCAGTAAGGGTACTTTCACACTATTACGTTTTTAGAATCCGGCAACGTGTACAAAGGGATAGCCTTTTTTTTCCCGATCTGTTAGACGTTTCATCCGGTATCATCCGGGAATAACGGATCCGCTATTTAATTTTTTCAAAGATCAAAAGCCCCAGCGCATGTGCAGACCGTAAAACCGGATCCAGCGAAGCGTCAATTTCCGGAACACTTAGTACTGGATCCGGCATTAATCCATCTCAAGTGCGGTACTGTTTCTGGATTTTGGCCGGAAAAAAAACCCCCAGCATGCTGCGGTATTTTGTCTGGTTAAATACCGTACAAGGGACTGAACTGAAGACATCCTGATGCATACTGAACGGATTGCTTTCCATTTAGAATGCATTAGGACAAAAATGATGCGTTTTTTTCTGGTATTGAGACCCTTTACCGGATTTCAATACCGGAAAAGAATAACGCTAGTGTGAAAGTAATTAACTAATTTAGTCTCTTTGTGTTCTCTTCTCCATTTACATCCAAAGCTCCATTCTAGAAATCTACTGGCAAGTCATACAATCTACCGGGTCAGTGTTGGATCAGTATCCCAGATAAAGTGGTTAAAATTTCAGCCAGCATTATAATTGTAAAGACAGCATTGGATATGACTGAAGTATACAGCTTTTGGTTAAAACAATCACGCTCAGTCTCCATTCTGTAATGCCGCGTCATCTGTATGTATTTTTGAATAACAATATTTAAAGACTTTGGAGCTACTTTTTCTGATACAGAACTCCAAATCCACAGCATGGATAGTTAAGAGATGACTGAGATTGGGTGTCTGAATCTGCCACTAAAGGGGGAAAGGAGCATGCTGCTGTATTATTGAGTAACTAAACTGTATGCAGTAAGCTCCTAAGCTCCCTCTAGTGGCAGCTGCCATTAGCATGTATGGCATTTTGTCTATGCAAGGGTTTGGAGCTCTCAGTCCCACGGAGAAAGCAGTTGAAATAAACCAAGGTGAACAGCACTCCTGGGAAACTAAGCGAAGGGTGCACGTCTCCTGGGAAAGTGGTAAGCTACTCCATACAAAGTAGGGTAATCCATGTAGAAAGGAGAAAAACGGATGGAGACACCACGTCCAATGGTTGGAATTTATTCCAGATGCAACTTTTCGCCTTGACAAAGGCTTCTTAGCCGAAACGTTGCATCTGGAATAAATTCCAGCCATTGGATGTGCTGTCTCTATCCGTTTTTGTGCAGAGAGAGCAGAGATTCTAGGAGTAATGGCAACACCCCAGTTGCTCTTAGAGGCTCATTTGCATATATTAACACTTCACTTTTCTCAGCAGTGCCGACACATATGAAGATGGGACCAACACAGATGCCTTCAGCTGCCAAGCGCACATACAACAGGTCAGCCAGTGTCATAGGTACAAATCTGCTGACAGCTTTGAGAAAGGGGGCGTGTCCCACGAAACGTCGCTGTCGAGCATCTGGGCACGCTGACTTTCTACCTCTTATGTGGACTTGCTTTTGAAGATGGACTACCTGAACTGCTAAGTATATGGCAATGGCACAGCACTTTTTCCTCTATGTGCTTTCTATGGACTTTTGTTTTTAAGATGTAAGTTGCAAGCAATGAATTGAAATACATATGAAACTGAAAGTTGCCATGTCATTTGTTGATAAGGTGTATTGTGGACTTGGAGAGTCCTGGCCAGTGCAGTGCTATACCCTCTCGATTAATTTTGCAACTAACTCTTTACTACTTCAATGCATCTAATATATATAAAAAAAAAAAAATTAACAGCCTTGAAAGTAGGCTGAATTAAAAATCTTCTACCGTTTCTGGTATACAGCTCCTATGAAGAGCTATGTGTCTCCACGATTACAGGCTGCAAACAAACCCAGTGTCTCATCTCCTGCAGTTTTGAGTTTCTCCAATCCCTGTGCCCCTATTACTGATTATCTCCAAACACATACAGTGGATATAAAAAGTCTACACCCCTGTTAAAATGTCAGATTTCTGTGATGTAAAAAAAAATTAGACAAAGATAAATCATTTCAGAACTTTTTCCACCTTTAATGTGACCTATAAACTGTACCACTCAATTGAAAAACAAACTGAAATCTTTTAGGTGGAGGGAAGAAAAAAATATAAAAATAAACCTGACATTTTAACAGGGGTGTGTAGACTTTTTATATCCACTGTATAGGCAGAGGAGCTGTATACACAAAACGGTAGGAGATTTTTAAGATTTCTAAACCAGACTATTTGCAGAATTGCATTTTATTTTAGAACTGGGCAATAAAGCAATGGTTGAAAAAGTCGACATACCCTTTAAGGGCAAATTAAAAAGACGTCTTTTTTTCATGATCCATTCTTAGAGATGGTACTTGGGTGAGGTCTGTCATTTGGTCTTTCTTGGCTCTGCTGAATGGCTGAGGGGGCTTTCAGCCTTTTACATTCAGGGGGCTAATGGCGGGTGGACCCTCTCGTTCTGCCTTGTAAGGGCAGCCCTAATTTAGAGGGATTCCTTTCCTACATTCTTCACATCTGCATAGTTTCTTCTTTCAAAGTCCTAGCAAGCCATTTTCTCAAAAAAAATAATAAATTAATTATTAGCAATTTTTTTTTTACCGCCGTGCCTCCTTGCAGTCCAACCACGTCTTTAATAAACCATGTGCATGCTAATGGAGCAGATCGCTCTGCACAAACAAATAATATTATTACCTCAATGTCGGTCATTCAATCACGTTCTGCCTTTCAGTCCTCGCTCAGTTGCTCCCCTCCCCCCTTCCCAATGACAGAGATCTTTTTCAATGCAGCCACGTAAGAACAGAGCAGGCTGCTTGGCACTGTGTCTGCAGCGACAGATTAACCGGCCTCCTTAGCCGGAGAGATGAGCGGAAAATTAAACTTTTCATCCGTCCTGATGAAGATTAATATCTTTTCTCTGACGAGCGGAGAGCGCTTAATCTATGCTATTAATATGGAATCGCTGAGGTGTAAGCTCTACAACACGGCTGTCAACCAGAGTCAGTCCTGACCAGAGGTTTACATGCTCTGCTGTACAATCAATGTTCTGCACATAGGAAGAGCCTGAGACACGTCTGCAGAGGCCTCCATTATCCTACTTAGCGTCAAAATTCTAAAAAGTTTCAAAGCAGGTCTTTCAACTAACAGAATTTTACACCATTTCTTAAATCACCTCGGAGCTGATATATTTTTAGGCCGAATGCACACGGACGTGAGCGGTCCGTGGTAACCCGGCCTGGCATCCTGCTGACAGCAGGAGCGCACGGTGTCATTGGTTGCTATGACGCCGTGCGCTTCATGCCGCCGCTGCACTACAGTAATACACTCGTATAGATCATACAGGTGTGTTACTGTAGTGCAGCGGCGGCATGAAGCGCACGGCGTCATAGCAACCAATGACACCGTGCGCTCCTGCTGTCAGCAGGATGCCAGGCCGGGTTACCACAGACCGCTCACTTCCGTGTTCCACGGCCGTGTGCATTCGGCTTTAGACAACCAGATATGCCTCAACATGGCTCGGATGCGGACCCGAACAACGGTCGTGTGCATGAGGCCGAAGTATGACCTTAGGTCTACAGCAAAAATCATTGAACACTTAAGGGGGGTGGATTTAGTAAACCCCCTATGCCAGAACAGTGTCGCCAAAAGTCACAAATTTTGTGCAAACCCCATGCTGTTTGAAAATGAGCAAGTTTTTGCTGTTTTACGCCATACTCATCACTTTTTTACAGAGCAAATATGGCAAGAGAGGGTGAAGATCGTCAAATTTATCATTACTTACACCGCAAATCTACGTCAGGACCTAGCTGAATTTCGTTTCTGGCACACAAACTACCCTAGTTTTTATGTTAAACATAATATTGTGAAATCTTAATAAAATAATAAAATGTTCCTTTCCATATTTAAAAAATACATCTAAAATTGTGCATTTTTCAAACTGGTCGCTAGGCGTCAAATATGTCAAGACTTCCCATTTTTTTGGGGAGTAGCAAGATAGGACGTAGACACAAAGTATAGGAGGGGACCTCACTGAGTTCTACAGGAGATTTTTTTGCCATTCTCTGTGATGTCGGAAGGGAGTAGATAAGCTGTGTTATCACCTATTGTGACTGGTAGATCCTGTGTTATATACATATAGGTGATATCTGTCATTGTAATCCTGTCTGTGAGGATAATAGGTTGACTACTGAAAAGTTGACTGAACATAACAGGAAGTCTCAACATATTATTAGACCTAGTGGCCAGTGTGAATAATATTTAGGTACTTTTAAAATATAAATAGTGACATAGAAAATGAAAATAAAAATCATCCAAAAATATAAACATAAAAATCGAATTTAAGCCATGGGTCATTTTCTGATGACACATTCTCTTTAAAGGGGAAATGCAGTGAAAATGATCTTCGGATACAGCGTTTATATATATTTGAGAGGATGACATGGGTGACGTCTGTGATCTTGGACCAGTTAATGGAGGAAAATGTAACCAGTGGCTAAAATCTCAGCTTCTCAAAGTGGATCAGAGCTCTCTCACATGTATTGGTTGGACATGATCAATCATTGTATGTATATAAGGAATGTTTCCATTCACATAGCCAACAATAGCATACCTCTCAACTTTGAAAGAGTGCAAATGTGGACAATTCCTGCAGAGAGCTTAGTCTGGGTCCCTGTATACAGTAGTGATACTTCGTTGTGTCCACCTACACAGTAAAAATGCCCCCTTAGTGCCACTGCGCCCCTAGTGATGCTCAGTGCCCTCATACAGCATGAAATCCCTGTGGTGCCTACCTCAAAGTATAATGCCACTTTAGTGCTTTTCCACACAGTATGGTGCCTCTTAGTGCCCCTCCTCACAGCAGGATGCCCTCTTAGTGCCACCTCTCAGCTGTTCTGCAGTAAATCCAGTACCAAAATTTGGCACCAGAACTACGATGTTGTTGTCTATTGTGTGTAGAGGATGTGAATGTGAGCAGCTCCGCACTATCCAGCTCTAAAGACCACCCACAATGGACAGAGCTATAGTTCTGGACCTGAAGCTACCGCAGAGAAGCTGGCAGGGGTGCAGGGTGTTGGACCCCCACCAATCAGATATTGAAGGATAAGCCTTCAATATAAAAGGACTTTAAGGCGAACCTTTCACCTCATTTTCACTTTATAAACTAGCAACAGTACCTTATAGATCATCTTCAGTGTGTTCTTATACATCCTTGTGCTGCTTTCATGCGCTGTATATGCATTAACAAATCGTCTTATAAAGTTATGATTTCCTGCTCCAACAGTCACGCTAGAAGTCAAGGGGGTAGCCCTTCCCTCACCTCTGGCTGTACCTCCCCTGCCCTAACGCCGCCTCTATGCACTGTAATTGACAGCCGGCTCAGTCGCCGGGACCGCGCTTGTCAAGTCTGCGCATGCGACGTCCTCCTCATTCGCCGCCCGATCCCGTCTTTTGTGCGGACTCGAGCGTGATCCTGTAATTCAATCGCGCATGCGCCGTCCGCGATGCCTGCCTGTCTGCTCCCCCTCCCGTGCGCGCACGCCCCTATCTTCACGCTCCAAGTGCCCCACGTGATCACTGTAGACTTGCCGCAGATTGCAAGCCAGTGATCATCGGGAGCATTGTTCTAATAATCCGCAGATATTTAATAAAATACCTGCGGATTATTAGAACAATGCTCCCGATGATCACTGGCTTGCAATCTGCGGCAAGTCTACAGTGATCACGTGGGGCACTTGGAGCGTGAAGATAGGGGTGTGCGCGCACGGGAGGGGGAGCAGACAGGCAGGCATCGCGGACGGCGCATGCGCGATTGAATTACAGGATCACGCTCGAGTCCGCACGAAATACGGGATCGAGCGGCGAATGAGGAGGACGTCGCATGCGCAGACTTGACAAGCGCGGTCCCGGCGACTGAGCCGGCTGTCAATTACAGTGCATAGAGGCGGCGTTAGGGCAGGGGAGGTACAGCCAGAGGTGAGGGAAGGGCTACCCCCTTGACTTCTAGCGTGACTGTTGGAGCAGGAAATCATAACTTTATAAGACGATTTGTTAATGCATATACAGCGCATGAAAGCAGCACAAGGATGTATAAGAACACACTGAAGATGATCTATAAGGTACTGTTGCTAGTTTATAAAGTGAAAATGAGGTGAAAGGTTCGCTTTAACTGCCCTACAAAGTGTGATGTTCCCTTGGCATCTCCAAACTGAATACTCACCTAGCCAATGTTCAGAGCAGTGAGGTCTGCTCCGGTCTATCTGTTGTATCAGTGACTTGGTGCAACAGGTGCGATGACATCAATCCACTGTGCCTGCACCAAACCAATGGCAACAAGGGTTACTGGTTGAATGGTCTAGCAGGGATCTGACATTTCCTCTGTCCTCTATTGTATTCAACTGTATCCGCTGTCTTGAGGATAAAATATAAAATTCTACTTGCCTACAGCCACCAATAGAGGGAGCTTAGGAGCTTACTGTATAAGTGCATTTTGAGTGCAATGTAAAAGAGTATGCAGTAAACTCCCCCTAGTGGTGGCTGCAGGCAGACAGAGTTTTATCACACAACTCTTTTCTATGCAGATGAATAGGAGCTCTGTAAAAGTTAACTTCTGGCTGCTATGAGGATATATTAAGAAATTAATCAGCAAAGAATTTTGGACAGGTGCTGCACATTAAGTAGGGAAGATCAGACAGTTCCACCTACTTAATGGGTAATAATGCAATAACATGTCTGACATATCCAGTTAGGTTTAATAGGAAAGATATAATTGAGTCAGTGGGGAGTTCGTATATCGGATGCTGCAGAACAACAAAGTGTAACATGGGCCGTGACTTACACTCCAATAAGAAGCAGAGGGCGCAGCTTTATGTTATCCCTCACAAGTGACGGCCAGAGGAAGACAGAGTGCTGACCCAAGCATTTCCCCGGGTGCACAAAGGAAAATATTCTCATCTTCTAAGATCATAAAAAGTTAAATAAAATATTGATTAGTACAAAACTCCATGGCTCGATGTCAAGGACATTCTTAAAGGAGACGCATCAGAAATAAAAGACTCAAAGAGAAGAGGAAGGGACGTCCATTACAGTCATAGCAACAGACTAAAGCACTAATCCATATAAGTGGAAGGGGGACGGGGTGATTGTACCTGGCATCATAGTTACAAAACTCTTTGGTCTTTTTTGAATCCTTACTTTTAATCCTTTTATGCTTTATATAGGAATGCTGCGTAGCTAGAAGATTTTAATCTAGAGTATAGGAAAGCGCAGATAGATAGAGAGATAATGATATAGACAGACATATATAAATGAGGTGAACTGTCCTCTCATATATCCTCCTGCTCCCTCTTTGACCGGCTACAATGTGGCTTCCGACCCCACTCGACTGAAACTGCCCTGACCAAAGTCACCAACGACCTGCTAACGGCTAAAACAAAAAAAAAACATTACTCTGTCCTCCTCCTCCTTGACCTGTCCTCTGCCTTTGACACTATCAACCATTCCCTTCTGTTACAAACTCTCTCATCTCTTGGCATCACTGACCTGGCCCTCTCCTGGATCACATCATACCTCACAGAGCGGACTTTGAGCGTCTCCCACTCTCATTCCCTCTCTGTTGGTGTCCCGCAAGGCTCTGTCCTAGGACCCCTGCTCTTCTCTATCTACACTTTTGGCCTGGGACAGCTTATAGAGTCACATGGCTTTCAGTATCACTTTTATGCTGACAACACACAAATCTACCTGCCACAGCTGAGAGTGGGGGAAACTCTCAGCCGTGCGATGTTAGCGGATGGATGGTTGCTGCTAGGCCAGGACCACAGGATCAGGGAGCAGGTCACCTCCTATCGCGTCCCTAATGCTGACCCTGACTCCTATCCGTATGAGCCAACCCAGAAGGTAGGAGGGCTCATACTCTGGAACCTGGAGTCTCTATTAGCCCTAAGGAAATCCCTGGACTTAGGAGCAGGGTAAGACGACCTGTTCCTCCAGGACACGGACGAACAGGAGTCTCACTGGCCAAGCTGCAAGGAAGGGGGAACAAATACAGACATATGGATATGGCAGGTGAACAACACTAGTTCCAAACCTACCTGCCACAGCCTTTCTGACTGGAACCTATGCACCAGTACTGCTGTCCACACAAACACTAAGGAGACAGCACACCACAAAACACACAGGGAACCAGGACATCCATAGCTGTAATAAACATAGAAAGGATAACACATCAACTTAACATCATACATTGGTTTTATGACCACAAGGGTGGCCCTCACTGGAAGATGGTATAATACCAGGAGGATGACTCCAGCAAACAGCATGGCTGGAGTACCCCCCAGCTACTGGCATCCAGCAGGAGCTAAATAGCCCCAAGTAGCCACACCCACACATAGACACACACTGGAAAGGGAATTAACCCTTTCAACACAAGACAGGGTAGTGAAGCCACTTAAAGGGGAATAAACACACAATAAACCCAGTGCACACCAGACAGGGAAAGTGCACAGATATAAACACACGTTGCCAGGTGCAACCGCATGCACTTGACAGCAAGCTGCCTAGCCACAGCTCAGGCCGCTATACTGCCAATACTATAATGTTGCCAGCGGCAACCACACGTGAGGCAACATAGTAACAGCACTCACCAGTGGTTGAACAACAAGAGCAGTCCGCGGGCAACTGCATGCGGGTCAAGGAGTCACGACCATAACCATGGTCGTGACACTACTTCTCTGGTCCAGACATCACCACCTTACTATCCAGAATCCCACAATGTCTATCTTCCATATCCTCCTACTTCTCCTCTCGCTTTCTTAACATGGATAGAACAGAATTTATCCCATCTTTCCCTCATCTTGCTCAACCCCCCCAACAGACCTATCTTATCACGATCAATGGCTGCACACTCTCCCCAGTCAACCAAGTCCGCTGCCATGGAGCGACCTTGGATTCTGCCCTCTCCTTCAGACCACACATCTAAGCCCTTTCCACCACCTGCCGCCTCCAACTCAAAAATATCTCCGCGCATTCCTCAACGATGAGTCTGCAAAAATGCTTGTACATACCCTCATCATCTCCCATCTAGACTACTGCAACATCCTCCTCTGTGGCCTTCCATCTAGCACACTCGCACCCCTCCAATCTACCTCTGCCAATCCCTTCACTGGCTCCCCATTGCCCAGCGAATTCAGTTAAAAATATTAACAAATACGTATAACGCCATCCACAACCTGTACCTTCCCTACATCTCTGAACTACTTTCCCGATACATCCCCACACGTAATCTCCGATCCTCACAAGACCTCCTTCTCTCCTCTCCACTTATCACCTCTTCTCACAATCATCTACAAGATTTCTCCCATGCATCCCCCGTACTCTGGAACTCGCTACAGCAACATATCAGCCGCTTATCTATCGTGGAAACCTTCAAAAGAAACCTGAAAACCCACCTCTTCAGACAAGCCTACAACCAGTGACCCCGCTGCCTCTATACCGCCATGACCAACTTCACCCGCACCTACTGTGTCCTTCTCCCATACCATGTAGATTGTAAGCCCTCACGGGCAAGGCCCTCTCTCCTTCTGTACCAGTCTGTAACTGGTCTTGTTCATGCTTAGTGCAATTGTCTGTATTATGTATGTACCCTGCTTATCATATGTACAGCGCCATGGAATGAATGGCGCTTTACTAAGTGTTAAGCAATGGTTAACATTGCTGTATTTGTGCTGGGGGAGGCGGGGCCACACAGGGTTAAAAGGCGGCAGCCGTTACCTGCTGCATGATCGCCGGCAGTTCTGGGGTCAGGAGGCAGTCCAGCACTTCCGGGTTATTCGGTCCACAGGTCGGGCATCGTGAGGTCTGATTGCGTCGTCGCGACTTAAAGTAAGACGGGGGCTGTGGCACAAGACCCACCGGGGTCTGCGGGGTTGCGGGGCGCCGAACAAGGGGAGGGGAAGCCAGCAGGCACGGCTCCGGTCCGATCCATGGGCGGCGGTGGTTGAGAAGTGCAGGCTTGTTAGCAGTCCTCGGCCGCTCTGCTCATGCTGGCTGGACTCGCGCCGCACTGCGCCACCTGGTGGACACTGGTGGCATCAGGCTCTTTGGTCCGGCGGCAGGCAAGGGATAATACTTACCTGCGGCAGAGTATTATGTGAGGATATCAGCAGATGCAAGATATTAAATTACTATGTTGGAAAAAGTTCTTTTGTACACCACTGACTGCCAAACTGTCACTCATACTCATCAGAACCCTCCGGGTGCAGGTGCATTCACTGTGATTACTTCTTCATTAACCCCTTCCTGCCTACCCCCATCGTCAGCGGCAGCATCACGGTATCCAAAGTATTTGGTTTATCATGCGGTCCACAGGGTCCATGTAACACACCGTTCGCCTGTTCATAAACTTGTCCCTTTATCATGGCTGTTTCTAGGCTGTTGCAAAACACAGGTTGGTAGTCAATACAACCACGGTTATTCACTGAGGCAACAGGCAGGGGCGCAATTCTACCGGCCTGCTTCCTGTCACCAGCTACACTTGTTCAGGCAGGCTGGGGACAGGACAGGGAACTGGTGTCGGCACTGTGCCGGACACTTCGGGGGGGGCGGAGGGCTCCCATGCCCGCCGACTACCGGTTCTGTGCTGCGGGGTGCGGACGCAGTCTGCTGGTCGTGCATGGCAGCCGATGGTGGCCACAGGGGGCTGACATCCACCCCCACGTGGCGTGAGTTGCCAACAACAGGGGGAGGGGTCGCAAAAAAAAAAAAAAAAAATGTCATGTTCAAAAATTTAGGTTTCCGCAGTTCGTGTCACGTTCCGTGGCACCACAGGCAAATACAGGGGCAGATAAGGTAGGTATCAGTGCCGGACTTAGCCCTACAAGCAGTCAGACATCCATTACTTTGAGGCCAGCGGTGAAAGGGTGCCCACTAACTATCCCGGGAAGAAAGAAATAAATAAAATAGTCTGTCACGACCTCAGACTAACATAAGTCCTGTCACGACTACGGGCATTCCAAACGCGGCTGTCACGTCTACAGACTTGGCATACAATCCTGTCACGACTACGGGCATTCGAAATAAAAAAAATAAAAACTGTCACGACTACAGACAGTTATGATCAAGCGTCTGTCACGTCCACAGACTCGGCATAAAGTCCTGTCACGACTACAGGCAGTCTTGGTAAACACGTCTGTCACATCAACAGGCCCAGCTTAAAGTCCTGTCACGTCTACAGGCACACCACCTGCTCATAAGCACGTCCACACACTAGCACGAAGTCCTGTCACGACTACAGGCGTACGACCCTGGACATCCACACATTCGTGGTCACACCACAGGTGCTGCCTGGTCAACCCTGTCAGACACAAGACCAGGGCCTGTCACGTCTTCAGGCTTCACAGGCACGGGAGCCCACAGGGGCACAATTACGCACGCAGCAGGTGGCGGTGGCACGGTACGTCCGCCACTGCAAACGTGGGGCGGACGGGAACCACTGGTGGTCACGGCAGTCGGGCACATGGGCACGATGTTGCTGTTCATAGTTCGGGCGAGGGGGGTTACTAATGGCTCTCAATTACTGACCGGTAGGAAGATGTTGCAAGAATTCACGCCAGAAGGCTCTTCCGCGTCGCGGGACAGTGGGGACACCCAGTCTGAGCGAAGCGCGGGGCCTTCCTTACGTTCCTGGACCATCCCTAAGTTGTCCGCCGAGCTGCGCCGGAGGGGCATCTCCTTTCCAGCCTCTGCGAGAAAAGCGGAGTTATATCGTCTTCTGATGACAGATGCACCGCCCGTGAGCCAAGATGAGGTATCCATGGGAACCATTCAGACGTCACTCACCCAGCTACACGCCGTTATCAACAGCATGGCATCATCCATGATGGACTTACAGGCCAGAATAGAATCAGTGGAGGCCAGGTCTGCTACGGCAACATTGGCGGCACCAACACCAGCAGTAGATGCGGCAGGGCAGTCCAGTGTTTCTGGTGGGTCATCCCAGATTCCCACGATCGCCCCTTCTCATTTCATTCCGGCTAATATCAGGCAGGACATATTGGAGGGTAGGGACGTCAACCTGGCATCCCTGCTCATTGCTACAAATGAGGCCCCGGACAATAAAACCATTGCATGTGGGGAGGTTTCTGTCATCCTGAGGTCTAAGGATGCCAGGCTGAACAGGAAATTGAACATCACGGAATTTGTGCTAGCATTTAGCTTATACCGGGACGTCATTTGCACAGCCAACCCGCATAGGAGGGCTGAGCTAGATTTGTACATGTATAAGGTAGTGGAATTAGGATATAAGTATGGCGGCACAGCATTCTTTGACTACCACCGGTCATTCTCCGCTAGAGCAGCAGCCGCCCTGACGCAGTGCCAACACATCCTGGATTGGTCTAACATAGACACCGAATTATTCTGTCGCCATTTTGCAGGGCTGCAAGCCCCGACTTGCACTGTCTGCAATTCATACTCCCACACGGCGGGCTGGTGTGCCAATATGGCCCACGTAGCAGAATCAGCGCAGCCTAGTTCAGCCCCAGGTCCATCAAATAACAAATCTTCATCCGGGGTCGATAAATTGGGACGTCCCATCAAATACCTTGAGAGAAGCCAGATATGTAACAATTATAATTACGCTATCTGTCATTACAATCAGTGCAGGTTGCTACACCTGTGTGAGATCTGTTTCAGAGCCCATCCACTCGTAGCATGCCCTCAGAGAAATCAAGGCCCGGCGTGACTAAGCGTGGTTAATGTGGAGCTGCTTGCCCAGTTCTTGTCTGCGCATCCACACCCCGAATGGGTGCAGTTTGTCATCCACGGCTTGATCCACGGCTACCACACCGGTCTTCTCGCCCTCCCACAGACCATATTCGAATGCGAGAATTTGCAGTCTGCAGCCAGAGACCCAGAGGCGGTAACTCAGTTGATCAACACCGAACTAGACCGGGGGTATTTGATAGGTCCTTTCAGCCAACCTCCGTTCGCGAGCTGGAGGGTCAATCCAGTAGGCATTGTGACCGGGAAGTTCAACAATAAAAAACGCCTAATCTATGACTTGTCGGCCCCACATTCATTATACATACCGAGCTTGAACTCATTAATTCCTTCCGAGGAATTCTCCATGAGATACGCGTCAATAGACGAGGCCATTCAGGTCATAAATTATGACCTGGGGAAGGGCACTTGGCTGTCAAAGGCAGACATCACTGATGCCTTCAAGTTACTGCCCATCCGTCCAGAGTTATGGCAGTGGCACGGCATGAAATGACAAGGTGCTTATTATTTCGCTAGCAAACTGAGCTTCGGGTCAAAGTACAGCCCCTGGTTATTCGACCAGCTGGCCAGCGCGCTGCATTGGGTCTTGTCCAACACCTTCAGGGTAAACCATGTCATCCATTACCTGGATGACTTTCTCCTGGTGGAATCCCCAGATCAAGAACCTCAAGATCTACAGGTCCTGTGCACAGTTTTTGCAGACCTCAAAGTTCCATTGGCCCCACACAAGGTCGAAGGTCCTAGCACAGAGATCACCTTTTTAGGGATACACTTGATCACAGTAGACATGAAGGCCAGTCTTCCTCAGGACAAGTTGGCCAGAATCAAGACGGTCGTTCACAGACTAGCTCAAGTGAGGGTCACCACTAAGGCAGATCTTCAGTCACTCCTTGGCATGTTGAATTTTGCCATGCGAATCATTCCGCAGGGCAGGTCCTTTATTTCAAGGCTTCTGGTACTCCTCCCACAAGCGCCCTGCCAGGATAGCCCAGTTCAGCTGGACCAGAATGCCATCTCGGATTTACTGATGTGCGACAACTTCCTCTCTCAGTGGAATGGGGTCTCTCTGTTCATTCCAGTAGCATCCAGTAGTTCCCCAGTAGTCCACACAGACGCCTCTCCCACTGCCGGCTTCGCAGCCATACATGGCACCCATTGGTTTGCTCAACCATGGCCAGTAGACATAACCAGCATAACAGGGATTTCAAGGCGTTCCTCACTCTTTGAAATCTATCCCATAGTAGCAGCAGCAGTTACATGGGGTGCACAGTGGAGAAACCAGACAGTCCTGTTTCTGACCGACAATGAGGCTCTCGCTGACATCCTGATGAAGGGGAGGTCAGCTTCCAGGCACATTATGGCATTCGTGCGGAAGCTCGTGTGGCTGTCACTGCAATATAATTTCAATTTTATTTGCGCACACATAAGTGGTCAACGTAATATCGCAGCCGATGCTCTATCTCGGTTTAACTTTCCCCTCTTCTTTCAGGTTTTTCCAGAGGCAGACCACTCCCAAACACCGGCCCCGCCTCACGGCCAGTTGCTGATGGAGTAGCTCCATTTCTCGAGATGGCTAAGAGCCTCATGTCCGAGTCTCTGTCCGGCAACACACAAAAGGCGTACAAGACGGCCTGGCGATTGTTCGACAAGTTTAAGATCGCATACCCTGCGGCCGGTGAAGGTCCTATCACATATCTGCTGGTGTTTACAGCTTTTTGCAACTCACATCTAAACCTGTCCCATAGCACCATCAAGCTGTACCTGGCTGGCATACAGCATCATTGGTATATCCAGTTTCCGGATCAACCATTATTATTCACTGCCCATCCAATCAAATCCTTGTTGAGAGGCATCCAGAAACAGTCCATCAAAAGAAGACCCACTAGGCGGCCTTTCACCGGAAACATGGTCAGGACCGTTTCCGATGCACTGGCTAATAACCCGTTCGGTCAGTACATCAGCTCACTCGTCAAAGCGGCGATGTATCTGGCTTTCTACGGTTTCCTCAGGCCTGGCGAGTTCACCCGTGCTAAATCATCGAGCAAGTTCTTGCGGAGAAACCAATTGCATTGGGACGGCACGCACATCATCCTCTGCTTGGACTCCAGCAAGACGGGCCGACCTGGGGAGTCCTTGCGGGTCAAATACTTTGCCACTAGCAACAAATGGTGCCCAGTTACAGTACTACAGGAGTGGTTGCAGTGTACCGGGAACGAGCCTGCTGAGTCCCCCTTGTTCAAACTGGATGGGTTTCCCTTGAACATTCAGACCTTCCTCAAGTATGTTCGCCTACTAGTCTCCTCTTCAGGGGTCAACCCGTTGGCGATCACAGGTCATTCATTCCGGATAGGTGCCGCCTCCGCAGCCTCCAAAAATAACGTGCCGGCACATGTCATCCAAAAATTGGGCAGATGGAAATCTGCGTGTTACGCCCCGTTATGTTCCTGACCCTCAACAGGAAATGTCCCTTGCCTTCAATCATTTGCTCTTGTGAAACGACATAGAAATATATAGATTCAAACCTTTCCTGCATCCGTGTGGTTTTTTGGCCCCTTCAGGCTACCCTCATACAGCAGTTCCGGCATAACTCTACTGCTTCAGGTAGGTACGGTTAGGTAGTTCCTCACAGAGCCAATCCTAGCACAAGTGTTAAGCAATGGTTAACATTGCTGTATTTGTGCTGGGGGAGGCGGGGCCACACAGGGTTAAAAGGCGGCAGCCGTTACCTGCTGCACGATCGCCGGCAGTTCTGCCCGCCCAACCCCCCCTCTTCTACATATAATCCACACCGGGGTAGCCCCCTTCAGGCTACCCTCATACAGCAGTTCCAGCATAACTCTACTGCTTCAGGTAGGTACGGTTAGGTAGTTCCTCACAGAGCCGATCCTAGCACAAATAATAATAATAGATTTATACAATAGATATGAGAACCGTACAAACACAATTGGAAATGTATACACTGTATTTATAAACATTGATTTATGTATTTACAAACACAGAAAGAAAGAAAGATATCTTGTTTCCAGTTTTAGATTTCCATAGATATTTGTTGATACGTGTGGAAAACATTTGGAGAAGGTAATTCTGATACAGTTGGAAACATCTGCTGGAGCCAATAACAGTCAAGTAAGATTGTGTACAAGCTGCAGAGTCCCAGCAGGAACAAATGTGCAGTGTCAGGCTGTCAGGCAGGAGGGCCCGCACGCTGCACACGATCTGCAAGCTCACTGTGTCAATAGTGTACAAGACGAGGCTGGAAATCAAGTGCCACCAATGGAGAACAAGACGAAATTTACAATACAATAAAATTGCACCTGTCACAATGACATTCAATCACATGTGCCTTTATAGTGTACTGCAAAAAGAAAGACTCCAATTCAGTTCAAATTCACATACATTAAAGGCAGCCAGAGACAGATATGAAATAGATAGAGAGTTATGATAAGATAGATAAATATTTGATGTGAGATAAACAGGCAAATAGTTTGAAAGACAGAAATGAGTCATATGGATAGACAGAGATAGATAGATATGAGATTGATAGATAGATAGGAGATAAGTAGAAAGTTATGAGGCAGTCTCCTTAAGGTTGCTGGGAGGTGGGCTGGCCCCACCCTCCTGGTTAGGAGTCTTTGCTGAGCAGGCCTAGAGGATGGATGTGCATGTGTGAGCTGCTGATAACTAAGCCTAATCCAGGGAAACTTTATCCCTGAGGATGAAAGCTGCAAGAGTGCAAGTGAACTGAGAGACCAACTTCTGAGAGAAAGAGAACAGACATTTGCAGATATCTGAGAACCACTTAAAGACCACACTGGACTGAGACAGTAATATAAACGCATGTTTATGGAAATAGACTTTACTACCTGTGGAAACGGTTAAAGAAGGTTTTCCAAGATTTTCTTACTGATGATCTATCCTCTAGATAGGTCATCAGTATCTGATCGGTGGGGGTCCAACACCCGGGACCCCCACCGATCTGCTGCTTGAGAAGGCAGCAGCGCTCCTGTGAGTGCTGCGGCCTTCTCACAGCTTTTCCTAGGCCAGTGATGTCACGTTCATCTATTACATGACCCATTAAAGTGAATGGGGCTGAGCGCAATACCAAACACAGCAGCTATACAATGTACTGCGCTGTGCTTGGTAAGCTGTTTGAAGGCAGCGGCACTCCGCCTTCCTTAAAACAGTTGATCGGTGGGGGTCCCAGATGTTGAACCCCCACAAATCAGATCCAGAAGATAGGTCATCAGTAAAAAGATCCTGAAAAAACGTTTTAATTGTCTCCGGCACCCACCACACTTCTGAGACAGACATCAAGGTACCATAGCCATCACCAGACAGGAGCTGCCAAAAAGTCCTCTAAGTGGCCCCATGGGAAGAAGGGTTGCGCCCCTCACTCACTGCATGCTCGGCACAGGGAGCGCTAGAGGGATTAGCCAACCTCCGGCATCACCCATCACACCTGCCCTGTGGCCCGGTGTTCTGCAGATAGATGATAGAAGGATAAATAGATAGACAGTGGTCTGTTATTAGAGTTCTACCCACCAGACACTACATGGGAGCTAGGACTTTTCACATATACAGTGGAAGACACCCATTTAACAGTCAAACTTGGTTTCCAACATAGAGCCCTTAAGGGGAATCTGTCCCCCCCCCCCCCCCCCCAACTGTTTTCTCACTGTTCCTACAGCTCTGCAGCTCTGTTTTAGCCTTTTTCAAATATACCTTTATGTCCAGAACAATATTCACTATCCCCCAAAAAATATTTTTTGAAATATACTAATTGGGTTCAAAAGAGTGCAAGGGGCTGTACTTAACAGTGAGCCTCTCCCCTCCTCTCCACCTCCAAGCTGCGCTGACATAATCTTATTGCTTCTCCAAATATTGCGCAGGCAGCGAGTGCACACAGAAAGGAAATGTGCACATGCATGGTCAGTCATCTTCAGCTGGCAGTGGCTTCATTAGGTGAACTGCGCATGCGCCAGCAGCCTGCACGAGATTTGGAACGGCAGCATGATGACGTCCCTGGATCTAGGTGGTGGAGACAAGAAGAAAAGGAGAGGAGTGTGTCTCACTGCTGATGGGTGTGACTGGGCTCCAGCATGAATAAGTACGGTGTTCCCACCATGCAAATAAACAAGCAAACACTTTTTTCAACTAATCAGATCTTTTATGTGAACATTAAAATGCTTGATTTTGGGCAGCACATTGCCCTGTGTAACCTGAATTGTGCTGCCAACAATCCCTCCACAACCAATCATGAAAAGTCATGTGGTGGAGTGTTCAGACAATTATCTGTCCCTCTAAAAGGTCCTTAAATAAGCACCAATCGACTAGCTATATCATCAATCGCTACTCGTTACATGCAGAAATCTCCTTGTGAAAAAGGACCCTTTTAATCATATAAATGTAAGGGCCCCGATTAGCAATCTGCCTCCCCCTGAACCCATTAAATATATGATATGCTTATAGATCATATTATCCAAAATCAGTGGGTAACTGTGCTGGAGAAGCAGTATAACAGTCTTCTGCAGATGCCCACCTAAAGTACAGTATGCAATACAGTGCAGGAAGTACAACAAGTTATGCAATACAGTACAGGAAGTACCCGTATGCAATACAGTACAGGAGGTACCATAAGGTAAGAAATACAGTGCAGGAACTACAAGGTATGCAATACAGTACAAGAAGTACCCGTATGCAATACAGTACAGGAAGTACCATAAGGTATACAATACAGTACAGGAGGTACCATAAGGTAAGCAATACAGTGCAGGAAGTACAAGGTATGCAATATAGTACAGGAAGTACCATAAGGTATACAATACAGTACAGGAGGTACCATAAGGTATGCAATACAGTGCAGGAAGTGCAAGGTATGCAATACAGTACAGAAAGTACCATACGGTATACAATACAGTACAGGAAGTACCGTAAGGTATGCAATACAGTACAGGAAGTATAAGGTATGCAGTACAGTACAGGAAGAACCATAAGGTATGCAATACAGTACAGGAAGTACCATAAGGTATGCAATACAGTACAGGAAGTACCATAAGGTATACAATACAGTACAGGAGGTACCATAAGGTATGCAATACAGTGCAGGAAGTGCAAGGTATGCAATACAGTACAGAAAGTACCATACGGTATACAATACAGTACAGGAAGTACCGTAAGGTATGCAATACAGTACAGGAAGTATAAGGTATGCAGTACAGTACAGGAAGAACCATAAGGTATGCAATACAGTACAGGAAGTACCATAAGGTATGCAATACAGTACAGGAAGTACCATAAGGTATACAATACAGTACAGGAGGTACCATAAGGTATGCAATACAGTGCAGGAAGTGCAAGGTATGCAATACAGTACAGAAAGTACCATACGGTATACAATACAGTACAGGAAGTACCGTAAGGTATGCAATACAGTACAGGAAGTATAAGGTATGCAGTACAGTACAGGAAGAACCATAAGGTATGCAATACAGTACCGGAAGTACCATAAGGTATGCAATACAGTACAGGAAGTACCATAAGGTATACAATACAGTACAGGAGGTACCATAAGGTATGCAATACAGTGCAGGAAGTGCAAGGTATGCAATACAGTACAGAAAGTACCATACGGTATACAATACAGTACAGGAAGTACCGTAAGGTATGCAATACAGTACAGGAAGTATAAGGTATGCAGTACAGTACAGGAAGAACCATAAGGTATGCAATACAGTACAGGAAGTACCATAAGGTATGCAATACAGTACAGGAAGTACCATAAGGTATACAATACAGTACAGGAGGTACCATAAGGTATGCAATACAGTGCAGGAAGTGCAAGGTATGCAATACAGTACAGAAAGTACCATACGGTATACAATACAGTACAGGAAGTACCGTAAGGTATGCAATACAGTACAGGAAGTATAAGGTATGCAGTACAGTACAGGAAGAACCATAAGGTATGCAATACAGTACAGGAAGTACCATAAGGTATGCAATACAGTACAGGAAGTACCATAAGGTATACAATACAGTACAGGAGGTACCATAAGGTATGCAATACAGTGCAGGAAGTGCAAGGTATGCAATACAGTACAGAAAGTACCATACGGTATACAATACAGTACAGGAAGTACCATAAGGTATGCAATACAGTACAGGAAGTATAAGGTATGCAGTACAGTACAGGAAGAACCATAAGGTATGCAATACAGTACAGGAAGTACCATAAGGTATGCAATACAGTACAGGAAGTACCATAAGGTATGCAATACAGTACAGGAAGTACCATAAGGTATGCAATACAGTGCAGGAAGTGCAAGGTATGCAATACAGTACAGAAAGTACCATACGGTATACAATACAGTACAGGAAGTACCGTAAGGTATGCAATACAGTACAGGAAGTATAAGGTATGCAGTACAGTACAGGAAGAACCATAAGGTATGCAATACAGTACAGGAAGTACCATAAGGTATGCAATACAGTACAGGAAGTACAATAAGGTATGCAATAAAGTACAGGAAGTACCACACGGTATGCAATACAGTACAGGAAGTACCATATGGTATACAATACAGTACAGGAAGTACCATAAGGTATGCAATACAGTACAGGAAGTACCATAAGATATGCAACAGTACAGGAAGTACCATAAGATATGCAATACAGTACAGTAGAGGAAGTATAAGGTATGCAATACAGTACATGAAGTAGATTAAGACATCAATCAAGGCAGAATGAGGATGTTAACAACCTGGGCAAACTGACCAATTCAACATCGCCCAGATGAAAACTGGCGAGGGATTTCCATGCCATGTTTCATAACTTAATTTTCTCCAAAATGCGTGAACATGGCCTTAGTGTTTTTTTTTTACGATGTTATATTATCTATTCAGTATAGGGGTGTTTGGTATACCTATCTTATTTTTGGATGACATGATATTCGGAAACAAAGTGCAAAAAATCCCCTCCTTTTATTATGTATTACAAATAATATAAAAATGGGCAGACTGGGGCACAGGACAAGAATCCACACTCCACCAGCCCTTTAAAAAGGGAGCACTGCAGGACGCCTGATGAAGTCCAGCCGCGAGTGATTCCTGTTAGTGTATTTCTGTAGAATCATGTCCCCAGGATGCAGTGGATTACAAAAAACCTGAGCGATGTGTGCTTTTATCGTAACTAGCCCAGTGCTCCAATTCTGAAGAGCTGGACGTGCACAGGCAGCTCTCTGGAATATGCCAATATGAGAAGCAGAGAAGTGTCTACTGTGCCGGATATTACTGTTATATAAAAAAAAAATTGAAAAATAATATCCATGGCACTTCACGATATTTCAGAAATGTAAAAAGCTCAGTCACACTCTGCTTCATGTGTCTTGGAGTCGGGTTCCCACCACAATTAGTATAAAATAGAAAACTCCAGAGTTTATTCAAGATTAGTACTCTTTATTGCAGCCGACCTGTAATAAAGAGTATTAACCTTGAATAAACTCTGGAGCTTTCTATTTTATTTCAGAAATGTAGGTGTATTTTTTTTTACCAGTGGCAATCAAATGGTTTTGGGAATCTCTGATGGTGGGATCAGCACAGAAGTGATGACCCATCCTCCCATCTTTTCTTTGATATATAACATTCACATTTGGTGAAGACTTCTGAGTGCCCTGTAAATGTCAAGGAAACCCAAAACTAGACCATGACCAGCTCAAGTCCATCTGAAGTAGCAGAAGATATATGAAGTCTCAGCTCATAGGAGAATACAATTATGAAAAGGAAGAGGAAAACCAACAAAAAGCACTGTCCGTGATGGATAAAGACAGTCACTAAAAGGGAGGAGGGAGCACAGTGTAGGCATTACTACTGTGAGGGGGCACAATGTGGGCATAACTATTGTGATGGGCCACAATGTGGACATAACTACTGTAATGAGCCACAATGTGGGCATTACTACTGTGAGGGGGCACAATGTGGACATAACTACTGTGATGTGGCACAATGTGGACATAACTACTGTGATGGGCCACAATGTGGGCAAAACTACTGTGATGAGCCACAATGTGGACATTACTACTGTGGGGAGGCACAATATGGGCATAACTACTGTAATGAGGGCCAATGTGGATATTACTACTGTGAGGGAGCACAGTGTGGGCATTACTACTGTGAGGGAGCACAGTGTGGGCATTACTACTGTGAGGGGGCACAACATGGACATTACTACTGTGAGGGAGCACAAAGTGGGCATTACTACTGTAAGGGGGCACAATACGGGCATTAATACACTGAGGGGGCACAATGTGGAAATAACTACTGTGTGGTAGCACTAAGGGGAAAGCAATGCTCTATATTACCCTGTCGTACATTGGGATGACTAAGTTCTACAGAGCAGCACAGTGCCCCCTGCTGGGGATTTAACGTGGGCAGTTACCATCCCTTCCTTATGTGATTATTCTTTTTGCCACAGTGACCTTTTTCTGGTTCCAGCGGACATCTCACTTACACTCCAGCGACACCTTGGATGCGGTAGGACCAGTAAGTTCTTTAATTTATCGCAAGGTCTATTGGTCTATCAGGCGTACATATTGGGGGTCATTTACAGACACCGTCTTTTTATGCCGATCTCCGATTCCCCTCTGCACTGCTGGAGGATTAGCCTAATTTATATATTAGGTGCACCTCCGGCAGTCCGTGCGCCAGGAGTAAAAACTACTTGGAACCCTGACTGGAGTAGTTTTCATTCTTCTTTTACACCTGTTTTCAGGTGTAAAAGACAGTAAATGTGTCGGGGCCGGAGTCCTGGCCCAAGTCAGACACTCACCGCTCCTAAATAGTTGCAAAAGGAGGCTTGTGACTATTTTTTTTGTAAAGATACTAGTAAAAGTTATGGTTTAAGCTATTCATCCACAACCCTATGGGGACTGGGTGGGATTGGGTGAGGGCAGTTATGCAGTTTCTGATTTACTAAAGTTGGGAGGTAAGTGCAGAGGGTTACTGAATACTTTTCCCTGGTGCAGGAAAGCCTAGCTACACCTCTGCCACCTATACATGCCCAAGTTATGAAATCATGACCCACCTTCTTCTTAGGCCTCTTGCACACGACCGTATGCCCTCCGTGACATACGGTCCGTGAGCAGGCAATATGTCCCGGAGCGTCATTGATCATGCGCACTGGAGCACACATAGATTACAATGATGCTGTGCACGTCGGGCCGCCCGCGGGACTATTTTCCCGCACTCATAGGATCATATTGTAATCTATGATGCAGTGTGCTCCTGTGCGCACGATCAATGACGCTCCGGAACATATTGCCTGCTCACGGACCATATGTCACGGAGGGCATACGGTCGTGTGCAAGAGGCCTTAAAGGGATATTCCAATTTAATACTTTGTCTGACACAGAGAGATATCTAAAAAAAAATCTCTGGTTGAGGTCTGACAGTAATAATTCATTACTTGCATAAGTGAAAGGACTCAGTTCCAAAGACCTTCAAAGCAGTGTGCCCATATTTTTTCAGGCCGCTATTATATGTATGAATATGTTCTGATCCTCTGGCAATACCTTTACATGGCATGGGGTCCCTCCACTGGGACTCCTAGTGATCACTTATTTCCAGAAGAACCACTCGTACAATGATCTTCATAAAATTGATTTAGATGAATGTAGACTACTGTTCTGTAGACTAAAAGGGATGGTCCTGACCAGTGTCAGACTAGGGTGCCTAGGCCCCACCAGTAAAATTTATTTTGGGGGCCCACCGTACGGATACATTCAAATATTACCTGCTCACACAGCAGCAAGATGCTACTAGATGATTAAATATCAGCAACTTTGAGACGGTAGGTCCTGGTGAGAAGAGGATACCGGCAGCTTTGCTCTATACCTAGAAGTCATCTCAGCCCTGATTGTGTCTATAATAATAATCTGGAGAGTTTCTTTAAGCCTTAGAGGACCCTGAGATTTTCCATTTTTGCATTTTCGTTTTTCACTCCCGCCTACCCATAGTCCTAACTTTTTTATTTTTCTATTCACATAGCTTTATTTTTTGCGGGACAAGTTGTACTTTCTAATGGCGCCATTTCTGGTTGCATACCATGTAGTGGGAAGCGTAAAAAAAATCCAAATGGGGTAGAATTGGGAAAAAACGCAATTCTGACAAAGGTTTTTTTTTTTTTACACCATACACTATGCGGTAAAATTGACCTGTTATCTTCATTCTCCAGGTCGGTACAGTTACAACGATACCAAACTTGTATATTTTTTCCTGTGTTTTAATACTGAAAAAAAAAATGAAAACCTTTGAGAAAAATTTTATCACCATATTCTGACCCCTATAACTTTTTTGCAGTTATGTGTACGGGTCTGTGTGAGGACTCATTTTTTGTGGGGCAATCTGTACTTTTCAGTGATACCAATTTGAAGTGTGTGCGACTTTTTGATCACTTATTAAAAAAATATTGGGGAGTGGAAGTGACAAAAAATGTCAAATTGGCTGTATAAATATTTTTTTTTTCCGCTACGCCATTTGCAGTATGCCATTAATATTGTTATTTTTTTTTTACTTTGCTTTTATTAAGACAAAACTTGTACATACACAAAGTATACAAGAGTAAATATGACTTTTTGTTATACATCCACAATGTACTTTTCTGTCTCCATTTTTATATAATTCTGTCATGTCGAGAAAAGAGAATATAAGTTGTCTAACGTACAATACAGTTGCAAGAAAAAGTATGTGAACCCTTTGGAATGATATGGATTTCTGTACAAATTGGTCATAAAATGTGATCTGATCTTCATCTAAGTCACAACAATAGACAATCACAGTCTGCTTAAACTAAAAACACAAAAATAATTAAATGTTACCATGTTATTATTGAACACACCATGTATACATTCACAGTGCAGGTGGAAAAAGTATGTGAACCCCTAGACTAATGACATCTCCAAGAGCTAATTGGAGTGAGGTGTCAGCCAACTGTAGTCCAATCAATGAGATGAGATTGGAGGTGTTGGTTACAGCTGCCCTGCCCTGTAAAAAACACACACCAGTTCCGGGTTTGCTTTTTACAAGAAGCATTGCTTGATGTGAATGACACAGATGGGCTTTGGACAGAGTGGGAGGAACATGTGTTCCCATCACCTTGGATATTAAGGAAAAGACCTATTGCCACAGGGAGGTGATATGAGGGCAATCCCACAAAATATGGGAAAGAGTCCCTTGACCCGTGCAACCTCTCCAGCACTCTACAGACACTCCTGTAAATATGCAATTTAGTCATAATGTGATGAACATCTAAAGATCTTCGAGATATATTTGAATGATCTACCCCATTGTGCCTCGGTGAAGGAGGCTTTAAGCTCACGTTCCCATGTTATCAGGGGTGTGGTCTTCCAAGACTTGTCCTTTTCGCCCAGGAGATCATATATTGATCTAAGTTTTATTGTTTTAGTAGAAGCGCTCGTCCACAACCGGAATAATTGTTCATTAGCCAAAGCTAAGAAAGGGTTAGATCCACTCATCATGTGTCTAATTTGCAGGTATTTGAAGAAGTCATGTTTAGAAATTCCATATGTCTGCATGTATGATTTGAGTGTGCCCTCTTGAAAAAGCAGAGTGACATGGTCTAGACCTCCTTCTTCCCAGGCGTGCAAATTCAAATAAGGGATGAAGAGTTCTAAAGCTCTTATTGGAGCCCATTGGGCAAGATTGAGATAATTTCTTTGATGCTCTCATATGGAACTGCTTCCAGTTCTTGACCGAAAAAGTGACTATAGCTGGTACATCTCTAGGGATACATTTTTTCGTAGAAAGGGAGGCTATCAATAGTGAATACAAAGAGCCTGAAGGAACACTAGATTGTTCTAATTGCACCCAACTAAGGGATGTAACCCCATCTTACCACTTCTGCAACAGTGACACCTGTGTAGCTAGGAAGTAGTCATATATATGTGGCAACCCTATTCCACCTCCATATGCTTGTTTAATAATTGAGCAGCTATTCTGCATTTTTTCAATTGCCAGATCTATTTGTTTAATAGCTGGTTGGCTTTTTGGAAAAAATTCTGAGGTACAATGGGTATAGTACGAAAGAAACATAGGAGTTTGGGTAAAGTTGACATTTTGAATGTTGCTATGTGCCCAATCCAGGACACTTCCAGGGAGGAGTAGTGGTTCAGTTCTTGTTCTATGGATTTTATTAATGGGAAATAGTTAGCTTGATATAGAGATTGTATTGAGAGGGTCAAATGCACTCCTAGGTATTTTATATGATTGTATTGCCAATCAAATGTGTATTTCTGTTTGAGATTACTGTGGATTTGAGCTTCCAGATTAAATGGGAGTATTTGGGAGTTTAATTTATAAAAGGAAAGTTGTCAGAATTCTTGGATTGTCTTGAGAGACGCTTGAAGGGAATTATCTGGATTTGTCAAGGAAAGGATCACATCATCTGAAAATAGCGATATCTTATGCATGCAGGATCCCACCTGTAAGCCCTCAACCTTCCCATTCTGTCGGATCGCCTGGGCCAGCGGCTCAATAGTGAGTACAAATATTAAAGGGGATAATGGGCATCCTTGATGGGTGCCATTTGTTATCTCAAAGGGGTCCGACAATATGTTATTTGCCAGAACTGTAGCTGAAGGAGCTGTATATAAAGTCTTGATGGCCTCCATGAGATAGCCGCTGAAACCCATGCGGCCCAACACCGAGAAAGCAAACACCCAGTTTATCTGATTAAACTCCTTTTCGGCATCCATAGCCACTAGTAATGCCAGGTTTTTGGACTTCTCCAGATGATCAATAATATTTTAAAGGCGTCTAGGGTTGCCTGATGCTTGTCTACCCCTGACAAATCCCGTTTGGTCTGAGTGAATAATATTAGGGAGAATGTTAGATATGCTAGAAGCTATGATTTTGGAAAATATTTTAATATCCGTGTTAAGAAAAGATATTGGGCAGAAGTTTTGGGGGGAGTTAGGATCCTTCCCGGGTTTAGGGAAGGTTAGTATAGTGGCCAGTAACATTTCTTTGTCAAAGGCACCAGTCTCGATCACCTCTGTAAACATGTTGAGCATATGGGGGGATAGTATTTCTTTATAAGTTTTAAAATACATATTAGAGAAGCCGTAAGGGCCAGGCGCCTTCTGAGATGGGACATTTTGTATAGTATTTGTTATTTCTTTCTCTGTTATTGGAGAATTCAGTTTATTAAGTTGTACTTGGGATAGCTTCGGGAGAGATAGTTTGTTTAAGAAGGATGTTATCTCTGAGGTTGAAAGACGAACAATCCCGTTGGCCTCTAAATTATATAAGGAAGAGTAATACTCTCTGAATCGGTTTGCTATATCTTTAGGATCGTATAATTTATGGGAGCCTGAAACGTGAAACAGGTAAGGAATTCTAGTTTTTTGGGTTCTTTGCTTTTATTGTTTAGCAAGGAGTTTTCCACATTTATTATTTTGGGAATAGTATTGGGCATTTCTGGTGCACAGTTGTTTTTCATACGAGTATAATAAGCATTCATTTAATGACATTCTCAGGTGATGTATCTGTTCTAGAAACTGAGGGGAAGGCATCTTTTTGTTGAGAGCTTCAATAGTTTGATGTTTTTGATTTATGTCTGTAAAACGCTTTTACCTTTCTTTTTTAGCTTGATGTCCCAGTTTGATAAATACCCCTCGAACTGACGCTTTGTGGGCATTCCAAAGGGTTGTATGTTTAGAAACCGTTCCTGCATTCAGTTGAAAGAACTCTGCCACAGCCGTCCTGATCTCCTCTTTATAAGAAGGGTGGGCCATCAAAAAGGCATTATCCCTCCAAAGAGACACCCTCTGAGAAGAATACCTCTCTGTCAGGGTCTTAGTGATAGCAGCGTGATCTGACCATGTAATTGACTCTATCGCGGATGAGGAAACACTCTGGAGCAGGGAACTCCCAACCAAAAGCAAATCTATCCTAGAATAGATATTGAAGGGGTGTGAGTGAAATGTGTAATCTTTTTCAGATCCATGTTGTATACGCCATATGTCATACATTAGTTGCTTGTGTATTAAAGTCCCTAGCGTGTTAGTACGCCAATGAAATGTAGATGTTGTGTCCCATGTGTCATCTGGAATGGTATTAAAGTCCCCATAAATTATTGTATGTACTTGTTTGACTTGTTCACTTTTCAAAACACCTTGTTCAGGAAGCGTACTTGTCTGCGGTCGGGGGCATAGAGAGTAACTAGCGTATATTTAATGTTGTTGATGAGACCTACAAGTATAATGCATCTTCCCTGGGAGTCAGTGGTAAGGGAAATCAGGGACAAGGCTATAGTGTTTCTAATGGCTAGCAAGACTCCTCTTTTCTTCTTTTCAAAATGTGCCTGAAATATCTCTGAGTAGTGGGGGTGCTTGAGTTTAAGTGCATCCTGAAGTGTTATGTGAGTTTCCTGAGCACAGACTATGTCTGATTTCAGGGACATCGCCTCTTTCCACATCAAGGAGCCTTTGTAAGGACTATTAAGTCCCTTAACATTGAAATAGGTTATCTTAAATACCATTTTGTATAAACCAAAAGCTGTATCGTGCAGTTAACACTTTAATGAAGCAACAGGATGAGGGCATGCCGGAGAGGTCGAGAGGGTCTTCTGAAGGAGTCAGAGAGTGTGCCCTGAGGAGAGGGAGTAGCTGAGTCCTATAAAAAAAAAATACAGAAACTGAAACAGATCATCAGGTATATGATGTAACAGCATCTACCGGTCAGGTGGAGTTTAACAGGTGTCTCCTGCCAGGTAGACATCATGTCATGTAGGGCGATTTTAACAGACCAACAAGAAAAAAGGAAAACTCACTGCAAACTTTCACAGTGGTGCACAGTGGCACAAAATAGCAGCAGAATCATATACTGTATGACTTAAAGTGACCAGGTTGCTACTAAGTTCTTGAAGCTTCAGGTAGGTGAGGACCTCTTCCATTCAGATCTCATTTTGGCAGGTGGGGCTGATGGATTCGAGTCCACTTGGCTGACTGTAATGTCCCATCCTTTAAGAATCTGAACTCCATCTCTCACCGTAGATATCACAAAAGTGTTGTTGTTACGGATGATGATTTTCACAGGGAATCCCCATCTATATTGAATTTTGTGCTCCCTTAATGCTGCAGTTATTGGCAAAAGTTGTTTTCTGAGTCTCAAGGTAGTTGCGAAGAGGTCTGCAAAGATCTTGACTGATTGGTATGGAGCGGTTAACTCCTTGGTCTTGCGGGCTGCTATCATGGCTTCCTCTGTAATGTGGAAATAATGTACTCTCGCCAGAACATCGCGGGGAGCAGATTCTGGTATTCTGTGCACCCTGTCTATGGTGAGATCTAAAGGTGTGCGTCCAGGCATTAGTTGTAGGAGCAATTTTTGTAGGTAAGGGGTCAATTCTTGCTGAGAAATTTCTTCAGGAATACCCCTAAACTTTATGTTGTTCCTGCGAGAGCGGTCTCCTAGATTCTATTACTTTTTCTCTCAGTGAAGCTCCTTCTTCCTCTAGAGCATGGTGTGTGTCTATAAGATAATTGTGAGAGCCTGCAAACTCTCCCATTTTATTTTCTATGTGCGACACTCGGTTTTCTGTATCAGCAACCGACGATTGCAAGGGGGAAATTAGTTGGGTGATACCGTTCTGGAGCGACCGACTAAATGCCAGTAGTAGATCCTTCAATAGAGAACTGGAAGCTGGAGCATCTGATATTGGAATGGAAGCAAAACAGTCTGGCATTGGTATATGATCCTGAGTTACCTCTCTCAGGGTGTTGCTTACCCTTCTGTCGGCTCCCTCTGCATATAGGCGCTGCCTCTGCTTTGCCGGACTTGTTGAGGGGGATCCAAAATGGCGATCCAAGATGGCGCCTCAGTGTTCAGGAGTTTCCCGCCAACACATGGATTTCCTCCTTCTCGCGGGGGAGAGGTGTGCGAGCTCTCCGGGGGGCTCTTGTCCCTTACAGGTAATATATTGGGACTTGTATCATGTTTCATGGCTTTCTCCCGGTTTATTTCTCGCTCCTCAGGGATATTGAAGAGCTGGGGGATTCAGTGCCCCGTGCACTCGCGGTTTCCATTTGCTCTCTGTCCGCTTCAAAATAAAAGTCCAACTTGCCCTGGGACTTGAGTCCTCACTTTCCCCTTATCATCATGGGTTCCGGGCTATATGTGGTAGTCGGTGAAGGCGTTTGTTTGCCCCGCAAAGGGGCAGGAAAGGGGGAGCGGTTACCTTGACTTGAAGCAAGGAGGCTGCTGCCACCTTGACTTCAAGCATGACTAGAAAATCACGCGGGCAGGGGATAAAAGAACGTTTTCTGAGCTTTTGCTTCATCTGCATTCAGGAAAAAAATAATCATCGGAAACACGCTGCTGGCTACTCTCAGACACTGCTGGCGGCTTGAGATGGTTTTTGGAGGTGACAGGTTACCCTTAAGGAAAGGGGAGTGGTTTGAACTTTTATATTTAGAATTTTTTTATATTTGTAAAAACTTTTTTTTAAACTTTTTTTAAGTCATCCTGGGTGACTATAATTGGCAATCATTAGATTGCCCATTGTGTTCATTGATGGCTATATAGCCATCATTGAACACTTAATTTTCAATATAACAATACAGTGCTGCCACCTAGTGGCCTGTATTGGTATATTCCTCTAATAGACTGAAGCCTGCTTGAGGCTTCTGTCTATTAGATCAATGTAACATGTTCCCCGATCTTAGCCGGGAAAGGCTGTTACCAGAGCGCATACATGTGCCGTGGGTCTCTGCTATTTAAAATAGCAGAAACCCGGTGGCTATGATGTCCGCCGCACGTGCAAGCAGGCGCCATGTTAAGAGACCGGACATCTGCCGTACATGTATGGCGTAGGTCCTCAAGGGGTTAATAATCTATACATTTTTTTATATGAACATAGGCTGGTTGAGGTGCTGTTCATTGGATATATATGTAGTGCAGTAAGTCTACTGTGTTATATGCCATTTGTGCATGGGCTGGGGTACTAGGGGCCCACCGGGGGATTCACCTGTACACCTGTGTGCCAATATGAGCCTGGTCCTGACTGACCACCCTCATTTGCTCTACTAGGGTTTATGGATAGAGGGAGTCTATATTAGACAACCCTTGTAAACTTTAAGCTTCTCACTCTTGAAGTGTACAACCGTGGATTTTCCCTCTGAAAGGTTGAGATATCAGTAAACATCATTGAAGTGTTTTAGGAAAGTAGAGAACAAAGTCATCTGCTGCCTTTGACCCACCTCAGATCTACAATAATTACAGCGGGCAGCGAGTAGATTGATTCTACACCCCATTAAATTCTAAACTGGTATGTCATGCTATCGCTCCCTACGCCAAGGACGACTTTATGGTGATCGCGCCAGAAATAAACAAACCTCGTTTAGAGACTGTGTTCCTCAAATTAACGATGTGCTTTACTGGATTTATCATATTAGACTTATGCATTTAAAGAACCATTACGAAGTATACACAGTCGTAAAAATCGCCTACACCCTAATGGTTTAAACAGCCATTTTCTCATCCGAGTTTCTCTGCTACATTTCATAAGATTATGGGGCTTGTATCCATTAGGTCTTACATCTATGTACAGGCATAATTGAATGTTTTAGTCTCCATGCTTGTAATGACAGCAGGATACAAACAAATTGCTCTTATAGCAAATGAGGGGGTCTCAGTGGGTGTACCCCATTTCTTACTTCAAGACATGGCACATTAAATGCTGACATTATTACACTGCATTAAGTCCATAATTTGCGAACATCTCTCCAATCTGACAGTTTCAACCTGGCAATACTTCATATCTAAAAGAAATGGCAGCAGGGTCACCGAAAGATATATATTCAGTTTAAGGCTACATTCACACGACCGTAGTGTTTTGTGGTCTGCAAATTGCGGATCCACAAAACATGGATAATGGCCCAATTGCGTTCTGCGATTTGTGGACCAATGGTAAAAAAAAGTATCCTTTTTTTTTTTTTACCATGGAACACTATGTTGATGGATGCCACTGTATGGCATCTGTCTGAGGCATCCGTTATTTGTATACGTTAAACAGATGGGAAAAAGGTGATGTGAGCCCAGTCTAATATAGGGTGGAGGAGGGCAATTTTGCTATCTACAGTTGCAAGAAAAAGTATGTGAACCCTTTGGAATGATATGGATTTCTGCACAAATTGGTCATAAAATGTGATCTGATCTTCATCTAAATCACAACAATAGACAATCACAGTCTGCTTAAACTAATAACACACGAAGAATTAAATGTTACCATGTTTTTATTGAACACACCATGTAATCATTCACAGTGCAGGTGGAAAAAGTATGTGAACCCCTAGACTAATGACATCTCCAAGAGCTAATTGGAGTGAGCTGTCAGCCAACTGGAGTCCAATCAATGAGATGAGATTGGAAGTGTTAGTTACAGCTAACCCGGATGTGCTGCCCGGACACGGAATTGCGGATCCGCACTTTCGGGTCCGCACTTCCGTTCCGCAAAAAAATATAACATTTGCGGACAAGAACAGGCATATTCTATTAGTGCCGGCAATGTGCGGTCCGCAAAATTTCCATGTTTTGCGGATCCGCGGCTCCGTGGATCTGCAAAACACGTTGCGGATGTCTGAATGGAGCCTAAGGGTGGGTTCATATCATGTTTTTTCCATCTGTTTAACGTATACAAAAACAGTATACGTTAAACGGATATCTCAGACTGATGCCATACAGTGGCATTCGTTCACCATAAGGTTCCATTGTAAAAAAAAAGTATAAATTTTTTCACCATTGTAAAAAAAAAAACATATACGTTTTTTACCAGTCTCTACAGGATCCAAGAACATGGTGTGCTGTGTGTTTTTTTTTAAACGTCAAACAGAGGCATAAAATGTGATGCGAACTCACCCTTATACTGTTTTTAACAATTTACCACATGTATTACATTGCAAATTTTCACATAAGGTGATTTATCGGTCAGTTAGTATTCCTGGAGGTCTAGTGTACATACTATAAGCTAGGAGAACATAGCTGGGAGGACATTTTTAAGGGGAGTTTCCAACTAAGGAAGTTTACCTTAACAAATTGCCCTCCTCCACACCATATCATACTGCCTTTGACAATTGGACAATTTTGCATAACATGGTTTAGCGTTCAGTGATTATCACTGTAGGTCTAGTCTACATAAGTTGGGTGGACATAGCTCATAGGACATATAGTACATGGAGTACATCGCTGGGAATCCAAGGAGGCTTTGTGGTTATACCCAGTTTCTCTGAATGTCTACAGTGATGAAGGTGTAATTATTGGTATCCATTATACATGTTGATCCAGGATGGTTTTTGGCCATTAGAACTCCTCCACCATTTGGGACTCCACCCTTAGTCGATATGACTACGTGGACTCTCATAGTAACTGTTGCCCAATATGAACTACTGTTTCTAAGTGGGTGGACCAGTTTAGACAATCCTCTCACAGTGGTTTACCAATCATCATTCCCAAGTATGGTGGCCATATTGGTTGTCACTCAGCTGTCCCAGAAATGGCTGAATAGAATTTTATAACCACTAACCATGACGGAGGCATTGGTTATTTTCCGCTCGACCCCTTTAACTACTTAAATAGCCCATGCCTCCCCCAAGCCCCCCATAACCCGGACTTGACCAACCCCAATAAGACACGAACACCATGTTGGATTATATCGGCCACAGCAGCCATTTTATTAACATAAAATACATATAAATAACCATAACATATGTATAACATATATTCCTGAATCCAAACAGGGGGGGGGATGGGTGTCCTTGAAGCCCCTGCCAGGTTGAGCCGCCTTGCCTCCAGCCGTTAAGCACCAGCTTGGATGCTCCACTGAAGGCCTCCTAAAATTCCACCACAACCGACCACCAACCATGGGAGTCCAGCCCCAACCAGGGAGTCCTCCCATCCTCCTCACCTGAGAATCTCTCCAACTTCAAGGACCTCCCACCACCACCAACGCACAGGCTTGACCCCTTAAGCTTGCGCATCCCTCCACACCCACACAGCAGTCTCGATGCCCTCCTGTAAGGCCAGACACCACATATCCAGCCCTACAGAGTTCAGGTGAACGCTATCAGCCTGCCAAAAAACCCCAACACCTTTCTCCAGTTCCATGTGCCTTACCGCCACTGCCCCATTCCTTGCCATAATGTGCCCAATTATCCTTCACCCGAGCCTTGTTGACTCCTTCCATCGAGCGCGTGCCCCTCCACACCTTTCGCGGAACTATATCGGACCACACAGTAACAAGCCTCAGGAACAGCTCTCACAACCTAAGGAGGTCAAATTTTATATCCCACACCAGTTCCCTAAAAGGCCGCGCCCCCAAATCGTTGCCACCTATGTGCAGAACCAACACATCCGGAGCCCTGTCCTGTCTGATGAACATGTGGACCTCAGGCAAAACCCCGCCCCACACCATTCCCCTACGACCCAGCCATCTTACCACTGCTACAGAACAAGCAAACCCCAACTGCTGACCATCCGGCCGAACCGCTGCCCGAATGGCTCCCCAGAAGACATACGAATGTCCTAATATCCAAACTAACACTGAATCTGAACATGCAACGAGATAAACAAAAACACCAAGAAGCATCCCACATAAAAGGGACTATATAATTTATTTATTATTTTTGTCACAACTGCTCCGGACTGATATATGACCGAAACCGAAAAGATTCCCACCTCCCGATTCTTTTTATCCCTCCTCTCCCAACCCCCATCAAGCCGCCTCCATCGCAGCCCCAATTCTGAAGGAATGACTAGAGCAACCTACTAGCCCTATGCCCAACTGGACCAAACACCTCTTGAAAACCGCTGTAAACTGAAAACGGGAATGGAATGATCCATCCGCATGTACCAACAAAGGAGAAACTTACCCACATACCTCCGCTCCATACTCCCGCAGACAATGAACCGGACACATCGAACAGCCCGGGACCGCAAACAGGACTAACCTGCGCCCTCTGCTTTCCACATTTGTTTTCGATCTCCTAATGAGAAACTCCACTCTATCTGGAAAAAGGTCCACATCATCCCCAAACAACCCTCCCCTTCTACTAACCGTTGGACATACCAGTTACCGCAATGCAACGCCCCAAAAAACGCCAGTCCAAACGCTAGATGAAACAAACAGCCGTAACTCCCACACAGAAGTACAAACCCTGCCAAGCTGTTCCCTCAACCTCAGAAGCAAGGCAAATGACACCGGCCTTCGATCATCCTCCCCCGCACGCGACCGACGCCAACCTTTCAACGCCCTTACAACTACAAAAGACTTTCTGACATCCAGTAATTTTCTCAGCCTAAAAGCTAACCCCGAAATACAACTATTCATTTATGAAACAGACCAACCCTCCTCCCTACAATGACCTACAGTATGAACAACAACATCGGTATCTACAAATCATCGTTCTCCACCCCCAATCTAGCCCTCCACTGTTCCCAACACTGCCAGGCTTTTAAGTATGTCTCCCACGTACCGGGCGCCAGAAATGACCGGATGAGCCCCACTACGGTGCCTCCAGAAATTCCCATAGGCAGCTCGGGCAGTCCCGCCCGCCCTCCTCTGCCTCTGGAGCCAGCTGCCGGCAACATTCCCACTGTGAACGAGAGAGAGCATCAGGAATACAGTTGTCGACCCCGGGTACATGCACAGTTACCACCCACGCGTAGAGTGACAGGCACTCCAATACCAGCCTCTGTAATAGACGTATCACTAACGGTGACGAGGCAGACAACCCGATAATCGCCTGAACCACTCCCAAATTGTCACAGTGGAAATGAACCTTCCTGTTTCAGAAATTCTCCCCTCACAACATTACCGCTACTACAATAGGGAAAAGTTCCAGTAAGGCCAAATTCCTCACCCAGCCCTTCCTTACCCAACTCTCATGTCAACCACCCACACACCATTGACCCCCACAGTAAACTCCAAAGCCACATTCCCCCGCCGCATCAGAAAAAAGCTCAAAATCGAACGAATCTACCACCTCCCCCATAAACAGTGAACGACCATTATAACACTCCAAAAATGAACCCCAAACTTGTAAATCTGCCCTTAATTCCCGACCTAACCAAATGTAATGGTGTGGTGCCGCTACCCCCGCCAACCTCCTGCTAAAAATCATTTCCATGGGCATAAGCTCCCGCAACTGTATCTTCTGCAACCGCCGCACCCTTGCAACTTCCCCTTTTAAATCCTCCAGCTTATCCAAGGGTAACCTACATTTCATCCGCACCGAGTCAATCACTATTCCTAAAAAGCTCAATTCCGTTGTTGGCCCCACCGTCTTTTCGGCCGCCAGGAGAACTCCAAATGAATCAAACAGCACTCCCAGCGTGTGCAAAAGAACACACGCGCGAATCCAGGGTGCCAATACATAGGAAATCATCCAAATAGTGAATGATAGATTCACATCCAGACGCGTCCACTATCGCACATTCCAAAAATGAGCTGAACGTCTCAAAATACGCGAATGACAATGAACAACCCATCGGCAAACAACGATCCACGAAAAAAAAAACCCGGCCCAAAAACACCCCAACAAAAGCAGACTATCCGGATGCACTGGCAATAACCTGAACGCTGCCTCAATATCCGTCTTTGCCATTAACGCCCCTTCACCAAACGTCTTAACCCACTGCACTGCCGCGTCAAATGAGGTATAGACCACCGAACATAAAGCCGGATCAATACCATCGTTGACCAATGATCCCTTCGGAAAGGATAGATGATGAATGAGGCGGAACTTATTCACCTCCTTTTTTGGGACCACCCCCAATGGCGACAAATGCAAATTCACCAGATGCGGTTCCAAAAACGGGCCAGCCATCCTACCTAACCTAACCTCCTTTTCCAATTTTTCCACAACTACGCCTGGATGTTCCCTTGCTGACAGCAAATTTTATTTAACTAACACCGCACCAGACGGAACAAACGGAATTTGAAACCCCAACGAAAAGCCCTCCCGCCACAAATTTGCGCCCTTCTCATCCGGGTATCTATCGAGGAACGGTTTCATTTTTTTCAGATGAACCGGCGTCTTCCCCTTTGCTAGTACCCTCGTCCCCTCTCTGCCTGTCTCCCCTGAAGCACCGTGTAGCTCCATGGGACCCACCACAAGTGGAGCACTCGTGCTTGAACTAGCACTTAGCTCCAAATTTACATCCCCCTTCATTAAATAAGAAGCACAATCTCTTCGCAGATGCTGCCGCAAAGCCAGATTGTCCCCACCTCCTGATTCCCCCCGAAAGGACTAACCCGACCTAACCGGCGCCGTCATTTTCAACCACAAAGCGATGTCTTTGTGATCCCATTTAATATTCGGACGCACCGCCTTCCACTGTCTAAACTGCTCATCGTAACACAGCCAAGCCAGTCCCCCATACACCCGGTAAGCTTCCCAATGGTGTCTAAATAACAAAAAAGAGCCGAGCAGCACCCCGGGGCTTTCACCTCTATCACGCTTGCTAATATCATGAACGCCTGTAACCAATTCGGGAAAGTACGCGGTATTAATCAGTGCCTACACTTTTCCTCATCCTCCTTCCTACCCTCATCCTTCCTTGCTCTATGTAAGTTGAACTTTTCCAAGGGGAGAAGTGAAAATATATCCACATACTCCCCTCTCCAAATTTGCTCCCTAACCTCCTGTCTCAAATGCGCCCCCAATGGACCTTCAAAACAAACGTAGACTTCTCCCTTCGCTTTATCGTCCACCCGTATCACCTCCTCCTCCCAGAACCACCCGCCTGCACTTGCACCAACGCCGTGCTCCCCCGTAAACCTAAAATGGCCGCCCCTGAACCCTCAGACCCACTAGTGCCTCCCCCCACTCCCCACGATGGTAACGGGGACGCCCCCTCATGTTCCAATTTGCCAATAACCCCGCTAAACCCCCAACAACTGCCCTAACCTCCTACCCAACTCAGTCTGGGGCCCCCCAACCCCCCCACTAGTCGAACTAGCCAACAACTGAACTAAAGGTCCCCATAGCATCTCACCTGGCTGCCTGGGTGCTGTGACCCCATCAGCCGTAGATCCTGCCTCCTGATGTCCGGTCCTCTGCGCTGATCCAGGCGAAGTGAACTCCAGTGGATGTCCCCTGGCTGGGCTGAAACCAGGGACATGGAAACCTGGGTCTTCACTCACTGCCTTGGGGGAAGCGGAGCCTCTCACCTCCTGCTGTACTAAAGCTGAGGGCCTACTGCCACATGGCCTGCAGCAGACCCGTTCGCTCTATCACTCTGATCATACTGAGGGGCCCCTTCCTCACCCTGATCCTGGAAGGGGACCGCCGTTCCTGTTCCTGATCCCCTGGTGGCGCTTATCACATGCTGGGAAGGCCTACCATGGCCTGCTCGTGGGCTACGCCTACTGGCTGGATTCCTTCCACGCCTGGGGACGCGGCCAGAAGCTGCACCCGCCGCCTACAGACATGAAGGGTCCTGGGAAGGGCTCCATCTGCGGTGCTGCGCCCGAGGGGAGAACAACTCTGGGCTGAGGCACGCTGGCAGTAGGTGCCTCAGCCGCCCCTCTCAGCAGCTGCTGGACCTGCTCCTGTAGCCAGCTGGTTCCACGTACTGCTGCTGCCACCCTCAACTCTGCTAGCATTGCGTCCAGCTCCATCACTGTAAGTCCTTGGTCACGCTGTTAACAGCTCAAGTTTCAAACAAAATGACCTCTTTCTTCCCCAAACCTCAGCTACTTAACCCCTGAGTTCCCGCCCCTTAGATTGAACTAGCCAATCACCACCCTTGGGATCTCCCTTAAACCAACCCCCTAAAGGCTACCACCCCCCAGTCCGGCTATTACTGTAGATGACGACAACTCCAGGACTCTAGGGAGAAACAGATTCTATTTTTGTGATACATAGAAGAGCTGGTGGCACAGCTGAAAGAAACTTTAATGAATCTGGAGTACTCGCTAAACAGTCCAATTATACTCCTTCAGTATCGGCGGTGCACAATCCTCATAGTCAGCAAATGCACCTCCAAGAGTAGAAGATAAAAAACAGGCAGCACTCACCACTGAAGTTTTCTTGCTTCAATCTTTAATCAATAGCTCAATACATGATGTACACACGGCTGGGTGCGGTATGCCTTACTTCAACGTGCAGCAGCGGGTGCACGTGGAAGTAAGGCATACTGCACCCAGCCGTGTGTACATCATGTATTGAGCTATTGAATAAAGATTGAAGCAAGAAAACTTCAGTGGTGAGTGCTGCCTGTTTTTTATCTTCTACTCTTGGAGAAACAGATTCTATGCCAACATTACAGATAGTATGTAAGAACCCCCTTCCCTCCTTCCCCGCCTTATATTTTCACAAAAAGGCGAATTAAAGAAATCAGCGGCAGAATATCAACAGAAGTCAGAAAGAGATAAGGACAGGCTCCTCTGTGCCCGGCTCTGACCCTAATTACCCTTTCGTCTCCTATCCTGATTCATAAAGCAGACAGCACTTTTAGAAACAAGACATCTTCTATTTTATCTAACTTTTTTATTTTAGATTTGGTTCCACTGCACGTTCTAGAAGTCGAAACGTGCGATGACTATGATCGAACCCCTGGTAAGAAGATAGATGAAACAAACGGGAAGCAATCTGTGAGCTTCTGATAAAAAGATCAAAATAGACTCAATTTCTGCACCCGGAAACATGCAGACACCAATTTTTTACAAAATGACTGATGCCTGTCAGCTGTTATTGGCTGGAACTGAACTTCTGAATGAAAGGCACTGTTACTCTATGTCGGAAGGAGATGCGACATCTTCATTTAATGCCTGTGTTCAATTTCGCAACCATTTACAGTATTTTTTTTCCAAAATTGAAAAAATAATAATTAAAAGTCTGGAAAAAAAATCTACCATTTTGTGTATGCAGCTCTCAGGAGACCTATGTGTCTTCATGGTTACTCCATTTATTCCTACTCTTCATAATATACAGACAATAGATTAGGGAGAAGATGGCACCTACTGTACGTAGGATCAGACTACTGTGGAAGCAATGAAGACACACAGGTCTGCATAAGGGCCGTGTACATTAGAACACACTAGGGCCCTCTTCTGGTCCTGTATTTTCTTGATGCCCCTGTATCATGAACCATAAAGGCCTGCCTGGTACACTGCCGTATGATAAATAATATTATGAGACATGGAAAAAAAGGTCAATCCACTCCATCTCCACCATCACATCTCTGATCGGGCAGCGGCTTTCTCCTCTATCTCTGATGAAAACACATACATACTTGAAGGCATATGGGCACCTTAATGCACTAGTTGCAGTATTATTTGCATGCCATATGGCAGTGTTATATGTGCTTTGCATGGGAGGGTTATGCTTGTGTTTTATGGAACTACTAAGTAGGCACTGTATAGCACTATTATGTGGACACTCTAATACACTGGTACATGGTCACTGAATGGCACTATTGTACATTCAATATTAGGCTACTTTCACACTGGCGTTTTGGTTTTCCGTTTGTGAGATCTGTTCAGGGCTCTAACAAGCGGTCCAAAACGGATCAGTTTTGCCCTTAATGCATTCGGAATGGAAAAGGATCCGCTCAGAATGCATCAGTTTGCATCAGTTCAGTCTTTATTCCGCTATGGAGGCGGACACCAAAACGCTGCTTACAGCTTTTTGGTGTCCGTCTGACGATGCGGAGCCAAACGGATGACACAATAGAAAACGGATCCGTCCTCCATTGACTTTCAATGGCGTTCAAGACGGATCCGTTGTGGCTATGTTAAAGATAATACAAACGGATCAGTTCCTAATGGATGCAGACGTTTGTATTATCTGAACGGATCTGTCTGTGCAGATCCATGATGGATCCGCACCAAACGCGAGTGTGAAAGTAGCCTTAGATGTACTTTTTAGAATACTATCATGTAAATACTATATGGCACCTGTATGGCAGCATTATGTGTGCCTCGTACGGTAATAATAGCATTATGTACAGAGTGTAATGGCAACATGGGGATTCTATGTTGTTGTTAGTTGGCACTGTTTGGTGTAATTACTAATGGCACTATCATTTAATTTGTCCCTAGCAGCTCTATTGTTTTTAATGAGAGGGCTCAGTCCACCACCCAAAAAGCTATGTTTCAGTTGTTATCAAAAGTGGAAAGGGGACAATGCTGGAATCCTCAGAACCTAATAAAGGGGTTGTTCAAATATAAGACATTTTCCACATCGATCAGATCATATTACAATACATTACATACCGTCAAAACGTCCAGTGAACAGATAGATCCAGGTGACTGCTGGAACAAAAAGGAGAGTGAGAGACGCTGCCAGGAACTTCCTTCTCCCCCTGCAGAATCCCAGCATTCTCTCAGAATTGGGATATCCCAAAGGTCTCTGTGGTTCCTATGCCGGGAGCATTGCCACTTGTTCCAACAGCATGATAAAATCCTATATAAGAAAAAAGAGATTTAGTCTGAGAAAATTCTAGGGAGAAACACAACTAAATTTTAAAGTTCGATATTCAGCGCTGATCAATTGTATAATGTATCTACTGTATAAAGTGAGCCAGCTGTATACCACCATCAATAGGGGGAACTAACTGCACATGGATGCATACAACTAGTCATAAACTCTAGTGGACCTGTATAAACCTAGATGTGACTGTGCATATTGTTATATGTCCATGTCATACCAGCATCGTCCATATACTATATACAAGAAGATATATATAACTTATACCAGATGTATAGATATATAATTATATACAGGAGATGCCCAGGTTACACCAGCATGGTCCTTATCACTATATACAAGAAGATGTATTACATACCAGCTGTGCACATAAAATTATATACAGAAGATACCCCGGTTATACCAGCATGCTCTATATCACTATATACAAGAAGATGTATAACTTATACCAGCTGTACATATATAATTATATACATAAGATGCCCAGGTTATGTCAGCAAGGTCCATATCACTATATACAAGAAGATGTATAACTTATACCAGCTGTACATATATAACTATATACAGAAGATACCCAGGTTATACCAGCATGGTCTATATCACTATATACTAGAAGATGTATAACTTATACCAGCTGTACATATATAATTATATACAGAAGATATCCAGGTTCTACCAGCATGGTCCTTATCACTATATACAAGAAGATGTATAACTTATACCAGCTGTACATATATATTTATATACAGAAGATGCCCAGTTTATACCAGCATGCTCCATATCACTATATACAAGAAGATGTATAACTTATACCAGCTGTACATATATAATTATATACAGAAGATACCCAGGTTATATCATCAGCGTGGTCCACTATATCACTATATACAAGAAGATGTATAACTTATACCAGCTGTACATATATAATTATATACAGAAGATATCCAGGTTATACCAGCATGGTCCATATCAATATATACAAGAAGATGTATAACATACCAGCTGTACATATATATTTATATACAGAAGATGCCCAGGTTATACCAGCATGCTCCATATCACTATATACAAGAAGATGTAAAACTTATACCAGATGTACATATATAATTATATACAGAAGATGCCCAGGTTATACCAGCATGCTCCATATCACTATATACAAGAAGATATATAAGTTATACCAGCTGTACATATATAATTATATACAGAAGATGCCCAGGTTATATCAGCATGCTCTATATCACTATTACAAGAAGATGTATAACTTATACCAAATGTACACATATAATTATATACAGATGTCCAGGGTATACCAGCATGGTCCATATCACTATACTGTATATAATAGGATGTATAACTTATAACAGCTGTACTTATAGACTTATATACAGAAGATACCTAGGTTATACCTGCATGGTCCATATCACTATATACAAGAAGATGTATAACTTATAATAGCTGTACTTATAGACTTATATACAGAAGATACTAAGGTTATACCAGCATGGTTCCTATCACTATATTCAAAAATATGAAAAACTTTTTCTGACTTTGTTTGTCAGGGTAGACGATAACTACTCAGTGCTGGAGAATAATAATATATACATTATCACAAGATAAAAACTCCCACTTTGAATCGCTTTTTAGTAACTTCCAGACAAAGAAGAACCATCCTTGGCGCTTTCCACACAAATTAACATTAAGTACCAGCACTTCAAGCTGCAAGACTTTCTAAAAAATAATATAAGTGGGACGAATAATATATTCCAAGTATAATTGCCTGCATTATGTAATCTCTCCGCTGCGCGCGGGGCATACTGCCGCATTCTGCCGCATTCTGCTCCAGAGTATTGTACTGGCGCGTGTGCTCATGGGTGTCTGGCTTCCCCTATAGACTTTTAAATAAGGCTTCTTAAGTCTCATTCACATCACATGTTTTCAAAGTTGGGAGCAGAGAAAAAGATTAGTTTTTTTAATCTTTTTCTTAAAGGAGACCCATAACCGCAGATAACGTGAATAGTCATAACCTCTCCTTAAATGTGTTCAGGGGATTGCAAGTATTTTGTCGCCAGGACTAGGTCCGTCAACCTTCTGGTGGAGGGAGCTTGTTACTACAGCACTGGTCCCATTGAAGTCAATGCAAGGAACGCTGTAGTAATGAGCTCCGTCCACTAGAAGGTTGACAGTACTGGGCATGTCTGGTGCAAACCTTCTGCTGTACACTCAAACAGCTGATTGGCTGGGGTGCCATTTAGCTAGTGGATAGGCCATCACTTAGTAAAGGCTAGACAACCCCATAAGCATGGGCTAAGAGACTAACTGAGCTCAGAGGAGCACGCTTACTGCCAGTTGCGATCATAACTTCCATATCCAATGCTATGACCTTGCCAAATGGTCTTCTTATAGAATAAGCACCAGTCTGGAGGTCCAGCCACCATTTACTATACAGTGGATGGTCCAAAGGTGGGGGTGGCATATGGCAGGGTAGTAAAGGGCATTGGGTTGTGAATCAACACTAACTTCATTATTGCTCAAAAGGGGGCGCTGTACATAGACAGGCTGTTGACATAATTATAGTATGGAATATGCTCCCCCTACTGTATGTGGAGGAGGGTACAGTAGAGCTGCCATCGATATGCATTATTTTGGTTGGGGCATGTCTTGACTATACATGAGAGTGGGCAGTAGTTACACAGTTATTCAGGGTGGGGGGGGGGGGAGATGCAAGTATACGGGGCTGGTATTCCGCAGCTCCATTGGGCAGAAAATTATAGCAGCGAGAAATGACTCCAGAACAAACACTAGAAGCTGTCAAGTCTGGGAAAATCATATTTGTCCTGATCACACATCGTGAAATTCTCCCCAATTTTCCCTGATTTGTGAATGCTTTTAAGCTGCCTGTCACACCTAATCAGTCCACGCACCAGATAAGATCCCAATTTGCTCCAGTTTATTAGCATGCCTTGAGAAGATAGGTCACCCCGATTATTTATGACACCCCCGCTCCAAACACACGCACACGTCGGCTGTCAAACCTAATAAAATGGCATCTTACAAGGAGACGACAGGCAGGAGATGAAAGCTCAAACAATTTGTCTATTTAGTCCCCAGCCAGCAGCAAGCTGAAAGTCAGCAACGACTGAGAAGTGACACTCTAATGTGGTACAACTCCCTCCCCCGTCCCTGGAGGATGAGGAGGGGGTGCTGAAGCATAAGTACCAATGTACCAGAGAAAACAGATCAACATCACCCTCACAGAGAGGGGCTGTGGGTGAAGAGATGGACATACAGGCCTTTAGGCCTACTTTCATGACTCAACATCAGGGAGACTTGAGACACAACTTGAACATTTTGTGGAAAGCCTACATCCCCAAAACAATGGTTAACTGTCTCTAATAACAGTGGCATTAGAGTACCACAACAATCAGTGGGATCAGAGTGCCACGCCATAAACAGTGCTAGTAGAGTGCCCCCAAAAAAGAGTGCTGAGAACTTTGAAAAATGAGAAGGATCTTGTTCTGGAGCTGTCCTTGATAGATATCCAGACAGTTTCTCCTAATTGCAGTTTGAAGACTAGCAAAGTACCCCCATAAACAGTGACAGCAGAATATCCCCTAAAAACAGTACCAGCAGTACCCTATGAACGCTGCCACTAAAGTCAATTTCATTAAATAGCATACACTGAGTACCCATCAAACAGCGTTTTCAAAGTTCTTCATACAACAATGACAATGGAATTTCCCCATATACAATAAAGACATCAGAGTGCCATCACATAACTAGTAAGAGCACAGTGCCACCCCAAAATCAGTGCTAGTAAAGTACCTCAATAAAGCATGACTCCATAAGTATATAGCAGAGTGTCCCTTCATAAACCAGAGTATACTCACAAACAATTCCGTTGAGTTGCCCTCATAAACAGTCCCCTCCATAAATGTTATCGCAGAGAACCCCTCTCAAACAACAACACCATCACAAGTTCATACTGTATAAACAATGCCAGCAGAATGCCCTATAAACAATACAGTTAGCAGTGTCCTCAATAAACATCATAGTGCCATCAAAGTCAATGATATTCTGGATGCCTGCAGCCACCACTAGGGGGAGCCCAGTACAGACATACTGTTTTTATACAGATCTCTATGAAGTCAGTTGGAGCAAATACATATCTGCCCAGCTTTTAGTCTGAAAGTGTGACTTCAAGGGCTTATACCATCTCAGTCTTTCATGGCCAAGATGGGAATAACCCACAGCAATTGCCAGCCTTGGGAGGAGGAGTTAGAGAAATGGCCAAGCAGCTGGCCACTCAGCGCATCTCCTCATAGATCATACTTCCTGACCGTAAAGCGATATGGAATATGTTGGCGCTATGTATGTGTACAGTGTTTTGTACGTGTATGTTGTGTGTATGTGTATATCTCTGCATATATGTACGTGATCAGTGTGTATGTATGTATTGTGTGCATGTGTATCTCTGCATACATGTATGTGAGCAGTGTGTATGTATGTGTTGTGTGTATGTGTATCTCTGCATATATGTATGTGAGCAGTGTCTATGTATGTGTTGTGTGTATGTATATCTCTGCATATATGTATGTGTGCAGTGTGTATGTATGTGTTGTGTGTATGTATATCTCTGCATATATGTATGTGTGCAGTGTATATGTATGTGTTGTGTATATGTATATCTCAGCATATATGTATGTGAGCAGTGTGTATGTATGTGTTGTGGGTATGTGTATCTCTGCATACATGTATGTGAGCAGTGTGTATGTATGTGTATCTCTGCATATATGTATGTGAGCAGTGTATATGTATGTATTGTGTGCATGTGTATCTCTGCATACATGTATGTGAGCAGTGTGTATGTATGTGTTGTGTGTATGTGTATCTCTGCATATATGTATGTGAGCAGTGTCTATGTATGTGTTGTGTGTATGTATATCTCTGCATATATGTATGTGTGCAGTGTGTATGTATGTGTTGTGTGTATGTATATCTCTGCATATATGTATGTGTGCAGTGTATATGTATGTGTTGTGTATATGTATATCTCAGCATATATGTATGTGAGCAGTGTGTATGTATGTGTTGTGTGTATGTATATCTCTGCATATATGTATGTGTGCAGTGTATATGTATGTGTTGTGTATATGTATATCTCAGCATATATGTATGTGAGCAGTGTGTATGTATGTGTTGTGGGTATGTATATCTCTGCATATATGTATGTGTGCAGTGTATATGTATGTGTTGTGTATATGTATATCTCAGCATATATGTATGTGAGCAGTGTGTATGTATGTGTTGTGGGTATGTGTATCTCTGCATATACAGTAGGTGAACCCGATTTTGTGTCAATCTCGCTGTATTTCTCGGCGAGATTGAGCACATACGAGCCCCATCGCGGGAGCCAGCGCCGAGCTGGCTTGCCGCGATGGAGACAGAGCCGTCATAGAAGCGACGGGAGATCCGACTTGGATTCCCGCCAATTCTACACGTGTGCGGCGTTTGTTATGACTCCTGAGGGGGAAGTCCCCGCCGGATTTTAAATAAAAATCCGGCCTGGGTCCCGCCCTCAGGAGCATACCGGGCCCTTAGGTCTGTTATGGGTTGTAAGGAGAGCCCCCCTACGCCGAAAAAACCGGCGTAGGGGGTCCCCCTACAATCCATACCAGACCCGTATCCAAAGCACGCTACCCGGCCAGCCAGGAAGGGAGTGGGGACGAGCGAGCGCCCCCCCCCCCCCCCCTCCTGAGCCGTACCAGGCTGCATGCCCTCAACATGGGGGGTTGGGTGCTCTGGGGCAGGGGGCGCACTGCGGCCCCCCCACCTCAGAGCACCCTGTCCCCATGTTGATGAGGACAGGGCCCCTTCCCGACAACCCTGGCCGTTGGTTGTCGGGGTATGCGGGCGGGAGGCTTATCGGAATCTGGGAGCCCCCTTTAATAAGGGGGCCCCCAGATACCGGCCCCCCACCCTAAGTGAATGAGTATGGGGTACATCGTACCCCTACCCATTCACCTGCAAGAAAAGTGGTAAAAACACAAATAAACCACACAGTGTATTAAAATATTTTATTTTTCTGCTCCGGAGGCCGCCCCCTGTCTTCTTTATTAGCTCTTTTACCAGGGGGGGCTCTTCTTCTTCCGATATCCCGACGGGTCTTCTCCGCTATCCGGGGGGGTCTTCTCAACTCTCCGGGGTTCTCCTTCTGTCTTCTCCTTCTGTCTTGTTGTCTCCTTCTGTCTTCTGTCTCCGGGGTTCTCCTTCTGTCTTCTCCGCTATCCGGGGGGGTCTTCTCAACTCTCCGGGGTTCTCCTTCTGTCTTCTCCTTCTGTCTTGTTGTCTCCTTCTGTCTTCTGTCTCAGACAGAAGGAGAAGACAGAAGGAGACAACAAGACAGAAGGAGAAGACAGAAGGAGAACCCCGGAGAGTTGAGAAGACCCCCCCGGATAGCGGAGAAGACAGAAGGAGAACCCCGGAGACAGAAGACAGAAGGAGACAACAAGACAGAAGGAGAAGACAGAAGGAGAACCCCGGAGAGTTGAGAAGACCCCCCCGGATAGCGGAGAAGACCCGTCGGGATATCGGAAGAAGAAGAGCCCCCCCTGGTAAAAGAGCTAATAAAGAAGACAGGGGGCGGCCTCCGGAGCAGAAAAATAAAATATTTTAATACACTGTGTGGTTTATTTGTGTTTTTACCACTTTTCTTGCAGGTGAATGGGTAGGGGTACGATGTACCCCATACTCATTCACTTAGGGTGGGGGGCCGGTATCTGGGGGCCCCCTTATTAAAGGGGGCTCCCAGATTCCGATAAGCCTCCCGCCCGCATACCCCGACAACCAACGGCCAGGGTTGTCGGGAAGGGGCCCTGTCCTCATCAACATGGGGACAGGGTGCTCTGAGGTGGGGGGGCCGCAGTGCGCCCCCTGCCCCAGAGCACCCAACCCCCCATGTTGAGGGCATGCAGCCTGGTACGGCTCAGGAGGGGGGGGGGGGCGCTCGCTCGTCCCCACTCCCTTCCTGGCTGGCCGGGTAGCGTGCTTTGGATACGGGTCTGGTATGGATTGTAGGGGGACCCCCTACGCCGTTTTTTTCGGCGTAGGGGGGGCTCTCCTTACAACCCATAACAGACCTAAGGGCCCGGTATGCTCCTGAGGGCGGGACCCAGGCCGGATTTTTATTTAAAATCCGGCGGGGACTTCCCCCTCAGGATTCATAACAAACGCCGCACACGTGTAGAATTGGCGGGAATCCAAGTCGGATCTCCCGTCGCTTCTATGACGCGCTTGCTGGGATGTGCTGTCACTATCCCAGTGAGTGCGAGATCTCGGCAGCATGTCGCCGAGTATCAGCGCGACGCTGTCGTGCTAAAAACACAATGTCAGAAACACCTACTGTATGTATGTGAGCAGTGTATATGTATGTGTTGTGTATATGTATATCTCTGCATATATGTATATGTGCAGTGTGTATGTATGTGTTCTGTGTATGTATATCTCTGCATATATGTATGTATGTGTGCAGTGTGTATGTATGTGTTGTGTATATGTATAGCTCTGCATATATGTATGTGTGCAGTGTGTATGTATGTGTTGTGTGTATATATATCTCTGCATATATGTATGTGTAACGGATCTCCTGGCACCCCGACTGGGTACCTCTGTTGATGGATGCTCCTAGTGCTTCCTGAGGGCTCCAAGCACTCCACTTGACACCGTAATCACTGCCGACCCCACGAACCGCCGCAGTTTGGTTGAGGTCTCGCCGTCTTCCACCCACCCTGGGCTCAAGACCAGGATCCAACTTCCAGTGGGTAGAACCGTGTTGTAATCCCAGGGGAGTATAATACCGATAGCAATCCTCGTAGTAAATATAAGTGTTCCCCCACACATGAGATGACACTCTATGTTGAGGGTAAAACAGGAACTCCCTTTATTGAAGATCAACTCAGTATATATACAGTTCAAGAAGTCTAACAACATAAATCAATCAACCATGAACAACATGCAAACAGACATTCCCCCCCCCCCCTCCATAATGAATGAATAGGGAGAGAAGAGACACATGTGATGGGATTATCTCCTGAGTGTATCATAGGGTGATCTACTCATCTAGGAGTCGGCTGCTCCTAAAGTCAGCTATCTTAATCCCATCACTAACACAATCAGTGGGAGTCTCAGTGCAGAGTTAACCCCAAAAGGTCTGAGGGGGTCTCTATAGTTCTGGGTCCATAGTCCGTAGGAAGGAGGCTAGCCCTCAGGCTTCTCCAGCAGCCCCAGTGACGGTTCAGTCCGTCACATTTCTCCCCTACCAACAGTAGACTAACCAGGTACCTGTACTCCTGTCGGTCGGTGCCTGAGTTAGTCGAGAAGCCCACCCATAAACAAACACTAGTCCTGTTGAACTCTGGGGCCTGGCTCTGTTCTGTATGTCCCCAGCTGTTGAGTGGGCGTCAGCTACTCCTTCATTGTTGTTCTCTAGCTTGGAGCTGTGGGTACTTGGTGGGCAGAGGCCAACTGCGCTCTGCCCATATGCCAGCTCTTGCCCTGGGGTAGCCGGTGGGGAGTCAGCTTCTGGACAAGAGGATAGGGGAGGGCAGAGGCCAACTGCACTCTGCCCAGATGCCAGTTCTTCCGCTGGGGTAGCCTGTAGGGAGTCAGGATCTGGACAAGAGGATAGGGGAGGGCAGAGGCAGACTGCGCTCTGCCCAGATGCCAGCTCTTCCGCTGGGATGGGGTCAGGCAATCCTACCCCCAGGACTTTGTTGCGCATCGGCTGTGGAGAGGAGGGATTGCTTAAATCCTCCTCCTGGCATTCCTGCGGGGTTGGTGGGGTATCTGTACCGGCTGTCCAGCATCCCTGAAGGTCTGGTGCAGAGACCGCAGTCCCATCTGCACCATCGGAGTTAGGGGTGCTATCCCCCTGTGGTTGGGGAGAGAGACCGGTTGTCTCCTCTCCCTTCAAGGTACACTGCCGCTGGGGAATGGAGACGATGCTCTCCTCTCCCTGCAAAACATACTGCCATTGGGGAACAGGACCGACTGTCCCTACTTCCTGAAACTCCGGCTGCTGTTGGGGATCTGGGCCGACCGCCCAGCATCCCTGTAAGGCTGGTGGAGAGACCTCGGTCCCATCTCCACCTGCCATATGGGGTTCCCTCCAGGACCAGTCTATGAGGTCCCCTACCTCCGCAGCTGGTACTGAAGCAGGGGATACCTCAGTCGGGTCTTTCCAGCTGTAGGGTTGTAGGTCTGGGACTGCCACCTAGCTCTCTGGCAGTGTATATTGGGGCCGAATTGAGCTGAAGAAGTATTGGTAATCCTGCTCCAGCTCCCACTCCATTGTCACTAGAGATGCCAGGTCTTGTCTCACCTCTCTCGCTGTAGCCTAATCATGCATAGCCTCCCTGTAGTCATGGATATCCCAGAACCAGGACTTTCCAGCATCTCCAAACTCCGGTTCTACGAAGGCCTCAAATAACAGGCCAGGGCCATCATAATCCTCACCCTCGGGTCTGTCGTGCTCAGCCTTCCAGGGGGAGTGCCGAATCACATACCACCAGAGTGCCTGGTAGGCGTCGTCTAGCAAAAGCTCCTTCCATACCAGGCTCTCGAGTTCTGTCACCCACTCATCCAGGGGATGCTCTCCCAGAAGGGGCATTTGCAGGGCCACTCGCATCCGCAACTGCTGCTCCTCACTGGGGAGACTCTCGCCTAGGGGTGGGCGATATAGACGATATAGGCGATATGCGATATAAATTTGTGCCACAATATGGATTTTGAGCATATCGCCTATATCGCCGGACCGCGATATGATCGCGCTCTCTGCGCGCACCATCTTCTCCTGAGCCGGCACACTGGGCACAGTGGAGAAGGAGAGAGTCCCTCCCTCCTCACTATGCGCGGCTGCCGCTGACCACCAATGACAAAAGAGGAGGAGGGGAGGGACTGACAGTAAATCATTGAGTTTTCACGATCTCAGTGAGCGCGTGAAAACTCAAATCCGATGGTATATTCTAATCCCCAGGCGTTCCCATGGTGACAGGGACACTTGCCTGGGGGTTAGAATATACAGGGCCACGCCGCTGACAGTAGAACATTTAAAAACTAATCAGTAACTTTAACTTTATTCATTGGTGATCTCTTTACTGTATACCTTACTAGGTCTTAGCTCCGATAACAGCAGGCAGTGCGGGGGGCGGCGCTCACTCACTGACGTCACGCGCCTGCGTCGCCTAGTGGGAGGAGCAGGCGCGTGACGTCAGTGAGTGAGCGCCACCCGCCCGCACTGCCTGCTGTTACTGATTAGTTTTTAAATGTATTCCTGTGAGCGTCGGGGGGGGGGGGGGATCGGTGGATGGCACGGTTTGGGGGGGGGGGATCTGTGGATGGCACTGTTTAGGGGGGGGGATCTGTGGATGGCACCGTTTAGGGGGGGGGGATCTGTGGATGGCACCTTTTAGGGGGGGGATCTGTGGATGGCACCGTTTAGGGGGGGGGGATCTGTGGATGGCACCGTTTAGGGGGGGGGGATCTGTGGATGGCACCGTTTAGGGGCGGGATCTGGGAATGGCACCGTTTAGGGGCGGGGGGGATCTGGGGATGGCACCGTTTAGGGGGGGGGATCTGTGGATGGCACCGTTTAGGGGGGGGGATCTGTGGATGGCACCGTTTAGGGGGGGGGATCTGTGGATGGCACCGTTTAGGGGCGGGGGGGGATCTGGGAATGGCACCGTTTAGGGGCGGGGGGGGATCTGGGGATGGCACCGTTTAGGGGAGGGGGGGATCTGGGGATGGCACCGTTTAGGGGAGGGGGGTATCTGTGGATGGCACCATTTAGGGGAGGGGGATCAGCTCCCTGCTGCTGTGTGCACAAAGCACAGGGCAGCAGGGAGAGTGTAAAGTCCTATTCACCCTAATTGAGCTCTATTAGGGTGAATATGACAAGGGTTCTACGTTCTAGCCCTTAAGGAGACTAATAGTTATTAAATAAAAAGTAAAAAAAAGTTTAAACACGCCCCCCTAAATATAGAAAACAATATATCGCGATATATATCGCATATCGCACATGCTTAAAATTATATCGCAATATAGATTTTAGGCCATATCGCCCACCCCTACTCTCGCCCCTCCGACGCTGTACATCTTCCAGTGCCTCGTACCAGACGCCTTTCCGGACTGCATCCCTCCTGTCCGGGTCATCCTCCTCCTTGTAGTGGAACACTGTCTGAAAACTAGCCGATTCCATCCTGCTGTAGCCAGGGGCGCTGTACGGATACTAGAGTTGACCTCAATATACTCCACCAACGGTGTATCCGAGCTGCTTCTCCTCCCACTGCTGCCACCACTGTAACGGATCTCCTGGCACCCCGACTGGGTACCTCCGTTGATGGATGCTCCTAGTGCTTCCTGAGGGCTCCAAGCACTCCACTTGACACCGTAATCACTGTCGACCCCACGAACCGCCGCAGCTTGGTTGAGGTCTCGCCGTCTTCCACCCACCCTGGGCCCAAGACCACATTCCAACTTCCAGTGGGTAGAACTGTGTTGTAATCCCAGGGGAGTATAATACCGATAGCAATCCCCGTAGTAAATATAGCTGGTCCCCCACACATGAGATGACACTCTATGTTGAGGGTAAAACAGGGTTAACCCTAAAAGGTCTGAGGGGGTCTCCATAGTTCTGGGTCCATTGTCCGTAGGAAGGAGGCTAGCCCTCAGGCTTCTCCAGCAGCCCCAGTGACAGTTCAGTCCGTCACAGTATGTGTGCAGTGTATATGTATGTGTTGTGTGTATATGTATCTCTGCATATATGTATGCGTGCAATGTGTATGTATGTGTTGTGTGTATGTGTATCTCTGCACATATGTATGTGAGCAGTGTGTATGTATGTGTTGTGTGTATGTATATCTCTGCATATATGTATGTGAGCAGTGTGTATGTGTTGTGTGTATGTGTATCTCTGCATATATGTATGTGTGCAGTGTGTATGTATGTGTTGTGTATATGTATATCTCGGCATATATGTATGTGAGCAGTGTATATGTATGTGTTGTGTGTATGTGTATCACTGCATATATGTGTGTATGTATGTGTATCTCTGCATATATGTATGTGTGCAGTGTTTTGTATGCATGTGTTGTGTGTATCTCTGTATACATGTATGTGTGCAGCGTGTATGTGTGTGTTGTATGTACTGTACATACATATAAACAACATAAACAATCATATCCCAGCAGAAACGGTTGTGTATAAAAGTCTCTAATATAACATGAAAGGACAACACCGGCCTCACTCACCTCTACCACAAGTTCTTCTGCAGAGATTTGTAAATCAAAAGCTGAAATAGCCCCTTAGGCTTGCCAAGGATACCGAGCTATTCTGGGCACACATGGCAACTCCGATTAGGATTCTGACTCCCTTCTGTCCCTTTAAACATGGCCATACATCTATTAATAGTGACTGTGCCTGCTGCTGACTATAATGAGATGGGAATACTTACCTGCCCGTGACACCTCGCACATTACACTAACTACAGAGGAGTCACCTGATCAGGGACACGAGAGGCTTCACCGCATTTAAACAGTATGAAAGGCTGTCGGCAGAGGCCTGCAAAGCAGCAGAAATGATGTTATGTGCCGCAGACAAGTAATGACAGTACCTACAACCGTGCCGGGTTCTATAATCTGATTTATGAATCAGGGCTGGTGAGCGGGCACATAACTATCCATGCATGTTGCAGTGTTATAAAGCAGACGTAGGTAATGATAGATGGCACTTTTGGTGTCCCAACCTGCCAAGATAGGCAGAAGAAAAGCAACTGGTAATTACACAATATCTGGGGCCAGTGACGCAACATGAAGCTCCAGGGTCCCAATGCAAAATCTGTAACAGCCCCCACCCACCCCCACCATCTATAATGCTGATGCCTTCTCATGTGAGAAAGGTCACCTTGGACCCCATCAGGTACCAGCACAAGCAGTAGTGTCTTCTTCTATATTGGGATCTCAAAGTCAGCTAGGAAAAAGGACACCAAGTATGGGTGTACCACTCTTGGATTCCAAAACTATGTAAGTCAGTGGTACCGGATCCAGATCTGGCGCCCATTGACTTATAATGATCTTAGTGCCGATCCGGTTTCTTCATTGCCAATATAATATAACCGGGTCCATTCGGAAGGGATGAAGCATTTTGCTGTGGTTTTGATCTCAAAACCGGACAGCGCAACACAGATGTGAAAGTAGCCTTACTGTTATCATGGGGCCCCAACTATTGTTAGGTCACGGTTATGAGGCCCTAAGTTTGAGTACTTCATCACTCTGGGGCCGCTAAGGTAAGCATGTAATTACCCTATGGCCCAAAATGCCTATCTGCCATTTATAATACTAGCATCTTCTTATGTGGTAGAGGGGTTTTGGCCCTGTCAGATTCCGGGGCCCTGGTGTGACTGCTACCTCTGCACCCTCCTATAGCTAGACACTTGTCTTTGGCAACTACAGCCAGTGTATTGCCAGAATATCACAACTCCCCACAACTAGCAGTGACACATTGTTTTTGAGGTGTCACAAGGACAAATTTACTGTAGACCATGGAAATACTCCTCTGTCTACATTCACACAAAATGGTCAGCAAGAAACGGATAAACTGTTAGAAGTAGATTTAAAGAGGACCTTTCACTAGAATAGAAAATCTAAACTAAGTATTCAGACATGGAGAGCGGCGCCCAAGGATCTCCCTGCACTTACTATTATCCCTGGACGCCGCTCTCCATGTCTGTATACTTAGTTTAGATTTCTATTCTAGTGAAAGGTCCTCTTTAAAACTGGTGTAAAGGGAAACTGGCTTAGTTGCACATAGCAACCAATCAGATTTCACCTTTCATATTCCAAAGGAGCTCTGAAAAATTAAAGGTTGAATCTGATAGGTTGCTATGGGCAACTAAGCCAGTTTTCCTTTATACCACGTTTGATAAATCTACCCCTTCGTTTTTCATGACCACTTTGTATCCACGTGTCTATCCATTTATTGTCTGCCTATCTGGTTGTCTATCAAACAAACATTTGTCATCCATTTTGCATCTGTTTTTAACGGCTTTTTTTTAACTCCAACCCAAAGGTATCTATTATGCCCCCCACAGTGCCGTCTGTGGATATAATCCCCCCTAGTTCCCCCTGTATAAAAAATGACACCATAGTGTCCACTGTATATAAATGCGCCAATCATATACAACCATATAACGCCCCACCCACAAAAGTGCCAACAAATAAAAAATTAAAAAATACTTCACCACAGGCACTAGCGGAAACACTCGCTCCACACTGGAAGCTGCAGGACCTGATACTACCAGTGTAATCATGTGCCATCATGTGGCTGAGAGCATCAGGACCTGCTGCCTCCAGGGCGGAGCTAGTGTTCCCATGTGTGCCTATGCTGAGTTTTTTTTTACTCCCTGCCTTCCGCACTACTTATGTACCTGTTTTTGCCGACTGTTAGAGTGGTGCAGTTCTGTCCAAACGGCCATTAAAAATGAGCCCACTGATTTCAGTGAGGTCCTTCTGGCCATGTGATGGCTGTTTTCCACTGTTGTGTGAATGAACTCTTAGGATCTAATCTATGTGGATATAGCTTTAGGTCTTTTGCTTGAGTTCCTTCAGTTGTCCAAGCCAAATGACAGCAGGCACTTGATGCCCATCTTCAGCACCATGCAAAGGTTAAAGTCCAATAGTGGGCCTCATCTCAGACTCCACAGACAGTTTGAAAACTTCCTGCATTGTTGACAAATTTGACCAACAGATGAGAGCTTAATGATGTGCTTGGTAATGGTTTCATGGTGAAGCCTCATGAGGAACTCAACTAAAAACAAGCTTGAGAGCACACTGCATCATTGGGCACCTTATTAACTAAATGCCTGGATACTTGCAGCATGACCATTACAAATGGAAGATTAAATTCAAGCTTCCATTCTCAATCTTTCCCATCACTGATGAATGCTGAACTCTCCTAGTCCAATCGCATTAGATACCGCTGAAATAGCCTCAATTCCTTTGACATTCTGTCATATCACAATTATTAGAGCATCAACCTCTTATCTTTCATTAAAGACGTTCCCTGGGGGCCAATTGTCTAGCAACATGCCCTCTCTCATTCAATTTTCTCATTACATGATCCTATGTAGATGTAGATACTTTTGTGCCTGTGTGAGGCACCAGATGGCGGAAGCAAAGTAAAAAAGAAAGGGCGTAGAACAGCAAGTGAGATACAGCCAAGGTTTATTTGCGAGACTGTAGCGAATAATTACAAGGCACAGGGAAATTTCCTTTAGTTTTAGGTTTTTCTACGGAACTGTCATTGAAATAGTCCCACGATAGCGTCACAGGCTTCCTTACAGTGGCTGGGAGAATGATATAAAGTAACCTCAATTCTGCATTTTGCAAGTCACTAGGATAAAATATGGCTTGTTGAAATCTGATATGCTGCAAGTAACTGTTTTAAACCAAAAATGTCATCACTGAGTGATAAATACCTCTGGAGATAGTAGTCATTGAAATATTAAGAAGTGGTCATCAAAGGAAATCAAACCATATCTGGCAATTTAGAGGTCTATTATGGAACGTCATTCCCAGACAGGCAATACATCTCTGCCAGCATCTATCTCTTCTCAGAATCCACAAGTAAAAGAATAAAGCATGCTGTAGTTTGAGGTACTTCCATTTCTCTATTTTAAAGAAGAACCTAAAGCACTCAACATGGTGGTTTGAAATCCCTTTAAGAAGTGGAAATCAAGAAGAAGAGAACCCTAACAATTTAGGCATCCATTAGTGAATTCTTTTCGAGATTAGTAATACATCTTTGTCAATAAGTCCAGCTGTAAAAGCATGATACAGGCAACATATTGAATCTCTTTTATCTGATTAAAGGAAAAAAAATTGAAAGAAGAAAAAACTACGAAAAAAACAATCCACGATGGTGGCAAGCAATTTCTTTAAGAACTAGCTAACCTAAAGAGAAAAGAATTATAACTGGCAGTTTTGAGTTCAATTATTGAACATCAATCAGGAAAATCAATCTCTGCCTGGATCTATCTCTTTCAGATTCCACCAGTCAAATACAACTCACCTTGAGGCTGCTCTGCCTCTCTTTTGAGAAAAAAAAGACTCTAAAAAACTTAAGATGATTGCTGGGAATCCCTTTAAGAACAGACAGAATAAAACAACAACTGAAAGTTTAGAGGTCTTTTACTGAACATCATTACAAGGCAAAGAGATCACCGTTTTGATGCTCTTGCTCCTCATCAGTATAGAGCAGAGTACTGGTTTTGCTTGATGATATGCCTTAGGCCTCATGCACACGGCCGTAGTGTGTTTTGCGGTCCGCAAATCGCGGATCCGCAAAACACGGATGGCGTCTGTGCGCGTTCCGCAATTTGCGGGACGGCACGGGCAGCCTTCAATATAAATGCTTATTCTTGTCCACAAAGCGCGGACAAGAAGAGGACATGTTATATTTTTTTTACGGACCACGGAACAGAGTTTTTTACGGACCACGGAACACTCCGTGTGCTGTCTGCATCTTTTGCGGCCCTATTGAAGTGAATGGGTCCGCATCTGAGCCGCCAAAACGGCGGCTCGGATGCGGACCAAAACAACGGCCGTGTGCATGAGGCCTTAGACATAGGGGGAAGAATCCTGAAACAAAGCTATATACAGGTGGATGACTCTGGTTTGACTGGCATCATCTAATTTGCAGAAATCATCAAAAAATACATAAAATACAATGCACCCGACACACTTCTCTATGATCAGAAAAAGAGCCTGTAAAATAAAAAAATACTCTAAAATCTTTTAAGAACTGGTCAGCAAAAAAGGTCCTCCAACGAAAAACTATAGTCACCGTCTGGAACCACAAATACCAAACTCAGAAACTGCTACCTGTCTTCCTTAACCACCCCGAGTGTTAGGAAGCTAAGGCTACCTCTAGATTCTTCACCAGTGTTTGCGGTATGTCTGCAGATGAAGTTATCAAAAAACTGATGCAAGCTCGCTAGAAGGAGACCTTCCAAAATGACTAGGGTGCAAAGCAGGGTGAAAAACCAGGAGAGACAGATAAAGCACAAACAGCAGATGAATAGTTTTTCTAGAAATTATCCACGGCCAGAATACCAAGAGGATCAGTAGAAACCAATTCAGCAGACGAGAGGTTAATCCAAAAAGTAGTCATGGTCAGAATACCGGGAGGATCAGTAGCAGCCAATTCAGCAGACGAGAATTTAATCCAGAAACTAGCCACGGTGAGTAGACAGAGGGAAAACAAGCAAGTCAAGAGTTCAGGTACAAAGCACAGAGGTGAGCCAGGATACATATACAATCAACAGAAACTGGCAATGACTAACACACCTAAAATCCTACTGGTAGGTCAACTAGAAAGGTCTTGACTATACAGCATGGCAACCCTCCCACCCAGCCACAAAAAGAATTTTGGCTGTGCTGGACTCCTAACAAGTCCGTAACCATTTTAAAAAAAAATGTAATAAAACTCTTAAATGTGTATTTTTTCCCCATTTTTCTAATCTGAAGGGAAGAGAACCTAAAATAATTAACCTTTAATGACCAGAAAATGTTCCATTTTTTTCGTTTATGTTTTTTTTTTCGTTTATGTTTTTTTCCATTCATATAGCTGTATGAAGGCTTGTTTTTACAGGACAAGATGCATATTCTAAAAGTAATATATACGCTTGCATAAAATGTGGTAGGAAGCAGGAAAAAAAATTCAAATAGGGTGGAATTAAAAAGAAAACACCATTCCGCAACAGTTTTATGTTTTTTTTTTACATCATTTCCTATGTAGTAAAACTGACCTGTTACTTTTATTCTCCAGGTCAGTACGATTATGGTGATACCACATATGTATAGATTTTCTTGCATTTTTTGTGGTACAGAGTTATGTGAGGCCTCATTTTTTGTGGCGCAATCTGTACTTTTCAATGATATCATTTTGGGGTGTGTACGACTTTTTGATCACTTTTTATTAAATTTTTTGTAGCAGGTGAAGCGACCAAAAATGGCAAATCGTCTATTTTGACTTTTTTTCCACCATTTGTCGTATGAGAAAAATATTAGTATTTTTTAATACTGTAGTATGGCCGTTTTCACATTTTACACTTTCTTTAATAGTTCCCACGGTATCTGCAAGGTTAAAAGTCTGCGACTGGTGGTAATGCAAACATTAGTGCCAGGTGTCTGCTGTTTAAAACAGCAGACACCCAACGGCCACAGCGCCCGATGCACGCGCAAGCAGGCGCCATTTTTAAATGCCTGGCTGGCAATGTAAATTTACTGTAGGCGGTCAGAAAGGGGTTGAGATGGTTGCTGGCAATCCATTCAAGGACCAATGATAAAGGTGAAAAGAACCATAACCAGCAGCTTAAAAGTATACTACTGAACATTGAAATGTCAGTAAAAATTATAAACCACGCTGCATATTGGGAATAGCCTAAAAAAGCTGGTTGGGCTGGTCACTAAAGAGAAAAGATCCATGACCAGCAGAAATCTGTCACAAGTCTATTATTATGAACAACTATTATGAAGCAGTTCTGATTATAAGAAAATTATGGTAAGCCAAAAACAATTCATTTAAATCATTTAATAACCAACAGAAAAGATCCATAACCAGCATTTTCCGTTTCTAAAGTTACATATCATTATCAAGGCTGTAAAATCTATAATATGTACCACATCTTGAGTTTTTCTGGTTTTACTAATCAGAAAGAGAATAACGTAGAAGAATGGTGGCTGGCAAACCCTTTAAGGACTAGTCATCAAAGAGAAGAGAAGAATAACCAGAATTTTAGGTTTCTATTATTAAATATCATTACAAAAGTGTGAAAAGGCTGTAAAGTGCGCACACCTTCAGCTGCTTCCGTTTTTCTGATCAAAAGACCTAAGAGATCCAAGATGGTGGCTGGAAATTCCTTTCTCTCATTCTCAAACAAAAGTTTCCATTTCAAAGCTAGAATACAGTATAATAGTGTCTTTCATTCCTTAATGACAGGTTTCCGTAGCCACCACCGTAATTTTTTTTCAAACCCTCCTTATCTCCTCTGAGCCAATTTAATAATACTCTAAATAATTTTGTTTTTGTACCATTAATTTGCATACACCCTGCCAAGTTTCATAATCATAGAAAGGCAAATTGGAAGATAAATTAAAACGTGGAAGCAGCAGCGCTGAGAAGAAGTTTCTTTCTTTTTTTTCCCAGATATTTTATTATGCTTGTTGACTTTTTATTATTTGCTCACAACACAGATGACATTTTCTATTATTTGTAGACTGTAAATTAACTCAGCACCGGAGTGTTGTTGCTATACAAAGGTTGTTTTGATTTGGATAGTCTAATACACTGAACAAAAATATAAACGCAACACTTTTGGTTTTGTCCCCATTTTGCATGAGCTGAACTCAAAGATCTGAAACATTTTCTACATACACAAAAGACCCATTACTCTCAAATATTGTTCACAAATCTGTCTAAATCTGTGTTAGTGAGCACTTCTCCTTTGCCGAGATAATCCATTCCACCTCACAGGTGTGGCATATCAAGGTGCTGATTAGACAGCATGAATATTGCACAGGTGTGCCTTAGACTGCCCACAATAAAAGGCCACTCTGAAATGTGCACAGTTTTGCCTAACTGGGGGGGGTTCAGAAAACCAGTCAGTATCTGGTGTGGCCACCATTTGCCACATCTCCGTCGCATAGAGTTGATCAGGTTGTTGATAGTGGCCTGTGGAATGTTGGTCTACTCCTCTTCAATAGCTGTGCGAAGTCACAGACTATCGACAGGAACTGAAACACGCTGTCGTATACGCTGATCCAGAGCATCCCAAACATGCTCAATGGGTAACATGTCCGGTGAGTATGCTGGCCATGCAAGAACTGGGATGTTTTCAGCTTCCAGGAATTGTGTACAGATCCTTGCAATATGGGGCCGTGTATTGCCATGCTGCAAAATGAGGTGATGGTCGTGGATGAATGGCACAACAATGGGCCTCAGGATTTCGTCACGGTATTCAAAATGCCATCAATAAAATGCATCTGTGTTCATTGTCCATAACATACGCCTGCCCATACCATAACCCCACCGCCACCATGGGCCACTCGATCCACAACGTTGATGTCAACAAACCGGTCACCCACATGACGCTACACATGCTGTCTGCCATCTGCCCTGAACAATGAAAACAGGGACTCGTCCGTGAACAGAACGCCTCTCCAACGTGCCAGACGCCATCGAATGTGAGCATTTGCCCACTCCAGTCAGTTACGACAATGAACTGCAGTCAGGTCCAGACCCCGATGAGGACGACGAGCATGCAGATGAGCTTCCCTGAGACGGTTTCTGACAGTTTGTGCAGAAATTCTTTGGTTATGCAAACCGATTGTTGCTCCAGCTGTCCGGGTGGCCGGTCTCAGACGATCATGGAGGTGAACATGCTCGATGTGGAGGTCCTGGGCTGGTGTGGTTACACGTGGTCTGCGGTTGTGAGGCCAGTTAGATGTACTGCCAAATTCTCTGAAACGCCTTTGTAGATGGCTTATGGTAGAGAAATGAACATTCATTGCACAGGCAACAGCTCTGGTAGACATTCCTGCAGTCAGCATGCCAATTGCACGCTCAAATGTTGCGACATTGTGCTGTGTGATCAAACTGCACAGTGTAGAGTGGCCTTTTATTGTGGGCAGTCTAAGGCACACCTGTGCAATATTCATGCTGTCTAATCAGCACCTTGATATGCCACACCTGTGAGGTGGGATGGATTATCTCGGCAAAGGAGAAGTGCTCACTAACACAGATTTAGACAGATTTGTGAACAATATTTGAGAGTAATGGGTCTTTTATGTATGTAGAAAATGTTTCAGATCTTTAAGTTCAGCTCATGCAACATGGGAGAAAAAAAAATGAAAGTGTTGCGTTTATATTTTTGTTCAGTGTAGTAAAATGGAGACCCACATACAAAGGCTGAGTGTGAATATAACTACTATAATACTGCCCCATAGATACAAAAAATAACTACTATAATACTGCCTCCTATTTACAAGGATATAACTACTATAACACTACATCCTATGTTCAAGACTATCACTTCTATAAAAGTGTATAAGACTTTAACTACTATAATACTACTTTAACTACTATAATACTGCCACCTATGTACAAGAACCTATGGTAACTACTAAAAATTACTACAATACTGCCCCTATGTATAAGAATATAACTACTATAATACTGCCTCCTATGTACAGTAGTTCTACTGTTATTGGGGTGTCCACCTTGTTTAATAGATAAGCAATTCTAGTACGCCTTTATTCTCAAGTTAGGGTGAATAAGCTTTGTAATTCTACTATAATTGGTGTGTCTACCTGCCTGTCACAGTATCTGTCACTACCAGAAATGACTAGCTATGCACGTTGCGCAATGCACAGTGATGTACACTGAGATACACTCTCCCTTGCAGGGTGGGATATAGCTCATTTAAAGAGGACCTTTCACCGATTCTTACCCTATGAACTAAGTATACAGACATGTAGAGCGGCGCCCGGGGATCTCTCTGCACTTACTATTATCCCCGGGCGCCGCTCCGTTCTCCTGCTATGCCCTCCGGTATCTCCGTTCCCTAAGTTATGGTAGGCGGAGTCTGCCCTAGCGCTGGCCAATCGCATTGCAGAGCTCACAGCCTGGGAGAAAATAACCTCCCAGGCTGTGAGCTCTGCGCTGCGATTGGCCAGCGCTAGGGCAGACTCCGCCTACCATAACTTAGGGACTGGTATCTCCGCCTACTATAACTTAGTGAGCGGAGATACCGGAGGGCATAACGGGAGAACGGAGCGGCGCCCGGGGATAATAGTAAGTGCAGTGAGATCCCCGGGCGCCGCTCTACATGTCTGTATAGTTAGTTCATAGGGTAAGAATCGGTGAAAGGTCCTCTTTAATGTGCAAATGTTTTTGAAATATTCAGAGAAGCGTCCAAATCACATTTTTTAAAACTTCCCTTATCTCTATTTGTTAAGCACAAAAATAAAAAACACAAATGTAATAAATCACATTAACCCCACATGGTGAATGGCATAAAGTTAAAGAGGCTCTGTCACCAGGATCAACCCTATTAATGTGTGTTTTTATTCATATGCAAATGAGAAGTGCTGAATTCTTTGAGCACTGCTCTGTAACACCCCCTGTGCTCTGCAGACTCCCCACTCCCCATTGATTGACAGAGCTGGACATGCTGAGGGCAGAGCTGTATCCTAGTACCTACATATCATTTACACTATGTACTATAGCTTCACCACACTGAGATCCATTCAGAAAGCTAATACACGTATTACTGTTTTATTCACAAGCACAATATACAGTATGATTATAAAGACACCAGTAACATGTGTTAGCTTATAAGCATAAAAAAAACATGTTTTTCTACTTGGTAATATTATAGCTTGGTGGTATAGTGGTCTACCATTCATCCCAGGTTGAAGTACCAAGAGAGATATTCATTTTTTTTCTTTTTTTCCCCCCTCTTTTATTTAAACCATAATAAAAGGCTATACTATAATAAATAATATACTGTATAATCATATAATAATAAGGCCTTACAATTTTATTTTGTTAAAACCTATTACTTGTTCATTCACAGATATAATATATGATTATAAGGAAACCAGTAATATTCATTAGCTTTAAAAAATAAATTAAAAAAAGCCATTATTCTTAAAGGGTAACTGTCATATTTTTTTTTTATGTAATTGGATTGGTCTGACTAAGTTAACCTTAGTTCTCTAGTTAATACTTTTGTATAGGTATTGAATTACCTAGTAATTGCAGCATGTTCTTTCCTCCCCCAGGTATATCAGTGGTGCGGCTAAAACAGCATTGCTAGGTCTCCTCCGTCTCCTATCTTCTATATAAAGAAGACAGAGGACATAGTAGTGGGCAGTCCCGAATGCTGCGTGCGCGCTCCCGTCGGACCAGGATAGTGCCGATATTATCGATAAAAATTTGCTATTAGAATATTTTCGATGAAAATTCGTGATTAGAATATTCACGATCAACTACTCAGGAGACAGCCAATTGGTTGGGGTTAGGGCTGCGCGTTCCCGAAATAAGCCGAATGAATTCTGGGTAGTTAGGGAGGGAGGTCTTAGCCTTAGGGTAAGGGCATCAGTAGCCATCTTGAGAAGATAGTCAGAAAGAAGTCTTGTGAGGAGCGGTTGCTATGGATGGAATCTTATTAAACAAGTGGCATGTGAACACAATAATTAGTGATTATGGATTATCACCACAGCAGCAACAACATATATGAAAATGTAATTCTGAGAGAAAATATGACAGTTATCCTTTAATATGATATGGATTTAGACTTTTCTTATGGGATAATGTGAAGGAAAAAAAATATATGAAGAAAAAACTTTGAAGTTTCTTCCAAGATTCAAACGTGAGATCTTTACATGCAAAACCAATCACTTAACCACTAAGCTATAGCAATACAACACAGAGAAACATGTCTTTCCTTTGCTTATAAGCTAACACACATTACTAGTGTCTTAATAATCATATATTGTGCCTGTGAAAAAAGCTGTTATGTGTATATTAGCTTTCTGAGCAGATCTCAGTGTGGTGAAGCTATAGTACATAGTGATATGATATTGCTAGCACACAGCTCTGCCCTCAGCCTCATGTCTAGCCCTGTCAATCAAGGGGAGGGGGCATGTGCAGAGCACAGGGGGTGTTACATAGCAGTGCTCAAAGGATTCAGCCCTGCCTCCTGGTGCTCAAACTTCTAATTTGCATATGAATAAAAACAGATATCTCTGCAGCTATTTATTGTTAAGACAAAAGAAAGGTATAGTTTTAATCAGCATGATGAGCCCTACCAGTCGGTATGCCTGGTTTAATGGGGTTGATCCTGGTGACAGAGCCTCTTTAAAAAAAAAAAAGCATTATGGCTGTTTTCTGGACTTCTCATATAAAAGAAATTGATTAAAAGGTCATATGTTCCTCATAGTACAAATGAAAACTACAGCTTGTCCAGCTTCTATTGTGCATAAAAAAAAATCTACAATATATCAATTTGGTATTGTCCTAAGTTAAATGGAACAATATCTAAAAAGTAGAAAAACAATTCTGGAATTGTTTTTTTATTTTTATTCCCCCTTACAAAACGTTAATAGCAATTAGTCAACAAGTTATATGTACTCCAAAATGGTGCCATTGAAAAGTACAAAAAAGATGCTCCCATACAGTGGGAAAAAATTGCCATGTCCATAAAGAAAAAGTAGCCCGTGCTTAGCAGCAGTGGTCAGTAGCCCAGCAGTCTCTCTGTTGGCTTACCTCCTGTCAGTGGACTAGGGTGCCTAGGGCCCACAATACGGATACATTCAAATATTTCTTGCTCACACAGCAGGAAGATGCTATAAGATGATTGATTATGGGGGTTCCAACAGCGAATTGGAGAAGGCAGGCCCTGGGGAAAAGAAGATACTAGCTGGAGGTCTCTGTACCTAGAAGTCAACTCAGCCACCTTATTGCTTCAATAATAATAAACTGGGTAGTTTGTTAAATTATCTACCCAACTATCTACCCATATTTTACATAAACATAGGCTGGTTGAGGTGCTGTACGATGCCTATCTATATTTAGTGCAGTAACTGTACTGTATCATGTGCCACTTGTGCAGGAGGTGGGAGACTAGGGGCCCACCGGGAGATTCACCTGTACCCCTGTGGGCCAGTCCGAGCGTGCTTTCTGTCAACTACTGGATGAGATCATCACCTATTATTTCCTCCTGGCATCCTAAGACACCTCCCCTCCACGCTAGGCTATGCCCATTACATAAAGTGCTGCTGAAGATGTAATTTCTGCCTTCTCTAATGGACCAGAAGTGCAGCTATATAATAGCAGTTATAGAAAATAAACCTCCTGATTCACACTGCCTGACTATACTATATGTGCCTGAATCTCCTGTCTGGTTCTAGGTGATGAGCTTCACACTGCTTTTCCCGCCTCCTGCATGTAAGGGTAAAGTTGCATCACATAAGATGTACTCGGTGAGGAGAAAGAAGTTCTACGTCACTGATCTGTTACTTACATAGTAACATAGTACATAAGGCCAAAAAAAAGACATCTGTCCATCCAGTTCGGCCGGTTATCCTGCAAGTTGATCCAGAGGAAGGCAGAAAAACCCCTGTGAGGTAGAAGCCAATTTTTCCCAATTAAGGGGAAAAAAATTCCTTCCCGACTCCAATTAGGCAATCAGAATAACTCCCTGGATGAATGTCCCATCTCTAGTAACTATAACTTATAATATTATCCTGCAGAAATCCATCCAGGCCCCTCTTGAACTCTTTTAGTGAACTCACCATCACCACCTCCTCAGGCAGAGAGTTCCATAGTCTTACTGCTCTTACCGTAAAGAATCCTCTTCTATGTTTGTGTACTTGCTGCCCTTAGATAGTGCAGTGTCCCACTACACACTGCTGGTGGCTGATAAGTGCCTATTTAGTAAGGATTTATAGGTCTAAGGAGATATTTCTGATGTTTCATAATGTTTTGCACAGTTTTACCATTGTTTTGCACATAAATACTCTACTGTTTTGCTGGCTGAACCTAGATGGGCTGAGCAAGACTAGGATGTGTTCCCAAAAGGAAGGCAGATCTAAAGTTAGGCCTACTCTTCTTGTCTTCCAGAGATACTTGTAGTTGATACTAGACTGTTATTGGACTTCACTTTTGCCAGTCCTATCATTCAGTTTCTTTAGTCAGTGAAATTCCAGTGGACTGTGTGCAGTTGAAAAGGGAGTGCATGGTATCGCCTGTGAAGAGACCACATTGGCTATTGGGCTTCACAGCACTTGACTGGGCTTAATGGCTTCCAGCTACCCAATCATATTTGCCTTTAGCTTGCATTGCTGCTTGTGCTATAATATATAATGTAGGAGAGTCCCCGGAATAATAATGGACGGACGATACGTGCCACCAGAGGTCCTGGCCTCGGTGGAGTAAGAACCGGATCATTGCGGTTACAGCGGCGAATGCTGCTGGCGCAGCGTGTCCGGGACGGTTTTTACTGGGAACAGGTAAAGAGTTGGGGGGGTGCCTGTTCCCCACGGCCAGCCCAGGTTTTTGGTGGAGCTGGGCCTTTAAAGAACCCAGCCTGCTGATGATGGGGGTGGGGTGTGTCTTGCTGTGCTGGAGATTTCGACAGACAGAGTCAGTGCTGGAGGAGGAGAGTCTGGGCGCAGCACACATTGAAGGATAGTCCTGGGACCTGTGGTGCTACGAGCCAAAGTGGCTCTGGCCTGAGGGAGACAAAGGCAGGTAGCCTACAAGCCTGCAGAAACTGCTGTGGTCTGTCCAAAACAAGGTGACTCAAACATGCTGTTTATTTTCTATGGAAGGACTTTTGTTTTATGCACTATGTGGATATGCACCTGTCTGGTCTGCACATTGCCTGTTATGCCTTTGGTGTAAATAAAGTCACGGTGAACCACAAAGACTGTCTGTGATTGCCTCAATACTGCCGCCGCTACCGTGGCCTACCACGAGCACATCCCCACAATTGGTGGAGGATGCGGGCATTCCTGCAGTGAGGCAGGCCTGAGGCAAAAGTTGTGTTGGACTGCATGTCATATATCAGGCCTGCAAGTTTTATGGTTCCTGACAAGATGGAGGAGGCCATTAAGCACCTGATTCAGAGTAATGTACAGCAGCAACAGGCATTGCAGGCTCAGAGGGAAAATAATGAGCTACAGCAAAAAAGACACGAGGAGGCTATGTGTGCACAGCAGCAAACAAACAATCTCCTAATGCAGCAGCTGGTAGCCATGCAAGAGTCGGTGCGAACATCCCTGCAAGGAGTTTCAACCGCAACAACCCCGACTGTGTCTACCGCCAGGGATAAAGTCCGATCCGCCCTGAGGAAAATGGGTCCGGAAGATGATATAGAGGCGTTCCTGACGGTGTTCGAAAGAACCGCGGAGCAAGAGAGGCTGCCATTGGAACAGTGTGCCGAGGTGGTGGCGCCTTTTCTGGTGGGGGACGCACAAAAGGCCTATTTTGACCTCAGCCGCGATGAGGCCAAGGACTATGAGAGGCTAAAAAGTGAGGTGTTGGCCAGGTTGGGGGTAAACACCTATGTGCGAGCGCACAGGGTGTATCAGTGGGTGTTTGCCGAGTCCCGACCCACCCGGTCACAAGCCTATGACTTACTTCAACAGGTAAAAAAATGGCTTCCGCCTGAAATATTGAGCCCTTCTCAGATGGTTGAAAGGGTCGTGGTCGACAGGTTCGTGCGTACCCTCCCGAGAGACATACAGCGCTGGGTGGGACAAGGCGATCCAGGCAACCTGGAACAACTGGTTAGCCTGGTGGAGAGGTATATGGCCACTCAGGATTTGGTGCGGGACTCAGCGGTACTACCGAAGTCACGTCAGCCCCCGTTGCCGACCCGGGATCCTGAAAAAGGGATCCCACCTCATAAGGAGGGGAGTGGATCTCCAGTCCGTGGGAGGAATACCCTGGGGAGGAGGGAGGCTGCGAGGATCAGATGTTGGCATTGTCAGGGCTGGGGACATGTGGCAGCCAACTGCCCTAGGGCATCCGAACCCATGGACTGCGGGTTCGCTCGCCGGTCCTCTTTTTATGCCCAACCGGTGTATATAGCTGACCCCCTGCTGGCTGCGGACACCCCTCCGTTGTGTGATGTTGTCAATGGTCACTCCGTGCAGGCCCTGCTGGACTCTGGGAGCCTGGTAACTCTGGTCCATGAATCGCTGGTAACGGAAAAACTCCCAGATAGGCGAACCCTTACCATTGTCTGTATACATGGGGATCGCCGGGAGTATCCCACCACTAAGGTTACCCTGGCGGTGTGTGGGAAGGAGGTACCACATGTCGTCGGAGTGGGGAGACGGCTCCCTTATGCCGCAATATTGGGAAGGGACTTTCCCCTGTTCTGGACTTTGTGGAGGAACAGGTTGCCTACCTGTGGGGAAGAAAAATGTCCGGGTCCCGAGCCCGAGGACCCCGAGGCAGGGGCCCCAGCTGTAGGGGTCACCGTAGGGGAGGTAGAGTGTAACCCTGACCGGTTTCCCCTAGAAGTATTGGCGGGTGAGACAGTAGAAAGTTCGTCTACCCTGGATCTGGGGGTACCCCGAGAAACCTTCGGGACCGCACAGCTCCAGGATTCGACGTTATTGCGGGCTAGAGAAGGTGTGTCGGTGATTAATGGCGCTGCCCAGCGTCCCGGCGCCGATACCGTATTTCCTCACCTGGCCTATAACCAGGACCTGTTATATAGGGTAGACAAGGTGAGGCAGGAGGTGGTGGAACAACTGGTGGTGCCCCAACCTTACCGGCGAATGGTCTTGGATTTAGCGCATGCGCATGTGTTGGGTGGTCATCTGGGGGTTAAGAAAACGCTGGAGCGAATTCTACAACGGTTCTATTGGCCTGGGATTTATGATGAAGTCCGGAGGTTCTGTCAGTCCTGTCCAGTGTGTCAGGTGACTAGCCCCCACCCTCAGTATCGCAGTCCACTGGTACCTATGCCCATTATAGAGGTGCCCTTCGAAAGGATCGCCATGGATCTGGTAGGCCCCATTATTAAGTCAGCCCGAGGTCACCAACACATACTGGTAGTGTTAGACTATGCCACTCGCTATCCGGAGGCGGTCCCATTGCGCCATACGTCGGCCAAGGTAATAGCTAAAGAGCTTATGAGTATGTTCGCCCGGGTGGGGATACCAAAGGAGATTCTGACGGACCAGGGGACACCCTTTATGTCCAAAATAACAAAGGAATTGTGTAAGCTATTAAATATAAAACCTTGGAGAGACAGAGAGAATTTGTTTGGAGACAGCCCGCCCTCTGTCTGGACGGCAGGGAGTGACCCGGGGTCACCAGGTGTTCCGGAGAACGCCGCTGGGGTGACGATAGGGGACGGACTGTCGACCAAACAGGCACAAGAGGTGAGAGAATTCGTTAGTCGGAATAGGGACGTATTCTCTGACCTTCCTGGACGTACCACCTTGATCGAGCATGACATTGTCACCGAGCCCCGGGTGAAAGTCCGCCTAAGACCATACCGAGTACCGGAGGCTCGGCGACAGGCCATTTCGCAGGAGGTAAGATCGATGCTACGTCTAGGGGTCATAGAAGAGTCAAAGAGCGAGTGGGCTAGCCCGATTGTCCTTATTCCCAAACCGGATGGTTCATTACGGTTCTGTAATGATTTTAGGAAATTAAATGAGGTATCAAAATTTGACGCCTATCCCATGCCTCGGGTGGACGAGTTGATAGAGCGGCTGGGAAAAGCCCGGTATTTTTCGATCCTAGATCTCAAGAAGGGCTACTGGCAGGTACCTCTGACGGAGGCGGCAAAGGAGAAGACGGCCTTTGTGACCCCGGAGGGGCTTTTTCAGTATAGGGTGTTGCCTTTTGGGTTGCATGGCGCTCCGGCTACGTTCCAGCGTCTGATGGATGTCGTCCTCAAGCCCCCATCACCAGTATACCTCCGCGTATCTGGATGATATAGTCGTGTTTAGCCCAGACTGGGAGGGTCATTTGTCAAAACTTCAGGCAGTGATAGATTCTCTAAGGAAGGCGGGGTTGACTGCCAACCCAAAAAAATGCTCGGTGGGACTAGAGGAAGCTCGCTATTTGGGGTACGTGATTGGACGCGGAGTCATTAGGCCCCAAGTGAATAAAGTTGAAGCAATCCGGAATTGGCCCAGGCCTCGTACGTCCAAGCAAGTACGGTCATTTTTGGGCCTGATTGGGTACTACATGAGGTTCATTCCCCATTTTGCCACCTTGGCAGCCCCGTTAACCGGCCTCTTGAAGGGTAGAAAGTCGGTGATGGTTCGCTGGGGGGAGCAGGAGGAGGAGGCGTTCTCCCGTTTGAAGTCGGCCCTATGTGAGTCCCCGGTTCTGGTGACGCCCGACTTCAAGCGGGAGTTTGTAGTTCAAACAGATGCCTCGGGAGTAGGACTAGGGGCTGTGCTTTCCCAGGAGCTCAACGGGGAAGAGCACCCCGTGGTTTTTCTAAGCCGCAAGCTTACCCCAGCAGAAACCCGGTATAGCATTGTGGAGAGAGAGTGCCTCGCCATCAAGTGGGCACTCGAGTCTCTCAGATATTACCTTCTGGGGAGAAGGTTCCGTCTGGTGACCGACCACTCCCCTCTCCAGTGGATAAGTCGAGCTAAGGAGGGGAGCGCTCGGGTCACCAGGTGGTTCTTGTCCCTCCAGAACTTTAAGTTCACTGTTGAGCACAGGGCCGGCCGCTTACAGGGGAACGCAGATGCCCTGTCCCGGGTACACTGCTGTGCATGTGTTCACCCCCTCAGGCTTGAACAGTATGTTCAAGCCCTCAGGGGTGAACAAAGGGGGGGGATATGTAGGAGAGTCCCCGGAATAATAATGGACGGACGATACGTGCCACCAGAGGTCCTGGCCTCGGTGGAGTAAGAACCGGATCATTGCGGTTACAGCGGCGAATGCTGCTGGCGCAGCGTGTCCGGGCCGGTTTTTACTGGGAACAGGTAAAGAGTTGGGGGGGTGCCTGTTCCCCACGGCCAGCCCAGGTTTTTGGTGGAGCTGGGCCTTTAAAGAACCCAGCCTGCTGATGATGGGGGTGGGGTGTGTCTTGCTGTGCTGGAGATTTCGACAGACAGAGTCAGTGCTGGAGGAGGAGAGTCTGGGCGCAGCACACATTGAAGGATAGTCCTGGGACCTGTGGTGCTACGAGCCGAAGTGGCTCTGGCCTGAGGGAGACAAAGGCAGGTAGCCTACAAGCCTGCAGAAACTGCTGTGGTCTGTCCAAAACAAGGTGACTCAAACCTGCTGTTTATTTTCTATGGAAGGACTTTTGTTTTATGCACTATGTGGATATGCACCTGTCTGGTCTGCACATTGCCTGTTATGCCTTTGGTGTAAATAAAGTCACGGTGAACCACAAAGACTGTCTGTGATTGCCTCAATACTGCCGCCGCTACCGTGGCCTACCACGAGCACATCCCCACAATATATATATATATATATATATATATATATACACTCACCTAAAGAATTATTAGGAACACCTGTTCTATTTCTCATTAATGCAATTATCTAGTCAACCAATCACATGGCAGTTGCTTCAATGCATTTAGGGGGGTGGTCCTGGTCAAGACAATCTCCTGAACTCCAAACTGAACGTCAGAATGGGAAAGAAAGGTGATTTAAGCAATTTTGAGCGTGGCATGGTTGTTGGTGCCAGACGGGCCGGTCTGAGTATTTCACAATCTGCTCAGTTACTGGGATTTTCACGCACAACCATTTCTAGGGTTTACAAAGAATTGTGTGAAAAGGGAAAAACATCCAGTATGCGGCTGTCCTGTGGGCAAAAATGCCTTGTGGATGCTAGAGGTCAGAGGAGAATGGGCCGACTGATTCAAGCTGATAGAAGAGCAACGTTGACTGAAATAACCACTCGTTACAACCGAGGTATGCAGCAAAGCATTTGTGAAGCCACAACACGCACAACCTTGAGGCGGATGGGCTACAACAGCAGAAGACCCCACCGGGTACCACTCATCTCCACTACAAATAGGAAAAAGAGGCTACAATTTGCACAAGCTCACCAAAATTGGACTGTTGAAGACTGGAAAAATGTTGCCTGGTCTGATGAGTCTCGATTTCTGTTGAGACATTCAAATGGTAGAGTCCGAATTTGGGAGTAAACAGAATGAGAACATGTATCCATCCTCTGATGGCTACTTCCAGCAGGATAATGCACCATGTCACAAAGCTCGAATCATTTCAAATTGGTTTCTTGAACATGACAATAAGTTCACTGTACTAAAATGGCCCCCACAGTCACCAGATCTCAACCCAATAGAGCATCTTTGGGATGTGGTGGAACGGGAGCTTCGTGCCCTGGATGTGCATCCCTCAAATCTCCATCAACTGCAAGATGCTATCCTATCAATATGGGCCAACATTTCTAAAGAATGCTATCAGCACCTTGTTGAATCAATGCCACGTAGAATTAAGGCAGTTCTGAAGGCAAAAGGGGGTCCAACACCGTATTAGTATGGTGTTCCTAATAATTGTTTAGGTGAGTGTATATATGAAAGGAAATTCCACGGCACTTCCAAAAAAAGTAAACTTGTGTTTATTTCACCAGATGCAATGTTTTGGTTCTCTCTATGGAACCTTTTTCAAGCAGCTTGGAACATGGAGAGAACTGAAACGTTGCATCTGGTGAAATAAACACAAGTTCACTTTTTTTGGAGGTGCCGTGGAATTTCCTTTCATATTTATCATTGGTGGGAGGATCGCCGCCGCAGCCGCTGGCACTATGTCTCTTTACTATTGTTTGCTGTGCTGCCCATTATATATATATAATAAATTTTATATATATATATATATATATATATAAACATAATGTCCACTTTAAAGAATCCCCCTGTCAGCGCACCTGCAGGAAGGAGATGCCACGGAGATAACTGGACAAATGTGTCCAGTTGCGATCACATCAAAGGCAGAGGATCAAAGAGATTCTCTGCCTGGTGGCATTTGCCAAACACCTAAATAACCCGGTAGTGGAGCGCTGGTGAGTTAAGCCGAGCAGCCCCTACATGAAAGACCCTTTCATTGCCCATATTTCTGAGCCTGGTGTATCCTACAATCAACCCTTTGTTTCCCTTGTCTAGGGACAGTTTAGGGATAGGTGGGGAAGGGGCTGCTATGTGTGTGTGTAGGTTAGGTATTTTGGGTGGGAATAGTAATATTTAGAGGGGTTGTTGTTATATTGTTAGTAGTTGTAGCGATTGTGTGTATATACAGTGGGATGCGAAAGTTTGTACAACCTGGTTAATCGTCATGATTTTCCTGTATAAATCGTTGGTTGTTACGATAAAAAATGTCAGTTAAATATATCATATAGGAGACACACACAGTGATATTTGAGAAGTGAAATGAAGTTTATTGGATTTACAGAAAGTGTGCTATAATTGTTTAAACAAAATTAGGCAGGTGCATACATTTGGGCACTGTTGTCATTTTATTGATTCCAAAACCTTTAGAACTAATTATTGGAACTCAAATGGGCTTGGTAAGCTCAGTGACCCCTGACCTACATACACAGGTGAATCCAATTATGAGAAAGAGTATTTAAGGGGGTCAATTGTAAGTTTCCATCCTCTTTTAATTTTCTCTGAAGAGTAGCAACATGGGGGTCTTAAAACAACTCTCAAATGACCTGAAGACAAAGATTGTTCACCATCATGGTTTAGGGGAAGGATACAGAAAGCTGTCTCAGAGATTTCAGCTGTCTGTTTCCACAATTAGGAACATATTGAGGAAATGGAAGATCACAGGCTCAGTTCAAGTTAAGGCTCGAAGTGGCAGACCAAGAAAAATAGACAGAAGCGACGAATGGTGAGAACAATCACAGTCAACCCACAGACCAGCACCAAAGACCTACAACATCATCTTGCTGCAGATGGAGTCACTGTGCATCGTTCAACCATTCGGCGCACTTTACACAAGGAGATGTTGTATGCGAGGGTGATGCAGAGGAAGCCTTTTCTCCACCCACAGCACAAAAAGTGCCGCTTGAGGTGGGCTAAAGCACATTTGGACAAGCCAGCTTCATTTTGGAATAAGGTGCTGTGGACTGATGAAACTAAAATTGAGTTATTTGGCCATAACAAGGGGCGTTATGCATGGAGGAAAAAGAACACAGCATTCCAAGAAAAACACCTGCTACCTACAGTAAAATATGGTGGTGGTTCCATCATGCTGTGGGGCTGTGGGGCCAGTGCAGGGACTGGGAATCTTGTCAAAGTTGAGGGACGCATGGATTCCACTCAGTATCAGCAGATTCTGGAGACCAAGGTCCAGGAATCAGTGACAAAGCTGAAGCTGCGTCGGGGCTGGATCTTTCAACAAGACAACGACCCTAAACACTGCTCAAAATCCACTAAGGCATTTATGCAGAGGAACAAGTACAACGTTCTGCAATGGCCATCTCAGTCCCCAGACCTGAATATAATTGAAAATCTGTGGTGTGACTTAAAGAGAGCTGTCCATGCTCGGAAGCCATCAAACCTGAATGAACTAAAGATGTTTTGTAAAGAGGAATGGTCCAAAATACCTTCAACCAGAATCCAGACTCTCATTGGAACCTACAGGAAGCGTTTAGAGGCTGTAATTTCTGCAAAAGGACGATCTACTAAATATTGATTTCATTTCTTTTTTGTGGTGCCCAGATTTATGCACCTGCCTAATTTTGTTTAAACAATTATAGCACACTTTCTGTAAATCCAATAAACTTAATTTCACTTCTCAAATATCACTGTGTGTCTCCTATATGATATATTTAACTGACATTTTTTATCGTAACAACCAAGGATTTATACAGGAAAATCATGACGATTAACAAGGTTGCCCAAATTTTCGCATCCCACTGTATATTTATAGTATTCTTGTGGATAAATATAGTGTGTGTATATATATATATATATATAAAAATGTTAGACTGTAAACTCTGTAGTATGTAATACATTATTTTTTTATTAGCCGCCTATTTATTTATATTAGTTATTAATATTCAATTTCGATATTAATAATTAATATTTCCATTAACAGACAGTATAGCTCTGAGGATATTGGAGAGACCTGCATCAGTCAAGCCAAAATTTCTTGGAACTATTGCCAAGACTTTGGGACTCCATCATGTGTGGAAGTGTTTTGCATCTTTCTGCTCAGTAAAGACTGTAAGTCAAATGTTCTACGTTACATTTAAACCTCAACAGCACTTGAACCTTAACATCAAGGGCACCCTGCTTCCATTGGCCAGGAGACATCACAAATGCTGTGCCCTGGGGCAACTATTACTAACATCCTATAACACCCCACCCCATCACTGTACCAGCCCTAGGAGTGAGAGGGTTCCAGCCACCATGATCATTATTACTACCATCCTCCTCTTCACGCCCCTTCTGGGTTACTGTGTTGTAAAGGTATTTTTGAAGTACTGATTCGTTATGTCCCTTTAATTATTTTCCCTTTTATTATTACCATTCTGTGTAATGATGTACCTTGTAAATCTAGCACCCATCGCCCATTGTGCTGATAAGACCACATTCCTCTGTGATCTCAGAGACATGCGTGAAGCACACTGGAGGAGGGACTAACAGGTTTAAACTCTGTGGCACACATACATTCGAGAGAGTCTACCAAGAACTTCATTCTAGGTAGGATGTAGGTATTGATTTGCCCTATCTCTTGTACACCCTGGGGTGCCAGTCATGTGTTATAATGTGGAGACAGCCATGTGTTATAACATGATAAACTGAGTCTCTACCCCATTTAGGCTAGTGATGAATTTTCTTTTTATTATTTAGTATGTGATTTGTTTGTGTTATTGTACATTTAATCACACTTAGTAAATATATTTATTCACTTAGCCTGTGAAAGCTTATTCATTGTCAAATCTCTTGAATTCATGTTACGTTACTCAGGGCAGTTCAGTGTAATAAGATTCCACCCTCTCCACCTGCATAGCTAGGTGAAATTAGGAGAACCATATCTATGGAGAAGAATGAATCAAGATGACAGTCAACCCACAAATGGTACATTAACCTAAACAGATATACACAAGGCATACACAACAGCACCTTATTGTTTAACAGGGTTCTCCATGCTACAGATTTTGACAACATGTCTTCTGGATAGGTCATTAATATCAGATGGTTGGGGTCTGACATCCAGCACTCCAACCAATCACCTGCTCCAGGCTTCCACGGTGTCAGTGAGTATGCTGCGTATACAGCTACCCTGTATATACACCATATAGTGGCTGAGCTAGGGCACTGCAGTCATCTCAGTACACCAGAGCCAGAAACTACAGAGCCTTCTTCTTCCATCTGTGCACTGTTAGCCTGAAACAGTGATCTGTGATGGAGCTCGTTTTCAGACCCCCACCGGTCTGATACTGATGACCTATACAGAAGATAGATCATCAATAACTTTAGCTTAGAGAACACCTTTACTTTTTGGCTATCCTGCACTAAATACAGTCCTGATCAATAGTTTAAGACCACTTGAAAGATGGCAAAAAAATCATATTTTACAATGTTGGATCTTAACAAGGTTCCAAGTAAAGCTTCAACGTGCAACAAGAAGAAATGGGAGTGAGACAAAACATTTTTTGATCATTCAATTAATTGAAAATAACGATTAAACTGAAACAGGCTGTTTTTCAGCTGATCCAAATTATAGGACCACATGACTTTAAAAGGCCAAATCTGTGCAAAGATGTGAATTCATTGTCATTTTCTGTCAGGTAGTCACACGATGTGATGGCAAAGGCAAAAAAAACTCACCCTTTTTGAACGTGGTCGGGTTGTTGAACTGCATAAGCAGCGTCTCTCACAGCGCGCCATCGCTGCTGAGGTGGGACACAGTAAGACAGTCATTTGGAATTTCTTACCGTATTTTTCGTCCCATAAGATGCATTCCCCCCCCCCCCCCCCAAAAGTGGGGGAAAAGTGCCCCTGCGTCTTATGGGGCGAATGCTGGCAATTTACATCGCAGTCTGCGATGCTGCAGCTTCTCGCAGACTGCGATGTATTAGTGAGGAGGGTCTGTAGTAGGCGGGGAGAGCGGCGGGCAGTGCAGGCACTGTACTCTGGCCGCCACTGTATTATACCTAGTGTTAATCATAATATCTAAACTGCGCTCCCCCTGCTCCCCATCTGTACCGTACTTACCGGTACATGTCACACTCCGTCTCCTGTAGTAAGCGCTAGCAGGCAGGCCGGGCTGCAGGCGGCGGTAACTCACTGAGGTCACGTGCCTGCTCCGCCTGCTTCATTCATAAAGCAGGCGGAGCAGGCACGTGACCTCAGTGAGTTACCGCCGCCTGCAGCCCGGCCTGCCTGCTAGCGCTTACTACAGGAGACGGAGTGTGACATGTACCGGTAAGTACGGTACAGATGGGGAGCAGGGGGAGCGCAGTTTAGATATTATGATTAACACTAGGTATAATACAGTACATACTGAGCGGTGGGGCCAGAGTACAGTGCCTGCACTGCCCCGCTGCTCTCTCCGCCTACTACAGCCCCTCCTTAGGGATCTATGGATGGGATAATGATGGGGAGGGGGTCTGTTGATGGCATTATGATGGGGGGATCTGTGGATGGCATTATGATGGTGGGGGGATCTGTGGATGGCATTATGATGGTGGGGGGGATCTGTGGATGGCATTATGATGGGGGGTCTGTGGATGGCATTATGATGGGGGGATCTGTGGATGGGACTGTTATGGGGGGATCTGTGGATGACACATATAGCAGTGTCATCCACAGATCCACTACCCCATAATAGTGCCATCCACAGATCCCCCCCACCATCATAATGCCATCCACAGATCCCCTCCATTATCATAATGCCATCCACAGATCCCCCCCACCATCATAATGCCATCCACAGATCCCCCCACCATCATAATGCCATCCACAGATCCCCCCCACCATCATAATGCCATCCACAGATCCCCCCACCATCATAATGCCATCCACAGATCCTTCCACCATCATAATGCCATCCACAGATCCCCCCCACCATCATAATGCCATGCACAGATCCCCCCCACCATCATAATGCCATCCACAGATCCCCCCCACCATCATAATGCCATCCACAGACCCCCCCATCATAATGCCATCCACAGCGCCCCCCCCAAAACAGTGCCATCCACAGATCCCCCACATAACAGTGCCATCCACAAATCCCCCACCCCATAACAGTGCATCATCCACAGATCCCCCATAAAAGTGTCATGCACAGACCGCCATTAGTTCAAACCCACCAAAAGCAGACCTTTTGGTTAAAAATATATTTTTTCTTATTTTCCTCCTCAAAGACCTAGGTGCGTCTTATGGGCCGGTGCGTCTTATATGGCGAAAAATACGGTAAATGATCCTGAGGGTTATGAAACAAAAAAGTCAAGTGGAAGACCCAAAAAAATTTCATCAGCACTGAGCCGGAGGATCCAATTGGCCGTCCGTTAAGACACTGGACGATCCTCGACCCAAATTAAGGCCCTTACTGGTGCTGACTGCAGCCCCATAACCATCAGACGGCATCTGAGACTGAAGGGCTTCAAAAACAAAAAACGTCTTCAAAGACCTCGACTCCTTGAACGCCACAGAACTGCTTGTTTGGACTTTGCAAGAGAGCACCAAACATGGGACATTCAAAGGTGGAAGAAAGTTTTATTCTCTGATGAGAATTATTTTTACCTTGATGGTCCTGATGGTTTCCAACGTTACTGGCATGACAAGCAGATCCCACCTGATATGTTTTCTACGCGCCACAGTGGAGGGGGCGCCATAATGGTCTGGGGTGCTTTTTCCTTCAGTGGAACAATGGAGCTTCAGGAAGTGCAGGGGCGTCGAACGGCCGCTGGCTATGTCCAGATGTTGCAGAGAGCATTCCTCATGACTGAGGGCCCTCGTCTGTGTGGTAACGACTGGGTTTTTCAACACTACAGTACTACACAATGCCCGCAGGACAAGGGACTTCTTCCAGGAGAATAACATCACTCTTTTGGCCCATCCTGCGTGTTCCCCTGATCTAAATCCAATTGAGAACCTTTGGGCATGGATGGCAAGGGAAGTTTACAAAAATGGACAACAGTTCCAGACAGTAGATGGCCTTCGTGCGGCCGTCTTCACCACTTGGAGAAATGTTCCCACTCACCTCATGGAAACGCTTGCATCAAGCATGCCGAAACGGCGGAGCTACTCATTACTGAGTTCATGTTTGGAAGTTGGATTTCTGTTTTGGGGGGGGTTTATTTTTTTTTTGGAGGTGTGGTCCTAAACTTTTGATCAGCTGAAAAACAGCCTGTTTCAGTTTATTCGTTGTTTTCATTAAATTGAATGCTCAAAAAATGTTTTGTCTCACTCCTATTTCTTCTTGTTGCATGTTGAAGCTCTACTTGGAACCTTGTTAAGATCCAGCCATGCTAAATATGATTTTTTGATCAGGACTGTAGTAAAAAAAATGTAATCGAGTGATTCCTTAAAGAGGTTGGACCACGAAAAATATCCTACATTTTTCAAGTCACCACCTGGATCTGAATACTTTTGTAATTGCACATAATTTAACATTTTGTATAGTTAGTATTAAAATGTATCTGTACAGTGCCACCTGCTGTTTGCTCTTTTTCTTATTTCTCCATCCACCTAACTGAGCACATGCTCAGTCTAAATCTTCTAATGTCGCCAGCCATATCTTCTATGGCAGTTACAGAGAAAGAGCTACAGTACAGTGCAAAGGGCATACCCCCTGAGAAAGGACAAGCCCCCTAAGCTGCCAGCCTGAAATAAATCTACCAGGATAATTGGAGCAATAAATGGAGAGTACAGTACAGAGCTTTGTTAGAAAAGTATTGTCATGTACTATATCATCTTATTTTTTTGCTGCAATCATGGCATAACCCCTTTAAGGTGTTAATATGGGACTTTAAGTATTTAGTAGATAGGTTTTGTCCAGGGGACGATTTCTTGCAGAGTCTCCTGGTGCAATCTTTATTAATGTAATCATAAGTATAATGAAATCCTCTTGACTATAATAGACATATAGGAAGAGACTATATACAGTATAGTATTTTATTAGTACGCAGCTGCATTTAATAATACACACTTTCCTTTATCTTACCCCCTGGTGTCATCAATACTACAGTGCAGAGTTTATAACTGACTGTATTATAAATAAGGAATGCCCTGGGGACCCATGTAAACTAGATGAAGAGTTGATTATCATTAGTGTTTTTTTGGTATTCGCTTTCAAGCTTGCCCAAGGCCATGCGCCCCGTGGTATCACATCATTACTTGCCTAAGCACATCTTCACCTCTAATGCAAAGAGGAACTAATGCATTGTACCATAAACTAAGTCTGTCCTCTCTGGCAGGCTGTTCTGGCATAGCACAGCCTGTCGGAGTTCTCCAAATCTATCGTTAATTATAATGGGGTACAGCAGAGATCCGTCTGCTACCCGGCATATATGCCAGCAATCGGCAGGACAGAAACCGCTCCACGCAACGAGGACAGACGAAGATGTGAAACTAGCCTTAGGTGGGGGGACATCTTACAGATATTGCACTGAAGTCCAGGACATTTAAAGGGAGTCTTTCATGCCCGATATGCAGGCAGCATTTTTTAGATTGAAGTTTAAAGGGATTTTCCGAGATTTTCTAACTTATGACCTATCCTCAGGATCAGCTTCCAATCAGCTGTTCGAGAAGGCACTGGTGCACCTGTGAGCACCGTGGCCTTCTCTCAGCTTCTCCAAGGCCAGTGACAACACATTCACCTGTCACATGGCCTAGGAGCAGCTCAGCCCCATTCAAGTGAATGAGGCTGAGCGTGATACCAAGCATAGCCGCTATACGATGTACAGCTCTGTGCTTGGTAAACTGCATGATAGCAAGGGGCCCCGTGCCTGCTCAAACAACTGATCGGCAAGGGTTCTGAGGGTCCAAAGGATAGGTCATCAGTATAATAATGTCAGAAAACCCATTTAAATGAACAAATAATACAGAATCTTTTCCCATAAATATCAATATCTATCTGCTCAGCTCTTCCTGCTCTATAACGTGGTGCTAAAGGTTTGCACAGTGATGGGTTCTTTTTAAGATGACTTCTGAATATGATTCTCAGGAGCCAGGAACTAAGGCAGAAAACTCTAAGAACCAAATGTCTCATGATGAGGGTTCCTTTAAATGGTCACACCAACCAAGGGTAACTGATCCAATGAAAAGCTTCATCAGAGACAAAACTTTCAAAGTACACCCCAGCAGGCAGCATATTTTGTCAGGTGAAGTCTTGGAGTGACCTCTACATAAGCATAAGCCATTCTTGTAGGCCATACATACAAAGCCACCATGACTTTCTGTCTGGGTGACCACCATTCTAATACATGCAGCAACCTATACTGAAGAGATCACTTCTGATATACGACTAAGTGCCTTTTACATGTTGGATCTGTTCTCAACTGCCCTTTTTCTTGCAGTATATTGACTATCCGGTTTTTATAAAAAATGCCCTCATCTCTGGTGTAGTAAATAGAGACAGGCTTTAATTTGATGACAGTCCTGCACTTTGGTTTTATAATGGTTAACTTGGCATCAGTGATCCTATTTTTTATACCAGTTAACCCAAGTGTCAGGCACCATGATGGCGCAAATAACCATTGTGATGAGTCAAACAATGAGACAAGATTGAGAAGGTGACAGAGGCTGAATGTGGCCATAGAGCAAGATCCCAACATTAGATAAATAAGGTGGATAAAATAAATGGATGGCAGGAACAAGGGGGGAAAAAAACAACATTTTGTCATTTATACTGAGATTAACAGAAAGCCACAAGACAGATTTCAGGAGATCAGCGGCAGATAAATGATTCAGAGACAACAGTGGAGAGTGATTCTTTCTCTGCAAGGCTTTGAAGAGATTGCATGGGATAGAGGTGTCCAACTGAGCGGCCTGATGAGAAAATGTGCCTGCAATCAATATGGGAGAAAATGAGGACATAAATTAGAGTTACGTTCGTTGGGGACTGGGGCGCCACTTCTAAAGGAGCTGCAAGGCTTAGCTACAAAGTCTAGGAATCTAAGGAGGCAAGTGGAAATTGGAACGTTTTCCTTGAGACGAACAAGTGGAAGAGTTAGATAAATAATCTGGCTCTCTTGTTATTATTACCGTCGCTGTAAATCCAGAGCATCCTTGATTAGAAGAAGCCATTTTATACTAATGGCTTCTTCTGAATTTCAAGTTAATATCAGTCAGTCTGGGATCTAGGGAAGTCTTCGACAGACTTGACTAATTAGGCTTTCAAGCACAGTCTACTCCTTAGTCCTCCATCCCCAAGGCATCCGGATGTTCCTCACTATCTCTATCCATCTTCCATTTTGACCAGTGTCTGCTCCTGTAACTTTTCCGTTATCTCCTAAATGGCTTCTTGGTAATTTCCTTTTTGGCTGTCAGGAGTGTTAAGGGAATGGGAAAAAATTCTGCTTCCTTTTCTATGCTCTCTGTGCACTTCCCCCGTCATGTCGGTAGACTGAATAGTCTCCAAATGTGAAAGCTGTTAAGTGGAGGTGTAAAAGGTGGGGTGTCTCTTTTACCTAGTGTTTCTAAGGCCTGACTCTGTATTCAAAATAGGTCTGTGAATCAGCAGAAGTTATAGTGAAGACATGTTCACTTAATAGAAGGGACAAATCTGTTCTTGACTATAGCTAGAATATCTGTAACCGTAGGCGACTGTATAATTTGCATAACATAAACTGTACTTTCATGGTTGATCATGCATGGATCCTGTGAATTTTAATAATTAAAGGAGTTAAAATACAATTATTGAATCTTTGGGTGGTCTCTGCAGAAGCCACAAGATCATCTAGTAGTATAGTTTATGAATCATGTAGTTCTCTCTCATAGCAGGAACTCCCAGCACCATTTCATCAGACAAGTGAATTTAATCCAACCAATCATGTTCTGAGGAACCTTTCTCAGTTTTTTTAGTCATCAGTTGACATACTAAACACACATGGGAAGTTGCAGTTTTCATTGACAGAGGAAGGGCTTCCTTTTGGTTAAAAAAAAATACACAAACCTTTAAATGGCCTTGCCAGCACTTAAACTCTGATGGCCTACCCTTATGAAGGGCTATCAATGCCTGATTGGGGGATAAGCACTGTGGTCTCTTCACTGTGCTGGAGGTGTAACCCCTATTGATCAAAAATGTATGTCCTAACCTTAGTTTCTGTAACTCTGATAACTATCTTTTGGGTTGGACAAAACCTTATAAAATGTCCCACTAGGGCATAATGATTTCATAGATGTCCCCCCGAAGCTACAAGCTACACTCAAGATCTGTGTCAGGCAAGTTTCCTTATTCTTCCAGAGTCCTATGAAACCAGTGGAGGCTTAATGATTTCAGTGGGAATTGTTTAGACCTTCATTTCACCAGTGAGAACAACTGATCATACGAGATCCCAACAGGGACACTGCAGGGAAAATGAGCATTTATACTGCAGTTCCCCTGGTAATAGCAACTCCTCGTAGGGGGGCCCCTTCAGCTTTTCTCCAGGGGGCCCTGCAATCTGAAAAGGGTTGCCTAAACCAGCAATATGGGCCAGTGCCTCTGTGCATGTTAATACAAGGTGTCTGAGAGTGAAGCATTTTGTATGGATTTAGCACATCCACATCACGCAAAAGGAAATTAAAAATATAACCGCCAACCTTCTCTAAAACAGATGAAACCATAGGTTAAATATATCCGCTTCCTTATCACTAGGAGAGTAAAAATCTATTTTTCTCTTTACTCAAGTAATATCAAAGAATCTCTGGACCTCTTCCTGTAAGACCTGAAGCTTAATATCACAGCATTTAATCCCTATTTGTAAAAAGTGCTGGTGCCATGAAGAGTTGGTCAATTCACCATGAAGACATCGTTTTCTTCTTGATGATACATTAGAGAAGCTACATGAAATTATTCAGGTTTTCCAGATTAGGCTACTTTCACACTAGCGCTTCTCTTTTTCGGTATTGAGATCCGTCATAGGATCTCAATACCGGATAAAAACGCTTCCGTTTTGTCCCCATTCATTGTCAATGGGAACAAAACGGAACTGAACAGAACGAAGTGCTCCAAAATGCATTCCGTTCCTTTTGGTTGCGTTCCCATACCGGAGAGAATACCACAGCAAGCAGCGGTTTTCTTTCCGTCATGGATGCAGAGCAAAAGGGATACAGCATAACTCGCAATGCAAGTCAATGGGGACGGATCTGTTTTCTCTGACACAATAGAAAACGGATTCGTTCCCCATTGACTTTCAATGGTGTTCATGACGTCTTGGCAATGTTAAAGATAATATAGCCGGATCCATTCATAACGGATGCAAATGGTTGTATTATCAGCAATGGAAGCGTTTTTGCTGATCCCTGTCGGATCCAGCAAAAATGCAAGAGTGAAAGTAGCCTTAGAGATATATCCAATTAGGTAATTCTAGAGGGGGTCCTAGACTGTTCCGGATCCTCACCTCTTGGCCAGTGTGGACAATTATTGCAAAAAGGGGACTGTATCTCGCTCTGGAGGACCTTTCTTGTCCTGTATTTGAACGGGCACTGTGTAATGCTTTAGTTGCCCTGTATATGGATTTAAAGGGCTTCTGTCACCCCACTAAACATTTTTTTTTTTTTGGTTACTTATAATCCCTATACTGCGATTTATGCATACATACTGTAATTAATCATTTTGGTTCAGCAGATTATGTTAAAAACGTACTTTTAAAATATGCAAATTACCTTGCTACCAGCAAGTAGGGCGGCTACTTGCTGGTAGCAGCCGCATCCTCCTATCCTAAAGACGCCCCCTCCGCATGTTGATTGACAGGGCCAGCAGACGGGATCTCTCTCTGCTGGCCCTGTTTGCATTCAAAATCTGGCGCCTGCCCCGTACCTGTCTTCAGTCGGCGCAAGCCCACTGAGAGGCGGACGCTCGCTCGGCCGCTTCTTCCTCAGTGCGCCTGCACCGATGACGTCACATCTACACCCGGCGCATTGAGAAGGGGGACGCTCGCTCGGCGCTCCTTCCTCAATGCGCCTGCGCCGGTGTAGATGTGACGTCATCAGCGCAGGCGCACTGAGGAAGAAGCGGCCGAGCGAGCGTCCTCCTCTCAGTGCGCCTGCGCCGACTGGAGACAGGTACGGGGCAGGCGCCAGATTTTGAATGCAAACAGGGCCAGCAGAGAGAGATCCCGTCTGCTGGCCCTGTCAATCAACATGCGGAGGGGGCGTCTTTAGGATAGGAGGATGTGGCTGCTACCAGCAAGTAGCCGCCCTACTTGCTGGTAGACAGGTAATTTGCATATTTTAAAAGTACGTTTTTAACATAATCTGCTGAACCAAAATGATTAATTACAATATGTATGCATAAATCGCAGTATAGGGATTAAAAGTAACCAAAAAAAAAATAACTGTTTAGTGGGGTGACAGAAGCCCTTTAAGGTCCATTCACACGTCCACAACTGTTTTGCGGTCCGCAAATTGCGGATCTGCAAAACACGGACACCGGCCATGTGTGTTCCGCATTTTGTGGACCGCTTATGGCCGACACTATAATAGAAATGCCTTTTCTTGTCCGTGTCTGCAGACAAGAATAGGACATGTTCTAATTTTTTGCGGGGACGTGGAACGGAAGTGCGGATGCGGACAGCACACCCTATTGCAAATGAATGGGTCCACACCCGTTCTGCAAAATTGTGGAACGGATGCGGACCCATTTTGCGGACGTGTGAATGGACCCTTAGACTACAGATAGATTGCCTACAGAAAAGTCAATGGGGTTGTATTGTAAATCTGTACTTTTAGCCTCTATTGACTTCTATGGGAATAATACAGACCAAGTAAACACTGCAGAGGTGGTGGTTGCAGAGTTTGAAGAAGGATGACTGAATCTGCTTGTTTTCTATTAGGCACTCCCACGTACTGATATGTATAGAAGCTCTCCATAGCTCTTAAGCTTCACACCTGCACTTGAGTATTCTGTAAAGCCTGCTGAAGTATACTTAACTATATTATATGGATTTATATAGGTCACCACTGTGCATTTTCTGCTAATTAAACACAACACACTGTACACACAGCACTCATCAAAGATATATCGCTGGGAAGTCTCAGTTTAATTCTGACTAATAATATAAACAAAGATAAGGCGCAGTGGTACTGTACAAAAATGTAATTACTATAATACTGCCCTCTATGTACAAGAAAATAACTACTATAACACTGCCCCTATGTACCAGAGTATAACTACTAAACTACTGCCCCTATGTACAAGAATATAACTACTATAATACTGCCTCCTATGTACAAGAATATAACTACTATAATACTGACTCCTATGTACAAGAATATAACTACTATAATACTGACTCCTATGTACAGGACTATAGCTACTATACTACTGCCTCCTATATACAAGAATATAACTACTATAATCCTGCCTCCTATGTGCAAGAATATAACTACTATAATACTGACTCCTATGTACAGGTATATAGCTACTATACTACTGCCTCCTATATACTAGAATATATCTACTATAACACTGCCCCTATGTACCAGAGTATAACTACTAAACTACTGCCCCTATGTACAAGAATATAACTACTATAATACTGACTCCTATGTACAGGAATATAACTACTATAATACTGTCCCCTATGTACAAGAATATAACTACTATAATACTGACTCCTATGTACAAGAATATAACTAATATAATACTGACTCCTATGTACAGGACTATAACTACTATAATACTGACTCCTATGTACAAGAATATAACTACTATAATACTGCCCCCTATGTATAAGATTATAACTACTATAATACTGTCCTTATGTATAAGAATATAACTACTATAATACTGCCTCCTATGTATAAGATTATAACTATTATAACACTGCCCCTATGTACCAGAGTATAACTACTAAACTACTGCCCCTATGTACAAGAACAGTGATGGTCAGTTCGCAGTGTTCGCCAGCGAACTGCCTGCTGCCGGTGACCGCATTTGATTTCAGACCGGCTCCCGGCACAGGCACAGGTAAGGGCTTACCTGTGCATCGCCGGACAGGTGAGTCAAGATGGCAGCCCGCATGTGTTTGCTGGCGAACACTGCGAACTGACCATCACTGTACAAGAATATAAGTACTATAATACTGCCTCCTATGTACAAGAATATAAGTACTATAATACTGCTCATTACGCACTAGAACATATCTACTATAATACTGCCCTCTAGGTGCACGAATGTAACTTTTATATGAGAATATAACATTTAGGCCTCATGCACACAACCATCAGCATTTTGCAGTCCAGAAAGTACGGATCTGTAAAATACAGAAGTGGTCTGTTTGCCCTCCGCATGTTTTTGTCGAACCGTTTCTGGAGACAAGCATAGGACATATTCACCCTGTGCTTTCGGCATCTGTATGTCCATTCCACCAAAAAATTGAATATGTCCTATACCTGTCCGCAAAGTGTGGACAGCGCACCTACTGAAGTCAACAGGTCCGCAAAAAAAATGTGGATGGCACATGGAGCGCTTTCCTATTTTGCAAGTCCGTGGTTCGCAGACGGCGAAATGCTTACCGTTGTGTGCATAATAAGGCCAAATGTAGTAGAATATAGTGGGAGTATACAATAAAGATAATAGCTATTATAATACAAGATTATATTTACTTCATATTGTAATTTAACCCCATTTACTGCAGATATATGAAATAATGTCATGTCTATTGTGTGGTTAGTATTAGATTTGCACTGAGCTCATTTATACATATGACACCGTTTAACCCCTAATGCCATTTGCTGGGGGGGACTCCGGTCCCCAGTTCCTTGTGGCCTTTTGCTTTGTCTGTCTGCCAGACAGAGGGAGTCGCTGACTTGGACCTAGTAGACACAATGGCAGATATTCATGGTGACCAGCACTGACACGGGAGTCAGGACTGAGAGTTGTCATAGTAACTGGAAGCCGGGATATTATTTATAAATCCGCTGCTTGAATTTCTAAAAGCCAAGAAAGCTGAGAAATCCGTACAGAAAACATTAGGAGACGTTTTACTGAATTCTTATGTTCAATATAGGAAATCCAGCAGCTAGAAAAATCATTGCCTTTATCAATAAATATTGAGTGGGATTTCCCATTGTAGCGGTATAGTGGCACTGATGAGTCAAAACACACTGACCCCCCACGGTCTTGCTACAGAGGACCCAGTCAACTGTGATAATGGGATGGTCTGGTTGAGAGCAGGCTGGCCATGCAGGGTAATTCTCTACTGGAAGTAATATGTTTTTAGAATGTGACCCGACCAGCAGAATAGTGAGTACAGCTCTGGAGTATAATACAGGATGTAACTCAGGATCAGTACAGGATAAGAAATGTATGTACACAGTGACTCCACCAGCAGAAGAGTGAGTGCAGTTCTGGAGTATAATACAGGATGTAACTCAGAATCAGCACGGGATAAGTAATATATGTAAACAGTGACTCCACCAGCAGAATAGTGATTGCAGCTCATGAGTATAATACAGGATGTAACTCAGGATGAGTGCAGGATAAGTAATGTAATGTATATGCACAGTGACTCCACCAGCAGAATAGTGAGTATTGCTCTGGAGTATAATACAGGCTGTAACTCAGGATGAGTGCAGGATAAGTAATGTAATGTATGTACACAGTGACTACACCAGCAGAATAGTGAGCGCAGCTCTGGAGTATAATACAGGAGATAACTCAGGATCAGTACAGTATAAGTAATGTAATGTATGTACACAGTGACTACACCAGCAGAATAATGAGCGCAGCTCTGGAGTATAATATAGGATGTAACTCAGGAACAGTGCGGGATAAGTAATCTAATGTATATGCACAGTGACTCCACCAGCAGAATAGTGAGTATTGCTCTGGAGTATAATACAGGATGTAACTCAGGATGAGTGCAGGATAAGTAACGTAATGTATGTACACAGTGACTACACCAGCAGAATAGTGAGCGCAGCTCTGGAGTATAATATAGGATGTAACTCAGGAACAGTGCGGGATAAGTAATCGAATGTATATGCACAGTGATTCCACCAGCAGAATAATTAGTGCAGCTCTGGAGTATAATACAGGAGGTAACTCAGGATCAGTACAGGGTAAGTAATGTAATGTATGTACACAGTGACTCTACCAGCAGAAGAGTGAGTGCAGCTCTGGAGTACAATACAGGAGGTAACTCAGAATCATCACAGGATAAGTGATATATGTAAACAGTGACTCCACCAGCAGAATAGTGATTGCAGCTCCTGAGTATAATACAGGATGTAATTGAGGATCAGTACAGGATAAGTAACGTAATGTATGTACACAGTGACTCCACCAGCAGAATAGTGAGTGCAGCTCTGGAGTATAATACAGGTATAACTCAGGATCAGTACAGCATAAGTAATGTAATGTACCGTATGTACACAGTGACTACACCAGCAGAATAGTGAGTGCAGCTCTGGAGTATAATACAGCTGTAACTCAGGACCAGTACAGGATAAGTAATGCAATGTATGTACACAGTGACTACACCAGAAGAATAGCGAGTACAGCTCTGGAGTATAATACAGGAGGTAACTCAGAATCAGAACAGGATAAAGCTGTTTTCACACCTAAACTCCAGAATATTTCCAGATTATCAGGTCTGGAGATTTACTGGAGCTGGTCTCTCACACATGTAGCTATCACCCCAGAGATGTTCCATGTTGGGTGCATACAGAGAAATGTTTCAGGTCCCTAGGAAAGGGGCGGGAACTTTAGGCATGGCCCACTGTAATTTTCTACAACATTTACTGCTGTTTTCACACATGCACTCACTCGGAGAAAATCCAAAGTTAGTACTAGGGCTCTGGATTCCACTGTAAGTGCGAATGGGGCTTAAGTAATTTATGCATACTGTGACCCCACCAGCAGAATAGGGAGTGCAGCTCTGAAGTATAATACAAGAAGCAATTCATGATCAGTGCAGGATAAGTAATATAATGTATGTACCTGGTGAGTCCACCAGCAGAATAGGGAGTGCAGCTCTGAAGTATAATACAAGAAGCAATTCATGATCAGTGCAGGATAAGTAATATAATGTATGTACCTGGTGAGTCCACCAGCAGAATAGTGATTGCAGCTCCAGAGCATAACACAAGCTTTAACTCAGGATTGGTACATGATAAGTAATGTAAGTTATTACAGATTAGCGAGTGTAAACCCACTGTTCCAACTAACCGTTTTGACTATGGGCTAAACCCTAAGGGCGTCATTCTGGCTTCCCCCTGGTATTCACCCTTTAACCACTATACAGGGATCTGGACTTCGCTGCAGAAAAGCAACTGGATAGTTACCTCCTGGGATAGACCTAGTGTAGTTGGCAGCTGATCCACTGTGGTCAGGAACTCTGGTACAAGCACCAGAAACTCAGGGTACAGAAAACACACCAAAAATGCAGGAAAACTGCAGGTAATCTAGACAGCGCACAGTTGTCAAGCTGGGGACTTGACAAGAGCACAGAATTGAAAGTGCAGGGGCACACAGGCAGGAATGAACAAAACTTGAAACACATCAGGAATACAGGCAGGAGATAATGCAGGATAAACGCAGGTAAATCACAGTAGTACTAGACTATCAAACAGCTTTGCTGGTCTCCAAGGAACCTGAAGCTCAGGCACCCTCCTGCTGAAGAGGGTGCCTTAAATACCCAAGGACCCTCAGCCATTGGCTGGGAAAGGATTTAGGAGCCATAAGGGAGCATCATGAAGGAGCATGGATATGACGTTGGTGACCAGAACACCATATGACATGATAAGTGGCAGAGCGTCCAGTCCCACAGGGAACAGCAGGAGGGCAGCGGGCATGTACCGGAGACCTAACATAAAATATGTACAGGGTGACTCAACTAGCAGAATAGTGAATACAGCTCTGAGTATAATACAAGATGTAACTCAGGGTTAGTACATGATAAATACTGTAATGTATGTACATTTGTAACTCCTCTGATAGAATAGGTAGGTTGTAACTCGGGATCAGTGTGTGTATATATATATATATATCACCATGGTGATGAATCATGTGATTGACCATGTGATGAGCGTAGTGATGTCATCAAAAGTCCTTTTCCTACTGCACAGCAAAGATGAAGACAGAAGAGAAGCCGGGCTGCGTGAACAAGTGGATTAAGGTGAGTTAAATTATTATTATTTTTATTTTCCCGCGACGGACCCGCATCTTATCCGGCCCAAAACCATGACACCCGTGTGAAAGAGGCCTTAGCAACCATCAGTGAAAAACGCATTGCATCCGCACTTGCTTGCAGATGCAATAAGTTTTTCACTGAAGCCCCATTCACTTCTATGGGGCCAGGGCTGCGTGAAAAACACAGAATATAGAACATGCTGCGTTTTTCACGAAACGCAGAACTGATGCGTGAAAAAAAACGCTCATGTACACAGACCCATTGAAATGAATAGGTCAGGATTCAGTGCGGGTGCTATGCGTTCACGTCACGCATTGCACCCACGTGGAAAACTCGCTTGTGTGAAAGGGGCCTTATTATTACTTATTGTCACAGAAGTAAACCTCGTACTTTCTTTGCTACATCAGCCTTTCTAAAGTTATCCTGGTAGTGTATCTTGCAGAGGGCTAAAGTAAGAACTCAGGAGCTACCTAAATAGTCCTTACACTGAATGCCCTCGATTACACTGATCAATCCCTCCTTGTAACTCATGAAGCCTGGAGGCATCTCAGGGCTGTATTTATCATGCAGTTCACCTTGGCAGTTCCCTGGTGCAGGTTAGAGTTAACAAACAGAGAAAAATTGCTTTATGTTCCATTCTTAATCCAGTTTTTTATTGTTCAGTGTTATTTCTAGTTTTAAAGAACGCATTCGTCATAAAATAACAAAAGTCCTGACGAGTATGTCCATATTATATCAATATGACCGCCTTTATGGCCACCATAAGGGTATTTATTTTGCTTTCTCGTTTGCATACCTCCCAAATTTTGAAAAGCCCAAGGAGGGACAATATCCGTGACGCAGCTACGTGTGCCATGGCAAATATGTCACACCTCTAATTTTGCCCAATTCTATATCTATACACACCTAATCCTGCCCAGTTCCCCTTGTGTACCAATATAGTTGTTATGCTCCCTTAAAGGGTTTTCCAGGATTTTAATATTGATGACCTCAGGATAGGTCATCAATATTAGATCGGCAGGGGTCGACACCCGCCACCCCCTATCGTCCCCCGATTAGCTGTTTCAAGAGAAGGCAGTGCTTGTGCGAGCGTTGACTTCTCTTCATTGTTTACCCACTCGCCGTCGACATTGCAGCGGTGAGCGGAGAGGCCGTCCCATTCACTTCAATGGGACGGCTCATTCCTAATCAAATGTATAGGAAGACGCAATCCCATAGACCACTGGCTGCGATGTCGATGGCGAGCAGGTAAACCATGAAGGGAAGGCTGTGTTGGCACGAATGCAGCCTTCTCTTCAACCAGCTGATCGTTGGGGGTGCCAAGTGTCGGACCACATCATCCTCTGGCTTGCGTTCTCTCCTACTAAGCTCAGCAGGTGCGATAATGTCACTACAACTTACTGTAAAGGACCCTATCTGGGAAGGTTTTTTTTATTATTACACAACCACTTATGCCTAACCGGCTACTAACCACTCTTGTCCCAGACTAATAAAACATAACTTTTACTTATTTATCTTTAAAACTCGTGAAAAGATATTAGGTGAGCTAACTAAAGGATTAAAACTACTGTGCCCCATGAGAGATGCTTTGAATGATAGGTTAGTAATGTGTATAGGTAGGCGGGAGTGCACTGACACCGCTCTACCCAAACACCACCATCCCAGCTGTATTAGTCAGGATACTTTGCTGTGCCTGATGTCTACTGATGTCACTACATCACACGTGCCTTCTAGGAAGAACACAGGCCAGTAAATGGTGGAGCAGGAAGCTGATGGCTCTCTACTTTAACTTCTTTGATTCTTAAATGGAAGAAGTTTGGAACAACCAGAACTGGCCAGCCCACAGAAATAATTGGGGAAGAAGGGCCTTGATAAAAGAGGTGACCAAAAACCCAATGGTCAATGTGATTGAGGTCCAAAGATCCTGTGTGCAGATGAGAGAAACAATCAGTCTGGGTTTTATGGAAGTGTGGCCAGAAAGAAGCCTCTCCTCAGTAAAATACGCATGAAAGCCTGCCTGGAGTTTGTGATAGAGCATCTAAAAGACTCTCAGAGTGTGAGAAACAAGATTCTCTGATGAAACTAAGATTAAACTTTTTGGCTTCAATTCTAAGCAGTATGTCTGGAGGAAATCAGGCACTACTCACTCGCCCAATATCATCCGTACAGTGAAACATGGTGGTGGCAGCATCATGATATGTGGTTGTTTTTCAGTGCTGGGACAGAGAGACTGGTCAGGGATGCGATATAGCTGAATAGAGCAAAGCTCAGAGGTATTCTTCATGACAACCTGATCCAGAGTGCCCTGGACCTCAGACTGGGCTGAAGATTCACATTCCAACCAGACAATGACTCTAAGCACACAGCCAAGACAACACATGAGTCACTTAGGGACAGCTCTGTGAATGTCCTTGAGTGGCCTAGCCAGAGCCTTCACTTCAACTCAATTGAACATCTCTGGAGAGGCCTGAAAATGGCTGTCCACCAATGGCTCCTGATCAAACCTGACAGAACTTGAGAGGATCTGCAGAGAAGAATGAGAGTAAACCCTGAATTCAACTGTTCAAAAAGTTACAATGACTTGTACGGTTGGCTCATCTTAATGTAATGATACCTTTAATTGCTTCACCCTGAAGAAAAAGTACCTTTAATCCATATGCAAATAAATTCAATGAGGGCGTGCTAAAGACACGGCGTACCCTTGCTCTTCCTGCTTCCTCTGCAAGCCCTTTCCTCTTCTTCTTGATAGCAGGGTCAGTCAACATTACTATGCAGGAACCTGACCCTGTCATTTAGGAAGGAGAGGGGTGGTCAGGCAGAGGAAGGCAGGGGAACAAGGGTGCACAGAGTGGCTTGAGCCTGCCCTAGGTGCACTTAACTGCTTTTTTGCATTTTTCTAGAATCATGCAAAAGGTCACTAAGTAAAAGGTATCATTATCAGTGATGGGCAGTTCGCATTGTTCGCCCGCGAACATATGCGGGCTGCCATCTTTTTTCACAAGTCCGGCGAGGCACAGGTAAGCCCTTACCTGTGTCTGTGCGCGAGCCGGTCTGAAAACAAGTTCCGAGAACAGCCACCGGGAGCCTTCATCGGGCTGTTCTCGGAACTGCCTGCTCCCGGTGACCGCATTTGTTTTCAGACCGGCTCGCGGCACAGGCACAGGTAAGGGCTTAGGCTACTTTCACAGTAGCGTTCAGAGCGGATCCGTCTGATGTTTCATCAGACGGATCCGCTCCTATAATGCAGACGTTTGCATCCGTTCAGAACGGATCCGTCTGCATTATAACTTAGAAAAATTTCTAAGTGTGAAAGTAGCCTGAGCGGATCCATTCAGACTTTACATTGAAAGTCAATGGGGAACGGATCCGCTTGAAGATTGAGCCATATGGTGTCATCTTCAAGCGGATCCGTCCCCATTGACTTCCATTATAAGTCTGGACGGATCCGCTCGCCTCCGCACGGCCAGGCGAACACCCGAACGCTGCAAGCAGCGTTCAGGTGTCCGCTTGCTGAGCGGAGCGGAGGCTGAACACTGGCAGGCGGATGCATTCTCAGCAGATCCGCCTCCACTCAGAATGCATTAGGGCTGGACGGCTGCGTTCAGGGCCGCTCGTGAGCCCCTTCAAACGGAGCTCACGAGCGGACACCTGAACGCAGGTGTGAAAGTAGCCTAACCTGTGCCTCGCCGGACTTGTAAAAAAAGATGGCAGCCCGCATATGTTCGTGGGCGAACAATGCGAACTGGCCATCACTGATCATTATCTTCAGTGAATTTCCAAGAGACAAATCCCCTTTGAATAACGTTATATGAAATAAATAAAAAAATACAACTGAATAAAATTACAGTAAGTACAACATTAAATGAATAAAAATAAAATGACTTAAAAACGTCCAGTAAAATAATTGGTCATCTCTGTTGCATCCCCACACAATAAAAGCTCCACAATCAGCCTGAACACAGATTTCCCATAAATAAATGTATTATTATTATTTTTTTTTTATGATTGCTGCCGATTTTGTCGTTCTCTGGTTCATTGCTTTTTTATGTTCTGGACCTGGAAGGGTTTTTATGACTGACTTTAATTTCCTGCTATCTCGGCTCAAATTGGGGTGACTAGGGTCAGTCTGTGCGCGGGGGAAAGTGTTTGGTATCCTGAGCCCTGCGGCAGAAAATGACAGCTGAGGGGAGATAACTCAGGTTCACCTCTGCTGAGAATATAGGGAAACGCTGATAAAAAAAAAAGTTATTACATGTCGTTACTGGGTGTCACAGTGTAGATTGCAGGCGTGAAATGTTGATGCTATCGCTTCAGTGTTCTCACTTCTAATAAGTACAATAACCAAGGGACGGATATGATGTAATGAACAATCCAAAACCTTAGTGTCATCTCTTGGACACTATTTAATCTAAATTATTGATTTTTATAGCGGCTGGAGCTCCATTTGTCTGATCCAGGGCTTCATTTCCTTTGCATAGATATACAGTTAGATGATAACATTGCAGCCGCCACTAGAGGGAGCTCAGGAGCTTACTGCATACTGTTTATATATTGATTTAAATGATACAGCATGCAGTAGAGCTCAAAGCTCCACCTAGAGGCAGACTCAATTTTATATTTTAATTGTATCTATGCAGGATATTTGTGTCTATGCTCTGTATCAGAAAAATGAAGCCCTGATGGCTATAAAGATGTATTAACAAATTAATCAATGACATTTCAAGCTGGCATTACACATCTACGTGGGAATGATCACAAATGTAGTCATGGTAGTATGGCATTGTATGCAAATATTATATTCATGGTATGCAGATCTGGAACTAGATTCGACCATGAGCTTGAGAGTGAATTTATCTCGTCTTCTGTGCCAGAAAACCGGCGTAAAGTTGCAAATATTTAAGCAAGGTATGGTTTGCGCAAAAATTTGCAAACCCCCTTTAATGCAACGCTCACTACTTTTCTATAAAGTGGGTATTGAGGGGGACAAGATCTATGCAGTCCAATAGATTCAAGCCAGAGAACTCCTAGCTGCCAGAGATTGCAACTTCCAGTGCATAGACCTCCCTCTATGCGCCAAAATTATTAAGAGGCGTGCGCCAATGGACTTTATACTAAGAGGTGCATGAAACGCCGATCTGAGCAAATTTCCCCCTAAGGTGTTGTGTATCAGAAGTGGTTAAAGGAACTACATCTCCATACAGGTACGAACCACAGAGGCGATTCCTGCGAAGAGGAAGCCAAACTGAGGTCACTATATCCTTTTTTTGTAATGAGGAGACAATATTCCATATGGGGCTAACCATAAGACATTAGCAAGCAAGACAGTGGTGACTAGGCCGAGATATGTTGAGAGAGCCACCCCATCCCACCCCTTGGCATAAACCAGCAATAGAAATGCGCATTGCTGTAGGGCCCCTTAGGGTCTGTAGCGGTTTCACCACAAAAAATATCATGCAGTTTTTAAACCAGCTTCTGGATATGAATACTTTTGTAATTGCAAGTAATTAAAAATGTAATATAGCCACTGAGTTATTCAATAAAATGTATCTGTATAGCGCCACCTGCTGGTTTTTTGTTTGTTTTTGTTTCTCTGTTCACCTCACTGAAGTGGACGCACATGCTCAGTTCCATCCTTCGACTGCCTCCTGAACTGTGATTGGGAGAGAGCTGCAGCAGAAAGCACACACCCCCTGAGTTGCCAGCTTGATATAAATCTAGCAGCGCAATTAGAACAACAAAAATATATGCTGTCAGTTGACAGGGAACTTGTCCCAGCATCACACAGAAAGCTGTTGATCAGATCACTTCTAGCAGAAGCTTTAGTTACATAGATCAATTCAAATTTTGAGCAAGATATAGGTCAAAGGCTCAGGAGAGGCTGCAAACTGCGCTCTGTGCAGAGGCATGCAGCATGTCACAGGCACTGTGCAAACCTCAGCCTACTGCCGGTGTGGGTGTGGATGACTGGTGGCCAATTGCCTTACATCTTGACAGGAAGAAGAATACACACGGTTAAGAAGTAATTGTCACCAAATACATTACTGCTAGAAGTTTATTAATGAATTGCCAGCAGTCAACGTCCTAGTAGGTATTACCATTTCGGGTGTGTCCGTGGACAGTCTAGCACCGGCAGCTCTTCTAGTGTAATATTGATCAGGGACACACTCCCAACTGTTAACACCCAGTTGGATCTGGTTTGTACATATCACTTCACTGCAGTTATCTGCTTATCCTGCCTGTAATTATATCACCTCTGTGTATAGATAAGACAGGATCCATCATTCACAATAAGTGATTGTCAGAGCTTATCTATGCTTTCCTTGTACAATGACCTCTGCACAGGGCACAGAACATGCCTAGAAGACTCTCCCATAGAAGTCAATGAGGTCTCCTTCTGACCACTGTATCTATGGACCATGGGGCTGCCGTAAAGCAATTTTCTTCATGTTTTCTAAAGAACAGCTCAGGCAAGATGGCCTCCCCTATAATCATGTTCAGGAAATAGAATAAATCTACAATCAGAAAATAAAAACAGATTAGAAAAGATGTGTCATCTGGTTGTAACTGGCAGATAACATTGTTGGTGACACATTTCCTTTAACCCCTTAGTGACCACCCATACGTGTTTTTACGGCGGTCAATAAGGGGCCTTAGGCTAGTCTAAGCGCTGCACGGGTCCACTGTGCAGCGGGAAGCGGGGACCCGGCTCTCACATGAGAGCCGTGGCCCTGCTCTTGCAGCCCGGACCGGCAGGAGTGCCGATCCGGGCTGTTTAACACAATACATGCCGCGGGCAATGGCGCCCGCCGCATGTAAAGTGCTGACAGAGGGAGCGGACTCCCTCTGTCTCCCTTCGGCACCCCGCAGATACGATTGCGGGGTGCCAATGTGTGTGAAGGCTGCCTGGGGTCTGATGTAGGCCCCAGACCAGCCTTGAGTAATTTCAGGCAGGCTGGGCCTCTCTGGTCAATGTCAGAATAGCATTGCCATTAAAATGCAATGCACTATAGGGATAGTGCATTGCATTTTAAAAGCTATCAAAAAAATGTCTGTTATAGTCCCCTTGTGGGATTATTAAGTGGTAAAAACTAAAAAAAAAACTCATTATTTCAATTAAAAAAATCCCATTAAAAAAAATTATGCCTTTTTTCAATTGAAAATACGCTTTTCAGTGAAAAAAATTGCAAAAGATAAATAAAAATATTTCTAATATGTTTGCTATTGCCGCGTCTGTAACGACCTGAACTACATAAATATCATGTAAATTATCCCATACGGTGAACGCCATACAAAAAAAAAAAAGACAGAATTGCTCATTTATTCTTAGTTGCCACTGAAAAAACATAATAACAAGCGATCAAAAAGCAGCATTTACTCCAAAATGATACCAATGAAAAATACAAGTCGTCCCGCAAAAAGCAAGCCCTCACACAACTCCAAAGAAAGAAAAATAAAAAAGTAATGGGTCTTGGGAAACGGCAATGCAAAAACATTTTTTTCTTTAAAATAAAAAGGGGGTTTTATTGCAAAAAAGTAGTAAAATGTAAAAAAAAAATATATGTATTTGGTATCCCTGTAATCGCGCTGACCCAGAGAATAAAGATATTATGTTATTTATACTGAAAAATGAACGCCGTAAAATTTATAACGTAAAAACACAGTGGCAGTATTGCTGTTTTTCCCATCTCCCTCCCAGAAAGAGTTAATAAAAGTTAATCAGAAAGTTATGTATATCCCAAAATGGCGCCATTAAAAACTACAACTTGTCCTGCAAAAAACAAGCCCTTATAAACCCCCCATATAGACGGAAAAATAAAAAAGTTATAGCTCTTGGAACGCGACGATGAAAAAAGGAAGAAAAACGCTTGGTTAGTAAGACTCAAAACAGGCTGGTCACTAAGGGGTTAAGTGAACCTGTCACATTGAAAATGCCATCCAATCTGAATCTTTTCCTATAAAATGGCCAGCATGTGACAAGGTAAAGTCCTGTCCGGGGTGTAAAGAAGTGCTGGTATGAGCCAGTGCTAGAAATTGGGGTCACCACCTCTATGTACACCGGTTTCTATGTCAATAAAGCTTAGCTACAATATCAGAGACAAGCCAGGGACAGGTAAGTGTCACCTGGAAGAAAGAAGCTATGTTTTTCTAAGGCTACCTTCACACTCACGTTTAGTGCGGATCCGTCATGGATCTGCACAAACGCATCTGTTCAGATAATACAACCGCATGTATCCATTCAGAACGGATCCGTTTGTATTATCTTTAACATAGCCAAAAGGTCGTTTTGGTGTCCGTCTGATGAAACTGAGCCCAACGCATCCGTCCTGACACACAATGTAAGTCAATGGGGGACGGATCTGTTTTTTATTGTGCCATATTGTGTCAGTAAAAACAGATCCGTCCCCATTGACTTACATTGTGTGGATTTGTTGGGCTCAGTTTCGTCAGACGGACGCCAAAACCGTTTTGGTGTCTGCCTCCAAAGCGGAATGGAGGCGGAACGGAGCCAAACTGATGCATTCTGAGCGGATCCTTTTCCATTCAGAATGCATTAAGGGCAAAACTGATCCGTTTTGGACCGCTTGTGAGAGCCCTGAACGGATCTTACAAACGGAAACCAAAACGCCAGTGTGAAAGTAGCTTAATACTGTACAAACCCATTACTATCATAAATATCAGCAAAAGTGGTTTGATATACAGGGTGTGATTAACCAGTGTCAGACGACGCAGGAGTGAACTTGTGGTAATTAAGGGACTTTATTCAGAAAGTATCATTTGTTTATTCACAGCTATCTCCTCCATTAGGTACATAAATCACGCTTTCTAATACTTCTGTGCATCACCCTACAGCGATAGTAACCAAATTCCCCAGCTCCTTCCACCCATGTCATATCTGTAAGCAATTATTTTATAGAATATATTGTTTCCCTGAGGGCAAGCAATGTCGGCTCCTTTCTTCATCTGAGTGCTGGCCTTCGGGCAGCTGTCTCTGCAGATCTGTAAATTTACCTCACCAATTAACGGGCAGCCTGAGGGGCAGATATGGAGTTTGTGTATGTAAATATGGCCGAAAGTCAATCATATGTTGTATGAAAAGTCCATAGACGACACGGCGGTGCAGAACTTCTGTCAGGTACATAAAAATTCTTATTAGAGAGATCTGTTGGAAAGCCTGGTGACTACCAATATGGCCTTCACTAGAGCTCCTCAGGGACACAGGAACACTGAGGCTATGCTGTAAATCACATTAATACCACAACATTGCCACCACTTCCAGGCAAAAATGTGTTGTCATATTGCTCTAGCCTTAAAGCGACCCTAAAAAAACTCTGGCATTTTACAGATTTATGGACCATCTGATCGCCTTCTGATCGCAGGGCTAGAAAATAACGTGCAAGTCTCTCCTCTCTGTGGGACCTCGAGCCATGCAGAGGAACACAGTTTGGTCACTTGATTCACCCTATATTAATGGGAAACTAGCACACGTTAACAGTTCTATTTTCCTCCAAGGCCAAATTTCACATGTTTTTAGCATACAATTTTCGAGCTTGTGTCCAACACCTTCATCGGTGAAGTCACTGACTGCAGGGAACTTGTCCCAGCATGACACAGAAAGCTGTTGATCAGATCCCATCCAGCAGAAGCTTTAGTTACATAGATCAATCAGAAATTTGAGCAGGATGTAGGTCAAAGGCTCAGGAGAGGCTGCAAACTGCGCTCTGTGCAGCAGCCTGCAGCATGTCACAGGCACTGTGCAAACCTCAGCCTACTGCCGGTATGGGTGTCGATGACTGGGGGCCAATTGTCTTACATCTTGACAGGAAGAAGAATACACAGGGCTAAGAAGTAATTGCTGCCATGTTACAGTCTGCCTTGTAGCAAGAGACACAGGTGACATGAACCATTCTGAAGACAGGTTCCCTTTAAGCAAAAAATAAAAAATAATACCATCTAATATTTAAGATGCAAGTTCTGTAATGTTTTATGTCCAATGTGTGCTCCGGAGGGTCCTTTAGTTTCCTCCATCCAGTTATGTGAGCTTCATTAAAAAAAAATGAAGGAAATAAAAAAGGACACTTTCTGTGACAATCAAAGTCCCTTTGTTCGCTTCGCCCTTCTGCCCGTGTCAGTTTAGCCTTAAAATCCTGTTTGACTTTTGTGATTTTTACAAGTCAGGAGAAATCTTGACTTAATAGTGTGAGAACAATAGGTGAATCAATGGAAAGTTCTATTGTACACTTTTGAGGGAGGAGGAGTAAAAAGGAGCTGGAAGGAGGGTGCTGCTCCACAACCCAGGTGGGATGGAGTATTTGGGGGTAGGCTATCATAGAAACTACAAGAAAAGAAAGAAAAAATTACCTAATATTAATGGTGCAATTGATTTTATTAGTCTAATAGGACCTATCTGGTTAGCCTCCGTAGAAAACCCTGAGCTGATCAATATAAGCAGGTAATACATGTCTTTGTATTATACATGACCTCTGTGCGCATGCTTATGGGTTAAAAGGCCCCTTTACACTGCCCGAGCATCGGGCAGATCATCGCTAACAAGCGTTCATAGGAACAATTGTTAGTGATGATCTGCCGATGTAAAGAAGCCGCTGATTACCCAATGATCGGGTAATTGGATCTTTCATACAGTCACCTCAATCATTGTTTGCTCGTACCCATATAGAATCACTGTTTTCTGGCACCAGAGTTCTGTTTAGACTGCATGATTCTGTACGGGGACGAGTGATGGCATTAGTGAATGCTCCTCCTCATAACTGTGGAGTGGATTGCTGCATATAAACGCAGTCATCTCCTCCACTAACGAGCAGGTGATTGTTGGGAAAGAACACTTCCTACCCGACAATCGACTGCTGCATTAAGCAGTGCAAAGGGGCCTTAAATCTATAGGTGGAGCATCTAATTTACCAGAAAGAGAACTGCAACAGACAGATTTGGCCTAAAGGCTCCCTTTGTTTAATTCCTGTGAATCTTGCACTGTGATCACCGGGCAGATGGCTTAATACTAATTACCCAAGGCCATAAAAAGTCCAATAATGGACTAAAAACTCTGATCAAAACATTCATAAGGCACTATACTTTCAACATTATTTGCATATATACAAGAGACTATAAGAAACTGTGTAATCTATCTTATTAGAGAAAAATGACTCTCCACTTATGAGCCACTCCTCCCTTGCCTTCTTCACAGCTAAAATCTGTCTTGAGAAACAAAGCAGAGTATCAGCTCACTGATCAGGTTACATGCTGCCCATGCTTCTATCTATGGGAGGGGAAAGAGGAGGGAGGAGCTGCTAGAGGAAGACAGAAGCAGAGACATGGCAGAGAAAGACACAGGGTGGTGCTATCTCAACCCAGTGCTGGATTCACAGCTACACTGCACCCTACTGCATATAATGGCCTTCATTACTGTTGCTGCGTTTGAGGGAGTGCTACAGAGAAAGAGGGGAGTAAAATCTCCTCTTTTATATGTGTGTTGTCTTTGAAAGACATTACATCAGCTAGGCTTTACCTCCTAGCTCAGGGAAAACTGTGAAAAATGCAGAATACAAGTCATATAATGACTAGATATAGTGTTATCCGCCATAGACAAACATGGCTACCTGGTCTCAAAAGTGACTTGAAATGACAAGAATGCTTTAAAGTATCCTACTGGAACTGAAAAAAAAAATATTAACCACTTCAAGGATCTGGACATAACTGTAAGGCCTCTTTCACACAACGTTTTTTTTTTTTTGCCGTTTACAGGCTTTTTTTTGCGTTCCATTAGTTTCACTGGTTCCGCAACAAAAACATTCCATTCCGTTGAAAGATAGAACATGTCCTATCATTGCACGCAAATCACGTTCCGTGGCTCCATTCAAGTCAATGGGTCCGCAATAAAAAGGAACACATACGGAAATGCATCCGTATGTCTTCCGTATCCGTTCCGTTTTTGTGGAACCATCAATTGAAAATTTTATGCCCAGCCGAATTTTTTCTATGTAATTACTGTATACTTTATATGTCAAATGGAAAAACGGAACAGAAACGGAAACACAACGGAAACAAAAAACAGAACAACGGATCCGTGAAAAACGGACCGCGAAACACTGAAAAAGCCATACGATCGTGTGAAAGAGGCCTAAATCTGAGGTGCACAAGCAGATGAACAGGATCGGCTGGGGATAGAAGATAAGTCCAATTATGGCAGTTTAACCCTTCAGATGTCAATAGTGACCATCCCATCTGAGAAGTTAGATCGAGGTAACAGGCCCCTCCTCTCTTCTGAATGCCATTCTCCCACCCGCAGCAATCATTTGTCGTGGCAACTGGGGACCTTCTGGGGACCTTCTGAATGTCCATAGGCCTCCCAATGTTACAGCTCCCCTGGATGTTATAGAACCCCTGTAAGAATTCTATTCACAGCAATACAGAAGTACTGGGCCACATGCACACAGTGCAGATTATGCATGAATTTATGTGTGAAAAGAAACACAGCGTAATGCCTCATTCACATGTCAGTGTTCGTTCAGTGATTTCCATCAGTGATTTTAGGCCAGAACCTGGAGGGGCTCTAAACACAGAACAGGTGCAGATCTTACCCTTAGGCCTCATGCACACGACAGTATTTTTTCACGGTCCGCAAAACGGGGTTCCGTTGGTCCGTTATCCGTGACCGTTTTTTCGTCCGTGGGTCTTCCTTGATTTTTGGAGGATCCACGGACATGAAAAATCGTTTTGGTGTCCGCCTGGCCGTGCGGAGCCAAACGGATCCGTCCTGATTTACAATGCAAGTCAATGTGGACGGATCCGTTTGACGTTGACACAATATGGTGCAATTGCAAACGGATCCGTCCCCCATTGACTTTCAATGTAAAGTCAGGAGTTAATATACCATAGGATCAGAGTTTTCTCCAATCCGATGGTATATTTTAACTTGAAGCGTCCCCATCACCATGGGAACGCCTCTATGTTAGAATATACCATCGGATTTGAGTTACATCGTGAAACTCATATCCGACAGTATATTCTAACACAGAGGCGTTCCCATAGTGATGGGGACGCTTCAAGTTAGAATATCCTACGAACTGTGTACATGACTGCCCCCTGCTGCCTGGCAGCACCCGATCTCTTACAGGGGGCTGTGATCCGCACAATTAACCCCTCAGGTGCCGCACCTGAAGGGGTTAATTGTGCGTATCATAGCCCCCTGTAAGAGATCAGGGGCTGCCAGGCAGCAGGGGGCAGACCCCCTCACTCCCCAGTTTGAATATCATTGGTGGCCAGTGTGCGCCCCCCCCGGCCCCCCCTCCCTCCCTCTATTGTATTATCATTGGTGGCCAGTGTGCGGCCCCCCCCAGCCCCCCCTCCCTCTATTGTATTATCATTGGTGGCCAGTGTGCGCCCCCTCCCGGCCCCCCCTCTATTGTATTAATATCATTGGTGGCCAGTGTGCGGCCTCCCCTCTCCCCCCCCCCCCCCCTGATCATTGGTGGCAGCAGAGAGTTCCGATCGGAGTCCCAGTTTAATCGCTGGGGCTCCGATGGGTAACCATGGCAACCAGGACGCTACTGCAGTCCTGGTTGCCATGGTTACTTAGCAATATTAGAAGCATCATACTTACCTGCTGCGCTGTCTGTGACCGGCCGGGAGCTCCTCCTACTGGTAAGTGACAGGTCTGTGCGGCGCATTGCTTAATGATCTGTCACTTACCAGTAGGAGGAGCTCCCGGCCGGTCACAGACAGCGCAGCAGGTAAGTATGATGCTTCTAATATTGCTAAGTAACCATGGCAACCAGGACTGTAGTAGCGTCCTGGTTGCCATGGTTACCGATCGGAGCCCCAGCGATTAAACTGGGACTCCGATCGGAACTCTCCGCTGCCACCAATGATTGGGGGGGGGGGGAGGCCGCACACTGGCCACCAATGATATTAATACAATAGAGGGGGGGAGAGGGGGGGCGCACACTGACCACCAATGATAATACAATAAAAGGGAGGGAGGGGGGGGCTGGGGGGGACCGCACACTGGCTACCAATGATAATACAATAAAGGGAGGGAGGGGGGGCCGCATTGGCCACCAATGATATTAATACAATAGAGGGAGGGGAGGCCGCACTGGCCACCAATGAAATTAATACTAGGGAGGGAGGGGGGTTTGCCCCCTGCTGCCTGGCAGCCCCTGATCTCTTACAGGGGGCTGTGATCCGCACAATTAACCCCTCAGGTGCCAGCAGGGGGCAGTCATGTACACAGTTCGTAGTATATTCTAACTAGAAGCGTCCCCATCACTATGGGAACGCCTCTGTGTTAGAATATACTGTCGGATATGAGTTTTCACGAAGTGAAAACTCAGCTCTGAAAAAGCTTTTATGCAGACGGATCTTCGGATCCGTCTGTATGAAAGTAGCCTACGGCCACGGATCACGGACGCGGATGCCAATCTTGTGTGCATCCGTGTTCTTTCACGGACCCATTGACTTGAATGGGTCCGTGAACCGTTGTCCGTCAGAAAAATAGGACAGGTTCTATTTTTTTGACGGACAGGAAACACGGATCACGGATGCGGCTGCAAAACGGTGCATTTTCCGATTTTTCCACGGACCCATTGAAAGTCAACGGGTCCGCGAAAAAAAAAAACGGAAAACGGCACAACGGCCACGGATGCACACAACGGTCGTGTGCATGAGGTCTTATACCTTATGTCTGTGGAGGCTCCACTCCTGGTTTTGGCTCACAATCACTGATGGAAATCACTGACCAAACACTGATGTGTGAATGAGGCTTAATGCTGTACCAAAGTTAGGCCTCTTTCACACGACCGTTTTTTTTTTTCCGTTTTGCGGGCCGTTTTTTGCATTCCGTATACGGTCCGTATACGGAACCATTCATTTCAATGGTTCCGCAAAAAAAAACGGAATGTACTCCGTATGCATTCCGTTTCCGTATTTCCGTTCCGTTGAAAGATAGAACATGTCCTATATTTGGCCGCAAATCACGTTCCGTGGCTCCATTAAAGTCTATGGGTCCGCAAAAAAACGAAACGCATACAGAAATGCATCCGAATGTCTTCCGTATCCGTTCCGTTTTTTGCGGAACCATCTATTGAAAATGTTATGCCCAGCCCAATTTTTTCTATGAAATTACTGTATACTGTATATGCCATACGGAAAAACGGAACGGAAAAAACGGAACGGAAACGGAAACACAACGGAAACAAAAAACGGAACAACGGATCCGTTTAAAACGGACCGCAAAACACTGAAAAAGCCATACTGTCGTGTGAAAGAGGCCTTAGTGAAAGTTTCCAAAACTCGCATACATTGCATTTTTTTTTCTTCGCAAGCATTTACCATGGAAATAGTGAGATCTAGAGCAAATCTGTGTCAGCTGCGCAAATGCAGCGAAATGTGCTTAAAAATCCAGACGGAAAATTAGCATCAACTACACTGCCGTGTGCATGCACCCTTGCTGTGAAAAGTACAAGTGATTGAACAGTCACAGGTTCAAGTCTCCTACGGAGACAAAAGTAGAAGTAAAATCAGTTGAATACAATTCTTAAAAATATTTTTTTTTAAATCCGAAAAAAAATTTAAAATAATTTTTTTTTTACCATGTATCACATAAAAAATAAAATAAAATAATAGAAATATACCTATTTGGTAAAAATGTCTCATCTATTACAATATCATGTGATTCATCCCACGCCAGTGTTGCCGTTTTATGATCCCCTCGCCTCCTCTAAAAAAATTAAATAAAGTAGCAAAAAGTGGCATGTTTCCCAAACTGCTACAAATAAAAAATACAGCTCACCCCGCAAAAGATGAGCCCTCACACATGCAAAAGAAAAAAAGTCTAAGCGCCAGAATAGGGCGACATAACTCAATTGTTTTTCTTAGAAAAGATTTTTTAATTTTTTAAAAAATATTAAGTAGTATAACGTGATAAAACGATATAAATTCGACCTTGCCATAGTTGTATTGACCCACAGAAGAAGGTTGTCATGTTTGCAGCATAATGAATGCCATAAAAAGTAAACTCAAACAACAATGGTGACACTGCATGTTTTTTTTTTTTATCAACCAACAAATAAGAGTTTTGCACAGTTTGGCAGTAAATTATAAAGAATGTTAAATGTGGCTGTGAAAAAATACGACTTCTCCTACAAAAACACAAGCCCTCATATAGACATAAAAAAGTGATGGCCTTTGGAGGACGAGGAGATACCCCCCCCCCCCCTCATAATTTCCAAAACAGGCCTGGTCCTGAAGGGGTTAATAATAATAATAATGAAATAAATCCAAAAAGTAAAAAAATTTAATTGGAATACACTTTTGCTAAATAATGGAGGAATGTAGAGGGGGTCAAATAATAACATTATAAGGATAATAACAAAATCACAACATTAAATAAATAAACATAATAAATAGAAATAAAAGATAATGAAATAATTATAATAAGAATACATGTACGATGATAAAAAGTAATGAATTGATAATGATGAACGTCTTGCACAAGGAGGGTATAGAGTAGGGCACCGACAGTGTCATATCATTGTACCAATTAACCATGTTGGCTCTGTCACAGACCGCTGCCTTAACAACCAACATCTCCGTCTATGTGGCTACATGCTAAAATGAAACACCCAATTAGCAGCGCATTTTACATACACAAACTGCGGCTTATTAAAATTACAGATCTAATGAATGCTATATTTTACATTTAATCTGCATTTACATATCAAGGGCCATTACCAGGAAAATGGGATTTCAGTTTATTGGGGAAGGTTGAATGTAATACGGCACCTTAAAGTAATTATATTAACATCATTTTTCCCATGTGGTTCCCTTTTAATATGAAAGGCTCATTTTTAGACGATACTCCTTTTAACGAGGCAAAAAGAGTGAATAAATCTCACATATTAGGAGGCTGGAGACTGTAAGAAAACACATTACTTTCACTCTAATGTATTAGTCTAAATTATCATTGCATCTGGACCAGATGAGCAACTTCATATGTATACTGGCCCTATGAGGGGCCACATTAGTGCCAGTCATTCTGGTCATTCAGCAAGGACAACTTTCCTATCATCTTCTATTCTTGGTATGCTGTATGATTGTAATGCACTGAATCATTCTCCATTGGTTTAACTGTAAGGCCTCATGCACACGACTGTGCCGTTTTTTGCAGTCCGCAAACCGCGTATCCGCAAAAAAACAGAAGCCGCTCGTGTTGCCTTCTGCAATTTGCGGAACGGAACGGGTGCCGGAAATATAAATGCCTATTCTTGTACGCAAAGCGCGGACAAGAATAGGACATGTTATATTTTTTTAGCGGGGCCGCGGAACGGAGCCACAGATGCGGACAGCACACGGAGTGCTGTCCGCATCTTTTGCGGCCCCATTGAAGTGAATGCGTACGCATCCGAGCCGCCAAAACGGCGGGTCGGATGCGGACCCAAACAACGGTCGTGTGCATGAGGCCTTAAGGTTGCAAAAGTTGAATTTGCAACTGGGCCCTACAGTCCAGTGGGCTTCAAGGTCAGGCCCACAAGATTCTCACACTTGGCAGCGTCAGAAGAACGTGGCGTCACCTATAATATCCTTGTGCTGCCTAGTGTCAGGATCTATGTGCAGGGCCCTGAAAACAAAAGAAGCCAGGAGTGGTAAGTAAATGCCTGTTTTGGGGGTCTGATTTAGAGGTCTGATCTGGGGTCTGGTTATTTTAAAGTTCTAGGTTCTAAATTAACTTTGGGCTATGGTCTAGGGCAGGGGTCAGCAACCTTCGGCACTACAGCTGTTGTGAAACTACAATTCCCAGCATGCTCCATTCATTCATAAGATATTTCTTAGAAGAGCAGAGCAAGTATGCATGCTGGGAGTTGTAGTTTTACAACAGCTGGAGTGCCGGAGGTTTCCTACCCCTGGTATAGGGTCTGAAGTTGGAGACTGAATTTATTTTTGCGTAGGGCTGAGGTTTGAGGTTTCCTATGCCCTACCATTGCCCAAGAGTGCTCCGATCAATTATCAAGTATATAACAAGGTATAAAGTGGTTCAGCCTCTTTACTTTCTTGAATGTAGTTGGTTACCTGGCCATCTTTTATCATAGTTTAGTAAACTCTTTATGCACAAGTCGTGTCAAGTCTATTTTTCCTGAACCTCAGATGTCACGATAATACAGCAGGTTATGCTGGAAGTTTTCATAAAATTTGCCAACCAACACACTCCACCATGATGTGGCCGTGCTGTGAACATAAGCCTGCAACTGAGTTAATGTCCATGTGTTCTGCCTAAAACCGTGTGGCCATTAACAATCAGCAACCAGTGGACACTTATGGGGTCATTTATCAAACTGGTGTAAAGCATAACAGGCTTAGTTGCCCATAGCAACCAATCAGATTCCGCCTTTCATTTTTGACAGCTCCTTTGGAAAATGAAAGTAGGAATCGGATTGGTTGCTATGGGCACCTAAGCCAGTTCTGCTTTACATCAGTTTTATAAATGACCCCATTATTTGTAGACTGTGTGGAGCTTGTGGTTTTGGCCATACCATGACCACCCAAATCCACAAATCTCTGGTCAGATTCTGAATTCATGGCCATAATCAATGATCAATTTTTCCCATTTGCCAAAGCTTGGAATGGTCTACGGATACTTTGGTCTGCTGCAGCACAAATATCCCAGATTCTAGACTTTATATTATCCTGAATATAGTATACTTATACTTTCTTTATCATGGCCAAATGACATAGTATTGTTACTCATCAGCTTTTATCATTGACCCCCCCCCCCCCCCACTCATTCCTCCATTCAAAATAAAAAAACATTGAACAGATATCAGATGTAAGTTCTCTCCAGTAGAGGGGTAGTATAAAAAGTAAAGACATACGTCTAGATATATTAGATGATGCACCAAACTTAGGGCTGATTCACACAACCGTGATTGGCCTAGGAAACAGCATCTGTGTGTCGGATGCATTTCTCTTGCTGACTGCATCTTCTCTGACCTGTGTCATAGTAATTTATAATACAGCCCGTCTCTATCTGATTGCGGAGCTATTGCGGTTCACTCATACTGCAATGGCCCCGCAGTTAGATAGGGACCTATCATAAATTACAGTGGTTGGTCCAGGAGATGTGGTCAACACACAAACAGTGTTTTCCGTGCTGTTCACGGTCGTGTGAATCAGCCCTTGTCAAACAATGTACGACATTTGATAAATCTGGCACAACCCTCCCCCCCTCCCTTCCCATGCTAGTGCATGTGAATCAGCAAGTACAGTGGATATAAAAAAGTGTACACACCCCTGTTGAAATGTCAGGTTTCTGTGATGTAAAAAAATGAGACAAAGATAAATCATTTCAGAATTTTTTCCACCTTTAATGTGACCTATAAACTGTACAACTCAATTGAAAAACAAACTGAAATCTTTTAAGTGGAGGGAAGAAAAAATATAAAAATAAAATAATATGATTGCATAAGTGTGCACACCCTAAAACCAATACTTTGTTGAAGCACCTTTTGATTTTATTACAGCACTCGGTCTTTTGAAGTATGAGTCTATCAGCATGGCACATTTTGACTTGGCAAGATGTGCCCACTCTTCTTAGCAAAAACACTCCAAATCTGTCAGATTGCGAGGACATCTCCTGTGCACAGCCCTCTTCAGATCACCCCACAGATTTTTAATCTGATTCAGGTCTGGGCTCTGGCTGGGCCATTCCAAAACTTTAATCTTCTTCTGGTGAAGCCATTCCTTTGTTGATTTGGATGTATGCTTTGGGTCGTTGTCATGCTAAAAGATGAATTTCCTCTTCATGTTCAGCTTTCTAGCAGAAGCCTGAAGGTTTTGTGCCAATATTGACTGGTATTTGGAACTGTTCATAATTCCCTCTAGATTAACTAAGGCCCCAGTTCCAGCTGAAGAAAAACAGCCCCAAAGCATGGTGCTGCCACCACCATGCTTCACTGTGGGCATGGTGTTCTTTTGGTAATGCGCAGTGTTGTTTTTGCCCCAAACATATCTTTTGGATTTATGGCCAAAAAGTTCAACCTTGGTTTCATCAGACCATAACACCTTTTCCCACATGGTTTTGGGAGACTTCAGATGTGTTTTTGCAACATGTAGCCTGGCTTGGATTTTTTTCTTCGTAAGAAAAGGCTTTCGTCTTGCCACTCTACCCCATAGCCCAGACATATGAAGAATACGGGAGATTGTTGTCACATGTACCACACAGCCAGTACTTGCCAGATATTCCTGCAGCTCCTTTAATGTTGCTGTAGGCCTCTTGGTAGCCTCCCAGACCAGTTTTCTTCTCGTCTTTTCATCAATTTTGGAGGGACGTCCAGTTCTTGGTAATGTCACTGTTGCGCCATATTTTCTCCACTTGATGATGACTGTCTTCACTGTGTTCCATGGTATATCTAATGCCTTGGAAATTCTTTTGTACCCTTCTCCTGACTGATACTTTTTAACAATGAGATCCCGCTGATGCTTTGGAAGCTCTCTGTGGACCATGGCTTTTGCTGTGGGATGCGACTAAGAAAATTTCAGGAAAGACCAACTAGAGCAGCTGAACTTTATTTGGGGTTAATCAGAGGCACTTTAAATGATGGAAGGTGTATGCTGACTCCTATTTAACATGATTGTGAATGTAATTGCTTAATTCTGAACACCGCTACATCCCCAGTTTTAAGTGGGTGTGCACACTTATGCAACCACATTATTTTAGTTTGGTTTTTTTTCTTCCCTCCACCTAAAAGAATTCAGTTTGTTTTTCAATTGAGTGGTACAGTTTATAGGTCCCATTAAAGGTGGAAAAAGTTCTGAAATGATTTATCTTTGTCTAATTTTTTTTTACAGCACAGAAAAACCTGACATTTTAACAGGGGTGTGTAGACTTTTTATATCCACTGTATGGGTGGGTAAGGCCTAGGTTTGGGGTGTTTATAGCTGGGAGGTGGAATCCAGCAGCAGCAACCTTCCTCCTGTGTCCCATATCTCCAATAGAAATATTGCACACTATAAAGGCTACTTTCACACTAGCGTTCGGGGCTCCACTCGTGAGCTCCGTTTGAAGGCTCTCACAAGCGGCCCCGAACGCATCCGTACTGCCCTAATGCATTCTGAGTGGATGCGGATCCGCTCAGAATGCATCAGTCTGGCAGCGTTCAGCCTCCGCTCCGCTCAGCAGGCGGACACCTGAACGCTGCTTGCGGAGGCAAACGGATCCGTCCAGACTTACAATGTAAGTCAATAGGGACGGATCCGTTTGAAGATGACACAATATGGCTCAATTTTCAAACGGATACGTCCCCATTGACTTTCAATGTAAAGTCTGGACGGATCCGTCTGAACTACTTTCACACTTAGAATTTTTTCTAAGTTATAATGCAGACGGATCCGTTCTGAACGGATCCAAACGTCTGCATTATAGGAGCGGATCCGTCTGTGCAGACAGCAGACGGACCCGCTCTGAACGCTAGTGTGAAAGTAGCCTAATTCATATTCCCTTTGACTACAGCCTGCTCCTCAAGTAATCCAAGACTGAACTGGAAGGAGAAAAGTAAATCAGGAAACCCTGTGTACTCTACTACTGTTTGGAGGGACCCAGAATGTCTTGGTAGGCATCATCAAGCTAATTCTATTGCTGATTATTACCTTCAACCCATTTGGCTTCACCAGATGTATTACCTCCTATAATTCTAGTTCTAGACGTCTGTGCTGATTAATTTCATGAGGCATCCGTATAGGGGAGCCACCACATATGGATGTGTACAAATAGCATTTAAAGGGTATCTGTCAGCAGATTTGTACCTTTGAAACTGGCTGACCTGTTACATGTGCACTTAAAAGAAAATGTGTCACCAACAATTGTATCTGCCAGTTACAACTAGATAGCAGCACATATCCTATTTTCTAATCTTTTTTTTTTTTTTGTCTGATTGCAGATTTTTTTTATTCTGTTTTCAGACCATGATTATGGGGGCGGCCATCTTGCCTGAGCTAGTCTTAACAGCATTTAGAAAGGATTAAGAAAATTGCTTTACGGCAGCCCCATGGGCCATAGACACAATGGACAGGAAGAGACCTCATTGACTTCTATGGGAGAGTTTTCTGGGCAAGCTCTGTGACCTGTGCAAGGAAAGAATAGATAAGATTTGACAATCACCTATTGTGAATGGTGGATCCTGTCTTATCTATACACGGAGGCGATATTATTACAGGCAGGATAAGCAGATAACTGCAGTGAAGTGATCTGTGCAAACCAAGAAATGGCGCCAATAATTATGGTCCTTTTTACACTAAGCGACGATCTAGCAGACTGTCGGGAAGGAAGCGTTCCTTCCCAACAATCTGCTGATTGCTAGCGGAGGAGACCAGTGCATTTCCATGCAGTGATCTCCTCCAGAGTATGGGGAGGAGCGATCACTAATCTCATCGATCTTCCCGATACTGTCTCGTTGTTTCCCGGCAGCAGATTGCCGCTGGGAAACGATGATCTTTTGTGCTGCACAAAAGATACAAATACCCGATGAGCGAGCATTTTGCTCATTGATTGTGTAATCGGCGGTGCATTACACCACCAGATCCTCACTAACCAGCATTACTAGTAAGGCTGGTTAGCGATGATCGTTTCAATTATCGGCCCGTGTAAAGGGCCCATTAGACATAGTGGCCAGTGCGAAAACTGCAGGATTTTATCTTTTTTGTTTAAATATATGGAATACATGGAAAATTAAAAACAACATCATCAAAAATTCTTTAAAAATATGTTAAACATAACAAAGTGATTTAAGTAGCAGGTCATTTTCTAATGACATATTCCCTTAAAGGCATCTGAGTGGGTCCCATGTTCATATGTGCCCCCATTGTGGAGAAAAATGAAGTTTTAATATATGCAAATGAGCCTCTAGGTGCAATAGGGGTGTTGCCATTACACCTAGAGACTCTGCCCTCTCTGCAGCTGCCGCACCCTCTGCTCTTTGATTGGCAGAGCCAGGCATGATGGTGTTTTCACTGCCTGGTCCAGTCAATCAAAGTGCAGAGGGCGCGGCAGTTACAGAGGTGGCTGAGCCTCTAGGTGTAATGGCAACGCCCCCGTTGCTCCAAGAGGCTTATTTGCATATATTAAAACTTCATTTTTCTCCACAATGGGGGCACATATGAACATGGGACCAACACAGATACCTTCAGCTGCCAAGCGACCATGCTACAGGTCAGCCTGCTTCATAGGTAAGAATCTGCTGACAAATGCTCTGAAACTGAAAGAGGGGTTGCCATGGATTTTGATATGGATGACCTAAACTCAAACAAACAATGGGCCCCTATTGCAGGAGGGGGGAGTATCGTTATTTAAAATGTAACTTTTAATAAGGTCAAAAAATATCAGATTAATAAAACTCACTACATAAATAAGACATACATACACATAGGGACCAAAGGAATGGTACCCGGCTGGTAAAGACAAAATACTGTTCCGTCCGGGGAGACGTGAACAGTCTTACCAGACCCTTTGTAGGTAGTGGGAGAGGTCCTCGGATAAAGGAGACAGGAAACGTGATGACCAAGCCGTTCGGGAATGGGTGCTGTAACAATGGAACCGTGCAGTGGAGCACTAGGAGGATTCCTAAGCAAGCCCTGCCTAAGGTGAAGGGGGCTATTATACTGCTACCTATCTATACGGAGCACTCGCCTTGAAAAAGACGACCCCGTCCGGTAGCCTGTCCCTAAGGTGGACCTTACCCTACAAACTACAGAAGTTATGCCAGTGGATTGTTGATAAAGGTGCTTCCAAAGGTCTCCCGACGTGGCACGTTTCTGTCCGTGACTCTTCAGGGAAAGACTGCAGGAAGACAGGAGGGTAGCGAGCCACAGGTATCTGGCCTGGGGCTCAATAGCACACTGGAGAAAGAGAGACAAGCTGGGAAGCTTGTGTGCTGCTATCCTGGTGTAGGATGCAGTATTACACTGGAGGGGTAGTCCAGTGCTGGACGGTCCGGGAGACACAATGGTCCCAGGCAAATGAGACCCTTCTGGTTGGGGGTAGCAATGCAATGAACCAGCCGCAGTGATGTACCCTAGTAATGGGTTTTAAATAATCGCGCCCCAGGTCCTTCGCCCCTCCCTCTCAGTTGCGTCATCGCAGTGTCACGCCTACCTGAAGCGCCGCTCCTACCCGGTCACGTGACCCCAGCGTCAGAGAGCCTGCGCCGAGGCAGCATCCACAGGGCAAGAGGCAGACGCCGTCAGTGACGTCACACGTCGGCAACATCACATGAGATGGGCGGGAGCGCGATGGGAGATGGGCGGAGTCCGGGATCATACAGCCAATGGTCAGATGGTCTGATGATCATGTGGGACGCACAGGGTATGCGTCACCATTGATGGTAAACAAAGTAGTAAAGCCTAGAAACGGCTAATGGCATTTGGTGCAGGAGTCATAGGCAGACAGGTGATCAATGCAGCGAATTGCTGCCGGGGGGGGGGAAGGGGGTGTGCAACCCCCGGCAGAGTGACATGAGATCAAAGCTATTATATATGTCCCGATAACACGGATAACCCTGCAATCGGGAACAGTTGCTGGTATTAAAAAGGCGCTCTACAGATTAGGAGCGCGCATGGAGAAGGCAGGTGCAATCAGGTTGTGCATCTGCTTTTGCCGCCACAAGGACCCCATGCTCGTAGCGGTGTAGGCCAGCATGGATCCATGTGCAGCAAGGTGTATACCAGCCTAACCGTATGCGCAGAAAAATATAAAGGCAATGTGCATGAAGGGTACGCAGGCGCAGGCTAAGGCAGAAGGCCCTAATTGTTGATTAACGTGCATGTTGCCCTTGATGTAACATCCGGGCCACAGCGGCAGCAGCATGACAGAGAATGAAAACAGCAGCTCATAAATAGATGAACAATTATACATATATACAGAGCCGAAGATCATCCATCAAAAAGCGGCATTGTGGCGGCAATTACCCCCCGGTTTCCCTGCCACTTGATTTTTCAGAGGAAGCAGGAGTAGTTCAATCTCTCGTTCATGCCCAGGGGTGCCGCTGTTTTAAGATTGAAGATCCAACGCGCCTCACGTTGGAGGAGGCTATTATACCAGTCCTCCCCTCTTGGAGGGGGTTTCACGAGATCGATGCCCATGAATTTCAACCGGGCTTTGCCATTATGGTCGGTGTGCACATGTTTAGACACCGGGGTGTCCCTTTTGTGTGTCACATCCCCCATGTGCTCACCGATCCTCCTCCGAAATTCCCGTATGGTCTTGCCAACGTATTCCAGCCCGCATTCACAGAGGATGCGGTACACCACTCCTCTGGATTTGCAATTGATAAAATGCGGGATGGAATACGCTTTGCCAGTGACCGTACTGGTGAAAGATTTGGTAGTCAAAATGTGTTTACAGGCAACACACCTGCCACATCTATGGCTACCTACCAAATTGCACCGCAGCCATGATGAGTTTTTGCTAACAGATGAAAAATGACTGTGTACGAGTTTGTCACGCAAATTCGCACCGCGTCTGTATGTTATCTGCGGGCTGTCCCCCACTATATCCAGAAGGTCGGGGTCCATTTTCAGGATCCCCCAATGGCGTCGTAGGATGTCCCTGACCTGGCTTGACCCTCTGTCAAAGGTAGTGATAATGCGGGACAGTTTGGTGGTGGGCGTGTCTGGCTGTTTCTTAATCAGTAGAGAAGGTCTCTGCCGTGCAAGGGCCACCTTGTAGGCTGCTCTTAGGATATAGTCCGGGTACCCCCTTTCCGCAAATCTGACCCTTAGGTCAGCTGCTTGTGCTACAAAGTCCTTTTTGTCAGAACAATTTCTGCGCAGGCGAAGGTACTGCCCTCTAGGTATTCCCCTCCTGAGTGGGAGAGGGTGACTGCTCTCCCATCTCAGGAGAGAATTTGTCGCGTTAGGTTTTCTATGAATCGAGGTGTCCACTTCGCTCCTATCATTCCTGGAGATTGTGATATCCAGAAATGGTAGGCTGGTTGGGTGGGTCTCGTATGTAAACCTCATGCCGATCTCGTTCTGATTTAAACGGGATACAAACGACTCAAATTGGGAGGGGCTCCCGTTCCAGGTGATGAAGATATCATCTATATATCGCGCCCACAGTCCAATTCTGGATACATCGTCCGGACCCCCATCCCCAAATACCAGGGTCTCCTCCCACCAGCCCAGGAATAGATTAGCATACGACGGGGCACAAGGACTCCCCATCGCGGTACCCCTGAGCTGGTGGTAGATCTTGTTGTCAAAAGTAAAGAAGTTCCTGTTCAGGGTAAACTCGAGGATCCGGACGATGAACTGGCTGTGGGCGCGATATTGACAGCCCCTGGATTTAAGAAAAAATTCAACTGCCGCCAAACCCAGCTGGTGAGGTATGGAGGAGTATAAAGCCTCTACGTCTATGCTTGACAATAGGCATCCGTTCTCAAGGGTAAGACCCTCCAATTGTTTAAGGAGGTCCGTAGTATCCTTGAGATGGGATGGGAGTGTGGTCACAAAAGGAGCAAGAACACGGTCAATGTAAATCCCCAAATTCTGATTGAGGTTGTTCACCCCTGATACTATCGGCCTCCCTTTCAGTGGCGAGGTCCCCTTGTGGACCTTAGGGAGACAATAGAATGTGGACCTACGGGGGAAAAGGGGTAGCAGAAATGAATACTCTTCCGAAGAGATGATATTGGAACCCTTGGCCTCGTCGAGTATAAATTTGAGTTCACGCATATAGACGTCCGTGGGGTCTCTGTCTAGGATCTCATAGGTGGCCCTATCAGAGAGAAGACGCATACACATACCCTTGTACTGCATAGAGTCCATGACCACAATGTTGCCCCCTTTATCTGCAGGTTTGATAATGATCGTGGGGTCCTTGCCAAGGGATGAAATGGCAGTGGTCATGGACTCTGCGCAGTTCGAGTGATGTGAAGAGATCCGCAAATCCTCCAGGTCCTTAGTAACCATGTTGAGGAAGACGTCTATACATGAAATCTCACTAGAGCTGGGTGGCATCTTGTTGCTTTTGCATTTGAGATCTGTGAACGGCCCTGAACCTGATGTTGAGTCATCCATCACAGTTAGTGAATTCAATAACTGAACATCCGCCAGCATTTCTGCCGGAATCCCAAGCTCGAGACATCGACGTCTGTCAATGAACTTAAAATGCTTGTGCCACCTAAGTTTGCGGATGAATAGATTCAGGTCTTTGACGGCCATGAATCTATCAAACTTAGGGGTAGGCACAAAAGAAAGCCCAAGTTCCAAGGCCCCAGTTTCGTCCTGGGAAAGAGGGCGTGAGGACAGATTGATTACCTCTGGTCCTGCGGTGGAGTTGGCATTTGAGGTGTGCGACTGCGGAGTGGGTAGCCCGGAGTCTGGTTCGGTTGTCCTAAAAAACGGGTGTCTCATCCACGGTATTGACCCTTGGGTCGACCCCTTCTAGATGAACCCCTATTCGGATGTTTGGTTGTTTGGGGTCCTGTTTCTCTTTCTGAGTCAGAAAGATCCGTATCAGTCGATGATCTCTCTGAATTGCTTGGTCTAGTATCCTTTTTTCCGATGTTAAGAGAGGAATAAATCTGATTCTCCTTAAAATCGGAAAGGTCACGTATAAACTGACGATGCTTCCTTTCCTTGAGGTGGTACTGGTACTTCTCAAGGGTCAGTTGTAGTTGTTTTTCCCTATTTGAGAATTCGGTCTCCTGTGAGAAGGCCCGTACCACCTCAATTTGTTCAGAAAGTTTCTGGTTAAGAGTAGTTAGTGTGTTCTTCTCTTCATCTACCAGTAGCCTCATCAATCTAAGGGAACTAGCGGTTGCCTCTTGTTCCCACTTTGTCATAAAGCCCGGATTGCGTGACCGAGCGGATGGAAGAAGTGAGATGCGGAGACCTCGGGGGACTATACCGTTTTTTATATAGTTATCCAGACTCTGGACTTCCCACCACGACGTGATCTGCTCCTTATAAACCTGTGTCAGGTCAGTAAAGGCGGTGTGAAAAGAGGGCTGGTACTTTTTCTGAGAAAATTGTTTCTCAGAAAAAATATCTTTGGCTTCATGCAACCAATTATCCGCATTGAAACCAGTCGCCAAGAATCCTGCCATGCCACAATAGGAGAGAGTAAACAATAAATTGTTCAGAGCACTGATGTAATTCAGGCTATGTAAACACTCCAAGGCGAGAACAAACAATGGGCCCCTATTGCAGGAGGGGGGAGTATCGTTATTTAAAATGTAACTTTTAATAAGGTCAAAAAATATCAGATTAATAAAACTCACTACATAAATAAGACATACATACACATAGGGACCAAAGGAATGGTACCCGGCTGGTAAAGACAAAATACTGTTCCGTCCGGGGAGACGTGAACAGTCTTACCAGACCCTTTGTAGGTAGTGGGAGAGGTCCTCGGATAAAGGAGACAGGAAACGTGATGACCAAGCCGTTCGGGAATGGGTGCTGTAACAATGGAACCGTGCAGTGGAGCACTAGGAGGATTCCTAAGCAAGCCCTGCCTAAGGTGAAGGGGGCTATTATACTGCTACCTATCTATACGGAGCACTCGCCTTGAAAAAGACGACCCCGTCCGGTAGCCTGTCCCTAAGGTGGACCTTACCCTACAAACTACAGAAGTTATGCCAGTGGATTGTTGATAAAGGTGCTTCCAAAGGTCTCCCGACGTGGCACGTTTCTGTCCGTGACTCTTCAGGGAAAGACTGCAGGAAGACAGGAGGGTAGCGAGCCACAGGTATCTGGCCTGGGGCTCAATAGCACACTGGAGAAAGAGAGACAAGCTGGGAAGCTTGTGTGCTGCTATCCTGGTGTAGGATGCAGTATTACACTGGAGGGGTAGTCCAGTGCTGGACGGTCCGGGAGACACAATGGTCCCAGGCAAATGAGACCCTTCTGGTTGGGGGTAGCAATGCAATGAACCACCCGCAGTGATGTACCCTAGTAATGGGTTTTAAATAATCGCGCCCCAGGTCCTTCGCCCCTCCCTCTCAGTTGCGTCATCGCAGTGTCACGCCTACCTGAAGCGCCGCTCCTACCCGGTCACGTGACCCCAGCGTCAGAGAGCCTGCGCCGAGGCAGCATCCACAGGGCAAGAGGCAGACGCCGTCAGTGACGTCACACGTCGGCAACATCACATGAGATGGGCGGGAGCGCGATGGGAGATGGGCGGAGTCCGGGATCATACAGCCAATGGTCAGATGGTCTGATGATCATGTGGGACGCACAGGGTATGCGTCACCATTGATGGTAAACAAAGTAGTAAAGCCTAGAAACGGCTAATGGCATTTGGTGCAGGAGTCATAGGCAGACAGGTGATCAATGCAGCGAATTGCTGCCGGGGGGGGGGAAGGGGGTGTGCAACCCCCGGCAGAGTGACATGAGATCAAAGCTATTATATATGTCCCGATAACACGGATAACCCTGCAATCGGGAACAGTTGCTGGTATTAAAAAGGCGCTCTACAGATTAGGAGCGCGCATGGAGAAGGCAGGTGCAATCAGGTTGTGCATCTGCTTTTGCCGCCACAAGGACCCCATGCTCGTAGCGGTGTAGGCCAGCATGGATCCATGTGCAGCAAGGTGTATACCAGCCTAACCGTATGCGCAGAAAAATATAAAGGCAATGTGCATGAAGGGTACGCAGGCGCAGGCTAAGGCAGAAGGCCCTAATTGTTGATTAACGTGCATGTTGCCCTTGATGTAACATCCGGGCCACAGCGGCAGCAGCATGACAGAGAATGAAAACAGCAGCTCATAAATAGATGAACAATTATACATATATACAGAGCCGAAGATCATCCATCAAAAAGCGGCATTGTGGCGGCAATTACCCCCCGGTTTCCCTGCCACTTGATTTTTCAGAGGAAGCAGGAGTAGTTCAATCTCTCGTTCATGCCCAGGGGTGCCGCTGTTTTAAGATTGAAGATCCAACGCGCCTCACGTTGGAGGAGGCTCTTATCCCAGTCCCCCCCTCTTGGAGGGGGTTTCACGAGATCGATGCCCATGAATTTCAACCGGGCTTTGCCATTATGGTCGGTGAGCACATGTTTAGACACCGGGGTGTCCCTGTTGTGTGTCACATCCCCCATGTGCTCACCGATCCTCCTCCGAAATTCCCGTATGGTCTTGCCAACGTATTCCAGCCCGCATTCACAGAGGATGCGGTACACCACTCCTCTGGATTTGCAATTGATAAAATGCGGGATGGAATACGCTTTGCCAGTGACCGTACTGGTGAAAGATTTGGTAGTCAAAATGTGTTTACAGGCAACACACCTGCCACATCTATGGCTACCTACCAAATTGCACCGCAGCCATGATGAGTTTTTGCTAACAGATGAAAAATGACTGTGTACGAGTTTGTCACGCAAATTCGCACCGCGTCTGTATGTTATCTGCGGGCTGTCCCCCACTATATCCAGAAGGTCGGGGTCCATTTTCAGGATCCCCCAATGGCGTCGTAGGATGTCCCTGACCTGGCTTGACCCTCTGTCAAAGGTAGTGATAATGCGGGACAGTTTGGTGGTGGGCGTGTCTGGCTGTTTCTTAATCAGTAGAGAAGGTCTCTGCCGTGCAAGGGCCACCTTGTAGGCTGCTCTTAGGATATAGTCCGGGTACCCCCTTTCCGCAAATCTGACCCTTAGGTCAGCTGCTTGTGCTACAAAGTCCTTTTTGTCAGAACAATTTCTGCGCAGGCGAAGGTACTGCCCTCTAGGTATTCCCCTCCTGAGTGGGAGAGGGTGACTGCTCTCCCATCTCAGGAGAGAATTTGTCGCGTTAGGTTTTCTATGAATCGAGGTGTCCACTTCGCTCCTATCATTCCTGGAGATTGTGATATCCAGAAATGGTAGGCTGGTTGGGTGGGTCTCGTATGTAAACCTCATGCCGATCTCGTTCTGATTTAAACGGGATACAAACGACTCAAATTGGGAGGGGCTCCCGTTCCAGGTGATGAAGATATCATCTATATATCGCGCCCACAGTCCAATTCTGGATACATCGTCCGGACCCCCATCCCCAAATACCAGGGTATGTGGGCGCGATATATAGATGATATCTTCATCACCTGGAACGGGAGCCCCTCCCAATTTGAGTCGTTTGTATCCCGTTTAAATCAGAACGAGATCGGCATGAGGTTTACATACGAGACCCACCCAACCAGCCTACCATTTCTGGATATCACAATCTCCAGGAATGATAGGAGCGAAGTGGACACCTCGATTCATAGAAAACCTAACGCGACAAATTCTCTCCTGAGATGGGAGAGCAGTCACCCTCTCCCACTCAGGAGGGGAATACCTAGAGGGCAGTACCTTCGCCTGCGCAGAAATTGTTCTGACAAAAAGGACTTTGTAGCACAAGCAGCTGACCTAAGGGTCAGATTTGCGGAAAGGGGGTACCCGGACTATATCCTAAGAGCAGCCTACAAGGTGGCCCTTGCACGGCAGAGACCTTCTCTACTGATTAAGAAACAGCCAGACACGCCCACCACCAAACTGTCCCGCATTATCACTACCTTTGACAGAGGGTCAAGCCAGGTCAGGGACATCCTACGACGCCATTGGGGGATCCTGAAAATGGACCCCGACCTTCTGGATATAGTGGGGGACAGCCCGCAGATAACATACAGACGCGGTGCGAATTTGCGTGACAAACTCGTACACAGTCATTTTTCATCTGTTAGCAAAAACTCATCATGGCTGCGGTGCAATTTGGTAGGTAGCCATAGATGTGGCAGGTGTGTTGCCTGTAAACACATTTTGACTACCAAATCTTTCACCAGTACGGTCACTGGCAAAGCGTATTCCATCCCGCATTTTATCAATTGCAAATCCAGAGGAGTGGTGTACCGCATCCTCTGTGAATGCGGGCTGGAATACGTTGGCAAGACCATACGGGAATTTCGGAGGAGGATCGGTGAGCACATGGGGGATGTGACACACAAAAGGGACACCCCGGTGTCTAAACATGTGCACACCGACCATAATGGCAAAGCCCGGTTGAAATTCATGGGCATCGATCTCGTGAAACCCCCTCCAAGAGGGGGGGACTGGGATAAGAGCCTCCTCCAACGTGAGGCGCGTTGGATCTTCAATCTTAAAACAGCGGCACCCCTGGGCATGAACGAGAGATTGAACTACTCCTGCTTCCTCTGAAAAATCAAGTGGCAGGGAAACCGGGGGGTAATTGCCGCCACAATGCCGCTTTTTGATGGATGATCTTCGGCTCTGTATATATGTATAATTGTTCATCTATTTATGAGCTGCTGTTTTCATTCTCTGTCATGCTGCTGCCGCTGTGGCCCGGATGTTACATCAAGGGCAACATGCACGTTAATCAACAATTAGGGCCTTCTGCCTTAGCCTGCGCCTGCGTACCCTTCATGCACATTGCCTTTATATTTTTCTGCGCATACGGTTAGGCTGGTATACACCTTGCTGCACATGGATCCATGCTGGCCTACACCGCTACGAGCATGGGGTCCTTGTGGCGGCAAAAGCAGATGCACAACCTGATTGCACCTGCCTTCTCCATGCGCGCTCCTAATCTGTAGAGCGCCTTTTTAATACCAGCAACTGTTCCCGATTGCAGGGTTATCCGTGTTATCGGGACATATATAATAGCTTTGATCTCATGTCACTCTGCCGGGGGTTGCACACCCCCTTCCCCCCCCCCCGCCGCCATTCGCTGCATTGATCACCTGTCTGCCTATGACTCCTGCACCAAATGCCATTAGCCGTTTCTAGGCTTTACTACTTTGTTTACCATCAATGGTGACGCATACCCTGTGCGTCCCACATGATCATCAGACCATCTGACCATTGGCTGTATGATCCCGGACTCCGCCCATCTCCCATCGCGCTCCCGCCCATCTCATGTGATGTTGCCGACGTGTGACGTCACTGACGGCGTCTGCCTCTTGCCCTGTGGATGCTGCCTCGGCGCAGGCTCTCTGACGCTGGGGTCACGTGACCGGGTAGGAGCGGCGCTTCAGGTAGGCGTGACACTGCGATGACGCAACTGAGAGGGAGGGGCGAAGGACCTGGGGCGCGATTATTTAAAACCCATTACTAGGGTACATCACTGCGGCTGGTTCATTGCATTGCTACCCCCAACCAGAAGGGTCTCATTTGCCTGGGACCATTGTGTCTCCCGGACCGTCCAGCACTGGACTACCCCTCCAGTGTAATACTGCATCCTACACCAGGATAGCAGCACACAAGCTTCCCAGCTTGTCTCTCTTTCTCCAGTGTGCTATTGAGCCCCAGGCCAGATACCTGTGGCTCGCTACCCTCCTGTCTTCCTGCAGTCTTTCCCTGAAGAGTCACGGACAGAAACGTGCCACGTCGGGAGACCTTTGGAAGCACCTTTATCAACAATCCACTGGCATAACTTCTGTAGTTTGTAGGGTAAGGTCCACCTTAGGGACAGGCTACCGGACGGGGTCGTCTTTTTCAAGGCGAGTGCTCCGTATAGATAGGTAGCAGTATAATAGCCCCCTTCACCTTAGGCAGGGCTTGCTTAGGAATCCTCCTAGTGCTCCACTGCACGGTTCCATTGTTACAGCACCCATTCCCGAACGGCTTGGTCATCACGTTTCCTGTCTCCTTTATCCGAGGACCTCTCCCACTACCTACAAAGGGTCTGGTAAGACTGTTCACGTCTCCCCGGACGGAACAGTATTTTGTCTTTACCAGCCGGGTACCATTCCTTTGGTCCCTATGTGTATGTATGTCTTATTTATGTAGTGAGTTTTATTAATCTGATATTTTTTGACCTTATTAAAAGTTACATTTTAAATAACGATACTCCCCCCTCCTGCAATAGGGGCCCATTGTTTGTTCTCGCCTTGGAGTGTTTACATAGCCTGAATTACATCAGTGCTCTGAACAATTTATTGATGACCTAAACTCAAGATATCTGATTGGTGGGGACCCGACTCCCAACACCCCCCCAATTAGCTGTTTGAAGGCCTGTCACGTTCCTTGGTCACATGGCCTAGGCGCAGATAAGTTCCATTCAAGTGAATGGGTCTGAGTTACTAAACACTGCTGGTATACAATATACAGGGAGTGCAGAATTATTAGGCAAGTTGTATTTTTGAGGATTAATTTTATTATTGAACAACAACCATGTTCTCAATGAACCCAAAAAACTCATTAATATCAAAGCTGAATATTTTTGGAAGTAGTTTTTAGTTTGTTTTTAGTTTTAGCTATTTTAGGGGGATATCTGTGTGTGCAGGTGACTATTACTGTGCATCATTATTAGGCAACTTAACAAAAAACAAATATATACCCATTTCAATTATTTATTTTTACCAGTGAAACCAATATAACATCTCAACATTCACAAATATACATTTCTGACATTCAAAAACAAAACAAAAACAAATCAGTGACTAATATAGCCACCTTTCTTTGCAAGGACACTCAAAAGCCTGCCATCCATGGATTCTGTCAGTGTTTTGATCTGTTCACCATCAACATTGCGTGCAGCAGCAACCACAGCCTCCCAGACACTGTTCAGAGAGGTGTACTGTTTTCCCTCCTTGTAAATCTCACATTTGATGATGGACCACAGGTTCTCAATGGGGTTCAGATCAGGTGAACAAGGAGGCCATGTCATTAGATTTTCTTCTTTTATACCCTTTCTTGCCAGCCACGCTGTGGAGTACTTGGACGCGTGTGATGGAGCATTGTCCTGCATGAAAATCATGTTTTTCTTGAAGGATGCAGACTTCTTCCTGTACCACTGCTTAAAGAAGGTGTCTTCCAGAAACTGGCAGTAGGACTGGGAGTTGAGCTTGACTCCATCCTCAACCCGAAAAGGCCCCACAAGCTCATCTTTGATGATACCAGCCCAAACCAGTACTCCACCTCCACCTTGCTGGCGTCTGAGTCGGACTGGAGCTCTCTGCCCTTTACCAATCCAGCCACGGGCCCATCCATCTGGCCCATCAAGACTCACTCTCATTTCATCAGTCCATAAAACCTTAGAAAAATCAGTCTTGAGATATTTCTTGGCCCAGTCTTGACGTTTCAGCTTGTGTGTCTTGTTCAGTGGTGGTCGTCTTTCAGCCTTTCTTACCTTGGCCATGTCTCTGAGTATTGCACACCTTGTGCTTTTGGGCACTCCAGTGATGTTGCAGCTCTGAAATATGGCCAAACTGGTGGCAAGTGGCATCTTGGCAGCTGCACGCTTGACTTTTCTCAGTTCATGGGCAGTTATTTTGCGCCTTGGTTTTTCCACATGCTTCTTGCGACCCTGTTGACTATTTTGAATGAAACGCTTGATTGTTCGATGATCACGCTTCAGAAGCTTTGCAATTTTAAGAGTGCTGTATCCCTCTGCAAGATATCTCACTATTTTTGACTTTTCTGAGCCTGTCAAGTCCTTCTTTTGACCCATTTTGCCAAAGGAAAGGAAGTTGCCGAATAATTATGTACACCTAATATAGGGTGTTGATGTCATTAGACCACACCCCTTCTCATTACAGAGATGCACATCACCTAATATGCTTAATTGGTAGTAGGCTTTCGAGCCTATACAGCTTGGAGTAAGACAACATGCATAAAGAGGATGATGTGGTCAAAATACTCATTTGCCTAATAATTCTGCACGCAGTGTACGATGCTGTGCTTCGTATGCTCTGAGGAAGCCTGTTCAAACAGCTGATCGGTGGATGCGTCGGGAGTCGGATCCCCAGCAATCAGATATTGTTGACCTTTCCTAAGGATAGGCAATGGATTTCAAAATCTCAGACAACCCCTTTAATAGGAGCTCTGTAAATCTGCATGCAGTGAGCTCCCCCTAGTGGTGGCTGCCGACTGTGGCTATGGCAAGCAGGGGAACAGGCCAGTGCTGAGCTCCCTCCCACTAGGGGTCATATGGCAGTCACATGCCCTCCTTCTATGCTTGGTATACAACTGGGTGGTGGTCAATCACTTCCAGCACTAACAATGTACACATACTGTAGATACACGCTTCATTTACGGTACATATGGGCAAAGAGGTTACCCTGGGCCTTCCTTATTAGTCATTTTAATAATTACAATGTATTTTTATCAAACATGGCAGCTGCAGTAATCATCAGTTTGCAATCATAATCTCAGTTCTTTGCATACAGGGTAAGGTATGGCCTAGAAATGCTGAAATACTTTAGCACACCTTTATTTTACATGGCTCCATCCTTAAATGCCATAACTACACCCAGGAATAACCTATCTACGTCCATGAATAAACCTCCAATTCAATAATTGGTTATTCACTCTTAGGGTCACTTGGGCGCCAGTCATTCAGGCAGATTCAGACATCTCCGTGATAATGGGCCTGAAGTGTCTCATGTTCTTTGCCTTTAAATACAACATGAGAAGTCCTGAAATTTCAGCTGAACTGAGAGAGAGAGAGAATTCTGTGCCAATAACCCACTGCTGCAAATCTCTCATTTCTAATTACTAAGCAAGCTGCAAGACACATACCCAGAGTGCCAGCCAGTTAGGAAGTCACGCCAGCCAGGCACAACCACCCAGCCTATTCAGATTGTCATTGGAATTAAAACTGTAGGCATATCAACTAAGCCGTGCCAGCAGCCGCCGCACTTCTGAGGACTTTGTGCAGCTAAATCTAGCAGAACGAGCCTATAGCTTATTGTTACTTTGTAACCAATATAGAAATTTTCTATTAGGCGGCGTTACCGCTATAAAAATATCTTACTAGACACAAGTGTGAATAATATTCAGGTACTGATTCCAAGTATCTTCAAGAGCTGTGCCTTAGGACCGTGAGTGCAGGACAATAGCCCGCTGGCGGCCCGACGTGCACGGCATCATTGTAATCTATGATGCTGTGTACTCCCGTGTGCACAATGTATGCTGCCCTGGGACATATGGCCCCCTCACGGACCGTATGTCTGGGAGAGCATAGCCCTTATGGTGAACTATTATAGTACTATGTCTTCTGTTGCCAGTCTTTATGGTTATTGTAAATATGGTAAAGTACTAGAGGGGGTTGTGACGAATACCACACCTCGCAGCCCCGCCTGACGTCAACTACATCGAGCTCATGTGGTATGGTTTCGTCACTGGTTACCAAGACGTGACGTTATGCTCTCCTTGGGAGCACGTATGGCCAGCTTGGTACAGTTTACACAGACACCTCCTGTCCACACAGGCACAGGGAGGTACGAGGAGTGAGTGAGGGTGGTCCACACTACCTTTGGCATGACTCCACACTTGCTCACAACCATGACAAGCTGAGAGAGCCTTTTCACTGCCCCAGTGAAACAGCGCCCTGTCAGCCCGGTAGAAAGCCACCAATTCCTCGTTAGATATAAGTCTGGTCCGATAGAGGGATTATATCGGGTCAGAAACCAACCCAGGGTAGCTTATAACTTATGCCAAAACACGGACTTGGGGATTCATGATCGAGATACAAGAACACCACAAGATTAAATTATACAGGGAGTGCAGAATTATTAGGCAAGTTGTATTTTTGAGGATTAATTTTATTATTGAACAACAACCATGTTCTCAATGAACCCAAAAAACTCATTAATATCTAAGCTGAATATTTTTGGAAGTAGTTTTTAGTTTGTTTTTAGTTTTAGCTATTTTAGGGGGATATTTGTGTGTGCAGGTGACTATTACTGTGTATAATTATTAGGCAACTTAACAAAAAACAAATATATACCCATTTCAATTATTTATTTTTACCAGTGAAATCAATATAACATCTCAACATTCACAAATATACATTTCTGACATTCAAAAACAAAACAAAAACAAATCAGTGACCAATATAGCCAACTTTCTTTGCAAGGACACTCAAAAGCCTGCCATCCATGGATTCTGTCAGTGTTTCGATCTGTTCACCATCAACATTGCGTGCAGCAGCAACCACAGCCTCCCAGACACTGTTCAGAGAGGTGTACTGTTTTCCCTCCTTGTAAATCTCACATTTGATGATGTACCACAGGTTCTCAATGGGGTTCAGATCAGGTGAACAAGGAGGCCATGTCATTAGATTTTCTTCTTTTATACCCTTTCTTGCCAGCCACACTGTGGAGTACTTGGACGCGTGTGATGGAGCATTGTCCTGCATGAAAATCATGTTTTTCTTGAAGGATGCAGACTTCTTCCTGTACCACTGCTTGAAGAAGGTGTCTTCCAGAAACTGGCAGTAGGACTGGGAGTTGAGCTTGACTCCATCCTCAATCCGAAAAGGCCCCACAAGCTCATCTTTGATGATACCAGCCCAAACCAGTACTCCACCTCCACCTTGCTGGCGTCTGAGTCGGACTGGAGCTCTCTGCCCTTTACCAATCCAGCCACGGGCCCATCCATCTGGCCCATCAAGACTCACTCTCATTTCATCAGTCCATAAAACCTTAGAAAAATCAGTCTTGAGATATTTCTTGGCCCAGTCTTGATGTTTCAGCTTGTGTGTCTTGTTCAGTGGTGGTCGTCTTTCAGCCTTTCTTACCTTGGCCATGTCTCTGAGTATTGCACACCTTGTGCGTTTGGGCACTCCAGTGATGTTGCAGCTCTGAAATATGGCCAAACTGGTGGCAAGTGGCATCTTGGCAGCTGCACGCTTGACTTTTCTCAGTTCATGGGCAGTTATTTTGCGCCTTGGTTTTTCCACACGCTTCTTGCGACCCTGTTGACTATTTTAAATGAAACGCTTGATTGTTCGATTATCACGCTTCAGAAGCTTTGCAATTTTAAGAGTGCTGCATCCCTCTGCAAGATATCTCACTATTTTTGACTTTTCTGAGCCTGTCAAGTCCTTCTTTTGACCCATTTTGCCAAAGGAAAGGAAGTTGCCTAATAATTATGCACACCTAATATAGGGTGTTGATGTCATTAGACTACACCTCTTTTCATTACAGAGATGCACATCACCTAATATGCTTAATTGGTAGTAGGCTTTCGAGCCTATACAGCTTGGAGTAAGACAACATGCATAAAGAGGATGATGTGGTCAAAATACTCATTTGCCTAATAATTCTGCACGCAGTGTATATTTAATTGCCTTAAGGGCGCACTAGACAAAACATTTTATACACACACAGAATGCATACAATGGTCAGGCATGCAAATACAGATGATGTGGTACAAACAGGGTTAAACAGAGCAAAAGTCAGTTACCAGGTGGATGAGTAGTCCTTTGGGTTATGATGATGAATTCTTAGTTGCTGTAATCCTTAGCTCCCAGGTCCCTCCAAACACGTTACACAACGTGACCCCCCCTTCAGAGAAAGACACTGGCCTCTGGCCTACATGGGCCTTTTCACCTGTAGTCGGCCACTCCCCTCACTTCCCCTGGGAGGACCCCATTTCCCCTTTGTCCGGTGAGGCAGCTCAGAATCCAAAACCCCATTATGCATCATAGCTCCTCACAGGAAGATCACAGGCAGATGGTTCTGGTGGCACCGTATCCGTCTGGGTTCAAGTAGAGACCAAACATGGCGCTGTTTTTAGGTTCCTACTCGGAGATCTCTGTATCTCCCCTTCCTGACACCCGACCCCCAAATGACAACCAGGGGCATGTCCGCCTTGGTCCCAGGGTTGCAAACAGGGCCGGTACAAGGCAGGGGCCGAAGGAGCGGGTGCCCTGGGCGCTAACATTTGCGGACAGGAGGGGGGCGCAGGTGAAGTGCCAGCAGCAGTGGCGTCGCCAGGGGGGGGCCAGAGGGGGCCACGGCGGCGGCCCCCCCCTACATCATGCTGTGCCCCCCCAACTAAAATGACCCCCCCCCCCCCCAAGTGAGCAGCCGCCGCCGGGCAGAGGGAGATGAGCGCTTCCATTGCACTCATCTCCATTGTAAACTGTCTGTGCCAGCGGAGGTGCAGGGGAGGGAGAGGCGTGTCCCTTCCCTTTCCTCTGATAGGCTGCAGGCAGGCACCGAAGTGGAGGAGAGGCCCCGCCCCCTAATTACTCCTGTTTACCTTTCTAAAGCTAAAGGACCTTTGATGATGTCATCACAGGTCCTGTAAGGGAACTGCACAGTGTAAAGTGTAGTTCCCAGGTTAGAACAGTGCATCTGCCAGGACCTGTGATGACATCATCTTCAACATCACAGGTCCTGCAGAATCTAGCAAAGGAACTGCACCAAAAATGGTGTAGTTCCTAGGTTTCAAAGGTACATCTGCCAGGACCTGTGATGACATCATCACAGGTCCTTCAACCCCTAACAGCAAGTATTAAAAGTTCACAAGCAGCTCTGTATTGATCCATACAGACTGGAATGGAGAGGTAAGAGGAGGTCCTCCACTTTTCATCATTTACCCCCCCCCCCCCCCCCCCCCTCCATGCCCTGTTTTTACTCATTGCTCACTCATGTATACTACTTCAGACAGTTACCACTACCTCATGTACCTCACAGTGACTATAATGCATAACTGACCACATATTTCTATAAACACTGCATCTACAGTATTATACCTTCTATGTGTCACATCAATACACTGCTCTGTATATATATATATATATATATATATACACACACATACATGCACACACACTGCATATATTACACAGTATTATACATGCAATATGTACAGATATATAGTATATACCGCAGTGCACTGATATGTGAGGTATGAGGTATAATAGATGCTGTGTGTACAGATATCAGTACACTTCTGTATATACTATATATGTGAGGTACGAGGTATAATAGATGCAGTGTGTACAGATATATAGTATATACAGCAGTGTACTGATATGTGAGGTACGAGGTGTCAATACACTGCTGTATTTACTATATACCTGTACACACTGCATCTATTATACCTTGTACCTCACATATTACACTACTGTATATACTGTATACACTGCATATATTATACCCCGTACCTCACATATCAGTACACTGCTGTATATACTATATACCTGTACACACTGCATCTATTATACCCTGTACCTCACATATCAGAACACTAGGGAATATACTATATACCTGTACACACTGCATCTATTATACCGCGTACCTCACATAACTGGACACTGCTGTATATAATATACATCTGCATCTATTATACCTCTTTTGTGTGCCAGGGCTGTTTTGTAATCCCATTCCGGCCCTGATGGCATAAATTATAAAACGCAGCAGCAAGAATAGTTCATGGAACAAAGGGAGGGGCTATAAAAGGGGAATGGGGGCCCAATTTAGATTCCTGCTATGGGGCCCAGTGATTTTTATGTACGCCCCTGGCTGCAGGCACTAGGCCGGCAGCCTATCAGAGGCCGGCGCAATGACGTCATCGTGCCGCCTGAGCCTTACATTACAGCGTGGGACACAGGAAGAGGCTGCATCGCATCGCTGACACTTAGGTAAGTATAAGTGTTTTTTTTTTGTTTTTTTTTACAATAGTGTTACTGGCACATTGGGGGGGCTTATTACAAAACTGGCACATGATGATGGGGGGGACTTTATACTGGCACATGATGATGGGGGGGAACTTTATAGTGTCTGTGACTTTCAAAGTCCCACAGTCCTTTGTTCTATTTCTTTAAGTATATTCTTGTTTTGAAACAACGTTGCTTCTTTCTTAAAAACGGGGGGGGGGGGGGGGGGGGGGCGCAGTTTGCCATCTTCGCCCTGGGCACTAAATGGCCTTGTCCCAGCCCTGGTTGCAAATATGTTTCTTCCTGTGATGGACTCTCGGTCCCATGATGTCTGATGGAGTTGAGTGATCTGGGTAATTATCTGAGACCTCCTACAGGGGGGGTTTCCTGTAGGATGAGGTAGCCTCCATGTTGGTGGCTGAGTGGGGTGTTAACTGTAAACACGTGGCTGCACTTTGAAGCAGGGCCCCCCTGTGGACTTTGATTTTGTCTGACCACTACTGGAGCAAATGGCAGGAATGAAATCATAACTCCACGTTCCTCACAGGGTATATATCTTACCCAGAATGCTAAAATGAGGTAAAAAAAAATTCAGAAAGCTGTGTTGTTTCAGCAAAGCATAGTTTGCTGAGGCATTTTTGTTATTTCATGGGCTAGATTTTAATGGAATGGCATGTAGGTTGGTAGTGGGACTTGCCATTCCCTCCACACTCCAGTAAGAAGTATTCCCCTAGCTTGAGACAAACCCAGGTGTAGCTGCTGGGCTTATTACTGTAGGGATAAATACAAGCCTCAACAGCTTGGAGACTGCATGACATGTGGAGGCTGTACACAGCCTGATCACCCTGTCTGATCTGAAGTACTTAGGTACTTCTGTATAGTTAGCGCCCAGACAGGCAGGTATTTTGTTTATGTATTACTTTTGTGCCCTGGATTCACCCAAGGGAATGTCAAACTTGGATGCTCTGTGATGTTTATGACGAAAATAAACCTTATTGGACTTTTTCCCGTTGAGGCCCATGTTTTGTGTCTATGCAACTACGCCCACAGGGTGCATGTATTCTATCATGTGGGTGCACTGAGCTTTCTGGAGGAGTGCTTTTCCCTAGTCAAGCTGGCACAGATGACACATGGTCATCATGATTGTGAGGAGAAGACTATGTCTGATCTGCAGAATCTGTACAAACTTATATGGAGGTTGGTGACCCAGTAACCAGAAGACTCAACTCCATAATGGCTGCCTATGGTGGTAGATATAGTAGAAAGAGCCAATAAAAGCAATATTTGTCATTGTGACCACTAAACAAACTCACAAAGTAGAGGTATGGGCAGTAACAAACCAGTCACATATGTTCCTCCGCTTTGGGTTTGTAGGTCATTCAATAAACCTGGAATTATGTGATGCATTTATCTGCAGCCATTTAAAGAATAAGCCCAATTTTAGAAGGGTCAGTATGACTTCGAGGAGTATCATTTTGCCAACTAACCAGACTCTCAATGTGTTTGTGACTGGGATGAAGGTGACAGAGCGAATCAGTATGACACATCTTGTCACATGTGTCCCTTCCCTTTGAGAGCCCTGTAGGCCATCCAACAGAGCTGAGAGAGGTTGCAGGACAAGCTCTGTTTCTAAAAGGGAAGGGGGGGGGACCAAGTGTGTACCCATCATATTGACTTCTATGGGGCCCCTGGGGAGAGAGGGTCAAACTCGGGCTGATCCTATACCCTTTGTAATTGGGCAAAATACTACTGAGGAACTTCATTGTTAGCAAACAAGGTACAGTAGTAAGGAATTGTCCTGAAGATCTTGAAGGATCCCCCTCTTTTTTAAGAATGCCATTGGATGTGACTCTTGTGACCCTTTTAGGAGCTATTCAGTCAAGTCAATGGTACCCACTAATCTTTTTGGGCTTTGAAATATAAAAGAAAATTGCCTCAGTGACACTTTCCTTTTAAAACCACTTCACACTCTCCTTTAAAATTGGACAAAACATCCAGGGGATAAATATCGAAGATTAATTGTAGCATATTTTTTGTCAACAACCCTTCCAAGCCTCCATACATCAGGCTGAAATTGCAAATGATCAGTAACATGATCAAAGCGCTGCCAAACGCGACTCTCCAGACCTCGTTCCTCTTGGTATTTTATCATCTGTCACTTCCTACAAGGAAAAAAGTTTTGACGCAGCCTGTGATGTTTGCCTGGTGAGGCGCGATCCAAAACTTTATTACTTCTTGTGTAAAAATGAGACACTCTGCATTTTTTTCTGGTCTGTTTCCTCTGAATGTTAAGTGGTAATTATTCTTTTCCGTTATTTCTTTAAACTAATTATGATGCCACCGTTAGACAAACAAAATAATGTCTGGAACAGCAATCTGCCACCGTGGATGCCACTGGGTGAGGGGAGCGGAATCAATGAGAATATTTCATTTAAAGAGACCATACACTGCTATATGTGTATAGGTGGGGCTGGAGCTTGTGTAGATTTGTATAAAATGGTCTTTTTGTTTCATTTGGGGGTTTTAGCTGGGTTGAACAGGGGTGGGGCTTAATTCAACCGTTGAGCAGCATACTTCTAGGTATATATACAGCGGGCACAAACGATCGGATATTGCATTACTATAGTTGAACTGAACCACCAGATCTCCCTAATGTGCCAATCTGTCAACCCTTGGAATAATATAGGCAAATTGATTCATTCCTCACAACCATTTAAGAAGGCAACCGATTCCATCTTCTACTATGGCCTAAGGACCCCACACACATCTATTAGTTGTAGCAAAGCACAGTACCACTGTAAAACCAACCCCTTTGAAGAGGTTATCCCTTGATTGATGTAAAAAATGAAAACCAGACATTATATAGTACGACAGTCTATTTCTAACCAAGCTAGAACCAGCCCTGTACCTCACATGGAACCAGAGATCTTCATGTTTAACTGCTCGATTGCTCTGCTAGATTTATTTCAGGCTGACGGGTGTGAGGTGTGTCCTTTCTGTAGCAGCTCAGGGGACATGCTCTTTCTACTATAGCTCTTTCCTTGTGAATACCACAGCGTCTAACAGAAGATATGGTTAGTGACAGTTGGATATTTATGTATAATCTGTTTTTATTAAGGTTTTAGCAATACAAGTTTTGTCCAATTAGACAATAAGCTCAAAACACAACTCAACATGATGACATCAATACACAAATGTGCAAGAAAATATTACCATGAAAGTATGAATGACATCAAGACAGGCAAATGGTAATTGTCTCGTATATTCTGGCCCCCTAATTAGAAGAGGGCTGAAAAAGGGCTAATCCAGGTAAAGATATGGAGAAGCAATCACCTGTTGTGAAGGAAGAGAAGAAGAAAAGATAGAAAGAGCAACCAAAGGGAAAGAGAAGGAGCTAAAAAAGGGGGAGGAGGACATACAAAGTACATCACATTTACAGACTGCCAAGGCTAGTTTGGGGTGTTCACTTTACACAGAGGAGCTACATAGGGTTCTCAGATGATCTTTCAGCATTGAGAGACTCAGATATCACAGAGGTCATGAAAGTCATCCATGGGTTCCATAGAGCCAAAAAAGCAGACGAGTGGTCATGTGCGTTGGCTACTAGTTCCTCTATTCTATAAATAAGTCGAACTTCTTCAGATCATTCATGGAGAGAGGGCACTGCTATTGATTGAAAGTTGGAGATTTAAACTGAGCATGTGCGTCCACCACAGTGAGGTGGACAGAGAACTGAGGAAAAGAACAAATAACAGGTGGCGCTATTCAGATCCATTTTATTAAATAGCTCAGTTTACTATACAACATTTTTCATTACATGTAATTACAAAAGTATCCAGGGGCTGCTTTGAAAAATATAAAATATTTTTTATGACACAACTGCCTTAAGCGTCGTCCCATATCGCTATCTCTGAAGGCCCTATACACAAAACCCATAGATGCAGTACTGATTCAAGGGATACCATAGAGGCAGCCAATTTAGCTGGCTGCTATGGGGTCCCCTGGCTGCTATGGGGTTGCAGGTCTGAGTGGTGGTATTCCCTTTGCTATAAGGCGGCAGTAGTGAAGTGGGGGGATTCTAAAAGACTTGCCTCTACAGGAAATGTTCATGTCTGCATCAGGGTGCCCTTTGTTTGTTAGCTCCAGGATGGGCTGCCATGTGGTTGTCCCCACCTCAGTGAAGAAACAAGCTTCACTTCTGTACTAATGCATGGAAGCAGGGACGTGTCTGTGAATGCTTGTGTATACAGTATTAGGCAACTAGGTCACCATAGAGAACTCTCCATAGACTTCAAAATGGCTGACAATGACATTTCCTGCCCCCAGTTACGGTAATAAGGTCAGCACTATATCATATTTTATTTGATTCATGTCAAACCAGAGATAAATGTGTTTTTACCTAACATCTAATTTCCATTTTAGTCACAGAATAAATCAAAGATCCACGAAAACAGCAGAGACATGCGAAGTTTCTGACAGTTGTCAGATGGATAATTAGTATTATTGGAATGTCAAATGGCATTTACATGAAGCTGCGCTGATTATACAGCCGGGTCTGTTGTTATTTCTCTGCTCCATCTCTGTTCCAGGCTACAATGAAATATTCTCTTTTTGTTTGCTAAAGATACAATGCCACCATTACACCTCCCAGAACTTGTCACCTCCCCCTGGTTTTTCTGATTCACAACTCCAAAAATAGTTAAAGGGAATCTGTCAACAAGAAAGTCACTGTTATACCAGGCACAATGTCTTAACCCCTAGGATAACAGAGGTTTTTTCGTTTTTCCGTTTTAATTTTTCTTCCCTATTTTCCTTGAGCCATAACTTTTTTATATTTCCGGTCACATAGCTGTATGAGGGCTTATTTTTGAGGGACAGGTTGTACTTTCTAATATAACCATTAATTATGGCATAAAATGGAATTGAAAAAAAAAATGCAATTCCACCGTTTTACAGGTTTTGTTCCCACGGCGTTTTGTTTACGGCAAAACTGACCCATGCGCTTCATTCTCTGGGTCAGTACTATTACAACAATACCCCATATGTATAGGTTCTTTATGTCTAAATAGTGTAAAAATAAATTTAAACTCTGATAATTATATTTTTTTTTACATCACCATATTCGGACCCCCATAACTTTTTTTATACTTACGGTATGTCTACTGAGCTGTATAGGGGCTCATTTTTTCGGGACAAATCTGTAGTTTTTATTGATACCATTTTATAGTGTGCGTGACTTTTTGATCACATTTTATCAAATTTATTTGGGTAAGAGAAGCAATGAAAAAATTGCAAATCGGCCATTTTTAACCCTTTTTTCCATTATGCCATTCGCCGTATTGGATTTTTTTTTTCTATTTTAATAGTATGGGCGTTTTTGGTCGCAGTGATACCCATGATGTTTATATTTATTGTTATTTAGGTATTTATTTTTTAATTATACGTAAAGGGGGGTGATTTAAACTTTTATATATATTTTTTATATATATATTTTTTAACATTTTATTTATTTTTTGTGATGAATTTGTGGCTCATATATGAGCCTATAAATTATGTTTTTTAATTTTTAATTTTGTTTTATCAGGTATTTTTAAGGGTACTTTCACACTAGCGTTTTTCTTTTCCGGCGCTGAGTTCCGTCCTGGGGGCTCAAATCCGGAAAAGAACTGATCAGTTTTATCCTAATGCATTCTGAATGGAGAGCAATCCGTTCAGGATGCATCAGGATGTCTTCAGTTCAGTCTTTTTGACTGATCAGGCTTTTCAGAAAACCGTAGCACGTTGTATTTTTACCTCCGGCCAAAAATCCTGAACACTTTGACTGAACGCCGGATCCGGTCTTTTTCCCATTGACTTTCATTAACGCCGGATCCGGCGCCGTGTGTTCAGTCAAACCGGATCCGGCTTTTGCACGTTAAACCCAAAAAATGTGAAAAAAAAGTTAAAGTCCATAAAGGCCGGATCCGTTTTTTCCAATGCATTTTTTCAGTGTGATCAAAATCCTGATCAGGATTCAAATGTAATCCGTTTTCACACGTTTTTCCGGATCCGGCGGGCAGTTCCTGCCATCTGGTGGCCAAAAGAAGAATTGCAACATGAACACTTTCAGCCTCATCAGCAAATCTGAAAGTTTTTAGCGCGACTACCGGTGCCCCAATTGGCCACAAGGGGCATCGGTAGGAAGCCCGGAAGTGTGAGCTTCCAGGTTTTTGCCCATTTAGATGCTGTTATCACACTTGGTCACAGCATATAAAGCATTTAATTACCGCGATCAGCATTATTGCCAGTCACGGTAAATAGCTGCAGGTCTCTGCTGTTTGAAACAGCAGAGATCTGGCCATGGTGCACGTGCGCCCCCTGACAGCGAAGAGGTTAATTGATGATGATTTTCACTTAGAGATCCATTGCTACTAGGGATGAGCGAATCGACTTCGGAAGAAACATCCGAAGTCGATTTGCATAAAACTTCGCTCCAATACTGTACGGAGCAGGAGCTCCGCACAGTATTAGAATGTATTGGCTCCGAGACTTCGGGTAATAACTTCATAAATCGGGAAATGGTTTTTTACAGTATAAATTAATTTATGAAGTTATTTCTCGCAAGACTTCGCAAAGCAATAACTTCGGCTCATCTGAGCCAATACGCTCTAATACTGTATGGAGCTCCTGCTCCGTACAGTATTGGAACTAAGTTTTATGCGAATCGACTTCGGATGTTTCATCTGAAGTCGATTCGCTCATCCCTGATTTAATCAATATGCAGATGAGCAGTTAAGTGCACTGAGGATGGTCCTAGGCCACTTCTGTGCACCCTTGCCCCTCCTGCTCCTTCTTCAATGACAACGCCAGGCAAGATGACTATGCAGGAACCTGACCCTGTCAATCAAGAAGAAAATGGAAAGTCTGACAGAAGAAAGCGGAGGAGGAAAGGTGCACACAGTCGCTTGGACCTGCCCTCAGTGCACTTAAAATGCAAATTTTCATATGATTTAAATGTACATTTTCCAGAATGAGGCAACAGATCACTACGTGAAGGGTGTTATTCCATTCAGCTAAGCTAGCCCTACAAGGCAACTGTGCCTGGTTTAACAGTGAATTTCCTGGTAATAGACCTCCTTTAACACAAATCTGTCACCAGTGACCTACTTTTTCTTAATATGCAAATGAGTCCTCTGGTGCAATGAGGGCATGACCATTGTTCTTATTGCACCCAAGCTCCACTCCTTTCTGTGCAAACCAGTTAGTTGGTGCTGTGAGTCCACACCCACTGCTCATTACAGAAGGATGGACTTTTATACCAGTGGTCCCCAATTAGAGTGGTGTCAAGACTCTGTAGATACTATAACGCTACAATCAGATCCTGGCCAACGTTGTACTTTGCACCAGCACATACACATTTCGATAGTTGCAAACACAAACTGAAAATTCTGAATTAATTTTACTTCCAATATAAATATAACCCCATATTTCAGGAATTTTCGACTCCCTAGAAGTGACTGATGCAGCAGATGCAGAGTGTATCTGGAATCCTTGGGTTGAGACTGCATATAGTGTATAAGCCCATACATCTGCCAGTGCCATCTGGTTCACGGTGACCTTATGTTCTATGCTCAGCATCCAATTCTCTGACACCCCTATCTGTGTTATGTTACAGGGATTAGAAAAGCAGTAGGGATCATACAGAGCAAAGGAGCTTTCAATAGCCTATGGCACACAGGGTAGACTATGAGGTCATGTGTGACTGAGAGGACGGACAGGCCAGGAGCTGTTTTAAAACAATTTCCAGTCTCTCTCAATGTAAACAACTACTCATTTTACTGGTACTGTTCCTTTAGAAGCAGTTTTATTTGTGTAATCAATTCCCAATATTAATATTTTACCACTAGGTGGTAGTTTACACTATTAAACTTCCTGTGTCTATTCATGGATCATCATCTTCTTAACAGCACACCAGGTGGACAGGCATGGTACTGCAAGTTAAAAGAAATGGAAGGTGAAGCTGATTGGTGACCATACTAAGAGGGAGCACTGGATGTTTCAATGACAAGGAGAAGTGCAGTCCATTTTTGGAGGGCTTTTTACCCACTGTTTAAAGTGGTATCATTGTCGAAGTGAATTTCACAAAGTGGTGGTGTCCATTAAAGAGGGACCCGCACCTATCAGACAATAGGGACTTATACTAGCGATATGCCCCCAATGTCTGATATGGGAATACCCCTTTAAGCTATTATACAACACCTGTGCAATGTATCCCTTAAATGTAAAACTTTAATAATAAAAACAGGGGAATCTATGACAAGCCGTTCTTCATGTTAAGGGCGGGAAAGCCTGAGTAAAGTCTTTTTACAAAACTTCTCAAGCGCATCAATGTCAGCTGTAGTGGAGGTTGCGCTATAACTGAAATGCACAGCAAGGATGTGTATACAGCAATACAGATTACACACATTTCTCCAACTAGTAAGGTTAAACATGGAAAATGACAGAACAAGCAAAAAGGGCTTTATGAGATAAGAAAAACATGGCTTCTTTTCTCCAAAAACAGCACCAGCTTTGTCCACAGGCTGTGCCTGATATTAATTCACGTCAGGTTAGTTGCAATTCCAGGCACAACCCATGTCACGAGTGGAGCGGCTCCTAGAAGAAAGCAGCCATAGGTCTAAGATCTCTTGCAACTTTTAAAGCTTGCCCAGTTTCTTTTCCAACTCTGTAAAACCGTAAGATCTCAGCTACCAGTATCCCTTTCTTGTCCAGTGTCTGCACAGAGCTTTCTTTGGTGATCTGTATTTTGGGAAGTGTTGTCTTTCTACCACGCATTGTACTGTATTCCGACAAGGCGAAGGGTATAGAATTTTGGGAATTTAACTAATAGGTGTGTCTATTAGAGTGCAGCTCTGAAGTATAATACATGTTGTAACTCAGAATCAGAACAGGATAAGTAATGTAATGTATGTACACAGTGACTCCACCAGCAGAATAGTGAGTGCAGCTCTGGAGTATAATACAGGATGTAACTCAGGATCAGTACAAGATAAGTATTGTAATGCACAGTATGTACACTGTGACTACACCAGCAGAATAGTGATTGCAGCTCTGGAGTATAATACAGAATGTAACTCAGGATCAGTACAAGATAATTATTGTAATGTACAGTTACAGTATGTACACTGTGACTCCACCAGCAGAATAGTGATTGCAGCTCTGGAGCATAATACAGAATGTAACTCAGGATCAGTACAAGATAAGTATTGTAATGTACAGTATGTACACTGTGACTGCACCAGCAGAATAGTGAGTGCAGCTCTGGAGAATAATACAGAATGTAACTCAGGATCAGTACAAGATAAGTATTGTAATGTACAGTATGTACACTGTGACTGCACCAGCAGAATAGTGAGTGCAGCTCTGGAGAATAATGCAGACTGTAACTCAGGATCAAACTGGATACTTAAAGAGTAACTAAACCTTTGAATGAAATTTTAATATTACGTCCCTAATGCCCTAAAAAAAAAACGTTTTCCAATATACTTTATTCATTTTGTATTTTTCTTAGTGTTTTTCCTACCTATTCACTGTGCCCTTAAAACTCAGTTCTCCGTACATCACTGACAGCTCAGCAGTGTGCGGTGTACGGAGTGTGAAATTTATGAATGGGCAGCGCTGTGAGTATGGGCAGGAGCGCACATTGCACCCATGTACTATGCCAGGATTAGCTGAGCGGAGCGGGATCCTGCTTCTGCCTGCTCCACTAAGCTAAGAGCTGACGTGCAGTTCTCTTAGCTTAGCGGAGCAAGCAGATGCAGACCGCAATTGCGTTCAGTGTTTCTGTTTTTTTTCCGCGCGGGTGCAATCAGTTTTAATGTGCTTTTCAAGCGCGTGAAAACAAACTGAAGATTTACAAACAACATCTCCTAGCAACCATCAGTTAAAAAACGCATTGCATCCGGCCTACAGTACATCAGGATGCGATGCGTTTTTCACAGAAGACCAATTCACTTCTATGGGGCCAGGGCTGAGTGAAAAATGTAGAATATAGAACATGCTGCCATTCTCACGCAACGCAGAACTGATGCATGAAAAAAACCGCTCATGTGCACAGACCGATTTAAATGAATGGGTCAGGATTCAGTGCGGGTGTGAGGCTGTTCACTTCACGCATCCTCGTGTGAAAGAGGCCTAAACGGCGTGAGAAGTCAGGTGTAGCACTGTTCCCGGGTGAAAGCTGGAGTGTTAATGTGATCTACAAACCTGTTATCAAGGATATCTGTTAGAGACAATCACTTTTCCTCAAAACTGTCCCCAAATGCTAAACAGATCACAGACGGTCCTGCTACTGAGACCCCTAACAATCTGCTGTCACATACGTGATTCCAACTCCGGCAGCCTGATCTGGCAGAGAAACAGACTGCCGGAGGTCACTGGATCCGGCACAGTAGGACTTATTGTCCAGCTGAAAGCCAGCATTTATGCCTGATTCAAGTCGGGTCCCACTGCGGTCAATGGGTAGCCCTATCCGGCTATGCTAACTCTGGTAGTCTGGTCCTCTGCCGGATCAGGCCGCTGAAGTTCACATCGCACCTGGGAATTCAGCCTAATCAATGTGGAAACCTATCAGCAAGTGCTCACCTTTCCGATAGCCTCCCAGAGGAGCCTTATTGAAATCAATGGGCTGTCTGCATGATACATGGACATGCTGGGTTCTCCAGAAGAGCTCATCTTATTGCACTATGGCCAATAGATAACAGTATTAAACGGGCCCTTTCATTTGTTCTAATTATCCAAGTCATTATCAGAACTTAGAGCGAGGATGGCAAATAGATGACATTTTTGCAAAGAGGAGTTGTTGTTGGTTATTTGCCAAGGTGGCAGGGGGCAACTTCTGAAGTGTGGGAGAAGAAAGCCTCAATGGTGAAGAAGGCAGAACAAAGACAGATAAGCAGACAGGAGAAAAGTGAATTTACCCTGACGTTACATAACAAACACAGCATGACAGCAAATCTGTTCCAATCTCATTTACAGCCGCTTGTATAATTGAAGGTGACAGCAGAGGTCAAAACAAAGCAAACAGGGGTGATAAAAATGAACCGTATCGGTGGAACGACCAAATATGTCGTTTTATCATCACAGATGATACACTGGAGTACTAACCACTAAATAGCCTATTATGGAAGCCTTCGGCCATAAACCCGGCATGTCAATGGGGACAAATAAAAGTATGTGCAACGGCTATGTCCATCCATCATGTAGTTGAAATGCTCTGCATGAAAAGACTGCAAGCTCTTGAGATGTGGACAGAGGAAGAGCGAGTAATCTTCCAGTGCTGTAGAACTCCAGGTATTACAGGTCTTCATGACTAGAACTGCATGTTGGGATTTGTACCCTAACATACATTGGAGATCCATAGAAGAAAATGTCAATGCAAGTAAATGGTCATTGGCTTCCTAAACTGCTGTGTTTCTTTCTTGTTTCACCACAAAATTACAAATAGGGCAAGAATATAATTCTGCCTCCTAAGATCAAGAATATATTTACTACAATACTTCCCCTATGGACAAGAATATAACAACTATAATACTGCCCCCTGTACAAGAATATATCTACTATAATACTGCCCTCTATGTACAAGGCTATAAATCCTATTATACTGCTGCTATGTAAAATAATATACCTACTATAATACTGCCCCTTATGTACAAGAATATAACTACTATAATACTGCCCTCTATGTACAAGGCTATAAATCCTATTATACTGCTGCTATGTAAAATAATATACCTACTATAATACTGCCCCTTATGTACAAGAATATAACTACTATAATACTGCCCCCTAAGTACAAGAATATAACTACTATAATACTGCCCCCTGTATAAGAATATTACTATAATACTTCCCCTTATGTACAAGAATATAACTACTATAATACTGCCCCTTATGTACAAGAATATTACTATAATACTTCCCTTTATGTACAAGAATATAACTACTATAATACTGCCCCCTAAGTACAAGAATATAACTACTATAATACTGCCCCCTGTATAAGAATATTACTATAATACTTCCCCTTATGTACAAGAATATAACTACTATAATACTGCCCCCTGTACAAGAATATTACTATAATACTTCCCTTTATGTACAAGAATATAACTACTATAATAATGCCCCCTGTACAAGAATATTACTATAATACTTCCCCTTATGTACAAGAATAAAAGTACTATAATATTGCCCCCTGTGTACAAGAACATAACTACTATAATACTGCCCTCTATGTACAAGGCTATAAATACTATTATACTGCTGCTATGTAAAAGAATATAACTACTATAATACTGCCGTATGTTCAAGAAAATAACTACTATAATATTGTCCTCTATGTACAAACATGTTACTGCATAATACTGCTCTTACATACTAGAATATAGCTATAGTATTGCCTCCTATGTACAAGAATATAACTACAATGCTGGATCCTATGTATAACAATATTACTACTATAATACTGCAGAAACAACAAAAGTCCCAGCCAGTAAAGCAGTAACTTACAACGGACGCGCCAAGCGTCTGAAACGCGTAAATGCGCTTTTTCTGTGTGTCCATTTGTACAGTGAAGATGTTGTAAAGACTCAAGATTTTATTCTACTCTCCTGGCTAGGACTTCCATTGTTTCTGCTCTGGTTCCACACCATCCCATGCCGGATCTGCACCCGATAGGAGATAGCGTATTTTGCGCATGTACAAGAATAATTCTACTACAATACTGCCCACATGTACAAGAATATAACTAATACTTTCCCCTATGTACAACAATATATCTACTAAGATACTGTCCCTATATATAAGAATATACCTGCTATAATACTACCCCTATGTACAAGAATATAACTACTATAATACTGACTCCTATGTACAAGAATAAACCTACTATAATACTTCTACTATGTACAAGAGTATAACTACTATAATAGTGCCTCCTATGTACAGGAACATCGGCTACTTTTACACTGGCGTTTTGGATTCCATTTGTGAGATCCGTTCAGGGCTCTCACAAGCGGTCCAAAGCGGATCAGTTTTCCCCTAATGCATTCTGAATGGATAATGATCCGTTCAGAATGCATCAGTTTGCCCCCGTTCCGTCTCTATTCCGCTCTGGAGGTGGACACCAAACGCTGCTTGCAGCCTTTTGGTGTCCGGCTGACGATGCGGAGGCAAACGGATCCTGACACACAATGTAAGTCAATAGGGACGGATACGTTTGCACTGACACAATTCAAAACATATCCACCCCCCATTGACTTTCAATGGTGTTCAAGACAGATCCGTTTGGCCAATGTTAAAGATAATACAAACGGATTCTGTTTTGAACAGATGCATGCGGTTGTATTATCGGTGCGGATCCGTATGTGCAGATTCATGACGGATCCAAAGTGTGAAAGTAGCCTAATACAATATTGCCTTGTATGTACAAGAATATAGCTACTATAATACTGCCTCCTATGTAGAAGAATATAACTACTGTAATACTGCCTCCTATGTAGAAGAATATAACTACTATAATACTGCCTCCTATGTACAAGAATATAACTACTATAATACTGCCTCCAATGTACAAGAATATAACTACTATAATACTGCCTCCTATGTAGAAGAATATAACTACTATAATACTGCCTCCTATGTACAAGAATATAACTACTATAATACTGCCTCCAATGTACAAGAATATAACTACTATAATACTGCCCCCTATGTACAAGAATATAACTAATATAATACGCTCCCTATGTACAAGAATCTAACTACTATAATACTACCCTTATGTACAAGAATATAACTACGATTATACTTCTCCCAATGTACAAGAATATAACTACTATGATACTGTCCCTATGTACAAGAATATAACTACTATAATACTGCCCCTATGTACAAGAATATAACTATATAATACTGCCCCCCCATGTACAAGAATATAACTACTATAATATTGCCTCCTATGTACAAGAATAGAGCTACTGTAATACTGTCCTTATGTACAGGAATATACTATAATACTGCCCCCTATGGAACAGTCCTGTATCTGTAACATACAATGATCTGCGTTTTCTCCAGGATATGATAGACAGACAGATACAGGCTGTTCTGTAATTAGTTTTCAGCTCAGAAATTTCATAAGTGTAATTAAAAGATGAGACAGGATTGTGTTGCCTTTCATGTTAATGAGGGATTGACTACTAGGAGATAGGGGGGCTATATTAAAGGGACACTGACAGGCCGTCGGTTAGAGCATATAAAGTGACATATATTCTTCTATTGGTCTTAATATGCTTAATTAAACTATACCATTATCACCCCTCGCTGCCTTTCCGTTACTTCTAAAAAGTGCTTTTATCAATATGCAAATGACCTTAGTTTGTGCCCAAGGGGCTGTCCCTCATTCAGTTCTGTGCCCAGCCGCGCCCCAACTGCCGTCTCCTAGTGCCACCCAGCTCATTAGTATTCACTGCACTGGGCGGCTTTTTTTTCTCCCGACGCGGCGAAATCCCGCGCATGCCCAGTACTATCTTCCTGGCATCAGCTTCATCTTGTCTCTCCGTGCCTGCGCCGGATAAGGTCCCCGGCACCCTCCAGCTCCAGTAGAAGATAATACTGGGCATGCGCGGGATTTCACTGCGTCGGGAGAAAAAAAAGCCGCCTAGTGCAGTGAATACTAATGAGCTGGGCGGCACTAGGAGACGGCAGTTGGGGTGCGGCTGGGCACAGAACTGAATGAGGGACAGCCCCTTGGGCACAAACTAAGGTCATTTGCATATTGATAAAAACACTTTTTATAAGTAACGGAAAGGCAGCGAGGGCCCAGGGGTGATAATGGTATAGTTAAGCATATTAAGACCAATAGAAGAATATATGTCACTTTATATGCTCTAACGGCCCGTCAGTGTCCCTTTAAGCATTTCTCAGTGATAAGTAAGAGGGTTCCAATACTGACACTGATTGGTATTTCTCTAGAGAGGAATCTCCGGGTGTAAATCATTCACCCCAATGTCATTGTGTCATTACATGTGAACTTGTCACACCGCCACATTTACTACACTTAGAGGTAGTAGGGCGATCTACCGGCCCTCCCTCAGTGTTACAGTGACTGTGGTGATCACTAGGCGTTTTATCATTCTTCACTTTTCAATTTTGGCCCCTCGTCCCCTGAGGAGTCTGGGGGAACCCATCAAGACGAAACGCGTTGGTAGTTTTTTCTTTTTTTGAGAATATTTCTGATATATTTTTTGATTTGTTTTGTTTGAGGTTTGTATTAGGGAGGGTATTGACAGACATCAGGTATTCCCTCCACCAACTTCCCCTAATAGGGTTTTTTGGGGGATTGGCAACAGGGCAATATTCTGGAAGGGGCCGCTCTTGTCAGGGCGATGACTTTAGGTCATTAGGGCATAATAGACCCAACAGGGCAAGGTAGGGACAGGATATGCATATTGTATCATCCCAACGCCCCCCCCTCCCGCCCCCGTCAGCGGTATCAACCCAACCAGTCCAATATTCATGTGCCAACTGAATGATCAGCATACCGGTAAGATTGTTCCAATTTTTGTATTTATTATGCATTTTTGTCTTCTTTTTAGATACGATTTTATAAAAGTTACGTTTTATTTTATTATAGTTGCCCCTCTTGTGTTGCTCATTACAATCTCCTACAATAAAGGCAGCGGATCTGGGCCCTAATTCAGGTGGCCTGCAAGAGGGCTTGTCACGGGTGGTGTGAACCTGCCAAGGACACCCCTTTTCTAGTGGCACAGGACCATTCCCTTATAAATAACTGTCTACCAGAAGGGGGCACCATTTCATTCATGCTATGTCCATGTCTCTACTACTAGATATAATGCTATATGGCTGCTCATACCCGCAGATATAGACATTAAATCCTACTCACACAGCCTTTCCAGACTCCTGCATGCCATGTACTTGAGCATTTGTCCTCTTCCTCCACAGTATCATTACAAGTTAGAATATGGTGCGTGACAACCCCATACAGAAGCTCTAATAGCAGTTGTCACCCAGCTTTCCCAGGTATGGATATAACCCAACAGTTAGCAGAACTAACTCTTAAAGAGATTTCCAGAAGTGGAAATCATAAGGACTTCAGTTTGCTAGGAATTTGGTTCAGACTGTTGCTCTTTCCCTCCTCGTGCTTTACACTGCATCTCTGCTTGTTGACAATGTCTGCGGTGTATAAGTGGATATGAAAGTATATTTACTGCTGAAACCCGCACAAGCGTAACCCTGAGACAGACACGTTGCACCATTTATTACATTTTATCTGCTATCTTCACTATTAAGGACGCGGGGTCCGTCCCAAGAGAGAGCGAGAACGCCATAATGATTGATGTAATCGCGGACAATGATTCACCGCCACACTGAGAATGTTATTAGAGACACAACAAATGCATGCAATGCGGCAGGTAAACCGCGAGTGATACGAGATGAGCCTGCATTGCATCTGTACCGTGCTACCTTCCAAGATCCTTGAAGGAAGACTTCACCAAACTAAATTAGAAAGCTTTCCTCCGATATGAATGCAACACGAAACTTAAACTAATCCGGTTATTGAAAAAAATAGAGCGGATGCTGCTTTGGATGGGACTGGAGTATAAAATGTAATGTAATTCCAGATGAGCAGGGGCGGATTGGGAATTTATAGTGTCCCTGGAAAGAAACCTAAAAATGGTTCCATGTTGATGGCGGGTCCAAATTGACAGACGGAAGTAGACAGAGCCAGTTATACCATAGTGCAGCACAAAATACTGCCTCAGCAAAACCAAAAACCACAGGGCAGCACAGAATACTGTCTCAGCAAAACAAAAAACCACAGGGCAGCACAAAATACTGCCTCAGCAAAACCAAAAACCACAGGGCAGCACAAAATACTGCCTCAGCAAAACCAAAAACCACAGGGCAGCACAGAATACTGCCTCAGCAAAACCAAAAACCACAGGGCAGCACAAAATACTGCCTCAGCAAAACCAAAAACCACAGGGCAGCACAAAATACTGCCTCAGCAAAACCAAAAACCACAGGGCAGCACAGAATACTGCCTCAGCAAAACCAAAAACCACAGGGCAGCACAGAATACTGCCTCAGCAAAACCAAAAACCACAGGGCAGCACAGAATACTGCCTCAGCAAAACCAAAAACCACAGGGCAGCACAGAATACTGCCTCAGCAAAACCAAAAACCACAGGGCAGCACAGAATACTGCCTCAGCAAAACCAAAAACCACAGGGCAGCACAGAATATTACCTCCCCCGCTGCAGTTTTCAACTTTATCACTGTCCTGAGGGCACCTACAGTCACCAGCCAGGCGTATAAGTCCATGGTGTTCCTAACATTAATTAATGGTGTTCCTAACATTGTTATGTACTTATCCAGGGGCCATGAGGAGGCCTTGGGGGGCCCCTGGGCAGTGGCCCACCAGGAACTTTCCTTGTAGGGTCTATGACTAGTCCACCCCTGAAGATACAACATGTCGACCACAGAGATGACCTGAGGAAAAAAGTATAAAGGTGTGAGGCCTATGTAAATTTGCATATAAAGACGGACTTCTAGGTGTTCTTCTCCTTGGTGTTATGGGACAGGGCTTAAAGGGAGTTGTTCACCCTTGGGGACCTTTTCTACTGATCTCGCAAGTATGGCCAAACCCATGATGGTAATCATACTTACCTGATCCCCGCTGCTGGGTTATGGCTCTATTGCTGCCCCGCCAGCGTCAACATAATGATTGACCACTGCAGTCCATGACTGTCCACAGGGGTGATTTGTCACCCATGCGTCATTTCACTGGGTCAGGTGACATGTCACCGCTGCAGCCAATGACTGGCCAGAAACCTGGAACTGCAGAGGCGATGGGGCAGCAATAGAGCCGGAACCCAGCAGCCGGTCTGACCACCCTGGGGGTCTGTACAGGACCTCTATAAATGTCCCCCTATACGGAATTCTATTTTTGGGTACAGGATGAGTGAAGTATAAGGGAGTGGATAGTTCACTGCAGAGACACAGTGAGCCCGGGTGCAGGGTGCCAAGGGAAGGGGGGCACTGACAGACCACTATGCCTTGTCCAGACTATCTACAGTAGATATGGAGCTGGGGCGAAAACTTAATTGGGAAAAGAAAAGTTTTTCTATGACTCTGTATCACAGTCTCTATTCAGGACTCTGGGAAAGCTGAGTATCAACCAATATTAATATCATTACAGCCCCCTCCTGAGATACCTCTTCATAGCTGAGAAGATTTGCCATTCAAAGCTTCATGCTATGATGGCAGCCATCAGGGGCATTGCTAGGTCAAAACATTCGGGGCCTGGGCCCTTGATGTTTTGTCCCAGGCCACGAATGTCCTTCCTGCCTGCTTGTTAGATATAACTGTATTGCCGGCCTCAGGACAGCAATACAATTAAATCTAATGCACAGCAAGCGCTGAAGGACCTGTGATGACATCACAGTCCATGTGATCAGTTCTAAATGCAGTAGCTGAAAAGGACCTGCGATGATGTCACCATCATGTGACCAGTGCAGGAGAGGACGGCTCAGCAGTGAAGAGAAGTCCTGGGAAGAAGCTGAGGTGAGATCTGCTACATGAGGAGAGGTAAGTGAAGATTACTCAGTGTGAGAGGCAGAGCAATATTAGGAGTTGTAGTTATTTAACTGGTTTGTATGTTAGGGCTGAAGGGAGGGAAGTTATTTACATGGGACAGTGAGGTAGAGTGATGTTATTTAGGGTACACTTGCGGCAGAGGATCCGGCAATCTGGACGCAAACGGATGCTTTTGTCAGACGGCTCCAGATGCGGATCCGTCTGACAAATGCATTGCAATACCGGATCCGTCTTTCCGGTTGTCATCTGGAAAAACGGATCCGGTATTTATCTTTTTCACATTTTTAAAGGTCTGCGCATGCACAGACCACAAAACTGGATCCGTTTTTCCAGAACACTTGGGGCCGGATCCGGCATTAATGCATTTCAATGGAAAATAATGCCGGATCCGGCATTGTGTTCAGGATTTTTTGGCCGGAGAGAAAACTGCAGCATGCTGCGGTATTTTCTCCGGCCAAAAAAACATAAGAGGGACTGAACTGATGCATCCTGATGCATACTGAACGGAATGCTCTCAATTCAGAATGCATTAAGATAAAACTGATCCCTTTTTTTTTCCGGTATTGAGCCCCTGTGACGGAACTCAATACCGGAAAATAAAAACGCTAGTGTGAAAGTACCCTAACATGGGACTGAAATTTGGAAGTGGCTGGGGTAGGGTGAAGTTATTTACATGGGACTGTATGTTGAGGGGTAATGTTATTTATATGGGACTGCATATTGAAGGCAGCTGTGGGAGGGAGATTATTTACATGGGATTAAATGTTAAGGGGTAATGTTATTTACATGGGACTGCATGTTGGAGGTGGCTGGGGAGTGGGTAATTTTATTTACATGGGACTGTATGTTGAAGGTGTCTGGGGGAGGGAGTGATGTTATTTATATGGGACTGAATATTGAGGAGGTGATGTTATTTACATGGGACTGTATGTTGAAGGCGACTGGGGAGGGGGTGATGTTGTTTACATGGGACTGTATGTTGGAAGGGGCAGGAGAGATGGTGTGATGTTATTTAAATGTGACTGTATTTTGGAGGGGGCTGTAGATAGAGAGGGATGTTATTAACATGGGACTGTATATTGGAGGGGCCTGGAGAGATGGTGTGATGGTATTTATATGGGACTATGCCGGAGGGAGGGAAATAGTGTTATTTACATGGGACTGTATTGCGGAGGTGCTGAGGAATTATAATTTCTGAGTACACTAAACGGAGGAATATAACTACAGGGGGCATTATGAATACTGGGGGCGCTTCAGGGTGAGCATTATAACAGTAGGGGGCAATATAACTACAGGAGGCCCTGGATGTGAAAGGTACGCGCTGCTGTATAGCTGTATAGCAAGTACAGGAAAATGTCTTCGGTGCTAGTGTTTGCAGGTGGGGGGATGCGGTTGTTCAACTTGGAGAATTGGGCCATATGCATTGGTGCTCGGGCCCCGGATCTTTTGTGACGCCCCTGGCGGCCATATTGGATATCACCCAACCTCCAGACGGAGCCTTCTCTCCTATAGTGCCCTGGCTGGTGGGCGGCCTGCCATCCAGAAGAAAGGAAGCCTCCGTACATCTGTTCCTATTCTAGGGGAACTGGAGACATATGCGTCTCTGAAATCTGCATAGGTAGAAGCAGACAAATATCCACTGAGGAGCCCGGACCTCACGCTGACTGCCTCTCGATGACTCACGACTTGTCACATTAGATCAATTTGCTTGAATGGTGCTGTCTGGCATACCAGGCACTTGGGACTTAAAGAAGCCACGGTGCAGAAGTCTGGCACATCATATAAGAAATGCCTGCGCTGCCTGGAATTCTCTTCAGAAGCCAAGACGCCTGTACACTGCTTCTCAGGATCCATGGGGGGCTCTTGGTGCAAGGCCACATCAAACCATGTCTCAGGAGCCCCCTGGTATATCACTATGGTAATCAATAGCAAAGATGTCTCTGCAAGTCATAGCAGGGAGATTATGGATCAGAGCCCCAGGGGTGCTAGTCGAGGATGGTGGTCTACGGATGGAAGCGACATTCTGAACACAATGCTCTGTAATGGACTGTACAAATGTAGCAGTGCTGACTGTCACTAGACAGAACATACTGTATGTGAAATTTACATTAAACTACATCCTGGACCTAAAACATATGGGGGATGTCACAGACCTAGATAAAGTAGCATCACCATGATCTGTAATTTAATGTCCAGATGAAGCAGAGCTAACTTTGTCACTAGGCACAATATTGTATTCCATAGAACTACATTCTGAAACATATGAGGATGTCACAGACCAAGATAAGGCAGAATGACAATCATTTATAATTAAGTGTATAAATGTAGCAAAGCTGACTTTGTCACGAGGCAGAACATATATAAAGTTTCCAACAGAGCTGTGGTTATACACAGTAGCTTATCTGAGCAAACAGAGCTGCAGTGTAAAGCATGAGGGCGGATCAGAGCTGCAGCAAATATATTTTCAGTAAATATAAGCTCTAGTCTTACACTCCAGTCAGTCTGTTTTTGAGACTGCGGGGTCACAAGCAACACTGCCAGCACAGCCACCTAGCTTTCCTAGACTCCTAAATGGGCTTTCTGCCTATCTACACATTGATAAGGAGGGAGGGTAGATCTGCTCTTTGTGAATGTGGAAAAGCTGAGTGATAACCCTTGTGAGCGATAATAATAGCCATGTGGGTTGTTCCAGAAGCAAATGGTTAAATGAGATGTGTAACTGGGAAAGCTGGATGATTGTTGGATGACACCCATTAAGTTCAGGCAGTAACAGAAGTTGTCACTCTTCTTTACGTCTGTCCACAATGATCCATTCCAACGATCCTGAATCACTGCATAACTATCCTGATTTGCCCTTCAGGAGTCTTGAAAAGCTGTCTGACAACCCCTGATTTCCTGAAGATGTATCACTAAGACACTACTGATTTTAATTCATAACAATTTGTGAAAAGAAGATGACTCAGAAACTTCAAGTTCTTTCTCTTTGAGGTGGAATTCCTTTTTAAGGTGTAAATTCTACACAAATCAAAAATGCAGGAAACAAGGGGTGTGATATACTTAGAATATAGTTTCTAACATAGAAAGTATATTATAGTGCATTTGAAATGTGCAGCAGTTGTGTGCGGTTCTGCTGCGATAGTGCAGCTATACAGAGGGAAAAACGCTATTGGAATAACTAATTGCAACTAGTGTGATATACCTGTTGCCCCAAAAAAAACTGATTAAGGGGTTTGATATATCTGCTTCCACAAAATACTGATTGAGGGGTGTGATACACCAGCTTCTACAAAATATTGATTGAGGGGTGTGATACACCGGCTTCCACAAAATATTGATTGAGGCCTGCGATACACCGGCTTCCACCAAATATTGCTTAAGGGGTTTGATATACTGGCTTCCAGCAGATACTCATTAAGGGGTGCTATATACCTGTTTCCACAAAATACTGATAGAGGGGATAGATATACCGTCTTCCACCAAATATTGATTGAGGGCTGCGATACACCAGCTTCCACCAAATATTGATTAAGGGGTTTGATTTACCAGCTTCCAGCAAATATTCATTAAGGGGTTCTATATACCTGTTTCCACAAAATACTAATAGAGGGGATTGATATACCGGCTTCCACCAAATATTGATTGAGGCCTGCAATATACCTGCTTCAACAAATACTGCTCTTCTATAGGGACTTTGTCACAGGGTAATTTTGAAAATGACAGGCAGAGGAAGAGGCAGGCCATTCTGCTGGGGTGCTAGGGGTTGGGCAGGTGCACCAGGGCGGAGCCTAAGTGTGAAGTTGGAGAAGGTGCATGCAATTACGCCTTCCGCTTCTGCACCCTCCTCATCCTCTTTATCTGCAACCTCCTCACTCTCTGCTGTGTGCACCCCCAAAGACACCACCACCACCACCATAGCCCTTCCAATCGAGTCAGAGAAATTATTTCCCCATCTATTCCTAGACCTTACCGATGCGCAGCCATTCTTGGCATCGGATCAGGAAGAGGAGGTAGAAACGGCCGCCACCCAGCGGTCTGACGACAGTACCCAGATCAGCCCAAGGACGGAGGTCCCCGCTGTTGATGCCTGCTCCGATATCTCTAATGTCAGTGGTGGTAAAGGTGAAGGTGATGACATGTCGATGGATGTCACGTGGGTGCCCACAAGAGAGGAAGAGGAGGGGAGTTCAGAAGGAGAGACAGAGCAGCAGATAGGGGGTATAAGGTAGAGAAGCAGGCAGAACTCGCAGTACACAGGAGGAAAAAAGCAGACTGCAAATGTATCTGGAGCAAGCCATCCACCATGCACGGTCACATCTGGCGCTCCCAGGACGTCGGCACATGGCTCCGCAGTGTAGGCTTTTTTTAATGTGTCAGCTGCTGACAATAGTGTTGCCATCTGCAGCCTGTGCTGTCAATGCATAAGTCGCGGTAAGCCCAACACTCACCTAGGGACGACCGCCTTAAGAAGGCACCTGACCTCCCATCACGGAGCCCAGTGGGAGCAACACCGTCAGAACCCACAAAGCCAAACTCCTGGCGCTCCACGTCCTGCCTCTTCTCCTCTCTCCTCCCATTTGTCCTCCACCTTCCAACGTGCTGTTGTCGCGTTCATCTGGCAAAAGGCAGGCTTCCGTGGCTTGTCGGAACTGCTAGCCCGCCAAATACTGGCATATAAACTGGTGGACTCAGAGGCCTTCAGAAAATTTGTGGCCATTGGCACACCGCAATGGAAGGTCCCCGGAAGGAAATATTTCTCCCAGAAGGGCATCCTAGAGCTATATGGCCACGTTCTGCGGCAAGTGAATGTATCTCTGGCACACAGTGTCGGAGCCAAGATACATCTGACCACAGACACGTGGTCTAGCAAACACGGGCAGGGAAGGTACATAACTTTTACTGCCCACTGGGTGAACCTTCTGACGGCTGTCAAGCATGAAACCCGTGGCACCCGTGTGGATTTGTTGTTACTGCCACGGATTGCATGCAGGCCTGCCTCTTCTTCTCCTCCTCCTACTCCATCCTCCGTCTCCTCCTCGGCTGACTCCTCCTTTTCCACTGCTGCCGCCTCTTCTGCTGCACCCCCCAAGCTCCCCAAAACCTATTCGACGTGCCAGGTGAGACATTGCCATGCTGTGCTGCGGCTCTTGTGCCTGGAAGCCAAGAGCCACACCGGTTCTGCACTGCTTTCAGCTCTGCAGTCACAGGCCGATCAGTGGCTAACCCCGCTCAATTTGACAGTTGATAAAGTGGTGTGCGACAATGGTGCCAATCTGCTGAGCGCTATGAAACAGGGCAAAATGACACACGTGCCGTGCATGGCACACATCCTAAACATAGTTGTGCAGCGATTCGTTGCCAAATACCCCGGGGTCCAGGAAGTCTTGCGGCCATTTGATAAGATCTTACACGACCATGGCTCGCCTTGCTGACGTTCAGCGGCGGCACCACCTGCCTGTCAGACATCTGATTTGTGACAGCCCGACGCGCTGGAACTCCACCTTGTATATGCTTGATAGGCTGCTCCAGCAGAAACATGCTGTTAACGTCTACCTGTATGAACTCTGCGGCAGGACAGGTTCTGTGGAGCTTGGTTTCTTTTCACAGCGCCAGTGGCTGCTCATGCGCGACGCATGCCGACTTCTGTAGCCATTTGATGAGATCACCAAACTGGTCAGTCGCAGCCAGGGCACCATCAGTAACATTGTGCCTTACGCCTTCTTTCTGGAGCGTGCATTGCATCGTGTCATTGATCAAGCCATCGAAGAGCAGGAGCTGGAAGATGAGGAAGTCGCAATGCTGAATGAATTCCCTGGGGGGCTACTCTATCTGAGACAAGTCAGCAGGAGTCTGAAGAGGAGTCAGAGGAGGATGTGCCTGGGGGGAGGAGGAGGAGGAGGAGCAAGAAGAGCAGGCTTTAAACTTTTCGGGAATCCCTGGTGTTGTCCGTGGATGGGAAGAGCAGGCTTTAAACTTTTCGGGGATCCCTGGTGTTGTCCGTGGATGGGGGGAGGAGAAAAAGGACGACATTCCCCTGGGCGATGAGCAGGAGCCAGGGCGCTCCACCGCTTCCAATTTAGTACAAATGGAGGCCTTCATGCTCCAGTGTTTGAAGAGGGACCCCCGTATAAAAAGCATAAAGGGCAAGGACCAGTAATGGGTGGCAACGTACTTAGACTCCCGGTACAAACACAAAATGGCGAACATGTTACCACCATCACAGAGGGCTGTCAGAATGCAGCATTTCCAGGCCTTGCTGCTACAGATGCTGCATTCCGCTGTTGCGGGCGCTGGTAGAGGAATTTCTACCCGCAGCGAAACAGTTGCGGGTACCAATCCTACAGCGCATGCACAAGAGGGCGGTTTGAAGATGTGTTGGTCACTTCAGATATGAGATCATTCTTGCAGCCAACCCATCGACAGCCGCCCTTAGTATCCAGCCTCAGGGAACGTCTAGACCATCAGGTGTCAGACTACATCGGGTTAACGGCCGATGTGGACGTTCTGAGAAGCTTGGAACCCCTGGACTACTGGGTGTGCAGGCTTGACCTGTGGCCAGAGCTGACACAATTTGCCATGGAACTCTTGGCTTGCCCCTCGTTGAGTGTCCTGTCCAAAAGAACATTCAGCGCAGCAGGGGGGATCGTGACCGATAAGCGCACTCGCCTAGCTCACGACAGTGTGGACTACCTCACATTTCTAAAAATTAATGAGGCATGGATCTCAGAGGAATTCGACACATGTGACGACCACGTTTAAGCACACACATATCTGCCACCACCCAGAACAAAGAATTGTCCCTGTCTTATGTAAATACAGCGGCATAAAAGGCCTTTTCTGTCCGGTGAATGCCTAATGTTTGGGGCCTGTACTCTACTGGCCTGCAGTAAAATTGTTATCCAATGACCATCTAATATACCTCCAGCCACATAATCACTTGATCTTTTCTGTACTGTGAATGCCTAATTGTTGGAGCCTCGGAGGAATTCAACACCTGTGCCGACCACGTGTTATCGAATTTCACCTATTATCATTTGGGGTTTATTCCAGAGGGGGGATTTCGTTAGCCATGTTTTTAATCCAATTTTATATTTTTAGTTCTTTTAAACATATGTATTTGACATGTATTTGTACTGGCCTACAGTAAAATTGTCATCCAATGACCGTCTAATATACCTCCAGTCACATAATCACTTGATGTTTTCTGTCCGGTGAATGCCTAATGTTTGGGGCCTGTACTCCACTAGCCTGCAGTAAAAGTGATATCCAATGACCGTCTAATATACCTCCAGCCACATAATCACTTGATCTTTTCTGTACGAGGAATGCATCATTTTTGGGGCATATAATCTAACTGGCCAACAGTAAAATTGTTATACGGTGACCGCCTAATGTACCTCCAGCCACATAATCACTTGTTCTTTTCTGTACGGTGAATGCCTAATGTTTGGGCCCTGTACTCCACTGGCCTGCAGTAAAGTTGATATCCAATGACTGTCTAATATACCTCCAGCAACATATTCACTTGATCTTTTCTGTACAGTGAATGCCTAATTGTTGGGGCCTCTGAGGAATTCAACACCTGTGACAACCACGACCACGTGTTATCGAATTTCACCTATTATCATTTGAGGTTTATTCAAGAGGGGGAATTTCGTTAGCCATGTTTTTAATCCAATTTTATATTTTTAGTTCTTTTAAACATATGTATTTGACATGTATTTGTACTGGCCTGCAGTAAAATTGATATCCAATGACCGTCTAATATACCTCCAGCCACATAATCACTTGATCTTTTCTGTACGGTGAATGCCTAATGTTTTGGGCCTGTACTCCAGTGGGCTACAGTAAAATTGTTATTCAGTGACCGCATAATGTACCTCGAGCCACATAATCACAATTTCTTTTATGTCAGGTGAATGTCAAATTTTTAGGGCCCGTACTACCGTGGCCTAAAATAACATTTTTCTAGGCTCCAGCAGGGCACATTTTTGAGAATTTCCCTTTAAGACGCATAAAAATGACCCATGATTAAAATACAGATTTTTTGGGGGAATTTTTGTCATTGATCCTCCTCTAGCATGTCACTGTCCATGTTCTGGGACTACTTCTGCACTTCTACTAAGTATTTGGTGGCTGCAAATATGAACTGAAGGTTTTTCAGGTTCGCCTGCCATTAAAGTGAATAAGGGCCGCCGCGAACTTGTGGTTTGCGATTCACGCGATCGCGTTCGCGAATCTTCCCGGCCGATGTTCGTCCATCACTATTCAGGATTATAGAAAACCAACATGGCACGCAAGCAATAATTAACTACATACATTTACACTCGCATTACACTTGATGATATGTCAGCCATTTCACTCACTTTTATCCTTGGACAGAACACACATTTCAAGGTCGATGACACAAAAACGTGAATATTTTTATATGCCTGTCACAGCAAGGAGAGCAAACGCTCTGGACAACGTCAACCAAAACAAACGTAAATTCAGGGTGAGGAAGAAATTAATTTGCATGTAATTAAAGGCGCCTAATGAACAGCGACGCAGGAGGTGCGAGCTTCTCCCTCAGCTTTGTATTTAACATTTTCATTTGTCTTGATTAATCAAAACAAAATATAATTCACTAACAAGGGATAATTGTCCTGTACAGGAGCGGAGACGTCCACTGTCCCTGCACCACAGACTTAAAGGGTACGTCCAGTTTTATGTAAATAAAGCTTAATCATCATCAAATATCATCCTGCAGCTTTCTAACCTTGTGTTTCAGGTTCCTCTCCATTTTTAATATCTCTGATTGCTGTCAGTGAATGAAACAAGAATGTTTCATTCTTGTTTATATACATGGCTTGATTACTTGATAACCTGTATAGCACCACCTGCTGTTTGCCCATTTTCTGATTTCTCTGTCCACCTGACTGAGGTGGACACACTTGCTCATTTCCATCCTTCAACTCCTACCAGCTGCAGCAGCTAAGATACACCCCTCTCAAAAGGGCATGCCCCCTAAACTAGCAGAGCAATTGGAGCAATGAATGGGGAGATCTCTGGATCCATGTGAGGTACAGGGCTCATTCTAGCTTGGTTAGGTAGAGATTGTCATGTACTATATGTATCATTAATCATGTGATAACCACTTTAAACACAAAAGTTTTATCGACCATTATAATCTGATGGTCGATTTTATTGTCGATTTTATTCTTTTACTATCACCTATTTTAGCTGTCAACAATAACGTATTACTAGAAATCGAGTATCATATTTACGATAATTACGGATATCATAGTAATAATATGATTATGCAGACAAATAGGAAACTACAAACATCCCACCGATTAATGTAATCTGATAGTCGATTTTATTGCCGATTATTATAATCGGATGACCGATTTTATTGTCGATTATTATTATCATTCTATATGCTGATTGGGAGCCTATTTTTATAATGTTATCTTTAAAATATTTTTCTAATGTTATTACTATCATCAATTTACTACTATCCTTTTATCATGGTTCTAATATAGCACTGTGTTAATTTAATGTTATATATGGGTAAACTAGAGAGAATCCCTAAAAGACACCAACTAGATCCGCTCCATATCTTACTAGTGTTCCAGCTACTCTAATGATCCCTCCCCTATAAATAAGAAGGAGATTAGTAATACTGTCCACCACTGATGAAGGTGCAAGTGTGCACCGAAACGCGTTTGGTATAGGACAGACAGACAGCACAAGGACTTATAACGATTTAATAAGTCGAAAATTGCCACAAAGGAAATATCGCTATTTGATGTCTACAGAGCAGGTAACAGACTCGCTTACGTCATTACCCAGCTGATCACAGTACTACAGCTACTCTTCCGGTCACGTGGGACGCTACCTTCTGCACCACGTGGGAACGCCGCATGAGAAGCCAAGAAGCCAGGACGCCGTAGTGAAGTAAGACGCCGAGGGAGCAACGAATTACGTGCGCACTAAGGCTGCACGATATGGGAATTTTGTGCGATTGCGATTAGGGCCCTAAAAATTGCGATAACGATATGCGATGCAATATTTTAAGGGAATTGTGCTAGAGGTCTATTTGCTGACGCGGCTGGGTATGACATAGTTATGGGGGATCTGTGGATGGCGCTGTTATGTGGGGGATCTGTGGATGACGCTGTTATGTGGGGGATCTGTGGATGACGCTGTTATGTGGGGGATCTGTGGATGACGCTGTTATGTGGGGGATCTGTGGATGACACTGTTATGTGGGGGATCTGTGGATGACGCTGTTATGTGGGGGATCTGTGGATGACGCTGTTATGTGGGGGATCTGTGGATGACGCTGTTATGTGGGGGATCTGTGGATGACGCTGTTATGTGGGGGATCTGTGGAGGACACTGTTATGTGGGGGATCTGTGGAGGACACTGTTATGTGGGGGATCTGTGGAAGACACTGTTATGGGGGATCTGTGGAGGACAGTGTTATGGGGGATCTGTGGAGGACAGTGTTATGGGGGATCTGTGGAGGACAGTGTTATGGGGGATCTGTGGAGGACAGTGTTATGGGGGATCTGTGGATGGCACTGTTATAGGGGATGTGTGCTATGACAGGTGTCACCGCCAGACATCTGAGAAGCTCTGACAATTGTTCTTCAGAACCTCCTGCTTGAGGTTCTTTTGTTTTGCTTTCGTTTTGTCATCTCGTTTCCCTCTCTCAGCTGTCATCTAGTTGCACTGATTGCATCCCTTTAAATCCCCTCCCATACTGCATCACTTTGCGGTTTATACAACTTCCTGGAGTGTGCTGATGCTAGAAGCTGTTACTGCTGCATCCACAAGATAAGTCTGTTTCTTTATTTCTTTCTTTTATTTTCCTGTGGGCTTGATCCTAGGTGACCCTGACTCCCTCCGTATTAAGTGTAGGGAGCCGGTGGTCGTGTCCCCTCACTATTATAGGGTGTTCAGGTGTCATACAGTCGAGGAACGAGGGTATGCAATTTTCTACCATTGAGATTTTTGCATAGGCTGAGCAGTAAGGGAGAGAGCTAGGGTTGTTACAGGGCTTACCCTTTTGTTCCTTAGTTTTGGATCAAGTCAGTCGGATCTTCATTTGTGTCTTCTAGTTTTCTGTAACACCATCCATGACAATAGGGCCATGAGGGGGGCCAGCATAAGACACACATATAGCATCTTATGCTGGTCCCCCTCATGGCCCTATGTGTCCCCTCATGTGTCCTAAACTGCGCACATAACTGGCTTTGTGTGTAAAGTTTTTTACTACTGTCTGAACTCTGAAACAAGCTCTCTCCTATTGATAAAATGGCCAGCCTCTGTACTCACTCTCACTATGAATGCACTGCAGCGAGCGGTAGCGAGCTGGCCGGCCGGCGCGTGACTGACGTCACTTAGTAACGCTCCTCTTACTTAATTCAGGAAGCAGGAGCGTTACTAAGTGACGTCAGTCACGCGCCGGCCGGCCCGCTCGCTGCAGTGCATTCATCGTGAAAGTGAGTACAGAGGCTGGCCATTTTATCAATAGGAGAGAGCTTGTTTCAGACAGTAGTAAAATACTTTACACACAAAGCCAGTTATGTGCGCGGGGCCCCTTCATATATAATCGCATCATTTTCGGGTCGGCCAAATCGCCATATCGCATTTGGCGATTATCGCGATTCGATTATTTTTTCGATATATCGTGCAGCCCTAGTGCGCACCAACGCCATCTAGGATCGGACTACAGTCCATACAGCCCAGGGGTACTGTGAGTACAGAACCTGCCTACAGCCGCTTTCTGAGACCCACATGGGGTAAGACTGTTCTTTTATCTATTCGGCTGCTAACCTTTGTTTGGGACATAAGAACAAGACCATATATAATCAAGACATCAGTCTTTTATGCGATTTATCCTGATCGAAATATTATGTGATTTTATCCATCTCGATTTTATTTAGATTTTTACAATACAATATTATATATATTTGTGTGCTTTGCTGATACCTCCATACAGATTGATCACCTGTATGAGAAGGTAACCCATAATCCTGCGGGATATACATAGTCCAATTGACTGCATATAACAATTTTATTGTGGCCAAAACACTGCTGCTATTGCTAGACGCAGTGGTGTTATATATCTTAATCATTTTATACAAACCATAATAAATAATCCTTTATAATTCACATTTGCAATTGATTGTATACTGTATACACCCAGTCATTCGAGTGCCCTCCACTTCTTGATCCTTTATACTTATTTAAAGGGGTTCTCCAGGAAGTAAGAAAATGAAAATATGTAAATATTACTTTATTATAAATAAATTCCCAAATACCTTTCAATAGTTATAATGGCTCGTTTTCTCTGGGGAGCAATCATTTGGAGAAATAAAATGTCCGCCATACTATTAGTACACACAAAATCTGTCCTAATCACACAGGAGGACAAGTTACTGTCACGACCATGGTTATGGTCGTGACTCCTGATCCGCATGCAGTTGCCTGCGGTTTTGGTTTTATTGTCAACCACATGGTGAGGGCTGCTTGTACACTGGTCAAAAAAATAAAGGGAACACAAAAATAACACATCCTAGATCTGAATTAATTAAATATTCTTCTGAAATACTTTGTTCTTTACATAGTTGAATGTGCTGACAGCAAAATCACACAAAAAAAAAAAATGGAACTCAAATTTTTTAACCCATGGAGGTCTGGATTTGGAGTCACCCTCAAAATTAAAGTGGAAAAACACATTACAGGCTGATCCAACTTTGATGTAATGTCCTTAAAACAAGTCAAAATGAGGCTCAGTAGTGTGTGTGGCCTCCACGTGCCTGTATGACCTCCCTACAATGCCTGTGCATGCTCCTGATGAGGTGGCGGACGGTCTCCTGAGGGATCTCCTCCCAGCATCTGCCAACTCCTGGACAGTCTGTTGGTGGATAGAGCGAGACATGATGTCCCAGATGTGCTCAATTGGATTCAGGTCTGGGGAACGGGCGGGCCAGTCCATAGCATCAATGCCTTTGTCTTGCAGGAACTGCTGACACACTCCAGCCACATGAGGTCTAGCATTGTCTTGCATTAGGAGGAACCCAGGGCCAACCGCACCAGCATATGGTCTCACAAGGGGTCTGAGGATATCATCTCGGTACCTAATGGCAGTCAGGCTACCTCTGGCGAGCACATGGAGGGCTGTGCGGCCCTCCAAAGAAATGCCACCCCACACCATTACTGACCTAATGCCAAACCGGTCATGCTGGAGGATGTTGCAGGCAGCAGAACGTTCTCCACGGCGTCTCCAGACTCTGTCACGTCTGTCACATGTGCTCAGTGTGAACTTGCTTTCATCTGTGAAGAGCACAGGGCGCCAGTGGCGAATTTGCCAATCTTGGTGTTTTCTGGCAAATGCCAAACGTCCTGCACGGTGTTGGGCTGTAAGCACAACCCCCACCTGTGGACGTCGGGCCCTCATATCACCCTCATGGAGTCTGTTTCTGACCGTTTGAGCAGACACATGCACATTTGTGGCCTGCTAGAGATCATTTTGCAGGGCTCTGGCAGTGCTCCTCCTGTTCTTCCTTGCACAAAGGCGGAGGTAGCGGTCCTGCTGCTGGGTTGTTGCCCTCCTACGGCCTCCTCCACGTCTCCTGATGTACTGGCCTGTCTCCTGGTAGCGCCTCCATGCTCTGGACACTACGCTGACAGACACAGCAAACCTTCTTGCCACAGCTCGCATTGATGTGCCATCCTGGATAAGCTGCACTACCTGAGCCACTTGTGTGGGTTGTAGACTCCGTCTCATGCTACCACTAGAGTGAAAGCACCGCCAGCATTCAAAAGTGACCAAAACATCAGCCAGGAAGCATAGGAACTGAGAAGTAGTCAGGTCACCACTCTGCAGAACCACTCCTTTATTGGGGGTGTCTTGCTAATTGCCTATAATTTCCACCTGTTGTCTATCCCATTTGCACAACAGCATGTGAAATTGATTGTCACTCAGTGTTGCTTCTTAAGTGTACAGTGTGATTTCACAGAAGTGTGATTGACTTGGAGTTACATTGTGTTGTTTAAGTGTTCCCTTTATTTTTTTGAGCAGTGTATTTTGCCTCACGTGTGGTTGCCGCTGGCAACATGTTTGTATTTGGCAGCATAGCAGCCTGAGCTGTTGCTAGGCAGCTTGCTGTCAGGTGCATGCGGGTACATCTGGCAACCTGTCTTTATAGGTGTGCCTTTTGTACATGTGGTGTGCACTTTCCTGGTGTGTTGTGCACGAGGTTGTATGTGTGCATTGTGACACTTTAGGTCACTTGCGGTTGTCCGTGGCAACGTCTGGTGTTTTGTACATGTGGTGGCAGTGTCTCGGCCTTCTGGCTGTTTCCCAGGACATGCTTGCCACGCATGTCGTTGCCGGCGGTAACAGCTGCACTTTGATTGTTGTTTGTAAACTTCCCCTTTAAGTGGCAGTCTTCCCTTGCCTGGTGTAGGAAGGGTTAACTCCCTTCTTTGTGTGTGAACACTGGGTGTGTCTATGTGTGGGTGTGGCCACTTGGGGCTATTTAGCTCCTGCTGGATGCCAGACTCTGGGGGGTACTTCAGCCATGCGTTTTGCTGGAGTCATCCTCCTGGTTCATTTACCATCTTTCCAGTTAGGGCCACCCTTGCGGTCATAAAAAATAATGTCTGATGTTAAGTTGATGTTTTTATGCTCTTGATATTTATTGCAGCTATGGATGTCCTGGTTACCTGTGTGTTTTGATGTGTGTGCTGTCTCCCTTGTGTTTGTGTGGACAGCGTATTTGAGCACGGGTTCCAGTCAGCAAGGCTGTGGCAGGTTAGTGTGGAACTGCTTGGTTCACCTGTCATATCCATATGTCTGTTTATGTTCCCCTTCTCTTTGCAGCTTGGCCAGTAAGACTCCTGTTCGTCCGTGCCTAGGAGGAACAGGTCGTCTTACCCTGCTCCTAGTTCAGGGCCACCCTGAGGGCTAGTAGGGACCCAAAGGTTCCGGAGTATGAGCCCTCCTACCATCAGGGTCGGATCATACAGCTAGGAGTCAGGGTCAGAATTAGGGATGTGATAGGAGGTGACCTGCTCCCTAGTTTTGTCGTCCTGGCCGAGCAGCGACTACATCTTCTGGCATTGCACGGCTGAGGGTTTTCCCCATCCTCAGCCGTGACAGTTACTTCAGAGCACTGAGGTAAAGAGCTGCTTCATCCTCCTGTCTGCTCTGCTTATCAGGGGTTATGGTGCTGAATACAGTTTAATATGATCTTCAGCTGAATTTCCATAGGAATGAAGTTCATGAGGAGACATGAAGTACAGAGAGGAGGTGGGGATGTGGCTGTGTCCTGCTATGTGATTAGGACAGGTTTTGTGTGTACTGGTAGGACGGCAGCCATTTTATTTCTCCTAAAGATTGCTCCCCAGACAAAACGAGTCATAACTAATGAAAGATATTAGGGAATATATTTAGAATAAAGTACTATATAGAGGTATTTTCATCATTTTCTTCATTCCCGGAGAACCCTTTTAAGCCATATTCTTATAAGGTCAGAAATCACAGATAACGAGCCAGTCAGCTCTCTGCCTGGCGGAAAAGAGAGAAAATACAGATCCTGCTAGTAGATAAACTCAAAGCTGTGCAAGGAAAACGGCTCAATATTTTTAATAAAGAATATTTTTAATAAAGACCAATCTAAAAAATTATTTTTAGATCAAAAAGAGAACAATGCAATATTAAAAAAAAATTGCCAACAAAGGTGTACATAACCTTTTAACCCCTTAAGGACTCAGCCCTATTTCACCTTAAGGACTTGGCCATTTTTGGAAAATCTGACCAGTGTCACTTTATGTGGTGATAACTTTAAAATTTTCAGAAATTTTCAAAAACCCACTTTTTAGGGACCAGTTCAGGTCTGAAGTCACTTTGTGAGGCTTACATAATAGAAACCACCCAAAAGTGACCCCATTCTAGAAACTACACCCCTCAAGGTATTCAAAACGGATTTTACAAACATTATTAACCCTTTAGGTGTTCCCCAAGAGTTGATGGCAAATGGAGATGAAACTTCTGAATTTAAATTTTTGGCCAAATTTTCCATTTCAATCCATTTTTTCCACTAACAAAGCAAGGGTTAACAGCCAAACAAAACTCTATATTTATTGGCCTGACTCTGCGGTTTACAGAAACACCCGATATGTGGTCGTACACCACTCTACGGCCCCACGTCAGGGCGTAGAGGGAAAGGAACGCCGTGTGGTTTTTGGAAGGCAGATTTCACAATGTCCCATTTGAAGCCCCCTGATGCACCCCTAGAGTAGAAACTCCAAAAACGTGACCCCATTTTGGAAACTACGGTATAAGGTGGCAGTTTTTTTTATACTATTTTAGGGTACATATGATTTTTGGTTGCTCTATATTACACTTTTTGTGAAGCAAAGTAACAAAAATTGAAATTCAGAAATTTCATCTCCATTTGTCATTGACTCTTGTGGAACACTTAAAGGGTTAACAAAGTTTTGAATACCTTGAGGGGTGGTTTCTTAAATGGGGTCACTTTTGGGAGTTTCTACTCTAGGGGTGCATCAGGGGGGCTTCAAATGGGACATGGTGTCAAAAAACAAGTCCAGCAAAAACGGCCCTCCAAAATCCATATGGCATTCCTTTCCTTCTGCGCCCTGCTGTGTGCCCATACAGAGGTTTCTGTAAACTAAAGAATCAGGGCAATAAATATTGAGTTTTGTTTGGCTGTTAACCCTTGCTTTGTTACGGAAAAAATGGATTAAAATGGAAAATTTGCCAAAAAATACCTGTTTTGGCACCGTTTTTATTTTTTATTATTTAAAACGTTCATCTGACAGATTAGATCATGTACTATTTTTATAGAGCAGGTTGTTACAGACGCAGGGATACCTAATATGTAAATTTATTTAAGTTATTCACAATAATATCATTTTTGAAACAAAAAAAATCATTTTAGTGTCTCCATAGTCTGAGAGCCATAGTTTTTTTTTTTTTTTTGGGCGATTGTCTTAATTAGGGTCTCATTTTTTGCAGGATGAGATGACTGTTTTAATGGTATGATTTTGGGGTACATACGACTTTTTTGATCACTTTTATTACCATTTTTTGGAAGTAAGGTGACAAAATTATGGCTTTTTTTTTACACCATTTTTATTTTTTATTTTTACGTTGTTCACCTGAGGGGTTAGATCATGTGATATTTTTATAGAGCAGGTTCTTACGGACACGGCAATACCTAATATGTGTACCTTTTTTTATTTATTAAGGTTTTGCACAATAATATCATTTTTTAAACCAAAAAAACTTGTTTTAGTGTCTTCATAGTCTGAGAGCCATAGTTTTTTTATTTTTTGGGCCATTGTCTCCTGTAGGGGCTAATTTTTTGCGGGATGAGACAATGGTTTGAATGGTACTATTTTACTATTTTGGCGTACATACGACTTTTTTGATCACTTTTATTACCTTTTTTTGGAAGTAAAGTGAGCAAAATTTCAATTACATCATAGTTTTTATTTTTTATGGCGTTCACCGTGCGGGAAATGTAACATGACCGTTTTATAGATCGGGTCGTTACGGTGTGTAACGAATTACATTTTTTTCATTTTTAATCAGGGATAAATGTGTTTTTTTTTATTTTTAAATTTTTTTCACTTTTTTAACATTTTTTTTTTACCCAGACCCACTTGGTTCTTGAAGATCCAGTGGGTCTGATGTCTGTATAATACACTACAGTACACTATATAGTGTACTGCACTGTATTTTACTCACACTTTGTCTGAACAGATCTCTGCCTTTAGCACAGATCTGTTCAGCACCATTGACAGCAGGATGCCTGAGATGGTGTCCTGTTTCCATAGGAAACTTCCCCGTCTGCCACAACTGAGCAGACGGGAAAGGGGAGGGCTCCCTCTGTCACCCCATCCTGTCCGGGGGCTGAAAAGGCACCCCATACTGTCTGCCGTTTGGATCGGAGTGTCATCAAAGAGCTGACATTCTGATTCAACCGCTCGGCCATCCTGAAAATAAACCGGGGGGGGGGGGGGGGGGGCGGAAGATTGCGCACCCGCCCCCCACACTGCCGCACGCCTCCCGCACCGCCCGCACCTTGAGGTTTCTGATCCCCACGGACCGCAGGGATCAGAAACTTGCATGAGCGCTAAAAACCGCAGGTCTGAATTGACCTGCATTTTGTAGCTATTGGCAATGCGGGGGGGGCACAGGACCTGTTCCGATCACCCTGTTCCGATCACTGCCGGCCGTGCGGCAGTGATCAAAACTACACAGGACGTACCGGTACGTCCTGGGTCCTTAAGGACTCGGGAAACAGGGCGTACCAGTACGTCCTAAGTCCTTAAGGGGTTAAGTCAGAGAGTTCGACAATTGGAACACCCATCAATGTTGAGGAGGAATTGTATATTTCCAATGAAATGACGATATGGCAATCTACTTATAATAGAAATATCTATATATTTAATTTTTTTCAGTCCTTTGTGTTTTCTCAGTGCCAGCAACATTCTTATGCAAACGACAAGAAAGAAACCATTTCCATCAGATGACCTTTCTCGTCATGCTGTGAGCAAAGGACAGTAATGTTAATCTGAAACGTTTTGCTCATTCTTTAACATACATTTATCTAGAGAAACCCCATGCTAGAATGTTTAACAGGACAAAAGATTTCCTTTTTTTGTGCAGTAACCAGTTCATTTTAAGGACAATGTAATGAAGGTGGCACGAAAGCACCCAATCTAAAGAATAAACTTGCACATAGTTTTATATTCACACAATCTGGTAAAACTAATAAACATCGATTCACATGGTGCGGTTTTTGCTTACCATGTAAGAATCGTTTGAAAGAAAATAAACAGTGCAAAAAAGAGACAGTGGTTTCTAGGAGCAACAGTACCACATATAAAATAACGGGAGAACTTTCGTGTGAACACATGCTAGAGTGTCCCTGTGGCCTCCAGTATGTAGGACGGACTACTAGGAAACTAAAAGTCAGATTTCAAGAACATAAAAAAGAAATATAAAAAAAGGATTAGATACACATAGTGTCTCTGCACATAAGAAAAAAAAACAACACATAACAAAAACCCAGAAGGTTTGAGGTATATTGCACTTGAACAGGTCCATAATAACTGGAGAGGGGGTGATCCATTGAATATAATAAATTTAAAAGAAGCAGAATGGATCTATAAATTGGGGACTTTGTAGACTGATGGTGTGAATGTTGAATTTGATATAAAGGCCTGTATAATACCCTGTTTCCCCGAAAATAAGACAGTGTCTTATATTAATTTTTGCTCCCAAAGGTTCGCTAGGTCTTATTTTCAGGGGATGTCTTATTTTTTCCATGAAGAAAAATACGGTACACATTTATTGTTGAACAAAAAAAAAGGAAATCAGGGTGGGGAGGGGGATCACTTAAAATGGCACAGGGTGATCAGAAGGGGGAATCAAAATGGTACAGGAGAATCAGAGGTGGGGGATTACTATAGCATTTTAGTACCCCCTTCTGATCCTCCTGTGTCATTTTGATTTCCCCCCTCTGATCCCCCTGTGCCATTTTAAATGATCCCCCTGTGCCATTTTAAATGATCCTCCTCCCCACCCTGATACCCCTGTGTCATTTTGATTCCCCCCTCTGATCACCCTGTGTCATTTTAATTACCGTTTTTAGTCTCCCTCCCCCATCTTCACCAGACATCCCCCACCTTCCATCAGATATTCCCCCCCTACCTGTCACCCTGTCCCCTGTGTGTCCGTGCCAGCCAAGTTGTGAGACTCCATCAGGGCAGAGCGAGCAGTGGGCGGAAGAAGGCGGCAGCTTGTCCTGGCGGCGGCTGCGGCCAATCAGTGAGCTCCTTACATTCTGGGGTGGCTTGCTTTATAATCGGGGAGGCATTATGTCCGGCCGATGCTTTATAATCGGGGAGGCTTTATTTTCGGGGGATGCTTTATTATCGGGGAGGCCTTATTTTCGGGGGGATGCCTTATATTACAGCGATAGGCAAAACTAGAGGTAGGTCTTATTTTTGGGGGATGTCTTATTTTCGGGGAAACAGGGTAGATAAATAAAATATGGGTTTGCCATTGATATGCAGCATATTCAAGAATTGTGAATCTGTAACTGTAAATATAAACCTTTGGCAACAATATGGGGAAGTTGGTGTGAATTTTTCGCACTTGCAAGATAGATATCATAATGGTTTTTTTTTTTATGCAATCTAGATAAAGAAAGAGCAGCACTAGTCAACGTGAACTCACGGGTGCAATCAGTCCAGGCTGTAGGTTATTGAGCCCATATAAATCCAATGGCATAGAATGAGGCAGCATTCGAAAAGTCAGTGAAAAATGGTGGACCCTTTTCTCAAGCAGAGAAAGGCCTCATTGTGTTGGGCTGAAATGTTGCAAGTTGGGTGAATAAAGGGTCCACCCTTTTCACTGACTTGGAGTGCTGCCTCATTCTATGCCATTGTATCTATCTATCTGTAACAGCGGCTACTGTGCGCCGCTGTTCCCCTGCTTACCGCCGCGGTCCCGGGCGCAGTGATCTGCTGCCAGTGTTTCCTCTTAGCCCTGGCCACAGCATCCTTGCTGCTAGTTTCCTGCAGCAGTTCCTTTAGGGCCGCCGCACGTCACTTCCTGTGCTTTATGTGTTGGATCATGTGACCTCACTGACCAATCCTAGCCCTCCTGCACATATATAAGTGACTCAGCCTCCTTCCCAAATGCCTCAGTGTCAAAGTCCTTGTCTCCTGTTCCTGATATATGCATCGTGCTTGTATTCCTGGACCCTGCTACCTGTTTGATCCCTGCCTGCTTGCCTTGACTCTCCTATTGCCGATCCGGATAGCCTGACCTGCCCTGACCTATTGCCTATTTGACTTCGCTTCTGCCTGTCATGGTGGGGAGTGGGGGAAACCCCCCACCGTACAATGTAAAAGGGATAGGGGTAGCAGCTAGACCAGGCTGCCAAGAAAAGAGAGCTGGTCACCTCCTATAGCATCCCTAAATCTGGCCCTGTTCTCCTAACTGTATGAGCCGACCCTTAAGGTAGGAGGGCCCATACACTGGAACCTCAGAACCCTGAAATCCCTGGATATCCCTGAGGTTAGGAGACAGGGAATAGAGACAACCAGGTTCATCCAAGACACGGATGAACCAGAGTCTCCACGGGCCTAGCAGCAGGGAAAAGTGGACGACTGAATACAGCAACAGAGTCGGCAGGTAAGAACACCAGAAACACACTTACCTGCAACAGTCACCACGACTGGAACCCGTGCATAAGTACAGGTGCCCACACACCAAATAGGACGCCGTACAAACAACAACACACACAGGAATCCAGCATACCTGATACTGCCTGGGCCCCGTATAGCAAGGTGCACGGCAGCCCCAGGCAGCACTGCATCCAGACATATGGTTAACCCCTCCAGGAAACCAGCCCCCTTTCGGAGGTATCAACATACAGGGTAACATATAGCATACATGCAGGGACAAACACCAACAACAGCCCAGACATGTAACAACCAACAAAACGCTACACACACACAGAACATAAACCCACACCACACATACAACAAGTGAGGGTAAAGGTACAAGGAGGGTACATAAGGCAGGACAATTTATGTTCCATAAGGTGGCCCTCAAGGACTGGGCTGGAACAGAGTCGGCAGGTAAGTGTGTTTCTGGTGTTCTTACCTGCCGCCTCTGTTGCTGTATTCAGTCGTCCACTTTTCCATGCTGCTAGGCCTGTGGAGACTCTGGTTCATCCGTGTCTTGGATGAACCTGGTTGTCTCTATTCCCTGTATCCTAACCTCAGGGATTTCAGGGTTCTGAGGTTCCAGCGTATGAGCCCTCCTACCTTAAGGGTCGGCTCATACAGTTAGGAGAACAGGGCCAGATTTAGGGATGCTAAGGGAGGCGAACAGCTCCCTTTTCTTGGCAGCCTGGTCTAGCTGCTACCCCTATCCCTTTTACATTGTACGGTGGGGGGTTTCCCCCACTCCCCACCGTGACAGTATGTTCCATAAGGTGGCCCTCAAGGACTGGGCAGAATCACTCAGGCAAGGAGCAAAGCTCCAACACCAAGCAAGGGTGTAGTACCACTGCACCCAGCCAGCAAAACAGGTTTATTTCAAGCTTGCGGCCACACCCAGGATACACCATAATCCCCACTAGCCAGAAGATTAACCCCTTGCTCACCAAACAGCAGGGAGGTACACCTTAAAGGGGAAGTGCACGTGCAAACAGCAAACTACACGTTGCCCCTGGCAACCAGTCTGCACGGCAACCGCGTCACGGTCAAACACCAATATGTCCGTGACACTGCCTCATCCTTCGATCCTGCACTGTTGCTCCTGGTTACGACTCAGCCTTCTGACAATGCCTGTACCTCTGGCACCTTGCTCAGGTACCTCCTGTCCTAGTATATAGTATATAAGACCAGCTCACCCAATATCCACCGTGCGCGGTACGAGCCAAGGCCAACTCCACATACATAGAAACCAAAGGAAAATGATCCAGCACTGGGTAAATTTGTCGTTGCCACGCCTTTATTTCTCTTATTCACAATGCATAATACATACAGTGGATATCTCCTCCCACCACCTCCGGTAAGGTTGACATGTTTCGAATCCTAAGGTTCTTAATCATAGCCTCGCGGTGTGCTTAGGTTCAGGGGAACTTATGAGCCTCCGCCTCCAATAGAAGAGCACAGAAAAGTAAAAAAGGAATTTACCAAATGTCGGATCATTTTCCTTCTGGTAACTCCTGGTCCGCCTGCCAATCCTCCTCAGGAGGTAGTGACCTGGTGTTCTCGTCGGGAAAGTCTATCCCCACCATCAGGGGTACTGTGAAGATCGAGGGTTTCACTTAGACATCGCCCTTAGATGAGGTAGGACACGTGGCACAGTGGGTTCACACCCACTGGTTCGTGACACTATCTATCTATCTAAGTTCTATCTAAGATCAACCTGTCTATCTATGTTCTAAGATTGATCTATCTATCTAATATCTATCTAATCTATCTATCTATTATTATCATAACATATCAGTTTATAAAAAAAAATATTCTAGCAGTAAGTAGTCCACACTAAGGAAACAGCATTGAAGGTGGCACAAGTCATCTCATTCTTCACAGAGCATACATCAGACTGATCTTATTAACTCTCTGGAAATGTATAGGCAGTAGAGGGTAGATCTCTTGCTCGATGGAGACACAGGGATGTGATATATAGTCATCACATATGCCTTTCCCCTGAGAGACTCCAACATCATGCAGGTTCACTGTAAGGGCTCAGATAAGGCCGGACGAGGAGTCTGCGCCATTGTCTTCAATCTTCAGCTGCACAATTGTCTGGGAAAGTCTCATTACAGGTAGAGAGTGACATTAAACAGCGGGATTCTCCTGGAAATGGAAACATTCTCTCACTTCTATCTTTCAATTACGGCATTTTAAGTCGTATGGAATGAAGTTTTCAGCAGGTGACTTTGGTGGGAACCATAATAAATATGTAGCGCTGGGACTCAGCAATGTTAATGGCTCCTGAATCTAATGGTAAAGCTGTGATTGTGCAAGGTGTGGAAGGAACCTGCAGAGAGTTCTCCTCTGTGCCCCGTATCTGTATTTCACAAAGATAGCATAGGCTTTGAATTAGCATAAAAATCTCCAAAAACATGTCCTTGATTCACCCTCTTCTGCCAAAAATTATACTCAGATTTTTCTTTTTATATTATTTATCTCATCTATCTATCTATCTATCTATCTATCTACAGGTGTGATTCTGCGATACCATGTTCTTCTACTTCTGACTTACCACTTTATAGATTCCATTGCAACTCCAGATTTCCCAGTTTTGCAGCATATTATTATACTTTGCGTTCCAATTTCTTGTCCTTTTCAAGACCTCTGCTTGTTGTCGTGGAATGAAGAAATTCTTGAAAACCTTTCCTGGTCATAATCAGTTGACACAAGTCCAGGTCTCTAAACAGAGATTTATCTATTAAAAAAGCCTGCATATGCATCTACTGGACATGATATGGGCAAGTGAATCTATTTACTCACAGCAAGCAGAGAGCTTAAAGCATATTTGAGTTTAAAAAAAGAAAGGTCGCATAATGGCTGTGCTTCTTTGTACAATCATAACTGTGAAGGAGCAGTTATGTGTGGGCTTCCCAAAAGTCTGTTTCAGCCATAGTATTACCTGTTTCAGCTGCACAGCTAGATGCATTTCACTCAGAAGCAGGGGCGTATCCCTTCTGTGAAATCTGCTAGTACTGTACTGCTCTGACACCCTTCTCCTTACTTCACACTGTTTGTTTTCAGCTCCGGAGATCACAGAACAGATAAGGAGGGATAAACCACACTTACAGAAAGGCAGTACGCTCCTGTGAAGTTCACAAGCTGTGTAGAAGCAGTTGTTTTATCAGACTCACAATCTCAGCTAGCTCTGGCATGCCGCCACTTCATACTTTCCAACATTTAAGCTGGTAAATTCAGGGCATCTAAACCCTGCCCCCAGAACACCCCACTTTGCCAGGGAATGCCCATTTATGGGTGGGGTTATCATTTACAACACCCATTGTGTCCCAGGACAGCGCAAAATTGCCGATACTGTCTCTGAAAATCAGGAACAGTCCTGGCAAATTCGGGACAGTTGGCAACTAGGCCACTTCCTCTCAGCCTTCTTCTGTGTTTCTGTTACTAGGGACAAATCTTGTCTATCAACAGGCAGCATATTAGGTGGAAGTGAGACCCCTAGTGGCCATGACATTTACAGCTCTTTTTCAGGCGGATGCAAACAGATTTTTTAAATTAAGCAATTTAGAAATCATATTAATATGCAAATGAATTTACCTTAATTATTAAGTGAAACAAATGGCCTGTCAGAAGACTCCATTAAAGGATCACTAGAAGCGTAATTACCCAGAGAGCAGCCTCCTCATCATTATAAATATATGAGATATATGGTATTACCCAGAATGCACTGCGACATCTGAACCAGCAGCACAGGACGGGCGAAATAGCATTTTTATGAGGTAATCCACTCATTCCCAATGAACTCCTCAGAACCAATGTTTATATCTCCAGTTCGGGATCATAGAAGGGACTGGTATTTCTGCCGCCCACTCCCAGTCTAAGACCCTCGGGTCATTCTCTTGCTATAGCGAGAGTAGTCCTGTGCAGGTCTCACCACCCAGGGTCAGTTTTAGAGGGAGGCAACAAGAGCAGCTGACCAGGACACCAATTTCATAGGGGGATCCCTCAAGATGTAAACCCCAGGAACTGAAGCCACCCAGTATTATTTATCTGTGTATTGTGATATTAGGCTACTTTCACACTTGCGGCAGGACGGATCCGACATGCTGTTCACCATGTCGGATCCGTCCTGCGGCTGTTTCGCCGGGCCGCCGCTCCGTCTCCATTGACTATAATGGGGACGGGGGCGGAGCTCCGGCGCAGCACGGCGGTGCACGGAGAAAGCCGCCGGACTAAAAAACCTGACATGCAGTAATTTTAGTCCGGCGGCCTTAAGCCGTGCACCGCCGTGCTGCGCCGGAGCTCCGCCCCCGTCCCCATTATAGTCAATGCGAAACAGCCGCAGGACGGATCCGACATGGTGAACAGCATGTCGGATCCGTCCTGCCGCAAGTGTGAAAGTACCCTTAGTTGGGGACTGAATTGTAGTTTCATGTTGAAACTATATGACAGCATTATGAATGAATTATATGGTAGTATTATGTGGGAACTATATGATAGCATTATGAAGGAAATATATTGCAGTATTATGAAGGAACTATATGATAGCATTATGAGGGAACTATATGGCAAAATTATGTGGGAACTATATGGCAGTATTATGTGGGAACTATATGATAGCATTATGAAGGAAATATTTGGCAGTATTATGTGGGAACTACAGTGGATATAAAAAGTCTACACACCCCTGTTAAAATGTCAGGTTTCTGTGATGTAAAAATACGAGACAAAGATAAATCATTTCAGAACTTTTTCCACCTTTTAATGTGACCTATAAACCGTACAACTCAATTAAAAAACAAAAAATATAAAAATAAAATAATATGGTTGCATAAGTGTGCACACCCTAAAACCAATACTTTGTTGAAGCACCTTTTGATTTTATTACAGCACTCAGTCTTTTGGGGTATGAGTCTATCAGCATGGCACATTTTGACTTGGCAAGATTTGCCCACTCTTCTTTGCAAAAAACACTCCAAATCTGTCAGATTGCGAGGGCATCTCCTGTGCACAGCCCTCTTCAGATCACCCCACAGATTTTTTATCTGATTCAGGTCTGGGCTCTGGCTGGGCCATTCCAAAACTTTCATCTTCTTCTGGTGAAGCCATTCCTTTGTTGATTTGGATGTATGCTTTAGGTCGTTGTCATGCTGAAAGATGAAGTTCCTCTTCATGTTCAGCTCTCTAGCAGAAGCCTGAAGGTTTTGTGCCAATATTGACTGGTATTTGGAACTGTTCATAATTCCCTCTAGCTTAAAGGGATTCTGTCATTACATTTTAGGCCTATAACCTAAACACATGGCCAGGTCCGTCCAAATAGCATGAATCTGAAACTGTACTTATTAAATGTTTATTTGATAATGTTTTATATTATGGAAAATTATTTTTATTTTTATGTTTATCGATTTTATGACATCCAAAACATCGGATTGAGTTTTTATTACATACAGTGTTAGACCGCAATGAATAGGATTGAAAATAAGAAAAAACGCATTGATAGCGAAAAAATCGCAACAGGCATCATAATCCCATTGCGGCGAAAAATCGCAGATTATAATCCAATCCTGGATTACATCACCGCAGCTTGTGGAGGACTTCAGAAATATTTAAAAAGGAGGAGGTTAGAGTGCTGGATATGACCACTGAGGAAGGGATGTGGAATCATCCCGAAACGCGTCTGGGATATCGGACACTCTGACAAAACCTGCGCCGAAATAAGCTTTGCATGGCCATGCTAGAGTGAAAATTCGTACAATCCGAACAATGGAAATTTTCGACAACTGAATCGATCTAAACATCCAAGTGAGTGTACTGACCGGACGGAAGTCCCGCTCACAGCATCGCGAGATTGGGTGAGATTGTCGGATATTACAAGCTGTGAGGACGGAGCGGCGTCCCCAGCCTACCACCTGGACTCAGTCAGGTACAGGAATTTCAAACAAGCATAAATAGGAGGTAAGAGTCTTCTCTCCTAAACTATCTAAGGCCATTTGCTACACATAGGCAATTGTTTGGCCGATACCACAGACTTTGTATACAAGCCAATTGCTAGACAGCAAAATATAGACTACCTATATAGTGGTATATGCGAACAACTCTATGTGGATGACGTATTGACCGGGATAATCCTGCCTGTACGGCAATTGTCAATAGAAAGCGATATAAATATGTCCGCATTCATCAACGTGCAGTGACCTACCAGGTGTCTCACTTTGACACATTGTTCTTATATTTTGAAGCAATTTATTCACTATATTTTTCTTGATTTTTGTATGGACACAAAGACACTTGCACCAAGTGCTGATTCTTATTTTTATAATCAACCATTTAAGGGTCCATTCACACGTCCGTAAGTGTTTTGCGGATCCGCAAAACATGGACACCTGCAATGTGCGATCCGCAATTTGCGGATCCGCACATCACAGACACTATAATAGAAAATGCCTTTTCTGGTCCGCAATTGCGGACAAGAATAGGACATGTTCTATTTTTTTCAGGGACTAAATTGCGGATCCCGAAAAAACGGATCCCGGAAAAACGGATGCGGATCCCGAAAATGCGGATGCGGATCCAGGAAATGTGGATTTGCATCCGTTCCAGCCCCATTGAAAGTGAATGGGTCCGCAAATTGCGGAACGAATGCAGACCCAAATTACGGACGTGTGAATGGACCCTAACACTTATCCTTGCCACCCTCAGGCACTGTGCTGAATACTGCACGTTACTAGTGAAACATCTACTGCTGCTAATATCGACTGCTACGATTACTCATTGCTATTGATAGTATTGCCATTTACCTACATTGTGGTCTTCTGTATATTTATTACTTATTAAATGTGCCTGTGGCTCTATTAGCACATAAAACAGGTTTTTATAACATGTCATTCACCTACCTAAGGTGCCCAAGGGGACGTCGCTTCATACTGGGTGCCCGGCTGCAGCCATCCAGCGCCGCCTTCCCAGTTGAAATCGCTGCCTTCCTCACCTCAGCCCCGCCTCCGCAATTGTCCAGGCCCCTCTGCCAGATCCTGCGCGTGCGCACTAGGCATAACCTGAGGGGCCGGACGATTGCGGAGGTCTCAGAAACCTGACATTTTAACAGGGGGTGTAGACTTTTTATATCCACTGTATATGACAGCATTATGAAAGGACTATAAGGCAGTTTTATGTGGGAACTACATGCCAGCATTATCAAGGGATTATGTGGGAAGTATATGATACCATTATTAAGGAACGATGTAGCAGTATAACACGGGACCTATAGAATTGTATTATGTGATCTCTTTTAGTGTGTATTGGTTACACATATTAGTTGTTCACTATATGGTGGTGCTACATAGGCTGTAAAAGGTAGAACTATCTTGGCACTATATGGCAGTAGTGTGAAGGTCTGCATATTAGGTGCTATATGGTGGCAGTACATGGGCTGTATATGGTATTATCTTGGTACTGTATCATAGTACTGATGAATGCTGAATGACATTATAAAAAATGTGCACAGACAGGGTAGAATGTCTGCAATGCTTGCTGACTTGGGCTCCATATTCCACATGGGAAGATAACAACTTGAGAACGGCCTTCCTTCCTCCTTAGGCGGCATAACAGGTCATGTAGCTGCTATAGGCTCTGCCCTATGGATCCTCTACGTTACATTGCTGTGGGGCCTCCATGTCTTCAATGACCTTGATTCCTTCTGATCCATATTCTAGAGCAGTCCCCAGCAGCCTTTCGTGAGCAATGCATGTTGGGAGTCAGGGATGTACATTTCACAGTGAGGACCCGTAACAACAATCCTTCTAGGGTTGTCACAATACCAAAATTTTGATTCGATTTCAATACCATAAAAAAGTATTGCAATACTCGATACCATTCGATACCACGCGAAAAAATAAAACACCAAAAAAGCCGCGTGCATTCTGCATTTTATAGAAACTTCCGGCCCATAATCGAACAGTTGTATCCTATTTTTTGGGGGGACAAGGTGACAAAAAAATAGCGAATCGCACTGTTTTTTTGTTATTTTTTCTGTTACGGCGTTCACCGCATAGGAGATATTTTTAATATTTTAATAGTTTGGACTTTTCAGATGTGGCAATATGTAATATGTTTATTTATTTATTGTTTCTATATTTTATATGTAAAATGGGGAGATTTATACTTAATATTTTGGTGGTTTTTTTTTTACTTTTTTTATTTATTTAATAACTATTTCCCCCCCCTTAGGGGCTAGAACCTGGGATCTTTTAATCTTTTGTGCTATTCACCCTAATAGAGCTCTATCAGGGTTAATAGGAGCTCACACTCTCCCTGCAGCCCTGTGCTTTGTGCACACGGCAGCAGGGAGCTTACCATGGCAGCCAGGGCTTCAGTAGCGTCCTGGCTGCCATGGTAACCGATCAGAGCCCCGCGATTACACTGCTGGGGCTCCGACTACAACTGTCACTGCACCACTAATGAAGAGGGCAGAGGGGACCCTGTGGACACTGCCACCAATGATTTAATACTGGGGGGGTTGGGGGCGCACTGCGCCACTAATGATTTAATACTGGGGAGGGGTCGCGCTGCGCCACCAATAATTTTAAATCATTAATAATAATACAGGAGGCGGGTCCCGGCGGCAGAGTCACATAGCCGGCACCCGACCTCTATGACAGGGAGCTGCGATCAGCAGCAGTTAACCCCTCAGGTGCAACTGCTGCTGATCGAAGCTCCCTGTCATAGAGGTCGGTGCCGTCTATGTGATTCTGCCGCCGGCATCCGCCTCCTGTATTATTATTAATGATTTAAAATCATTGGTGGCGCTTGGGCAAGAGCCCCTTCCCTCCTCCGCCCCTCTCTCCTCTCATTGGTGGCAGCGGCACAGGGGGGAGGGAGAAACTGTTTCCTTTTCCCCTGTGCTGCTGAGGGAACATAGAGCACGCTGAGAGCAGCGCAGTCCTTGTTCTCCGATAATACTAGGCTGCGTCAGTGAATCCTAATTGGAGAGAAGAGCTGGACCTTTATTTGTTCATAGAAGATTTAGCTAACAAGTATGGCGGCAAAGCGTTCTATGAATATCATAGGTCGTTTTCAGCCAAAGCAGCAGCCGCATTAAGACAGTTTCAGCATACAGTGGACTGGTCAGTTGTAGATACTGAGTTGTTTTGCCGGCATTTTGCAGGTCTCAAGGCCCCGGCATGTAATAACTGTGGGTCTTATTCTCATGCAACTGAATGGAGCGCTAGTGCTAGCGTCAAGGCAGAGCGGTCTCAAATTAATAATACCCCACAACCTCCACTTGCCAGGTCTACCGCAGGCGTAGATAAGTTAGGGCGCCCAATAAAATACCTATGCAAATCACAAATATGTAATAATTTCAACACGACAGGTTGTTATTATAACCAATGTAGGTTGCTGCACTTGTGTACCCTGTGCTTTAGGGCTCATTCTAACACCGTGTGTCCACAAAAGGGGCAGAATTCAGCATGACTAAGCGTGGTAGATGTGGATTTACTGTCTAGGTATTTAGAAGGTCATCCAGATCAGAGTTGGGTACAGTTCTTAGTCGATGGTCTTCGTTACGGGTTCCATACAGGTTTGGTAGCACTACCACAAGCCACATATGAGTGCAATAACCTATTGTCAGCTAACAGAGACCCTGACTCAATTTCACGGCTGTTAGAGGTGGAGTTAGAGAAGGGCTACTTGATAGGGCCAGTGGCGCAGCCCCCCTTTGATTGTTGGAGGATTAACCCCATTGGAATTGTCACAGGGAAATTCTCTAATAAAAAGAGGGTAATCTACGATTTGTCAGCTCCTCATTCACTCTCCATTCCAAGTCTGAATTCACTGGTACCTTCTCAAGACGTTTCCATGAAATACTTGTCTATTGATGAAGCGATACAGGTCATCCTCTCATTAGAGAAGGGTACTTGGTTATCTAAAGCTGATATCACGGACGCGTTCAAGTTACTGGCATCAAGTGGCAAGGGCAGTATTATTTTGCAAATAAGTTGACCTTTGGCGCTAAATCGAGTCCCTGGTTGTTTGATCAGTTCGCCCCAAAGCTTGCATTGGGTACTGTCAAATGTATTTCGGGCTCATCATGTAATCCACTATCTAGACGATTTTCTGTTAATCGAGCCACCCACACAGGTACCGCGAGACCTCATGGTTTTGAGAGAAGTTTTTGACAGTCTCAGCGTCCCGGTAGCATCCAATAAAGTAGAGGGTCCAAGCAATATCATAACCTTTCTAGGCATTCGCTTGGATACAGGTAGTATGCAAGCGAGTCTACCTCAGGATAAATTAACCAGGATTAGAGAGGTAGTGCACAAAGTGGCACGCGTTAGAGTCACCACAAAGGCAGATCTCCAGAGTCTTCTTGGCATGTTAAACTTTGCCATGAGAATAATTCCACAAGGCAGGTCATTTATTTCTAGGTTACTTAAACGTGCCACCTATAGCCCCAGATCAAGATAGTGTGATTAAATTAGATCAGGATGCCTTAGCAGACCTAATGATGTGGGACAAATTTCTTGCACTATGGAATGGCATGTAATTTTTTGTTCCCTCCGTTTTGAGTCACTCTCCGGTCGTCCAGACGGATGCCGCCTCATCCACCGGCTTCGCGGCCATATACGGAAATCGGTGGATGGCCAGTCCTTGGCCCCCTGAGGTACTGGCTATTCCAGGTTTTCTACAGTCATCCCCCCTTTTTGAAATATATCCTTTAGTAGCAAAGGCTCAGGTGTGGGGAAGTTTATGGGGTAGACAGACAGTACTGTTTTTAACGGATAATGCAGCTCTGGTGGACATCCTTATGAAGGGTAGGTCTGGGTCAAAAGAAGTTATGGCATTCCTCAGGAGATTTGTATGGTTATCTTTACAGCATCAGTTTAATTTGGTTTGCACACATATTCAGGGACAGGAGAATGTTGCTGCGGACGCCCTATCCAGACTTAACTTTCAATTCTTTTTTCAGGTTTCTCCAGGGGCAGATCCGTTACCAGCTACGATCCCGCATCACAGCCTACTAGTAATGCATTAGCATCACTGTTAGTCACAGCCAGGTCTTTGGTAGAGCAATCCCTGTCTAAGAATACCTTGAGAGTATATAAAACAGCTTGGTTGTTATTCAACAAATTTAGAGATTCGTATCCACCGCTTGGAATGGGGCACATAACTTACCTAATGGCCTTTATCGGGTTTTGCCACTCAAACCTGAAGTTAGCTCACAATACTATTAAATTACATTTAGCAGGGATCCAGCATTACTGGTGTCTCGCTCACCCAGATCAGCCTTCCTTATTCACTGCCCATCCTATCAAAGCGATGTTACGTGGTATACAGAAAACTACGTATCAGAAAACTACGGCCCGTCAGCCTCTCACAGGACCAACGTTTAGGTTAGTGTCCGACATGCTACAGGATTGCCCCTTCGGCCTTGAGGTTAGTAGGCTAGTTAGGACAGCATTATATCTGTGTTTCTACGGGTTCTTAAGGCCTGGAGAATTTACATGTGCAGCCACTTCCACAAAGTTTCTTCGTAAGAAAGATTTAATTCACGACGGGTCAGGTTACTTGCTGAACTTAGAACAGTCAAAGGCCGCGCGACCAGGATAAGTGGTACATATCAGGTATTCTCCCACTAGTAACAAGTGGTGCCCGGTTAGAGTCCTGAGCGAGTAGGTGCTTCATATACATACAATGCCACCGGACTCACCATTGCTGCCTTACAACAATTCACCTCTCAGCATTCAGGTATTTCTCAAATACATAAGGACACTGTTAGTCAACATTGGTGTTAACCCAGCCAGTATTACGGGTCACTCATTTCGCATTGGAGCCGCTTCAGCCGCCTCTAAAAACAATGTTCAGGTTCATGTCATTAAAAGACTAGGAAGATGGAAGTCTTCATGTTATGTCACATACATTCCAGACCCATGTCAAGAAATGTCTGTTGCCTTTCATAAACTGTTGTTATAATGCTATTAGTATAATAAAAGAAAACTACTCTAACGTCTGAGCTTTTTGGCCACTTTAGGCTACCTTTACGACAGCAGTTATGGCACAATTCTACTGCTTATTGTATAGGGGTTCCGGTAAGGCACATACTTTTCTGATAGCCTATCCGAACACAAATAAAGAAAAATAAGAAAATAAGAAAAACAACAGACAGTAGGTGGCACTATACAGATACATTGTATTGAATAACTCAGTGATCACATTTTTTATTACATGCAGGGCCGGTGCTACCATAAGGCAGACCAAGCGGCTGCCTTAGGGCGCACCCTGGGGGAGCGCCGAAGCGCCGCTGGCCTCCCGTCCCAGCCTGCGTGCGCCCCGGCCCTCACTCACAGAGCGGCATGGGCCCGGCAGCATGGCAACAGGGTCACGGGGTCAGACCAGGGGGGTGTGACTGGCGAGTGGCGCAGTGGCGGCGGGCGGCAGCAGGGACTGGAGCTGACTGTGTCTGTGAGTCTGACTCACACACAGCCAGATTGCTGTAGCAGCAGGACAGGTGGGTAGGTGATCACTGATGAGCGCACGGCATAAATGTAATTTAAAAAAATTATTACACAAACAATCATAAATGGAGGGGGGGGGGATGGTGACCGAGACATGATGGGAGGGGGGACAAAGTCTGTAGTCTGTGACATGGGGAAGGGGCCAGGGCCGGCCGGGGGGGATGATGTGACATGGGGGGGGGGAATGTGACACAATAGGGGGTAATGATGTGATCATGATGTGACACGAAGGGGGTAATATGAGATGGTTTGGAGGGGGAGAAATGTGACAAGGAGGGGGAGAAATGTGACATGGAGGGGGGGAAATGTGACATGGGCTATTGGCTGACATTGGGGCATGATGGCTGACATGGGGGACTGATGGATGGGGACTGATGTCTGACATGGGGGTCTGATCTGAGGTCTGATTAACATTGGGGGGCTGATTTCTGGTTTGACCTGAGGTGTAATGGAAAATATTTTTTTCTTATTATCCTCCTCTAAAACCTAGGTGCGTCTTATAGGGTGAAAAATACGGTCCTCAAACCAGCGATTGTCTGAAGCAGAGAGAAGATACCAGGACCACACAGAGGAGAAGCCAGCTGCTGCAGACGTGACCAGGGCCAGGTGAGCTGCTAGGGGGGGTCCTTCTGCGTGCGTTCTGTATTTTTCTCACACCCATCAATTGCAAGGGCTGTTATCGTCTGAAAGTATGAACAAGAATAGGACTTGCTCTGTAATTTGCAGAACAGTTGCAAAAATTCTGCCCCATAGAAATTAATGGGTCAGAAAATCGCGGTTGTGTGCACGCGCTATTTGCCTTCTTATGGTTCTTTACATTGATTTTGGTTTGTTTGTTTTAAAATTGTGCCTTTTATCTTGCTTATTTTTAAGCCATATTTACATAAAACATGAAAACCTCTCTGCTTTCACATAGCCGGACTATTGGAGCATTTTAGCGTCTGTATTACGGCTGCAACAAACGGACAACAATGGGTCAACTGAACCAGAGAGTTCAACTTCTGGGGCGGGGTGGGGGGGGCACCAAAATGTAGCTTCGCTTGTGTTGGCAAAAATCCTTGCACCGGCCCTGATTACATGCAATTACATAAGTATTTTAGGTTACAGGTGCTGGTTTGATAACTGCAGAATATTTTTTGAGGGACAACCTCTTCAATGGAAAAGTGGTGTAGCTTTGCAGGAAAAGAGCATGGCCTGAGAAGCCAAAATTCTGTCTGAAAGTAAGTTAACCCATAGATGGTATAGAGTCAGAGAAAAGTGTGTGTCCCTGCACATTTATCATCAGCCTGATTCACTGGGGCAGTGTCTAGAATCCGGGGCAGGTCTAGACAATCGGTCTAAGGGGTTAACTGATTACTGTATTTTTCATCCTATAAGAAGCAACTGACCATAAGACGCACCTAGGTTTTTTGAATATTTTTCATTAGACCTCAGATGAGACCACCAATCTGACCCCCAATGTTAATCAGACCACAGCTCCGAGCGCCAATCAGACCCCCAGTGTTAATAAGGCCCTCAATCAGACCTCAGATCAGACCCCCAATGTTAATAAGACCACAATAAGAACTCAGCTCAGACCCCAATGTGAATGACCCCCATTCAGACCTCAGATCAGACCCCCAATGTCAATGGCCCCATGACCTCAGATGAGAACCCCATGCTCAGAGCAAATAAAATTAAAAAATCAGCTTACCTCTCCTGCTCCGGATGCCGACGCCACTCCTAGGATCCAGCATTCTTCCTCTTTCTGCCACGCGCTGTGCTGTGACCCGCAGCGCACAGCGTGAGGTCACAGAGAGCGCCAATGTCCTCATGCTGTGCGCAGTCACAGCACAGCAAGCGGCTGAGGACCAGGAAGCAGTGAGTACAGAGTCCTCCTGTCTGTTTTTCTGGTGGAGTATGCATGCATTTTAGCTACGTGCGCCATTTTTAGGGTAGTTTGCGCCATTCCTGGCAAATTGCATTTACTACGGGTCAGGCAGATGTTTTGTGGGCTGAGCCATATTTTTAGCCAGATTTATCATTGTGACTAGACTTTAGACTGAAAAATCTATAGGTATTTCCTGCAGCAAATTTTTTTAAAAATTCTAAGTTTTGTAAATTAGTTGCAATTTGATTTTAAAACCAAAGTAAACACTCCATACGCGGTCCAATATTTATCACTTATCCTGTGGATAGATGAGAAATAATTTTCTTTGGATAACCCCTTTAATAGTGGAGGGGGGGATATGGCAACCAGTCAAGAAAACCAGTGATGGCCAGTTCGCAGTGTTCGCCAGCGAACACATGCGGGCTGCCATCTTGACTCACCCGTCCGGCGATGCACAGGTAAGCCCTTACCTGTGCCGGGAGCCGGTCTGAAATCAAATGCGGTCACCGGGAGCAGGCAGTTCCGAAAACAGCTCGATGAAGGCCCCTGGTAGCTGTTCTCGGAACTGCCTACTCCCGGTGACCGCATTTGATTTAAGACCGGCTCCCGGCACAGGCACAGGTAAGGGCTTACCTGTGCATCGCCGGATGGGTGAGTCAAGATAGCAGCCCGAATGTGTTCGCTGGCGGACACTGCGAACTGGCCATTACTGTATAAAACTCTGCCACTAGGCAGTCAGCTATAGCAGGTGGCTCCATACCGGCTGAGCTGCAACCTCAATTGCTAGCACTCCCATATGTCTGCCGGTGTAATATTCGCCTCTTTCCCCGGCAATGCTGCATCTCCTCACCTGTCAACTAAATTACCTTCCACTAATTGGAAGCAACTCACAATTTGGTGACATCAGAACAGACCCCAACTCATTATCCCGAGCCATTATCTTCTACCTATTACGGACAACTGCATGTGCGCAGTGGGAGCGTGCTGCGAGGGGCTGTCATCACAGGATGGTGGTTTATGGCAGCTGCATAATATTACCATATACAGGGGGAGGACAGTGCACAGGAAATATAATAAAATATCAATTAGAAGGCTGAGAGCCATTATCAACGGCATTCTGCTCCAAAATCAGCTTCACCTTGTCACATTAAAAACACAATAAAGACACGGCGGCAGACCGCTCTCCACCAGCACCCATTTGTCACAATCGTAAAATGTCAGTGAGCGGTCAGATAGATGTCATAGTAAAAGAGAAATCCAGCAAAGAAATTTAGAAAAACATATACAGGACACAAAATACATGGCTGCTTTCTCACAGAAACAGCGCCACACCTGTCCAAGAGCTTTGTGTAGAATTGCAGGTGAGCCCGATTCACTTTATTGGAGCTGACTTGCAATACATGACACCACCAGTGGACAGGTGTGGCGCTGGGTATCCCTAACCCACTCTATACCCCTATAGGAAAATAAGCATATACCGGTACTTACCTTGTTTTCTCTCTGTTAGTAAAACACAGGTACTAGGAGTCAGTGATGGCCAGTTCGCCGTGTTCGCCCACGAACACATGCGGGCTGCCATCTTAAATCAGAAGTCCGGCGAGGCACAGGTAAGTCCTTACCTGTTCCTGCGCCGTGAGCCGGTCTGAAACAAATGCGGTCACCGGGAGCAGGCATTTCCGAGAACAGCCCGATGAAGGCCCCCGGTGGCTGCTCTCGGAACTGCCTGCTCCCGGTGACCGCATTTATTTCAGACCGACTCGCGGTCTTGCGATTTAAGATGGCAGCCCGCATGTGTTCGCGGGCGAACACGGCGAACTAGCCATCACTGCTAGGAGTGTGTATAAAGCTACTTTCACACTTGCGGCAGAGTGATCCAGCAAGCAGTTCCATCGCAGATCTGGCAAAATGTATGCCAACTGATGGCATTTGTAAGACTGATCAGGATCCTGATCAGTCAGAAAAATGCATTGAAATGCCAGATCCATCTTTCCGGAGTCATCCGGAAAAACGGATTCGGCATTTATTTTTATCACCTTTTTTTCGGTCTGCGCAGGACGGATCCGGCATTCCGGTATTTTGAATGCCGAATCCGGCACTAATACTTTTCTTTGGAAAAAAATGCCGGCATTCAGGCAAGTCTTCAGTTTTTAGGCTGGAGATAAAACCGTAGCATGCTGCGGTTTTATCTTTTTTCTGATCAGTCAAAAAGACTGAACTGAAGACATCCTGATGCATCCTAAACGGATTGCTCTCCATTCAGAATGTATTAGGATAAAACTGATCAGTTCATTCCCGGTATTGAGCCCCTAGGATGGAACTCTATGCCGGAAAACAAAAACACAAGTGTGAAAGTACCCTAAATATGCACTGCCGCCACGTTAGGCAATAGCCTAATGAATAGATTTGGGCCCTTAGTTATTGAACATTAAGCGGCTATTCCAGCTTTTTTTTATATTGATGACCAATCCTCAAGGTCATCAGTGACAGATCAGTGGGGGTCCGACACCCGACAACTGGCAACTTCACCGATCAGCTGTTCGGAGCAGCCACTGGTGCTGGAAAGTATGTAGTGGATGGAGCAGGAAGCAGAAGGGTCCATCCATTGTGAGGTGACCATGGTGCCAGCGTACTGCGGCCCAGCTTCCAGTCATTCAGACCCCTATTGATCTAATTTTGATCACCTACCCAGAGAATATGTCATCAATATAAAAAAGCTTATCCCTTTAAGGAATCGCCCAGAAAAATACCAATCATCTTCTCCGTTCACTATTATATTAGGGGGTGCAAAATTAGCAATTGCCTAATATAATATTAGCACCTGAATTACTATTCTATCACCTTGCTCACTTTCTTTATACTCATTGACTAGAACAGGGATGCCCAACCTGTGGCCCTCCAGCTGTTGCAAAACTACAATTCCCAGCATGCCTGGACAGCCAACAGCTATTAGGGTATGCTGAAAGTTCTAGTTTCGCAACAGCTGGAGGGCAGCAGGTTGAGCATCACTGGACTAGGAGATGAAGCATTGATGCTCTGCAGCAAAGCACCATGGTCCATAATGTTTTGTGGGCCAATTTAAAAGAAATGATAGCTATTAATTGTATCTAGGTTTAGGTGGTCATGCTCGTTTGGCCAACGACTGTTCTTTCTGACCCCTAACCTCCTATACACATGCAGGTTCATCTCCTGTGGGACAAAATGATCCTTCTTTCCCCGACATCTACCATCAGGGAAGAGTTGGGACAACACCATACACATTAGATGGTTGTCCAGTCCTGCAAAAACTGGTTTGGCATATGTTAATCTACAGTAATTGTGTTTGGACATCTTATGAGATATCAGAGGCCAGGTAGTCGAAGGGCCCACATACCCCTTTTGCATCCCATGGAGATATATAGCTGATACTGTACTATACTACTACTGCAAAACAGCAGCTTCCTTATGTTCTTCTACTAGCTCATCACTGTAGGATTATAGTTTGATTGATTAGATGGAGTTGTGTCTACCTCTGAAGGGTTGGAGTTTTAGGAGATCTAGGAGCTCTACTGACTGCAATGTCAGGGTGCCTCACTAAGTTCTGTAGTCTTCTTTAGGGTTCCATGTCCTAAAACTGATGGCGAACCCCTGCCTGGTCCATAATAAGCCATCTTTCAATGTTTCCAGAAACCATTTAAAGAGGACCTGTCACCTCTCCTGACACGTCTGTTTTAATAGCTTCATTCATTCCCCATGTAATAACAATTCTGGAGCATCTATTCTTATGTCTGTATGTTGTGCCATTCCTTTATTATTTCTACTAGACCTTATGAATGAATTGCTATTAGCCTTCAGTAACAGTACAGAGGGGAGGTAACAAGTTGGGGGGTGTACCTGCACAGTCTGAAAATGACAGCACTGATTGGATAGTGTGAGTCTGTGCAGGTACACCCCCCCAACTGGTTACCACCCCTCTGTACCCTTACTGCAGACTGCTAGCAATTCATTCATAAGGTCTAGTAGAAATAATAAAGGAATGGCACAACATACAGACATAAGAATAGATGCTCCAGAATTGTTATTACATGGCAGTATTAAAACAGGCATGTCAGGAGTGGTGAAAGGTCCTCTTAAAGCAGTTATCCTTTTCCAAGAGACGACAAGGCTTTCATGGAGATGCTGGTAAACAGGCTAAACCGTATCTGAGATGTAAATCTCTGAGATTCACGGCATTCAGTGCGTTACACTATAGGGGACGTGATTTGTTATACATCTCTTCACAGTTGGGGGAGAATTTTTCATCGAGTAATGTATCTCAACTCCTTTACTATGAAAGTAATTTGTAGCGTAACTGCACTCGCACAATTTCCAAGGAAATTAATTTATGTTTTTTTAGGGACAGGACTTAAAAAAATGTACTAAAAAAAAAATATAGATCTAGGGTAAACCTCTGTTAGAGAGAAAATATTTTGTTATAGCAAGGTCACCAAGAACCTAGGGATGTAGTAGGGATACAAAAAGAAATGTTCAGCGTCTTGAGGATCCTAAAATTTGGGCTTTATTCGGACATAAATCCATACAAGTAGCCAAAAGACAATACAAACAATGCTTACGCATTTTGGACTCACATTGTGTCCTTATTCAGAACAGTATTGTTTGGCACAATGTAACGCACATTTAATATACCTAACAATGCCCCTGCCACATCCTAGGCAGTGACTGGTCCCATATGAGACACACCCAGTGTCACGGTCCCGCTGATGACAGAGGTGAGAAGATCTGAGACACCCTCCCCATTACCTGTGACACCCGTGCTTCAACTACATCCAATACTTCTTCAATTACTTTTTTTGAGCTCATACCTACATCATACCTTGCAACCGTCTCAGATCTGGCGGGACAGTCCCGCATTGCAGTGGCTGTCATGCGATCCCGGTATGGGAGAGGTATGTTCTGCTTTCTGGCAGTAGTCCCTGTGTCCATAGGAAGCAGAGATAGCTGCCTGTAATGATGAAGCAAGAGCCGTCCATCGGCTCTCTGCTTCATCATTCCTGCCCCCTGTCTGCGCTCTACACTGCAGGTCTTGGCAGGAGGCGTTACAGGGGGCTGGGCAGGGGGTGGGGCCAGTCGGAAGCTCCATGTGTGGACTGCTGGTGTTGCTGCTGGAGAACGAGGTAAGTATGTGAAGTTTTTTTTTTTTTTTAACTATCACATATTACTGGGAGGGGCACAGCACTGGGCATATCACTGGGAGGGGTCACAGAACTGGGCATATCACTGGGAGGGGGCTCAGCACTGGGCCTATCACTGGGAGGGGGCTCAGCACTGGGCCTATCACTGGGAGGGGGCACAGCACTGGGCATATCAGTGGGAGGGGCACAGCACTGGTCATATCAGTGGGAGGGGCACAGCACTGGACATATCATTGTGAGGGGACACAGCTGGGTATATTACTGTTAGGGGGCACATATCTGGTATAACTACTGTGAAGGGCACATATCTGGTATAACTACTGTGAGGGGGCTGTGGCAATGTGAACATTGAGATGTGCAGTAAAGTCCCGGGGAAGCATAATAAAAGGGGTGTTGTTTGCACCAGGAGCGTGTCATCAGGGGCCTGGCCTTGGTGTAGTAAAGGCCCCTAGATAGGTGCCCACTAAGTTAGCTGGTGGACACCAATATAGTTAGAATAGCTGGTTCCAGCCAGTCCGGGGCGGGCTTTTACTGGGAAAAGGCAAAGTGCTGGGTGGGTGCCTGTTCCCCATGCTCCAGTCCGGGACTTAGGGCATGCTCACGTCCAGGGATTCCATTTAATCTGGTTGCTGGAATTGGGTGTGTCTCATTCTGGGGAGTGTGCAGACAGAGGCCTGGTGAGGCTCTGTCAGTGTGGTCTCAGCAAGGCAAGGCTGAGGGGCCACGAGGCTATGCAAAAGCCTGGACATTGGGGGACTCAGCGACGCCCGGGAACAAGCGTTGAAAGGTCAGAGTCGGGAGGACTGCTAGACCACAACCCCTTTCAAAGGTACTGCACTTGTTACAGCCTGAGGGCTGGTGGACTGTATGTCTGGGGTACGCCGCACCTGGTTCCATGTGTGAACGCTATCGTATAGCAGAGTTAGGGATACGATGTTTATTATTAGGTAGAGCCAAGACGGGCAGGCTTTTGTTTTATGCCATGCCATGTATGTTTGGACCTGAAACCCAGTGGTGATGAAGGTAATTCTGTGAGAATGACCCCCGAATAAGAGACGATCCCTACAGGGCACATATCTGGACATAACTACTGTGAAAGGCACATATCTGGTATAACTTCTGTGAAGGGCACATATCTGGTATAACTACTGTGAGGGGGCACATATCTGGTATAACTACTGTGAGGGGGCACATATCTGGTATAACTACTGTGAGGGGAAGATATCTGGGTATAACTACTGTGAGGGGAAGATATCTGGGTATAACTACTGTGAGGGGCACATATCTGGGTATAACTACTGTAAGTGGGCACATATCTGGGCATAACTACTGTGAGGGGCACATATCTGGGTATAACTACTGTGCACATATCTGGTATAACTACTGTGAGGGGGCACATATCTGGTATAACTACTGTGAGTGGCACATATCTGGGCATAACTACTGTGAGGGGCACAAATCTGGTATAACTACTGTGAGGAGGGACAATGTGGACACAAATACTGTGCGGTGGCATAAGAGGGGAATAACTACTATGTGGGGGCATTTAGGGGACTAGGTGGGATTATGTGTATAGTTATGTTTTGGGCGGAGTTAGAGGCGTGGCCTAGTATGGAAAAAATTTGCACGCCGCACATTTTGTCCCTCTTCCTTCTTTTCAAAAGTTGGGGGGTATGCTACATAAACATGGCTGATTTAGCAATCCAGAACAAGAACAAAATGCTTCTGACCAGGAAGCATTTTTCGTCTTTTCCCATCTTTATCAAGCATCATAGCCTTTGCTGAGAAGTTGCATGTTTGATTATAGAGCACCTGCCAGCAGGGTCAACACCATTAAACCAGAGCTACTGGCTGACAGGGTTGATTCTGCTTATTAAAACGATGTCTGTCTTGTAAAAATTGGTTTTGCCGTTTCTGAGGAAAAAAAGACTTTAATTCCATATGCAATTTAGGGTTTCAGTGCATCGATCCTAGCCCCTCGGTGCACCTCAGATCCTCGGTTTTCCAGTGCTAGCCATGATCCTCGGGGCCAGGGGCGTACATAGAAATCATTGGGCCCTATAGCAAAAATCTGAATTGGGCCCCCTAACTCCGCCCACTACCCACCACCTTCCCTGGCTCCTCCCCTGCCACCCCCCCCCCCCCCCGTTGTATTCCTACTGACCCAGAGAAGGGCACGGGTCATTTTTGCCACAAAGGGAACACTGTAGGAACAAAACCGTAAAACGGTGGAGGAATTTTATTTATTTTCAATTCCACCCCATTTGGTTTTATTTAGACTCTATTTTTTTTAAATGTTTCTGTGGGGATTTGAACTCATAACCATCTACATTAAAGGCAAGAACCTTAACCACTGGGCTATAGAACTTAATGCTAAGTCATTGCTGAAAAACATCATAGGAGTTTCTCTTGTATTAAAAACCTAATGGAAGTTTCTCTTGTATGACACAAGAGAAACTTCTATGAGGTTTATCAGTAATGACCTAGCACTGAGCTCTATAGCCCAGTGGTTAAGGTTCTTGTCTTTAACGTAGATGGTTGTGAGTTTGAATCCTCACAGAAACATTTCAAAAATAGAGGCTAAATTAGACTTGCATACACAGCGTGTCCCCCCAACCATAGTGACCATGCTTGGGAATACCCCTTCACGTTCATAACACTGACTACATGTATGGATGCATACAGTATATGCATACATGGAGCAGGGACTCCTAAGCTGGGAAATTCCCCGCTCTGACTGAGCATAGGGAGCCTGGAACAAAAGAAAAGTTGGTGGGGCCTTCCTTGTACTCTAGGCCCCCCTGTGCCAACTGGCCCAATAGCAACTGCGTGGTCTGCCTATATTGGGGCCTTTAGTTGCATATGGAATAAAAGTCTTTCTTCTGGAGAAGGCCGCAACCAATACAAGACAGGTATCATTTAATCTGCAGAATCAACCCTACCAGGCAGTATGGCTTGTTTACTAGAGTTGATCCTACTGGCAGGTGATCTTTAATGTCAGATCCAAGGATTGTTACATCCAGAGGTCGCAATAACGCCTGTACAAGTGTCATAGACTCCTGTTCAGGCTGTTTTACTCTCTGGAAAAGGCCTAAGGCGTACCAATATGCCCTAGACAGAATACCAACTGCATACTGCGTGGAACGTCACGTCATGATGATACCTTATTTTAAAAGAATAATTTCAAAAACAACCAGTCATGATTCCAGATAAATTATCTTACCAAGTTGTAACGCATATTTCAGCAGAAACAACTGTATCCAACAGCCAATCAATTCCTGGACAAAGTGGATGGAAAGAACACCCAAATTGCAGATGCGGGTGGGGGGATATAGCCAGTCATACAGTGAATGGTGAGAAGTGCTTAATCATGAGAAGACATAATGGCCGATAATCAATATGGATGAATGGAATGTTACTTAGGTCGAGAAGGACAATGGGTTATAATCCACTGGACGGGCAGGACAGAAATGGAAGTACAGTAATTGAAACATGTAAGACATTGCTTGGAGGGCTGAGCTCTTTAAGATGATACTGTTACGGGACTGTGTGACTAGCACTGCTTTGGGGACACCGGGTGGCTCACACTATTATGGGGGTGCTCTGTGATTGGCACTGTTATTGGGACAACCACATGGCTCACACTATTATAGGGGTACTGTGTGATTGGCACTGTTATTGGGACACTGCATGGCTCACACTGTTATGGGGGTACTGTGTGACTGGCACTGTTATTGGGACACTGCATGGCTCACACTATTATAGGGGTACTGTGTGATTGGCACTGTTATTGGGACACTGCATGGCTCACACTGTTATGGGGGTACTGTGTGACTGGCACTGTTATTGTTACACCGCATGGCTCACACTGTTATTGGGGTACTGTGTGATTGGCACTGTTATTGGGACAACCACATGGTTCACACTGTTATGGGTGTACTGTGTGATTGGCACTGTTATTGTTACACCGCATGGCTCACACTGTTATTGGTGTACTGTGTGACTGGCACTGTTATTGGGACACTGCATGGCTCACACTGTTATGGGGGTACTGTGTGACTGGCACTGTTATTGGGACAACCACATGGTTCACACTGTTATGGGGGTACTGTGTGACTGGCACTGTTATTGGGACACTGCATGGCTCACACTGTTATGGGGGTACTGTGTGACTGGCACTGTTATTGGGACAACCACATGGTTCACACTGTTATGGGGGTACTGTGTGACTGGCACTGTTATTGGGACACTGTGTGGCTCACACTGTTTTGAAGCTGAATATAAGATACCCACAAGTGGGGTCAGACATAACATAATGGCCCATATATTTATAGTGACCGTACATTACGCTTTGTATTCATCATTGTAGATATCTGCATAAAGCGTGTCTTCTACTGAGCAGCCAGGAATATATCAGCATTATTATTATGGAGAGTGGAGAAGCCAGTCTGCAGCATATTGGGCTTCATGCCTCAGTGATGTCATCCATCTAAGCCTACACTATATCACACATAGGGTCCACACTTTATATTTCTTGACACCGTAATGCAGCCATGGAAGGAGAGGTTGTCCTCTTCTCCTTGGGAAGTCAGAACACAGTGAAAGATAGTGGCATAAAGGCACAGGAGCTCCTGTCCTGCATCATTACTGATGTGATGCCAACCAGAACTGTAAGGTACAACAACATTTTTATGCAGCCCTCTTTCCTCAGCATAGATCCTTTATATGCAGGATCTTGCTCTTATATGCATCAAGTACTACTGCATACTCTACTCACAGTCAGATCTGCATTCAGAATTCTGCTAGGGCTGACAGACAAATTGCTTGTAGATAGCTATCTTCTTCTGTCTAGATGTAAGATAGATATAAAAACTGTCCTCATCTTCCAGGCTGATCATGGTCTTCCCTGTCTGTTTTGGGAAGGTGCCTGAGCAAAGGTTCCTAGTGCTTGTCGCGTCCTGCAAAGGTGAACTAATTTATGTTATGCCCTCCTAAGTCTGAACTCTCTCCATTTACTGTATTAATCCTGTTCCACCCGTCCTGACTTCTGCCTGAACACTGTATTGACCCTGTCCACCTGCCCTGACCAACTGCCTGTTTACCGTATTGCAAGAACTTTGCCTGTTCTGACCTTGGCTTGCCCTCTGACAATATCTATCTATTTAGATAGACAATAGATAGACAGACAGATAGATAGATATGAGATAAACACTCTGTACAGATGCTGACCAAGCAGCAAGAAGCTCTGAGATGTGAGAGTCTGTAGCATGGCCAGAATATTGAATGCAGCTTTAGATGTGACTAGAGTACAAGACATTTCGAAACTATACTCCATTATATAAGTTGTAACTGGTCATTTACTAGTCATGTCATGACCACTGGAGACAGGTTTTTAATGATGTCAGCAGGGGCACAACTACCTCCATAGCAGCCATAGTGGCTGTAACAGGTCCTGCACCAGCAGGGGGCACGGAAAGGTAGGAGGAGAACACGGGGGAGGGGGGTGGAAGGGGTCAATTGTATTGGTGACATAGCTCAGCACTGGAGAGAGATAGGTGGTGATGAAGGACCTCAGTGATGTCATCTTCATGTGACCAGTACAGGGAGAGGAAGAGGAGAAGTGAAGAACCTGCGGGATGTCACAATGTAAAGAGGTAAAGCTCCTGTGGTGAGCATCAAGGAGAGGTTAGTGGTTTCTCTTCCTCTATGTTTTCAAATACTAGGAGTTGTAGTTCTTTCTTTATACTCACTCTCTGTAATGCTCCCTAATAGCCCATAATAACAGTCTGGACATGATGGTAGTTGTTGTTCTCTCCTCTTACCCTCCCTATAATGTCAACTGATGCCCTATAATAACAGTCTGAACATGCCAGGAGTTGTAGTTCTCTCCTCATATCCCTCTTCCTGTAATGTACACTGATGTCCTATAATAACAGTCTGAAAATGCTTGCTGGGAGTTGTAGTTTTCTCCTCTTATACTCTTCTCCTTATAATGGCTACTGATTCCCTATATCAACAGTCTAAACATACTGGGAGTTTTAGTACGCTTCTCTTACCCCTCTTTCTGTAATGTCCACTGATAATGCCCATAATAACATCCTAGAAATGTGGGGAGTCACCTGTTTTGCATGTGACCCCCTCACTGCTGTGGCCAATCATCGGCTGCAGCAGTCACGTTCCCATCATCAGAATGGATGGTGAAGCGGCGAGACCAGGGACGGACTGGGAACTTAAAGTGGCCCTGGAAAAAAAAATTAAAAGTGGTCCCATGTTGTAGAGGTGTCCAAATTGACAGAAGGCTGGGCAATACAAGGGCCAGAAATACCATAAAGCAAAATACTATCCCAGCCGAACCATATAGCACAATATACTGCCCCAAAAGCTGTGCTTCTGTGGTGGCCATCATTAGATGCCATTTTCTGTTCTCCTCCAGTTGTCTCTGATTAAGATATGGAGCAGGGGGCTTAGGAGGGGAGGTGTGGGCCACAGCAGATGAATTCAGAGTGCATGTGAGGTTGCTGCTGGGATACACGAGTTTCTGATTCTCACAGGGTTAATTACCGCTGAGAGCTCATTATGTATCTGGCTAGCGGCAGAGAGGCGGGCTTAGATGGCCCCATCGGCATCGGCCCACCGTGAAAATTCCCTGTAAGGTCTATGCCCTATCCGCCCCTGGGCAAGACCACTGATGTCAGGACTACAACACTCATCAGGTATTACATCCCAGCCATGTTGAATTACAGCATACATCAGACAGTAGGTCAGATTGATTTGAGGGTGGAAGGCCCCATCCCACCTCATTTCTGTGGTTCATGTGGGTAGAAGCTCCAGATAGATTCTACTCGGAGAGTGAAAATACTGTCTTTGTGCCCCAGAAGCCATCACCAGTCTGAGTGGGAAGTCTCCATCAAAGCATAGAACAGTCACAGTGTTTATGTGTAGGAATCCAAGTGAATATCAATTCATTCCAGATCTGCGGCCTCTCAATGGAGACAAAGGCTCCTAGAGCAAATCCAGGGAGCCAGACTGAGCTCCACGTCATGAAATCTGCTCCGTTACCTGAGAGGAGGAGAAGTTCTGCCATTTTATTGCAGCAAACAATTATGGCATTCTGGTGTGAAAGACGCACAATGTAATTACTCCGCATGTCTCATCGTAATCACCAGCGTCCTCTCAAATTCCGCTCAGCCCTGCACCATCGTACAGGTAACAGGAGAAATTGGAAGAATGGCTGTCTTAAATGAGCTATTCCAACAACTACTGATAACAGTGATGGAGTAAAATGTCATTCTAGTCGGGTATGATACAACCATTTCATATTCTGGTCCTCATGGGAAGAGCTCGTCCTGTGCTCACCTCCAGCTGAGTAACATACTGTCTATAAAATGCCAAGAGCAAAAAAATATAACTACTATATTACTGCCCAGATGTCCAACAATGTATACATGTGTACAAAATTGTTGGTACCCTTCCTTGAAAGAAAAACCCACAATGGTCACTGAAATAACTTAAAACTGACAAAAGTGAAACTGAAAATCCTATAATAAAAATCAGACATTGCTTTTGAATTGTAGTTCAACAAAATTATTTTCTAAAACAAACTAAGGCTGAGTTCACATCAGCTTCAGCTTTTCCATTCTCTTGCTCCATTATAGGAGCAGTAGAATGGAAAGGACGGATTTGGCACATACCTTAGCCGAACGGAGCCTATGGACCCCGTAGACTATAATGGGGTCCGTTAGGTTTCTGCTCAGAGGAAGATTTTTGAAGCGGAGACAAAAGTTGTGGATGCAGGACTTTTATCTACGCTTCAAAAATCTTCCTCTGAGCAGAAACCTAATGGACTCCATTATAGTCTACGGGGTCCATAGGCTCCGTTCGGCTAAGTTATGTGCCGAATCCGTCGTTTCCATTCTACTGCTTCTACAACGGAGCAAGAGAATGGAATAGCTGAAGCTGATGTGAACTCAGCCTAATGAAACTGGTCTGGACAAAAATGATGGTACACTAGTAAAGACTGACAATAATTTGACCATGGGGATATTTTAAACTAATGTGTGTCCTGTAACTAGCATCACATGTGTCTTCAAACTTGTAATCAGTCAGTCTGTCTATTAAGAGGGTGAAAAGTAGTCACTGTGCTGTTTGGTATTATGGTGTGTACCACACTGAACATGGATAAAAAAAAAGCTAAGGAGAGAGTTGTCTCAGGAGATTAGAAACAAAATTATAGACAAAGAAGTCAAAGGGCAAGGCTATAAGACCATCTCCAAACAGTTTGATTTTCCTGTTACTACAGTTGCACATATTATTCAGAGGTTTAAGGTCTACAGGACTGTAGCCAACCTCCCTGGACGTGGCTGCAAGAGGAAAACTGATGACAAATTGAAGAGACAGACAATACGAATGGTAACCAAAGAGCTCAAAACAACTTCCAAAGAGATTAGAGGTGAACTCCAAGGTCAAGGAACATCAGTGTCAAATAGCACCATCTGTCGATGTCTTAGCTAAAGTGGACCTAATGGAAGACGACCGAGGAGGAAACCACCGATGAAACAAAATCACAAAAATTGAGACTGGAATTTGCCAAAATGCATATTAACACCACAACGCGTCTGGGAGAATGTTCTTTGTGGAGATGAGACAAGGCTGGTGATTTTTAGCAAGTCACATCAGCTCTATGTTCACAGACTCAAACATGAAGCATACAAAGAAAATGACATTGTACCTACTGTGAAACATGGAGGAGGTTTGGTTATGTTTTGAAGCTGCTTTGCTGCATCTGGCACAGAATGTCTTGGCTCTGTGCAGGGTACAATGAAATCTCAATATTATGGCATTCTGGAGTGAAATGTGCTGGCCAGTGTCAAAAAGCTTGGTCCCAGTCTCAGGTCATGGGTCTTCCAACAGGATAATGACCCAAAATTATTCATACCCCTGGAAAATTTTGACTTAAAGTTACTTTTATTCAACCAGCAAGTAATAAGGCACACAAAAGCTGGCTTGGCCTTTGCAAAAGCTCATCTGGACAAAGAAGAAGACTTCTGGTCTTCTGTGTTATGGTCAGATGAAACAAAAATTTAATTGTTCGGCCACAATGATGTTTCCTTCATTTGGCGTAAAAAAGGAGAAGCCTTCAACCCAAAGAACACCATCCCCACTGTCAAACATGGTGGTGGGAACCTAATGCTTTGAGGGGTTTTTTCAGCCAATGGACCAGGGAACCTAATCACAGTAAACGGCACCATGAAAAAAGAGCAATACATGAGGATTCTCAACGACAACATCAGGCAGTCTGCAGAGAAACTTGGCCTTGGGCACTAGTGGACATTTCAGCATGACAATGACCCAAAACACACAGCAAAAGTGGTGAAGAAATAGTTAGCAGACAACAACATTAACATTTCGGAGTGGCCAGCCAGAATCCAGACTTGAATCCAATTGAGAATCTGTGGAGGGAGCTAAAGATCAGGGTGATGGCAAGAAGACCCTCCAACCTGAAAGATTTGGAGCTCATTGCTAAAGATGAATGGGCAAAAATACCTGTGGAGACATGCAAAAATCTGGTCTGCAATTATAGGAAGCATTTGATTGCTGTAATAGCCAATAAAGGCTTTTCTATCGATTATTGAGAAGGGTATGATTTATTTTGGACTGGACACTTTTTGCTCAAATGTAAATAAAAGCTGAGAAATGTTTTTTTTTCCCCACAATAATGCCTCTTGTACATCGTCTTATTATCTTTTGGGAGACACCTATGTCATTTCCCGTCAAAAAATTACTTGCTGGTTGAATAAAAGTAACTTTAAGTCAAAATTTGCCTGGGGTATGAATAATTATGGGCAGCACTGTAGCTAAAAACATCCAAGAATGGCTAAGAGCAAAGCATTGGACTATTTTGAAGTGGCTTTCTATGAGCCCTGATCTAATTCCTATCGAACATTTGTGGAAGGAGCTGAAACATGCAGTCTGGAGAAGGGACCCTTCAAGCCTGAGACACCTGGAGCACCTGGAGCACTTTGCTCATGAGGAGTGGGCCAAAATACCTGTGGACAGGTGCAGATTTTGTTGAATAGCAATTCAAAAGCAATATCTAATGTTCATCAGCCTGTCAGTGCTCAGACCATACGCTGCACACTGCATCAAATTGGTCTGCATGGCTGTCGTCCCAGAAGGACGTCTCTTCTAAAGATTATGCACAAGAAAGCCTGCAAACAGTTTGCTGAAGACGAGCAGACTAAGAACCTGGATTACTGGAACCATGTTCTGTAGTCTAAGGAGACAAAGATACCCTTATTTGGTTCAGATGGTGTTAGGCGTGTGTGGCGGCAACCAGGTGAGGAGTACAAAGACAATTGTGTCTTGCCTACAGTCAAGAACGGTGGTGGGATTGTCACGGTGCATGCATGAGTGCTGCCGGCTGTGGGGAAATACAATTCGTTGAGGGAACCATGGATGCCAACATGTACTGTGACCTACTGAAGCAGAGCATGATCCCCTCCCTTCAGAAACTGGGCCGCAGGGAAGAATTCCAACATGATAAGGACCCCAAACACACCTCCAAGACGACCACTGCCTTGCTAAAGAAACTAAAGGTGTTGGACTGGCCAAGCCTGTCTTCAGAAATCACAGCAAAAGGTGCACCACGATAATATGCTACTGACAATACTGGCCAAACCCTCATGCTGATGTTAAAGCTGAGACTTTAGCCAATATATTTCAGTCAGGAACATATCGGAGCCCAAGGCACCCCGTCAAGGTATCTGTGTGGCATGGGTCCTACCGCTAACCTACGTACAATGTGTGAATACAGTCCGATAGGTACTGAGGTCAACTTACAGCCAAACTCCCACATACCTCCATAGTAAGATCACTAATACAATGGGAGGGTAGGAGGAGGCTGCGCGCCCCACCTATAACAGGCCATGTGACACAGGCTACCAGGTACACAGAATGTTACCAACGATAAACTATGGCACATTCCATATATATCAAGAAAAAAAATCACAGAAGGAAGTGGCCTAAATAGGAGGAAATGCTCAAAAACCCCAAACACTAGCATGTTTATACCCGGGAGAGAAATCCCCCCGCATGTGATCCGCTGCTAACGGCAATCCCCAGCAAAAATGCATATAGTGGAGGATGTCGGCAGCGTGAGAGTTTGGCCAGTATTGTCAGTAGCATATTATTGTGGTCCACCTTTTGCAGTAATTTATGGATTTTTATATTCTCATCCACACATTATTCCATCTTGTGTAGGATGTTTTTGTGGTCCATGTGGTCCGCTGCCGACATCCTCCACTATATGCATTTTTGCTGGGGATTGCCGTTAGCAGCGGATCACATGCGGAGGGATTTCTCCCCCGGTTATAAACACGCTACAGTGTTTAGGGTTTTTGATCATTTCCTCCCATTTAGGCCACTTCATTCTGTGATTTTTTTTCAAGCATGTCTCCAGACCTAAACCCCGGAAGTGCGGATCAGCAAATGCAGACAGCACATTCCGTCCCCATTGAAAATGTATGGGTCCGCACCTGTTCCGCATAATTGCGGAATTGATGCGGACCCATTTTGCGGACGTGTGAATCGATCCTTAGGCTCCATGCACACAAACGTATTTTGTTTCCATTCATTTCAATGGGTCCGCAAAAAATGCAGACAGCACACCGTCTGGTGTCCGCATCAGTATCTCCGTTCCGTAGCCCCGCAAAAAAAATACAACATGTCCTATTCTTGTCCGTTTTAGGCATTATTACAATGGATCCGCAAAAAAAACCAGATGGCATACGGATGTCATCCGTTTTTTTGGGCGGATCCGCAATTTGCGGACCGCAAAACAAATACGGTTGTGTGCATGTAGCCTTATACTGAGAAAATGGAGAAGTCCAGCATCCATAAAAGTGAAGACTGTATTAGGATCAAATAAAATCCATAGGCATTTCAATCTTGCTATAATTAAGACCTGGCCACAGGTCATAATGTGTAAGCATTACAGTTTTCCTGCTATGGATTTTATGCAATCCTAATACAGCTTTCACTTTTATGATTGCTGGCTTTCTTCTCCATTTTCGCCGGTGGCATTAAATGTTCCGGCAAAACGGATCCGGCTTTTAAAAATGCAAAAAAATTATAATACCGGATCCGTTTTTTCCGGATGACACCGGATCCGCGGTATTGCAATGCATTTGTCAGATGGATCCGCATCTGGATCCGTCTGACAAATGCCATCCGTTTGCGTCCGGAATCCTCTGCCGCAAGTGTGAAAGTACCCTAACAGTATAAGAGATATATGTTTCTCCTATAGGACCCTCAGTATGGCAGTTTTATGCCGAGTTGTTCATATCCTTCATCTGAGACTTTCAACCTTGACACAATGCATTTCACCATAAATACAGTAAGTACTATAAGGAAAATACGAAGGGTCTATAATGACTGTGCCGTCATGTTGGCCAGAGCACTTTGTATAAAAGCTTATTCGGAGCACAAGTCAATATGTGAAACAGTACATAAAAAATTCAGCTCCTACATTTACTGTATATATACTACTACAATATACTACATGATATACTATATCAACATACTACCTATATACTATGAGGTTTACTACATCTATATACTACAGGGTATACTACATGATATACTATATCAACATACTACCTATATACTATGAGGTTTACTACATCTATATACTACAGGGTATACTACATGATATACTATATCAACATACTACCTCTATACTATGAGGTTTACTACATCTATATACTACAGGGTATACTACATAATATACTATATTAACATACTACCTATATACTATGAGGTTTACTACATCTATATACTACAAGGTATACTACATAATATACTATATTAACATACTACCTATATACTATGAGGTTTACTACATCTATATACTACAGGGTATACTACATAATATACTATATCAACATACTACCTCTATACTATGAGGTTTACTACATCTATATACTACAGGGTATACTACATGATATACTATATCAACATACTACCTATATACTATGAGGTTTACTACATCTATATACTACAAGGTATACTACATAATATACTATATCAACATACTACCTATATACTATGAGGTTTACTACATCTATATACTACAAGGTATACTACATAATATACTATATCAACATATTACCTATATACTATGAGGTTTACTACATCTATATACTACAGGGTATACTACATGATATACTATATCAACATACTACCTATATACTATGAGGTTTACTACATCTATATACTCCAAGGTATACTACATAATATACTATGTCAACTTACTACCTACGTATATACTATGAGGTTTAATACATCTGTATACTACAAGGTATACTACTAGATATATTATATCAACATACTACCTATATACTATGAGGTTTACTACATCTATATACTACAAGGTATACTACATCAATATAATATAATATGGGGTATACTCAGGGGTGGACTGGGACTTAAAGAGGACCTGTCAACTCTCCTGACATGTCTGTTTTATTAACTACTTGAATTCCCCATGTAATAACAGTTTCGAAGCATCTATTCTTATGACTATATGTTGTGTCATTCCTTTATTATTTCTGCTAGAAGTTTACAAAAAAGAAATCACCAGCCGTCTGCAGTAAAGGTACTGCTGGGTACTACCAGTGGTGTGTGTGTCTAACTCTGTCCAATCAGTGCTGCCAGTGTCAGACTGTGCAAGGACACCCCCCCAACTGGTAACATCCATCTGTAACCCTACTGCAAGCTGCTAACCATTCATTCCGAACTTCTAGCAGAAATAATAAGGCCCCTTGCAGACGAGCGTGTCCGGATTAGTTCGGGATGCGTTGTGTCTGCGATCAAGGAAAATCGTGTGAGTAGGAACGCAATTGCAGTCAGTTTTGATTGCGATTGCGTTCCGATGTTCAGTTTTTATTGCGCGGGTACAATGCGTTTTGCACGCGTGTGATAAAAAACTGAATGTGGTACCCAGACCCGAACCCGGACTTCTTCACTGATGTTTGGTTTTGGGTTCGGTGTTCTGTATATTTTATTATTTTCCCTTATAACATGGTTATAAAGGAAAATAATAGCATTCTTAATACAGAATGCTTACTAAAATGTGGCTTTAGGGGTTAAAAAAAAAAAAAAAAAAAACTCACCTCATCCTGTTGTTCGCGCAGCCGGCATCTTCTTCTTTCAGGACCTGCCAAAGGAACTTTGATGACGTAATCGCGCTCACCACGTGGTGAGCATGGTGACGTCAGTGCAGGTCCTGCTGAATGAAGATAGAAATCTTCTATCTTCATTCAGCAGGAGCTGCGCTGACGTCACCGCGCTCACCACGTCATTAAAGTTCCTTTGGCAGGTCCTGAAATAGGAAGATGCCGGCTGCGCGAACAACAGGATGAGGTGAGTTCATTTTTTTATTTTTTTTAACCCCTAAAGTCACATTTTAGTAAGCATTCTGTATTCAGAATGCTATTATTTTCCCTTATAACCATGTTATAAGGGAAAATAATACAGTAAATAGACTTTTATCAATTTGCTTACATCATCTCTTAGCAACCATGCGTGAAAATCGCAACGCATCCGCAACTGCTTGTGGATGCTTGCGATTTTCACGCAGACCCATTCATTTCTATGGGACCTGCGTTGCGTGAAAAACGCTGAATATAGAACATGTTGCAATTTTCATGCAACGCACAAGTGATGTGTGAAAACCACCGCTCATCTGAACAGCCGCATTGAAGTGAATGGGTCCGGATTCAGTGCGGGTGCAATGCGTTCGCCTCACGCATTGCACCCGCACGGAATTCTCGCCTGTGTGACAGGGGCCTAAAGAAATGACAACACAGAGTCATATATATAGAAGCTCCAGAATTGTTATTACACATAATATACTCACACCACATGTCACTATATAACGCACATAATATTCTCATACCACATGTCACTATATACCGCTGATAATATTCTCATATCACTATATACTGCAGATAATATTCTCATATCACATGTCACTATATACCGCACATAATGTTCTCATATCACATGTCACTATATACTGTACATAATATTCTCATATCAATGTCACTATATACCATACATAATATTCTCATATCCCATGTCACTATATACCGCACATAATATTCTCATATCCCATGTCACTATATACCGCACATAATATTCTCATATCACATGTCACTATATACCGCACATAATATTCTCATATCACATGTCACTATATACTGTACATAATGTTCTCATATCACATGTCACTATATACTGTACATAATATTCTCATATCAATGTCACTATATACCATACATAATATTCTCATATCACATGTCACTATATACCGCACATAATATTCTCATATCACATGTCACTATATACCGCACATAATGCTTTCATATCACATGTCACTATATACTGCACATAATCTTCTCATATCACTATATACCGCACATAATACTCTCACATCACATGTCCCTATATACCGCACATAATATTCTCATATTACATGTCACTATATACCGCACATAATATTCTCATATCATATGTACTATATACCGCACATAATACTCTCACATCACATGTCCCTATACACCGCACATAATACTCTCATATCACATGTCACTATAAACCGCAGATAATATTCTCATATCATATGTCACTATACTCACATCACATGTCACTATACAGTACACTGCACATAATATTCTCATATCACGTCAGTATATATAGCACATAATATTCTCACATCACGTCACTATACACTGCACATAATATTCTCATATCACATGTCACTATATACTGGACATAATGTTCTCCTACCACATGTCACTATATACTGTACATAATATTCTCATATCACATGTCAGTAAATACAGCACATAATATTCTCATATCACATATCACTATATACTGGACATAATGTTCTCCTACCACATGTCACTATATACTGTACATAATATTCTCATATCAATGTCACTATATACCATACATAATATTCTTATATCACATGTCACTATATAATGCACATACTGTAATATTCTCATATCACACTGTATACTGCACATACTGTAATATTCTCATATCACATGTCACTATATACACACATACTGTAATATTCTCATATCACATGTCACTATATACCGCACATACTGTAATATTCTGATATCACATGTCACTATATACCGCACATACTGTAATATTCTGATATCACATGTCACTATATACCGCACATACTGTAATATTCTGATATCACATGTCACTATATACCGCACATACTGTAATATTCTAATATCACACTATATACTGCACATACTGTAATATTCTCATATCACACTGTATACTGCACATACTGTAATATTCTCATATCACATGTCACTATATATTGCACATACTGTAATATTCTCATATCACTATATACCGCACATACTGTAATATTCTCATATCACACTATATACTGCACATACTGTAATATTCTCATGTCACACTGTATACTGCACATACTGTAATATTCTCATATCACATGTCACTATATACCGCACATACTGCAATATTCTCATATCACATGTCACTATATAGCGCACATACTGTAATATTCTCATATGACACTATATACTGCACATACTGTAATATTCTCATATCACACTATATACCGCACATAATACTCTCACATCACATGTCACTATATACTGCACATATATGAATCCAAATTAATCATCAGACCAACATAACGTCACAACACATAATAGAAATGTACACAATACAATAAAGCAACCACATATCTACCGGGATGGGATTTAAACTAAGCAGATGTAGCAGAGCTGAACTAGTCGTTCCGTCTTTTGGACTTTATCATGATAAACCTCTGAGATAGAATAATGCAGTATGTATGTAAAATCAAAAAGAACATATGATATTTCCACATCAAGATGAGTTGAGACAAACTACATACTCAGCTACCCTACCACAGGCAGACCCAGCACATCTACACATACAGGTGTAACTTGAAAAATTAGAATATCGTGCAAAGTTCATTTATTTCAGTAATGCAACTTAAAAGGTGAAACTAACATATGAGAGACTCATTACATGCAAAGCGAGAGATTTCAAGCCTTTATTTGTTATAATTTGGATGATTATGGCTTACAGCTTATGAAACCCCAAAGTCACAATCTCAGGTCCCCTTTGCTCAGGGGGTATGGGTTAATTAGCTGACTAGAGTGTGACACTTTGAGCCTAGAATATTGAACCTTTTCACAAAATTCTAATTTTAAGCTGCATTAATGCAATTCCTTTTAAGTTGCATTACTGAAATAAATGGACTTTTGCACGATATTCAAATTTTTCGAGTTTCACCTGTATGTGAAAGTTCATGACGGCCCTGACATTGAAAATATTTCCTAACTAGAAAAATAACCTCTGTGTGTCATTCTAATATATACCAAGAATATATATACAGTACCAAGCAAGCAACCTTGTAATGTCCACAAAGACGTGTTGTCTAGGACTAGATGCAGCCAGATTCACCACTCATGAAAGTCCAGAAGATAAAGACCACCTATGACAGTCCAGATATTCTAGAGTGATGATGTCCTGTGCGGTAAATCGAACACATTGATGTTTTAGGATTTGTGTTCTACAGATGTAGCAGGGCTGAATTTGTCATTTAACTGCATTGGGATATCTCACTTCTACATCTCTACCACACAGTATTAGGTGTCACTGAAAAAATGGACATGGTTATAAACAAAATAGGTATCATAATGGAAAAGCTTGTTTAAGATATCATTCACCATGCTCCCCCATAGCATTTTATGAATTAAACCAACCATCATTTAGTTAACCAGCAGATCATATGCGAAAGCCTCATCATACCTTATGTAGAAGACTGAATAGGGGTTCCTACTAAGACCACTCCATCCAAATGTTAAGTAGATGAGTCTTTTAGGAGTGATTTTTCCATGATGACACAGTAAGTTGATGTTCTTGTCCTTGGATGAAGGTTCGCAGGCTCCAAAAGGAGAAGAAATAATGGAATACCAAAGATGAAGTCTGTACTATAGCTGCTCCTATTGTTAAGTGTTGAGGGACTTGACCCCAGTGGTCATGGAACTTCAGGTTCAGCAATGATACTTCTGAGAAGACCTCAAGGAAAATATTGACCTGTGCATGTTAATGGATGATGCTCAATGGAATATGCTAATAGAAATCTGTGGGTCTCAGAAGACTCTTCATTACAGTCTTCTGCTGGCCCTGTGATGTCTCTTTAAAGGGGTCTTACAATCGGAATGTTATCAAACTCTGAAGTTCTGATGTCTACACAGATGTAAAGATCTCATATGAAGAACACTAAAACTGTCCTATAATTACATATTCTGTAGGCGAGGTGTCGGTAAACAAGGGGGTCAGCAGCTGAGTGATCGGTAAAAGGGAAATCTGTAGATAAAGGATCTTTAACAGAATGACTTTCAGATGATTGATCTAATGATAGGGTTTGGTCAGAAGATGGGTTAATAGCTGAGTGTTCTGTAGAGTAAGCACCTCTAGTTAGGTGATTTGTAGATGTGGGCTCTCTATATGTATAGGACATAGAGAAATGGCTTGAGGGCAGTTGACTACATGCAGCAGGTCTGTAGATGATGAATTAAAGGGTCCTGTAAATAAGGGGTCTGAAGATGATTGATCTGCAGATGACGAACCTTGAAATGATGCTGTCTTTAGTTAAGGCTTGTAAAGAAGGTAAGACTTTAGATGAGTTGTCACTAGATAAAGGACCCGTGTTTACATGATGAGTCTAAGGTTTACTGGTAAAAATGAAGGGACTACATTTAAGTGGTCTAGAAAAAAATGGGTCTGTAGGTAAGTGTTATATAGATGAGGGTATATAGTTGGGTTATCTGAAGATGAAGGATTTATAGTTGGGTTGTCTGTAGGTGTGGGGTCTATACTTGGGTTATATGTACATGAGGGGGTCTATAGCTGAGTTATCTGTACATGAGAAGTCTGTAGCTAGGTTATGTGTAGATGAGGAGTTTATAGTTAGGCTATCTGTAGATGAAGGATCTGTTGTTGGGTTATCTGTAGATGAGGGGTTATCTACAGTGTACTTATCTGTAGACTAAGGCTCTATAGCTGGGTTATCTCTGGATGAGGGATCTATAGTTGTGTTAATTGTAAATGAGAATCTAAGGTTCCCCTTTAGATGATGGGTTTATATAAGCTGTGTGTAAATGTGGATCTATAGTTACCTAAAGGCGGGTCTGAAGTTGGTTCTTTACATGAGATGTCTATATTGGTAGATAGGGGTCTATTGTTCACTATAGGAAGAGGCTCTTTTGTTTTTTTAAGGGGTCTACAGCTCAATCAGTAAATGAGGGTGTTGCTTGTTTTTTGAGAAGTCTATAGTTGTAGATAAAGCATTTGTAGCTGAGTTGTCAATGGCTGAAGGGTCTATAAGGATAGATGAAGGTCCATAATGGTAGACAATGGTCTAAAGGTGTAGCCGCAGTACACAGTAGTAGGTTGGGGTCAAGTTGTAGATGAAAGGTCTATAATTGCAGATGAGTGCTTTAGACTAGGACTCTGTAGTTGTAGTTTGGGGTACTATGGATGAGGGCTCTATGGTTATAGATAAGGGGTCTCAAGCTGTAAAGGGGGTCTAGAGTCGTAAAGGGCGGTCCTTTGGATGAAAGTTGTAGAAGGGGGTCCTGTGATGAGGGCTCTGTATTAGTATCTAGAGAGCAGATATGGGTCCTGAGGATGAGAGCTCTATAGTTGTAGATGAGGGCTCTATATTAGTAGATAAGGATCTATAGCTGCAGGTAGGGGTCCTGTAGAGGAGAACTTGTGGATGAGGGGTCTACAGTTGTTGATGTGGTCCTGTAGATGAGATGTATATATACATGTATATGAGAAAAGCTCCAGCAGATGTTCTTTAGGTCTCCAGACCGCCGATGCTGAGGACTTCTCCAGGGTGGAACGTGTTCTAGATCCAGGGACTGTCTGCGGTTGTCAGGCCAGGCTGTAGGGCTCTATCTCCCGGCCTGTGCCTCACACTCAGCCTCGGAGCTCTCGTGACTGTAGCCGGGGCTCCCCCTCCAGATCTGATCGCCAGCTGCAGACCCTCAGCTCCAGGCTTGCACGCTCGGCCCGGGATTGTTGCAGATCGCTTCCTTCTTCAGCACCACGGAGAGCCGGGCAGAAAACCCACAGAGTCCGGAACTGGCAGGAAGAATCAGGGACTGGAGGAGCAAGACTACCGGGCTCAGGAGCTCGGATCCGGCGAGAAGCGGCAGACAGGACGCGGGGGCACTGGAGAAGCAGATCCGGGAAGTGCGGGGCTCCTGCCGGTCACAGGGAAGTAGAGCACAGGGTTATCCAGCGTCTCCTCTCCAGTCCTGAGCTCACCCAGCTCTGCCTGCTCCGCTCACTGCATCCCCCACTTCTAGCAGCTGCATCTCCCCCTCCCTGCCTGCTGCTCCTCTCCAACCCTCCGTCAGCTGCTGTGTCCCACCCCCTCTATATCCTCCTATCCCTCCTTATCGGTATATCCTCCTATCCCACCCCCTCTATATCCTCCTATCCCTCCTTATCTGTATATCCTCCTATCCCACCCCCTGTATATCCTCCTATCCCACCCCCTGTATAACCCCCTATCCCTCCTTATCTGTATATCCTCCAATCCCACCCCCTCTATATCCTCCTATCCCTCCTTATCAGTATATCCTCCTATCCCACCCCCTCTATATCCTCCTATCCCTCCTTATCGGTATATCCTCCTATCCCACCCCCTGTATATCCTCCTATCCCTCCTTATCTGTATATCCTCCAATCCCACCCCCTCTATATCCTCCTATCCCTCCTTATCGGTATATCCTCCTATCCCACCCCCTGTATAACCCCCTATCCCTCCTTATCTGTATATCCCCTAATCCCACCCCCAATATATCCTCCTATCCCTCCTTATCGGTATATCCTCCTATCCCACCCCCTGTATATCCTCCTATCCCTCCTTATCGGTATATCCTCCTATCCCACCCCCTGTATATCCTCCTATCCCTCCTTATCGGTATATCCTCCTATCCCACCCCCTGTATAACCCCCTATCCCTCCTTATCTGTATATCCTCCAATCCCACCCCCAATATATCCTCCTATGCCCCCGTATATCTTCCTATCCCTACTTATATGTATATCCTCCTATCCCACCCCCTGTATGTCCCCCTATCCCTCCTTATCTGTATATCCTCCTATCCCACCCCCTGTATATCCTCCTATCCCTCCTTATCGGTATATCCTACTATCCCACCCCCTCTATATCCTCCTATCCCTCCTTATCGGTATATCCTCCTATCTCACCCCCTGTATAACCCCCTATCCCTCCTTATCGGTATATCCTCCTATCCCACCCCCTGTATATCCTCCTATCCCTCCTTATCGGTATATCCTCCTATCCCACCCCCTGTATATCCCCCTATCCCTCCTTATCAGTATATCCTCCTACCCCACCCCCTGTATATCCTCCTATCCCTCCTTATCGGTATATCCTCCTATCCCACCCCCTGTATAACCCCCTATCCCTCCTTATCGGTATATCCTCTTATCCCACCCCCTCTATATCCTCCTATCCCTCCTTATCGGTATATCCTCCTATCCCACCCCCTGTATATCCTCCTATCCCTCCTTATCGGTATATCCTCCTATCCCACCCCCTGTATATCCCCCTATCCCTCCTTATCGGTATATCCTCCTATCCCACCCCCTGTATATCCTCCTATCCCTCCTTATCGGTATATCCTCCTATCCCACCCCCTGTATAACCCCCTATCCCTCCTTATCTGTATATCCTCCAATCCCACCCCCAATATATCCTCCTATGCCCCCGTATATCTTCCTATCCCTACTTATATGTATATCCTCCTATCCCACCCCCTGTATGTCCCCCTATCCCTCCTTATCTGTATATCCTCCTATCCCACCCCCTGTATATCCTCCTATCCCTCCTTATCGGTATATCCTCCTATCCCACCCCCTCTATATCCTCCTATCCCTCCTTATTGGTATATCCTCCTATCCCGACTCCTGTATAACCCCCTATCCCTCCTTATCTGTATATCCTCCTATCCCACCCCCTGTATATCCCCCTATCCCTCCTTATCGGTATATCCTCCTATCCCACCCCCTCTATATCCTCCTATCCCTCCTTATCGGTATATCCTCCTATCCCACCTCCTGTATCCCTCCTTATCCGCAATGCACGGGCACCGACCATGGACCAGCCACATGCGGATCGCGACCCCATTCACTTGAATGGGGTCCGCGATCCGTCCGTTCCGCAAAAAGATAGAACTTGTCCTATCTTTTTGTGGAACGAAAGCACAGAACGGAACCCCATGAAAGCACTCCGTAGTGCCTCCGTTACGTTCCGCACCGCATCTCTGTATTCGCATACCCATTCAAGTGAATGGGTCCACATCCGTGATGCGGAATGCACACGGCCGGTTACCCGTGTACTCGCCATATGCGGTCGTGTGCAAGAGCCCTTATCTGTATTTCCTCCTATCCCTCCTTATCTGTATATCCTCATCAGGGCCGCACCGCCAATTAGGCGGGGGGGCACTTGTTACTGGCACATGATTGGGGGGCATCTATGGGGGGCACTTCTTACTGGCACATGATTGGGGGGCATCTATTGGGGGTACTTCTTACTGGCACATTATTGGGGGCATCTATGGGTGCACTTCTTACTGGCACAATATTGGGGGGCACTATGGGGGCACTTTTTACTGGCACATTATTGGGTGGCACTATGGGGGCACTTTTTAGTGGCACATTTTTGGGTGGCACTATGGGGGCACTTCTTACTGGCACATTATTGGGGGGCACTATGGGGGCATTTACTGAGGTCACAAAGAAGGGGTATTTTATATGGGGGGCATAATGGGGGAAGAAGTGGAGAGGAACACTGTGGGGGCATCTACTGAGGACACAAAGAAGGGTTATTTATATGGGAGGCTCTGTATAGGGGCATTTTATACTAAGAAACATTATGGTGGGTACTATGGGGAAGGGGAGAGAGGAGTACTATGGGGTCATCTACGGGGGGCACTAAGAAGGGGTATTTTATACTGATACATTATGGGGGGCACTAGGAGGAAGGGGGAGAGGAGCATTATGGGGACATATACTGGGGGCACTATATAGGGGTTCTTATACTGGCACATTATAGAGAACATCTACATCAAAGGAGACGTCACTGGATGTAAGAGGTATGTGTGCTGTATTAGCCTGTATGTTCTGTAGTGATATACGTAATGTTAGGAGGGAAGGGGTTAGGTTGAAAATTTGATATGAGGGTTGGTGTGCTTTTTCAATTTTCACCTCAGGCAGCAGAAAGGCTAGGTGCACTCCTAATCCTCATATCCCACCCCCTCCGTATATCCTCCTAACCCTCCTTGTCTGTATATCCTTCTATCCCTCCTTATCTGTATATCCTCCTATTCCTGCCCAGTATATCCTCATATCCCCCCTATATATCCTCCTATCCCCCCTATATATCCTTCTAGGCCAACCCCGTAGCCTCCTATCCCTCCTTATCTGTAAATCCTCCTATCCCACTTTATCTGTATATCCTCCTATCCCACCCCCTGTATATCCTCCTATCCCACCTTATCTGTATATTCTCCTATCCCACCGTATCTGTATATTCTCCTATCCCACCGTATCTGTCAGGGGCGTAGCTAGAAATGCATGGGCCCCATAGCAAAAAAAATTTATGGGCCCCCCCCCCCCGTGCCATCCACAGATCCCCCTCCCCTAAATAGCCCCCCCCCCCGTGCCATCCACAGATCCCCCTCCCCTAAATAGTGCCAACCACAGATCCCCCCCCCTAAATAGTGCCATCCACAGATCCCCCTCCCCTAAATAGTGCCATCCACAGATCCCCCTCCCCTAAATAGTGCCATCCACAGATCCCCCTCCCCTAAATAGTGCCATCCACAGATCCCCCTCCCCTAAATAGTGCCATCCACAGATCCCCCTCCCCTAAATAGTGCCATCCACAGATCCCCCTCCCCTAAATAGTGCCATCAACAGATCCCCCTCCCCTAAATAGTGCCATCCACAGATCCCCCTCCCCTAAATAGTGCCATCAACAGATCCCCCTCCCCTAAATAGTGCCATACACAGATCCCCCTCCCCTAAATAGTGCCATACACAGATCCCCCTCCCCTAAATAGTGCCATCCACAGATCCCTCTCCCCTAAACAGTGCCATCAACAGATCCCCCTCCCCTAAATAGTGCCATCCACAGATCCCTCTCCCCTAAATAGTGCCATCCACAGATCCCCCCCTCCCCTAAATATTGCCATACACAGATCCCCCTCCCCTAAACAGTGCCATTCACAGTATCAGGTCCCTCCCCCCCCCCATGTGCCAGTCAGTATCAGGTGCCAACCCGCCCCCCCCCCCATGTGCCAGTCAGTATCAGGTGCCAACCCCCCCCAGGTGCCAGTATCAGGTCAGGTACCAACCCCCCTCCCCCCATGTGCCAGTATCAAGTGCCCCCCGCTCCCCCCATGGCAGTAACAGTCGGGTATTAAAAAAAATAAAATAAACACTTCTACTTACCTCCATGTCAGCGATGCGATGCAGCCTCTTCCTGTGTCCCTCCCTGTATGTCCATATATGGAGTCACTGCTTGTATTTCAGAAAAGGTTTCTGCTGGGATTCGAACCCACGACCTTCTGTATCAGAGGCAGAGCACCTAACCACAAGACCAAAAGAAAAGCGTTGCTGCTGACTGAAAAATTATGAGACTTCTACTGTACATCTATACACATGACAGCTGCTCATATATTGAGATATAGCAGAGCTGAGTGTGCTGGGATAGCTGTCACATAGAGATATAGCAGTGCTGGGTGTGTTGGGGCAGCTGTCATGTGTATAGATGTACACTTAGCCAGCTATAACAGTAGAAGTGTCAAATTTTTTCAATCAGTTGCAATGCCTCCTTTATGGTTGTGAGGGTAAATGCTTTGCCACTGATACATTGGACGTTGTGGGTTCGAATCCCAGACACGTCAGGAGACTTTAGAATACAGTAAGATTAGATCACATTAGCGAGGGGGCCTGAACATTAAGACTGCTGCTGTGAAGGGGGCCCTGAACATTAAGACATCGATATTTAACCAACTTGAAAATAAACTGTCGGGCCCCGAAGCAGCTGCTTCCCCGGTAGTTACGCCACCTCCTGGCTGCCTGTGTGTAGTGTCTGTGTGTGTTAAAGGGTTTCTGTCACCCCACTAAAGTGATTTTTTTTTTTTGGGCTAGTTAAATTAGTTATATAGCGATATATTAAAATATAATAGTGTTCCTTACTTTGATCCAGCAGTTTAGTCAAAAAACGAAGTTTTATCATATGCAAATCCGGTCTCTACCAGCAAGTAGGGCGTCTACTTGCTGGTAGCTGCTGCAGAAATCCGCCCCCTCCTCTTGTTGATTGACAGGGCCAGCCGGGATCTCCTCCTCCGGCCAGCCCTGTCGGCATTTCAAAAATCGCGCGCCCGTGTTGAATCTGCGCAGGCGCTCTGAGATGAGGAGGCTCGTCTCCTCAGAGCTCCCTCAGTGCGCCTGCGCCGATGACATCATCGAAATAGAAGACGTCATCGGCGCAGGCGCACTGAGGGAGTTCAGAGGAGACGAGCCTCCTCATCTCAGAGCGCCTGCGCAGATTCAACACGGGCGCGCGATTTTTGAAATGCCGACAGGGCTGGCCGGAGGAGGAGATCCCGGCTGGCCCTGTCAATCAACAAGAGGAGGGGGCGGATTTCTGCAGCAGCTACCAGCAAGTAGACGCCCTACTTGCTGGTAGAGACCGGATTTGCATATGATAAAACTTCGTTTTTTGACTAAACTGCTGGATCAAAGTAAGGAACACTATTATATTTTAATATATCGCTATATAACTAATTTAACTAGCCCAAAAAAAAAAAAACACTTTAGTGGGGTGACAGAAACCCTTTAATAAAAAAAACTTAAAAAAAACTGAATGCGGTCGGACGGGCCCCCCAGTGGCGTAGGGCCCCATAGCCACTGCTATGGTTGCTATGGCGATCCCTACGCCACCCTTTGTATATCCTCCTATCCATCCTTATCTGTATATCCTCCTATCCCTCCTTATTTGTATATCATCCTATCAGACCCCCTGTATATCCTCATATCCCACCCCCTGTATATCCTCCTTCCCTGTATATCCTTCTATCCCTCCTGTTTGTATATCATCCTATCCCTCCTTATCTGTATATCCTTCTATCCTCCCGTATATCCTCCTATTCCTTCTTGTCTGTATATCCTTCCATTTCTGTTTATCTGCCTATTCCTCCTTCCCTGCATATCCTCCTATCCCACATCCCCTGTATCCCACCTTCCTTGTATATCCTCCTATCCTCTCTTGTATATCATTCAATTCCTCCTTCACTGTGTATCCTATCTGTCCTTCCCTGTATATCCTTCTCTACCTCCTTTCCTGTATATCCTCCTATTCCCTCCTCTCCCGTATATCCCTCCATCCCACATTACCATTATATCATCCTATCCCCTTCTCTCCTGTATATCCATATATACCTCCTATCTCACCTCTCTGGGTTATTTGCCTATTCTTCCTCCCCTGTATATCCTCCTATTCTCTTCTCTCCTGAATATTCCTCCATTCTTCCTTCCCTGTATATCCTCCTATCCCTCTTTGCCTGTGTATCCTTTTATCCCCTCCGCCCCTATATTTTCTTTTATCCCTCCTTCCCTGTATAACCTCTTATCCGCTCCTCCCCTGTATATTTTTTTTTATATATATATATCCCCATCTCTTCTTCACTATATATCCTTGTTTTTATTTTTCCCTGTATATCCTGCTATCACCCTTTCCTGCATTCTCTGCTATCCTCCACCCCCACCTATCTTTCTATCCCCCTGCCCTGTGTATCCTCCTGTCCTTCCTTTTCTTTATGTTCTCCTATCCTTTCCTGTATATCCTTCAATCCCTACTTTGCTGTATATCCACCTATCCCTCCTCTTCTATGTATCTTGCCATTACTCCCTCCCGGAATATTCTCCTATCCACTCTTCTCTGTATACCCTCCTTTTCATTATTCCCTTTATATCTACCTATCCTACCTTATCCGACTCTCTCAATATCCCTCGTTTTCTATATATACCCCTTCTCTTCTTCCCTTTATGCCCTCCTTCACTGTTTATCCTTGTATTGATTTTTCCCTGTATATCCTGCTACCACCCATCCTCCCCTATGCTTCTATTCCCCTCCCCTGTATATCCTCTTATCCCTCCTTCCCTGTATATCCTCCTAACTCTCCTCTCCTGTATATTTTGCTATACCTTCTTCTCCCCTTATATTTTCCAGGATATTCACCTGTCCCTCCCCTCCTACACTGAATTCTTCTTTCAAGACCTGGAAAGGGACCTTTGATGACATAATCGCGCTCACCACGTGGCGAGCGCGGTGATGTCAGCGCAGGTCCTGCTGAATGATGATAGAAGATTTCTATCTTTATTCAGCAGTACCTGCGCTGACGTGACCGCACTCACCACATGGCGATTACATCATCAAAGGTCCTTTTGGAGGCCCTGAAAGAAGAAGCAAGAAGACGATGCCAGCTGCGCGATCAATTGGATAAGGTGAGTTAATTTTTTTAACCCCTTAATCCACATTTTAGTAAGCATTCACCTCACGCATTGCATCCGCGCGGAATTTTCGCCCGTGTGAAAGGGGCCTAATACTGTTCTGAGTACAGGAATAACTTATACTGCCCATATCTACATGATTATAACTATTATATAATAAGAATAGAGCTACTATGATACCACCCTTTTGTACTGGAATATAACTAATATAATACTGCCCTCTATGTATAAGAATATAGCTACTATAATACAGCCACTAAGTGCAAGAATATAACTACCATTATACTTCTCTCTATGTACAAGAATATAACTACTATAATACTGTCTCCTATGTACAAGAATATAACTGCTATAATACTGCGTCCTATGTATAAGAATATAACTACTATAATACTGCCCCCTATGTACAAGAATATAACTATCACTGCACTTTATGCACAAGAATATAAATACTATAATACTGCCTCCAATGATACAGCCAGTCTACACCTCCTCACTTTATGTCAGTGTTGCGAAGTAGCATTTCATCTGACCAGTGGCATAGTAAGGGGGGGCATGGGGGGCGGTCCGCCCCGGGTGCCAGCTCTTAGGGGGGTGCCAGAAGCAATGAGCGCTTCCATCAATATAGATGGAAGTGCTTATTGCTGGAGCACAGGGAGCTGAAGTCCTGTCACTCACCGCTCAGCTCCCAGTGCTCCTCCCCTCCTTCAGGCCGGCGACGCTCTGAATGGTGAAGCAGGAAGACTTCTCCCTGCTCCACCATTCAGCCTGCAGGCACAGATCGTGCTTCCAGCCTGTGTGGGTGGAGCCTGCAGCCAGAAATCTGCATAAGCCACGCCCACACTCTGCTGCATAGCGATCTGTGCCTGCAGGGAAGAGAGGACTATGAGCTTCAGGAACGGGACAAGGTGAGCAGTTACTGTTTTTTTTTTTTTTTGGGGGGGGGGGGGGTTAATACAGAGGGGGCACAGTGGACTTTATTACTATGGAGGGGGCACAAAGGACTTTATTACTATGGAGAGGGCACAGAGGGCTTTACTAATGTGAAGGGGGCACAATGGGCATTTCTACTATGGAGGGGGCACAGAGCCAGAGGGCATTTCTACAATGAAGGGGGCACAGAGGGCATTATTACTGTGAAGGGGGCTCAGTGGGCATTATTATTGTGAAGGGGGCACAATGGGAATTTCTACTATGGAGGGGACACTGAGGGCATTACTTGCACAGTGGGCATTACTACTATTAAGGGGGCACAATGGGCATTATTACTGTGAAGGGGCACAATGGGCATTATTACTATGAAGGGGGCACAGTGAGGATTATTACTATGAAAGGGACACAATGGGGATTATTACTATTAAGGGGGCACAATGGGGATTATTACTGTGAAGGGGGCACAAAGAGGGCATAACTACTGTGAGAGGGCACACATCTGTACAAAGCTATTGTGAAGGTCGTACAATGAGGGCAATACTACTGTGAGGGGGCTGAGAAAGGACCCGCCCTGGGTGCCAAACACCCTAGGCACGCCACCGCATCTGACCCCATTGTTACAGCGTGTGTATTCCCTGGAGTACTCTATATAGTGCAGTGTGCAATGGTCTAATCAAGGTGAATGTGATGACTGTCACTCATCCTGTGTGCATGTTCATGTTTCCCTGTGAAGGCGCCTGTCTGTGGAAGTGACAGTTTGGGATAAGATTCCTTTGTACTGGAGCCTGTCTATTGTTCTCACTTTGTTTTAATAGACTGTTTCCATTGCTTTCCTCTCAGTCACGATAATTTTATTTCCTACTTGTCTATACAAAATTTTCTATCAGTGTTGACTTCAGGTGGTCTCATTACAGAGTCCTTCAGCTGATAGCTATCTCTCCTGTGAGAGTCTCGCATTCCAACCTGCAGCGACGTATAGTCGTAGACCTAAGGGGGATTCAATATAATATCTCTGGCTGTCAACCCCCCATCACTGTCCCTGTTCTTCTTTCATCAGTTTTCTCCCCAGATGGTCTCCCACCTCACTGCCTCCATCACTGCGGAGACAGGGAAGGATTCTGCTGCTGTAGGAGCCTACCTCGTTGTGAGTCTGTCCTTGATATTTACACTCTGTAAATCACCATTCATCCCATATATTGTGTATGAAGAGAGCTATGAGGCACATTTTGTCTCGGTCATGGCCAGCTCCAGGTTTACATAGGTTCTTGTCAATGGTTACAATGGTCCCCCATATGCCTCAATTTCTTTTATCCACCCAGTATACTGTGCACCAATTTATGGTTTTTACAGATTGTTTTTTCCCCCCGAATGACATTGGTGTAATTTCTACCAGAGAATGACAAAAACAAAAATAAAGCCTCCACATGTGAACATAAGTGGCGTATATCTGTTAGTAAATGACCCCGTAAGCCTCTATACAAACACTGAGATACCTTCAAAAAGAGAAAGGCAAAGTGTGTAATTTCATATCTTTACTGATGGAGAGTTGTAATTTATATGAACTTTTATTATAGGTCAAATGCAGAAAATAAGACAATTGTGCCATTTTTATTACATGATTTACCAATCACCATACGTATGGTAATGTGTTTAACTGTATTGTACAAGTTGTTGCGGTTAGGATTCCAAAAATGTCTGTTATTGTTTTGTATAATTTTTTACCAGTTTATTAAAAATAGGTTTATTTGAATTGTTTTTGTGCCGCTACTTTTTACTAATTGTGGCAGGTGCAGCACTATGAAGTGCCTTTTGCGCTGTGGCATTTAGAATAATTTTGATTTATCTGACTTTTTAGTCTAACCAGACTGACTACTGTCTACTCTATAATTCTTCTAGCGCCGTTCTATGGAAACAGTAGGTTTAAAGAGCACACCAAATGCTTGAAATAACTTCTTTATTAACTTCAACTTTTCTTCATATATAACACTGACACCTCCGCAGCAGATAGTCCATGTACAAAACACGTGTTGAAAAGATATCCTAAAATGGCGGTATGTAAACCTGATATTAGTCATTTCTTTGTTCATGCATACCGTATATTGGTTGGAGAAACTCATCTCAGTGGACAAGACCCCTAGAAATTAGTTGACTGAGGTGATTGTCCTGCTGGGACCCCAGTAGATCACCTTTTATTATTGGTTGAGCAGCTTGTAGAATACTCATTTCCCTTGGAGCACTGGGACGCATTACAAAGACCCGTTATAACTGCAATGCACAAACTGGAAGCAATACCAACTAGGGTCCTCTACAGTGAGAGATAGCCCCTTTACCTCTGCTCCTTCATATTCCAGCGGTGGTTGTCTAAACAGATGATCTAATGCCACCACTACTACAATCCAGCTGTGTCTTACTAACAACATTTTGGTTATAATCTGTAGAAACGGTGGATGTAACAACTGGTAGGTCCAGCACCATGTAATCTGCCAGGCTTTTTCTGTATGTGTACCACGCTATACCATGCAGGAAAAAAACGATTTGCTTCTTTTAGAACATAATTATTTCCTACGGTAACAATGATGACTTCTCCTATAAAAATTGTTTCCCCTAAAAGCTCCTAACAAGAGCACTTAAGAAACATCCAGCCGCACAGGATGTCTTTCTGCTTTGATGCACCTGATGGCTCTGCAAGCTGTCTGTTGTAGCCCTTGGAATTATATTTCACTCGGGCGGGGAAATATTTACTGGAATAGCTCTAGATTCCTCCATTCCTCCCCGCTAGCTTTGGCTGAACATGCACTTCCCTCTCTCGGGAATGAGCGTGGCGTTCACTGCCCTGGAAGGTGAAGATTGAAGCATCTCTCTCAAGACTTTTGTCTTCTGCTGACACACAGGTGTGAAAAGTAAAGCTTCTTCTTGGTGGCTAATCCCCTGTACTACAATGCTTGTGTGATACCAGGATGTATCTATTCCGTAGAATGAACTGGTTGCCAAGGTCAGTTCTTGCCACAACGTTACCACTGCAACCGTTCATTATGTTCTTTCTACTCAGATACTTAATGACTACCATACAATGACAATACTTCCATGAAATGTCCCTAATGGTCTAGAGATCTGGAGCTTGAAACCTCAATCCCGCATTTAGCATCCATTTCTACGCTGTTTCATTTTATTGATTTGGTAGTGATATTTGTCACTAACATTATTTTGGTAATACATGATATAACACAGGGGTCTCAAGCTCAGCCAGATATATGGGCCACACATAGAAAAAAATTTCAGTTGATGGGTAACGTGCATTTCAAATATGATACAATACACTCAACGCCCCTGAACTTAACCTCAGCTGACCACACCTGAGATTAACACCAAGAGCTCCCCTAGTGGTGAGATGGGAGCGGCATCAATACTTTTTTGTGGCATTCCCATTGTGGACAACCGCTTCTTAATGCATACCCCAAATGAGATCCCAAAATGAATACAGACTCCCAGACCAGACCCCAGAATTAATATAGACCTCTAGAACAGACCCTAAAATTAAAAGGGTTGTCCCACAAAAAATATTCAAAAGTTTTCAAAACAGCACCTGGATCTAAATACAAGCATGCAATTAAAAATGTATTATAGCTACTGAAATCTATCTGTATAGCGCCACCTGTCCTAATTTCTCTACTCTGCTCACTGTGACGGAAGCACACGCTCAGGTCCATCCTTCAACTGCCACTAGCTGTAGCAGAAAGGACACACCCCTGAGAAAGGAATCACCCTTGAGCCACCAACTTAAAATAAATCTAGCAGAACAATTGGAGCAATGAATGGGAAGATCTCTGGATCCATGGGAGGTACAGGGTTGGTTCTAGCTTTGTTAGAAAGAGGGTGTCATGTACTATGTAATGTCTGATTTTCACTTGTTACATTATTTATGGGATAACCTCTTTAATACAGGCCCCCCAATTTATGAAGACCCAGATCAGCCCAAATTTATACAGACCCCAGATGAAACCCCACATCAGCCCCCAAATTCATACAGACCACAGATTAGCCCTCAAATTCATGCAGACCCCAGGTCAGACCTAGTGGCATAATTAGAACTGAATGGGCCCGTGAGCAAATTTTTGAAGGCCCCCCCCCCCCCAGTCCATTTAATGCAGACCTCAGACTGGAGCAAAAAAATAACTCTCTTTTCCTCATACAGGTGAGGTCTCTAGGCACGCACTACACTGTGACCTGAGGTCACACAGTGTCAGATCATAGTGCACTCCTACGCACACTACGTCCCATCCTGAAGGTGTGCGCTGCAGTGCATGCGCCTGGTGAAGAAGACCAGGGAGCAGTGAGTAATACCAATGATAGGACTAGGCGCACCATACTCGCCTCTACCTGCCCACTGAAAATTAATCCATTTGTTCTCCTCCTGGGCTCCTTCCTGAGTTCAGGTTCCATAGCAGCAACTTCCCTTGTGTCCTTGGTAGCTATGCCCCTGGTCAGGCCTCAAATTTATACAGACCCCAGATTAGCCCACAAATTTATATACACCCAGGATGAGGCCCCACATACGTCAGATCAGCCCGCAAATGTATACAGACCCCAGATAAGACACCAAATTCATACAGACCCTAGATCAGCCCACAAATTTATACAGAACCCACATTAACCCCCAAATCATTATTTGTGCACCATATGTACTGATTATTTGTGCACTGTATGGTATGGGTACATATGTACTGAATGTTATAGTTATATGTGCACTGTATGTTATAGTTATATGCAGGGGCATTGCTAGGTTAAAAGATTCGGGACATGGGCTCCTGATGTTTTATCCCAGGCCCCGAATGTCCTGCCTGCCTGTTAGATATAACTGTATTGCCATCCTCAGGACGTCAATACAATTGAGCTAATGCCCTGCAAGAGCTGAAGGACCTGTGATGACATCACAGTCCATGTGATCAGTTCTAAAGGCAGTAGCTGAAAAGGACCTGTGATGATGTCACCATCATGTAACCAGTGCAGGAGAGTAGGGCTCAGCAGTGAAGAGAAGTCCTGGGAAGAAGCTGAGGTGATGTCTGCTACATGAGGAGAGGTGAGTGAAGGGAGAGGCAGAGTAATGCTGGGAGTTGTAGTTATTTAACTGGGACTGTATGTTAGGGCTGAAGGGAGGGAAGTTATTTACATGGGACAGTGGGGTGGGGCGATGTTATTTACATGGGACTGAAAGTTGAGGGGGTGATGTTATTTACATGGTGTCACGGTAGGTAAGATAAGGGAAGAGGGCAGAACAAGGCAAAGCAAACAAAACAACTGACTATGCTCCAAATGTAAGGGAACATAGGGGGTCACCTCCTAGCAATCCCTAAAACACTTTCCCTAAGCTGCTATGCCCATGTGCATATCTTGATGGTAAATATGCACATGCCCACGTACCTAAGACTAAAACACACTGAACCGAACCCTCAGCTGTAGGGAAGAGGGAAAGAGACACCCAGGTCCTTCCACAACCGAAGGAGCTAGCATCTCCCTAGAGGCCTAGTCAAAACAGACACAGAAGGGAAAAGGACTTATCTAGAGATATGTTGGAGCAGACGATCCACCAAACTTCCAGAGCTCACACAAGGCAGAACTATAACCCGCAAAGGCTATAGGGAGAGGGAGGAATAAATAGCCTCACCAATTACCTGAAGAACAACACCTGGGAGGAGGTGGGATTCTGCTCAAACTCACAACAAAACAAACTGTCAGATCGAGTCACGTGCAGCAATTCTGACAGATTTCCTCAGAACACCCACATGACAGGGCGTGACACATGGGCATGCATGTTGCAGGTGGCTGGGGCAGGGTGATGTTATTTACATGGGACTATATATTGAAGGTGTCTGGGGAAGGGAGTGATATTATTTACATGGGACTGAATGTTGAGGGGTAATGCTATTTACATGGGACTGCATGTTGGAGGTGGCTGGGCAGGGGGTGATTTTATTTACATGGGACCGTATGTGGAAGGTGTCTGGGGGAGGGAGTGATGTCATTTACATGGGACTGAATATAGAGGGGGTGATGTTATTTACATGGGACTGTATGTTGAAGGCGGATGGGGAGGAGGTGATGTTATTTACATGGGACTGTATTTTGAAGGGGGCTGTAGATAGAGAGGGATGTTATTTACATGGGACTGTATATTGGAGGGGGCTGGAGAGATGGTGTGATGTTATTTACATGGGACTATATTTTAGAGGGGGCTGGAGAAATAGTGTCATGTTATTTACATGGGACTGTATTTTGGAGAGGCTATAGAAATGGTGTGATGGTATTTACATGACACTCTATGGCGGAGGAGGGAAATAATGTTATTTACATGGGACTGTATGGTGGAGGGGCTGAGAAATTATAATTTTTGAGGACAGTAAACGGAGGAATATTGGTCGACTTAGAGAATTGGGCCATATGCATTGGGGCTTGGGCCCCGGATCTTTTGAGACCCTAGCAGCGCCCCTGGTTATATGTAAACTGTATGTACTGATTATTTATGCACTGTATGTTATGGTTATTTGTGCACTGTATGGTAATGTTTTTTATGCACTGTATGGTATAGTTATATGTGCACTGTATGATATGGTTATTTTTGCACTGTGTTATAGTTATATGTGCGCCATATGTACTGATTATATGTGCACTGTATGGTATGGTTATATGTACACTGTATGTTATAGTTATATGTACACTGTATGTTATGGTTATTTGTGCACTGTATATTATCGTTATTTGTGCACTGTATGCACTGATTATTTTTTCATGGTATTCAGTGGTTACTTGGATGTGCCATGATTATTTGGGTGCTGTGTATTATATTTATATGTACACTGTATGGTATGTTTTTTTGGATACAGTATTGTACTCTACTAGCATCATTATACGTGTACTGTATGGTATGATTATGTTACTGTAACGGATCTCCTGGCACCCTGACTGGGTACCTCCGTTGATGGCTGCTCCTAGTGCTTCCCGAGGACTCCAAGCACTCCACTTGACACAGTAAGCACTGCCGACCCCACGAACCGCCGCAGCTTGGTTGGGATCTCGCCGTCTTCGACCCACCCTGGACCCAAGACCAGGATCCAGCTTCCAGTGGGTAGAACCGTGTTGTAATCCCAAGGGAGTATAATACCGATAGCAATCCCCAGAGTTAATATGTTCCCCCCACACATGAGATGAGACTCTATGTTGAGGGTAAAACAGGAAATGACTTTATTGAAGACCAACTCAGTATATATACAGTTCAAGAAGTCTAACAACATAAATCAATCAACCATGAACAGCATGCAAACAGACATCCCCCCCAGTATCTTAATGTATGAATAGGGAGAGAGGAGACACATGTGATAGGCTACTCCTAGAGTCAGCTATCTTAATCCCATCACTAACAAAATCTGTGGGAGTCTCAGTGCAGAGTTAACCCTTTTTGTGTTGCTGGATTCACACCCTGCACCTTTAGTGGGCAATAGGAAATATGTGGCATATAAACTCCACACATAAATCAGGGTTCATAGTTCCTTGTAACCCCAAAAGGTCTGAGGGGTCTCCAAAGGTCTGGGTCCATAGTCCGTAGGAAGGAGGCTAGCCCTCAGGCTTCTCCAGCAGCCCCAGTGATGGTTCAGTACGTCACAGGTACATTTTAAGTGCGTCAATAAAATATATGTCACAGGGCATGATTAGACGTAAGGCAGGTTCTGACTACTGGATTCATAGAATAAGAACCTCTTTTAATAAGGTGTAGATCCAGGGGTTTAGTAGTAAGAAGTGCAGGTTCTCTTAGATACAGTGTGCCTGACAAGCCTTAAAGAGGTTCTCCGGGAATTAAGAAAATGAAAATACTTAAATATTACTTTATGATAAATATATTCTCAAATACCATTCATTATTATTTATAATGGCTCATTTTGTCTCGGGAGCAATCATCAGGGGAAACAAAATGGCTGATGTCCTATTAGTTCACACAAAACCTGTCCTAATAACACATGAGGACAAGTTACTTTACAACACTGAGGTAAAGAGCTGCCTCATCCTCATCCTCCTTTCTACTTGTCAGGGATTATGATCCTGAATACAGATGATAAGGACTTTAGCTCGATCTCTGGGGAATTTAGTTCATGAGGAGACATGAAGGACAGGACAGGCTGTGGTAATGTGTTGCTGTGGTAATGGAGACTGTAAACAAGTGCTGCTGCTCATTATCCACACCTCACCCTCCTCTCTTGTCTCCTGATCTTCTCCATTCCCACAGAGATTCACCTGTATTCAGGATCATGATTTCTGACAAGCAGAGCAGAGAGGAGGATGAGGCAGCACTATAGCTCATTGTGGTGAAGTAACTTGTCCTCCTGTGTGATGAGGACAGGTTTTGTGTGTACTGATCGGACAGCGACCATTTTATTTCTCCTAATGATTGCTCCCTAGACAAAACAAGCCATTCTAACAAATGAAAGGTGTTTGTGAATATATTTATTATAAAATAATATTTAAGTATTTTCATTTTTTTAATTCCTGGAGAACCCCTTTAAGTAGAACAAGACACTTGATTCTCTTGCCCCCTGTCAATGTTCATGTTCCTGTCTCATGTGAGAGAATATCATTTCATGCTATGTTATTTTATAGGTTACTTTATTATAGTGTCTGAGAAGTGACGGGCTGATGGATTAAGCGTATGGTATCGCTGTGCCAAGTGACACCACCTTGGAAGAGAGAAGCTCTAGTGCTGTGATTAATCAGTATGAACGTTCCTGTGTAAGGCAGAGATGAGGATGATGATATTGCTCAGGAAATGAGCTGGAGACTGTGGAGGTACCCTGAAGAAGAGCACGATTCTGCTCAACCATGTATTCATGTACACCAGGAAATGAGCTGCCCCTTATCAGCTATTGGAGCCACCTAATTAAAGAAATAATGGGAAGATAGCATAGGGACTTTTCAAAAAGCATAAAACAGATGTAGGACTGAGCAAATTGCTGTTAAGTCCTTTCCAGGTCAGGAAGTGGTACAAGACACTTCAATGTAACAGGGGTTGTGGCTGTAACTGGGGGGGCGGTAATTAAAGAACGTGTTCAGAATTATAACATATATCAGAATTCTTTATGATGGTGTAGGATTGTAGATCTAGAACAATGGTGATCTAGAGGTTGAAAAAAAAATACTGTACCAGTATTATATCCCCAGTGTTTACAATATATAAGTAACTATCTATCTCATATCTATCTATCTATCTATCTCATATCTATCTATCTATCTATCTATCTATCTATCTATCTATCTATCTATCTATCTATCTATTTATCTCTATCTAATATCTATCTATCTATCTATCTATCATATATCTATCTATTTATCTCTATCTGATATCTATCTATCTACAGTCAGGTCCATAAATATTGGGACATCAACACAATTCTAACATTTGTGGCTCTATACACCACCACAATGGATTTGAAATGAAACAAACAAGATGTGCTTTAACTGCAGACTGTAAGCTTTAATTTGAGGGTATTTACATCCAAATGAGGTGAACGGTGTAGGAATTACAACAGTTTGCATATGTGCCTCCCACTTGTTAAGGAACCAAAAGTAATGGGACAATTGGCTTCTCAGCTTTTCCATGGCCAGGTGTGTGTTATTTCCTCATTTCCCAATTACAATGAGCAGATAAAAGGTCCAGAGTTCATTTCAAGTGTGCTATTTGCATTTGGAATCTCAAGATGAGATCCAAAGAGCTGTCACTATCAGTGAAGCAAGCCATCATTAGGCTGAAAAAAAACAAAACAGACCCATCAGAGAGATAGCAAAAACATTAGGCGTGGCAAAAACAACTGTTTGGAACATTCTTAAAAAGAAGGAACGCACCGGTGAGCTCAGCAACACCAAAAGACCCGGAAGACCACGGAAAACAACTGTGGTGGATGACCGAAGAATTCTTTCCCTGGTGAAAAAAACACCCTTCACAAGAGTTGGCCAGATCAAGAACACTCTCCAGGAGGTAGGTGTATGTGTGTCAAAGTCAACAATCAAGAGAAGACTTCATCAGAGTGAATACAGAGGGTTCACCACAAGATGTAAACCATTGGTGAGCCTCAAAAACAGGAAGGCCAGATTAGAGTTTGCCAAACGACATCTAAAAAAGCCTTCACAGTTCTGGAACAACATCCTATGTATAGATGATACCAAGATCAACTTGTACCAGAGTGATTGGAAGAGAAGAGTATGGAGCAGGAAAGGAACTGCTCATGATCCTAAGCATACCACCTCATCAGTGAAGCATGGTGGTGGTAGTGTCATGGCATGGGCATGTATGGCTGCCAATGCAACTGGTTCCCTTGTATTTATTGATGATGTGACTGCTGACAAATAAGCAGGATGAATTCTGAAATGTTTCGGGCAATATTATCTGCTCATATTCAGCCAAATGCTTCAGAACTCATTGGACGGCGCTTCACAGTGCAGATGGACAATGACCCAAAGCATACTACAAAAGCAACCAAAGAGTTTATTAAGGGAAAGAAGTGGAATGTTATGCAATGGCCAAGTCAATCACCTGACCTGAATCCGATTGAGCATGCATTTCACTTGCTGAAGACAAAACTGAAGGGAAAATGCCCCAAGAACAAGCAGGAACTGAAGACAGTTGCCGTAGAGGCCTGGCAGAGCATCACCAGGGATGAAACCCAGCGTCTGGTGATGTCTATGCGTTCCAGACTTCAGGCTGTAATTGACTGCAAACGATTTGCAACCAGGTATTAAAAAGTGAAAGTTTGATTTATGATTATTATTCTGTCCCATTACTTTTGGTTCCTTAACAAGTGGGAGGCACATATGCAAACTGGTGTAATTCCTACACCGTTCACCTGATTTGGATGTAAATTCCCTCAAATTAAAGCTGACAGTCTGCAGTTAAAGCACATCTTGTTTGTTTTATTTCAAATCCATAGTGGTGGTGTATAGAGCCGAAAATGTTAGAATTGTGTCGATGTCCCAATATTTATGGACCTGACTGTATCTATCTATCTCGTGTCTATCTTCATCAATCTATCCCAAATTTACATTATATTAGGAACTTTTTATGCCTCTGCTAACAGTATTAGTCACCAGAACTATCATCCACCTGCTCCGATCATTTCTTCCTCCTCAAGCTATTTTTAAATGTTTCAAAACAAGCATCTTCAGTTTAACATTCATAGACTTCATCACCACACTTCATGATATTTAGACAATGTCGCCCCCTAGCAGTATGCAGAATGAACTACTTTCATATTGTGACAGTCTAGTGGAACTAAAACAAAATACAGTGTTGTCTTCTATGGTATTAACCCCTGCATGACTTCCATGAGTCCCGCAGCAGATCCTCACTGCCCTGGTATGCCACAGTCCCTTACATGGCTGGCATGGATTTCTGTGCTGAACTCTTGTCCTTAATTGTGAGGAGGGTAATGATGTGATGTAGATATGGGGTTTGCAGAGGTAGCATTCGGGCTCTTTTGCCCCAAATCCCCTTTGTTATATAAGAAAACACCACTGTTATAACTGGCACATACATTAGTAGGTAGGTGTTACAGCTTTTGTGATGAGGCCCAGGACCTCTAGGTGAATGTGCTGGTCTCTTAGCCTTGAAAGGTATGGGCCTACCACTGTGAAGTAATGACTCTTGAGCCCTCCTGCCTGGCCCACTGTTTGGAAAGTTTCTTCATTTTTTATTTTAGATGCATTGATTGCCAAAGTATACACACCCTTAAATGTTCTCTGGATAGCTGTGGGAATAGCTATGTGATTGGGTGAACAAGTCACTATGCGAAGAGAAAGACCTTTCATCTGACAATTTACTTACATTTACCTTTTAACTGTGTAAGTGCAGTCAAGTGAGTAAAACAGCCTCCTGAACATCCGGGTTCTTGTTTTCAACAGCCGCCTGCTAGTAATACGGAATGAGTCCAGAACTCTACACGTGCTGACGATCTAATACTAAGCCAATACTAAACCAACTTATCAGTCCGCAAATTGCTCTTGTGGATGGAGAACAAATTTCAGTACATCCTCCCCCCTCCACACACACACAAAATAATTATATCTATCTATCTATCTATCTATCTATCTATCTATCTATCTATCTATCTATCTATCTATCTATCTATCAATATTTCTTTCATATTCAAATCAGCTTTATTGAAATGACTAAATACATATTATCTTTGCCAAAGCAAGTGGAGAGGGGTGGGGGATGGGTATAGAAGTCCATAGGGTATCAGGCTTCTCTCAGTCTATGGCAGGCAGTAATATATTGTGCTTCTATGGCTGCTGTGCTCTCCTCTTCCCCCAGCAGTACGGAGAGTCTCTCTTCCTCCTCCATGGACGTGAAGTCTGGGCAGAGATCAGACAGTCTCCTGAAGTGAGTGTCCCTCACTGCTTATTATTTAAGGCACCGCAGCAGGAAGTGGGTCTCATCCTGCATAGTCTTCAGGTCGCACTTCTGGAACAGTCTGCTCTCCCTGGGCACATACTTCTGTTAGTGCTGCCCGAATTCGATGAGCAGTCTGTGGGTGCTCAGTCTCTACCGACTCAGGATCTGTCTGTCTCTTGGGTTGGGGAGTTTCTCCAGATATGGAACCAGTTTGTACTCCCTCTATTTATCTCATATTTATCTATCTATCTATCTATCTATCTATCTATCTATCTATTTTATATTTATCAATATATCTATCTATCTATCTATCTATCTATCTCATATCTCTCCTAAGAATTTGCAGTTAGGTGGGGGGAGGTTGTATACATATCTAATATCCTTCTCTTCTGATACCACGCAGTTGTTCCCCTACAAGGTTCAGATCCCTCTGTACTTCCTACATACTATATTAATGTATGGCAGCCCCCCACTGACAGCCACAAGTGTGGGGAATGGTAGATGCTGTATGTGACACCGTCAGCTGCTCCACATAATAATCAGGAGAATATAATTGGTTAACACATAAAAGCCAGTGTCTCTCTATACTTATACCCTGCAGATGTAGCAGGACTCAGTTTGTAATTGATGGGGATATCATTTTGATTTTAATATAGACCCTCAGGTAATGCCACGGAAATATCTTAAAGTGACAAACCCCTTTTTTCTTGCTGGATCACTCTCATCACTTATTACAGGGATTCTTTCTTTTGTGGTCTCTGAATCCCTGTCATGCTCCACACCCTGATGTCATACTAGGTTTATCATAGTGCATCAGTTCTGCCTGGAGTGTTCCTTAAAGGGGTTGTGTCACTTCAGTAAGTGGCATTTATCATGTAGAGAAAGTTAATACAAGGCACTTACTAATGTATTGTGATTGTCCATATTGCCTCCTTTGCTGGCTGGATTCATTTTTCCATCACATTATACACTGCTAGTTTGCAATCCATCAGTATTGGCCGTGCTTGCACACTATAGAAAAAAAGCACTAGCCTATGTTCGCTCCCATGGTCCTGGCCACTAGAGAGGCTGACACTTTTTCCTATAGTGTGCAAGCACGGCCACCGCTGATGGATTGCAGGGTGGTCGTAACCATGGAAACAAGCAGTGTATAATGTGATGGAAAGGAAACAATATGGACAATCACAATACATTAGTAAGTGCCTTGCATTAACTTTCTCTACATGATAAATGCCACTTGCTGAAGTAGAAAATTTAAAGGGGTTGTCCAGCTTTTACAAAGTGATGGCCTATTCTTAGGCTAGGCCTGACACCCTACCGATCAGGTGTTGTAGTGTAGCTCCATTGCTGGAAGTCGGCGCTGGAACTATACAGCTCTAGACAGAGCTCAACCACTGCAGTACTTGCCCAATTGACTTCAATGGAGCAGTGCTGTAGTAACAAGCTTCCTCCACTACACTGCTGATTGGCGAGGTGCAGGGTGTCGGACCACTGCCCATCAGCTAGTGATGGTCTATGCTGAGGATAGGCCATCACTTAACAAAAGCTGGAAAACCCCATTAAGAGGAGACTGTGCTAATGGTTAGGGTGCACGTTGGCTTCTATGCCATTGTGTACAAGTCCAAGTAGACACGGAAGAGTGTAACTACGGGATTAATATACACAAGACTGAACAACATGGAGGAGGTGAATAGAGGAGAATTTGTAGAGGTTGGTGTCATCCATTAATACAATCCAATAGTCAGCGACTATAAATCCTGTTTTCGGTCAAGTTTTAAAATATAACTTTTATTTGGCTTTAATTAAACGAACATTAGCACAAAAATAATATAAGTGAAAATATCAGATGATATTAATGCATATCTCTCTGATAATAGACTGCACTCTATTATCAGAGAGATATGCATTAATATCATCTGATACTCCAACTAGTAGAGACAATATACCCTACAAAGCCCCCATATATATAGCCCTCCATATGTAGTTTTAAATTTTCACTTATATTATTTTTGTGCTAATGTTCGTTTAATTAAAGCCAAATAAAAGTTATATTTTAAAACTTGACCGAAAACAGGATTTATAGTCGCTGACTATTGAATTGTATTATTTGACCTCCTGGGTCCAGTGGGTCCTTTGAAACGTATATGTGTCATCCATTAGCATCATCTTCTGACCTCAAAAATGACATGTAGCTGTAAAGTCCTGCCCTAGCTACCTCAGTGAGTAAGGTGGGAAGGACAATCCGTTTTTATCACTTCATCCACTGGCTCACGTGAGCAACACGGCATCCCTACGCCTATGTGCTCTCATGCTGCAGAGGGCAATGCCATGTAATTCCCCGCCAGTCATGTTGTCTGAGCACTTCCTAGTCAGCTTTGAAAAACACCACTTGATACATGCACAGCAATATAATCACTACACCTAATGAAACATATACAGTGCTAACACTAATAAAAGGCGTAGTGTACAAGACTATTGTAGCAGCAGCAGCTGATCCTCTAATCTGGACCTGCAATGGCAAAGCGATGAAGTAAGAACAGTCCCAACAGTATCCAGAGAGTCTCTGGATCGGGCATTGGAATTCAAAATGCCTGATCCTTCCCTTCTCCAACATCATTTATTAAGGAGAGTCAAGAGCTCCCTAAATATTAAAACGTAGTAGAAAGACCGGGCGGCACAGCTACACAATCCTTTTATCAGCCCCTAATATACCGATAATGAAACACAGACCGTCCAGCGCACCACCCCGTGAGACTGCAGTCTTGTGGTGCAACGCCAATCCAAGCAATCCAGCACAAATTCCAAAAGTAGAGAAAGGTAATAAGGCGGTACTCACCCAGCAGTAATTTGTAAAATAATCCTTTATTGGTCCGGGATACGAGTACAGAATACCAGCAGAATTGACAGGGGCGGACAGCGAATCTTCCATGCATAGCGGCGACGTCCGTTTTGCACGAAAATGCGCTTATAGGTGGTGTAACAATGTCTTTTGTAAAGTACTGGAGGGGGTTTATAACTCGGCCAGATTGCTGAGATGGGTGAAATAAAAGGAATCCACAAGGCTGTAGGATTTCAGCAAAGTATACTTTTGGTTTATTCAGATTATATTTAAGGGACTAGATATTATTTTTTTTGAATGGTAGGTATTGCATGACCTTACATTTGTCAGTGTTAAACCCAGGGGCGTAGCAATAGGGGGTGCAGAGGTAGCAGTCGCTACTGGGCCCAGGAGACTAAGGGGGCCCAAAGACCCTTGTGCCGCATAAGAAGACACCAGTATTATAGAAAGTGCATGCTGGTCAAGTTACACCTCTGACTGAAGGGGAAGTGGTTAGGTCAAGAATTTGGCATGGGGGGGGGGGCTTTTCAATTTTTGCCTCAGCACGAAGGCTATGTGCTTCCCGGCCCCTGGCCACAAACACTGAGGGAAGGGGGGCCCAAGCTGAACTCTTGCACCAGGGCCCATGAGCCTTTAGCTACGCCCCTGGTTAAACCTCATCTGCCACTTCTCTGCCCAGGTGTCACGACCGCTAGCCCAGCAGCAGTCGTGTCGCACCAGACGGAGGGGAAGGGGGACCCTTATCTACGGATGGGAAATAGAATGGCCACCCCTGACTAACCCTAAGCTGGCACCTGTCTGCCCTGATACCCTAGACGGGGTGTGAACCCGTGCGGCGAGCAGGATGCCTAAACCCTCAGTCGCCCTAACAAGACTGGACTGGGGAATGGCCGATGGGAGCGCTAGTCACCATCACTCACGTCTAGGAAAACAACAGGGGAAGACAGCAACAAACAAACAACAGCAGAGATAGACTTATCCAGTCACGAGCAGAGAAGGCGATCCCAAACACGACAGTCCACGCCGGACAAGAGCTCCACAGCAACACCATCAAACGATCTCCTTCCAAGGTCAGAGTAGCACTGGAAGTAAGGACTATATCTGGCAATGACTGCAAGTGAAAGTGAAACTAAAATAGTAGCTGGGAGTGGCAGACAGGACTCACCTGAGAAGGATGCCTACAAACTCCCAGTCAGGACAAAAAGGTTCACAAGGCAAAACCCAGATGACATACCCTGAACCACGGAGCAAACTCACAAGCTATCGCGAGTAGCAAGTCGCTGCGACCTTCTCCTCCCAGACCTGTCTGGATCAGTCACAGTCGTGACACCAGGCCTCCAATCTATCCAGATCCATTTGTAGCAGAATACTGTCCTCTTCCGTGTTAATTGCTTTACACAGTTTAGTATTGTCTGCAAAAATGTATGCATACCTAGAATGACAAATTAAATTATACTTATGACAACATTTATTTCTAAATTGTATTTGGTATTTTCTTTTGGAGTAAGACTTGTTACAAAACATAGATTGCACATTTTTGGAAAATACAGAATAAGGCCTCATGCACAGAACCGTTGTGTGCATCCACGGCCGTTGTTCCGTTTTTCCGTTTTTTTTCGTGGACCCATTGACTTTCAATGGGTCCATGGAAAAATTGGAAAATTCACCGTTTTGCAGCCGCATCCGTGATCCGTGTTTCCTGTCCGTCCAAAAAATAAGACCTGTCCTATTTTTTGGACGGACAACGGTTCACGGACCCATTCAAGTCAATGGGTCCATGAAAAAACACGGATGCACACAAGATTGCCATCCGCGTCCGTCATCCTTGTCCGTAGGCTACTTTCACACAGACGGATCCGCTGATCCGTCTGCATAAAAGCTTTTTAGATCTAATTTTTCACTTCGTGAAAACTCAGATCCGACAGTATATTTTAACACAGAGGCGTTCCTATGGTGATGGGGACGCTTCAGGTTTGAATATACTAAAAGAACTGTGTACATGACTGCCCCTGCTGCCTGGCAGGTGCTGCCAGGCAGCAGGGGGCAGACCCCCCCTTCCCCCCCTATATTTAACTCATTGGTGGCCAGTGCGGCCCCCCTCCCAAATTAAAATGACCGACCCCCCATCATTAGTGGCAGCGGAGAGTTCCGATCGGAGTCCCAGTTTAATCGCTGGGGCTCCGATCGGTTACCATGGCAGCCAAGACGCTACTGCAGTCCTGGCTGCCATGGATACTTAGCAATTTTAGAAGCATTATACTTACCTGCGATGTCTGTGACCGGCCGGGCGCTCCTCCTACTGGTAAGTGAAAGGTCTGTGCGGCGCATTGCTTATAGCACAGACCCTTTACTTACCAGTAGGAGGAGCGCCCGGCCGGTCACAGACATCGCAGGTAAGTATAATGCTTCTAAAATTGCTAAGTAACCATGGCAGCCAGGACTGCAGTAGCGTCCTGGTTGCCATGGTTACCGATCGGAGTCCCAGCGATTAAACTGGGACTCCGATCGGAACTCTCCGCTGCCACCAATGATGGGGGGTCGGTCATTTTAATTGGGAGGGGCGGCCACAATGGTCACCAATGTGTTAAATACAAGGGAGGGAGGGGGGGCCGGCCGCACTGGCCACCAATGTGTTAAATACAAGGGAGGGAGGGGGGGGCGGCCGCACTGGTCACCAATGTGTTAAATACAAGGGAGGTAGGGGGGGTCTGCCCCCTGCTGCCTGGCAGCACCTGCCAGGCAGCAAGGGGCAGTCATGTACACAGTTCTTTCAGTATATTCTAACCTGAAGCGTCCCCATCACCATGGGAACGCCTCTGTGTTAGAATATACTGTTGGATCTGAGTTTCACGATCTAACTCAAATCCGATGGTATATTCTAACATAGAGGTGTTCCCATGGTGATGGGGGACGCTTCAAGTTAAAATATACCATCGGATTGGAGAAAACTCTGATCTGATGGTATATTAATAGGGACTCCTGACTTTACATTGAAAGTCAATGGGCGACGGATCAGTTTGCAATTGCACCATATTGTGTTAACGTCAAACGGATCCGTCCCCATTGACTTGCATTGTAAGTCAGGACGGATCTGTTTGGCTCCGCACGGCCAGGCGGACACCAAAACGACATTTTTTTCATGTCCGTGGATCCTCCAAAAATCAAGGAAGACCCACGGAAGAAAAAACGGTCACGGATCAACGGAAATCCGTTTGGCGGACCGCAAAAAAAACGGTCGTGTGCATGAGGCCTAAGTCTAAAAAGAAGCACAAGCAACTTGTTCCATTGTTACTTTCCCAGCAGTGCAACTACAAATCTAGAGGATTAAGCAACACAGAAATACGTTGTCACCAGTGAAAGTTTTATATTTTAAGTTCAGTGACCTTTAAGTGGTGACATTAAGCATCTTCACAATGAATGCCACTTACCACCTAAACTGTCCAGATACGGGAAGCACTGAGTGACAGAAGGATTACTAGAGATCATCCTCGAAATGTCAGCAGGAGAATGGAGCACTTAGAAGGTGCTTAAAGGTGAGCAGTTTACTGATGAGGTAAATTTGTCCCATGTCATGGCCTTTTTAGAGAAAGCAGATCTTCATGACAATAATGGGAATAATAATCATACCTAAAAAGTCTGCTCAGAGCAATGAATCTCTGACTAACATCTTTAGATGTAATATGTCAGGCCCTGGGTTAAAAGCATTGACTGTGGATAAAGTAATGGTTCAGAGGATAGGTAACAGTGTAGAGGATAGAAGTGGTAGAGGCCCTGATGAGATGTTGTGTCATGGTGTACTCCCTCAGGCCATGGCCCTGTGGAGTTCGTGCAGTGAAAAGGTGGTGTGAAAGGATCAGGCAGATGCGGAAGAACATCAAATGTTTTTCTTTACTGAGTGCAAAGGATTACAGCACATCTAGATGTCTATACAAGGTGAAATGGCAGACAATACTCTAGAGTAGTCCTATCTCTCCTGATTTCCCTTCATTGTCATCTATAGCTGTAGGTGTCCTCTTGAATAAATACAGGTTTTTGGGTTCGCCTGAGCTGGGCTATAGTGATGGATGTCTAAATGGGTTCTCCGCTCACTTGCAGTAGGATCTGTGAAGTTTAGTTGCTGGTCACTTTGCTGACTATAGTGCCCAGGGGCGTAGCAATAGGGGGTGCAGAGGTAGCAGTCGCTACCAGGCCCAGGAGTCTGAGGGGGCCCAAAGACCCTTGTGCCACATAAGACACTGGCATAGAAAGTGTATGCTGGTCAAGTTACCCCTCTGGCTGGAGGTAAGGGGTTAGGTTAAGAATTTGGCATGAGGGGTGCCCTTTCAATGTTTGCCTCAGGCAGCAGAAAGGCTATGTGCTCCCCTGCCCCTTGCCAACAAGCACTGAGGGACGGGGCCCAAGCTGAACTCTTGCACCAGGGCCCATGAGCTTTTAGCTACGCCCCTGATAGTGCCATTGCTGTGAAGAATATCCATTGTCTTGGACATTCAGTCTCCTTGGAGCATTGTCCCACACAGTTGAGCTGCTTCTGTGGCCCTAAAGTCCCGTGGAGCAGGAGCAGATATTCATGCTTCCTCACTAGCCTAGCTAGCTCTGTCCCCTCCTGGAAGGAAGTCAGACCAGCCCACTGCTACCAAGAAGGGAAGGAATGGGGTGGTTAGTCTCATTCCTGATGCCACCAATCATTGCTGGTGTACTTAGTGTAACATGGTATAACATAACAATACATTAAAATTGCAGATAACCCCAGGTCTGGGGTATTGCATTTGCAATGACTTTATATGGCCACCTTTGGATGGTCATATCGGTTGTTCCTTGGTTGCTATATTTTTTATGACCATGACAAAAAAAAATGAATTAGTTCAGCTGGCTTTCAGCCATTAAAGGGGTTGTCCCATCTCAGACAATGGGGCATATCGCTAGGATATGCCCCCATTGTGTGATAGGTGCGGGTCACACCGCTGAGACCCGCACCTACACTGACCAAAAATATAAACGCAACACTTTCGGTTTGCTCCCAATTTGGTATGAGCTGAACTCAAAGATATGAAACATTTTCTACATACACAAAAGACCCATTACTCTCAAATATTGTTCACAAATCTGTCCAAATCTGTGTTAGTGAGCACTTCTCCTTTGCCGAGATAATCCATATCAAGGTGCTGATTAGACAGCATGAATATTGCATAGGTGTGCCTTAGACTGCCCACAATAAAAGGCTACTCTGAAATGTGCACAGTTTTGCCTTACTGGGGGGGTGTCAGAAAACCAGTCAGTATCTGGTGTGGCCACCATTTGCCTCACGCAGTGCAACACATCTCCGTCACATAGAGTTGATCAGGTTGTTGATTGTGGCTTGTGGAATGTTGGTCCACTCCTCTTCAATAGCTGTGTGAAGTTGCAGAATATTGTCAGAAACTGGAACACGCTGTTGTATACTGGCCATGCAAGAACTGGGATGTTTTCAGCTTCCAGGAATTGTATACAGATCCTTACAATATGGGGCCATGCATAAAAGCACAAATATTGTGTATTCATGAGAGGGAGGGTGGATTATCAGTTCCAGATGTGGAACTTTATTTTATTTCCAGCCATATAAAAAATATGATAATGTGGAGTAATACGCAAGATATAAGTCCATGATTGCAGGAATAAATGAAAAGCTAGATAACTGTACTATCTTTCAATTAATAGAAGCTGGGATTTGGGGACAACAGGGCAGTAGTAAGATACCGCTCTTTGAGTTGATGGATACGGTTTGGAAGCAACCAAGAGAACTGTGGAATCAGATTGGACCACATGTCGACACCATATTGTGGGGAAACACCCACCTTACAGAATTGAAGTCAATCGAACAGAAAATTTGGTGGAAACATGGAGTCTACAAACTGGGTCAGATATGGAAACAGGGGGATATAATAACATACGAAGACCTTAAAAAGGAGTATGAACTGGGCAATATAGAATTGAGATTTTTTTTATCTACAACTAAAATGTGCGCTACGAACGTTGCTAGGTAAAACTACACAAATTGATACCCTCCCGCAGCCGCTACTCAATATTTCTAAACAAACGGCAGGGAGTAAGTTAGTTTCTAAAATATACGAATGTCTGTTACATCAAAAGACAAAGAAAAGAGCTACTAGCTTAATGCACAAATGGCGAGATGTCATAAATCCCCAGCAAGAAGAGCTCTGGGAATTGGCAATACAGGGGAAAAATAGGGTTTCAAAGAACTTTTCCTATAGGATTACCCAATTTCATATATTATACCATCTCTACTACTCCCCTAAGATACTAATGAAGTATTATAAACCTAAAGTGTTTAGTTGCTTAAAATGTGGGGAGGTAGGGGTGGATGATGTCCATATACTCTGGACGTGTACAAAGACTCAAGAGTTCTGGGGAAAGGTCAAGAATAGAATAGAGCAATACCATCGGTTTAAAGTCCCCAGTAAATTTGAGATATGTGCATTGGGGGTGATGGATAAAATGGACACCCCCAACACCAAGAAATAGCATCCAAACTCCTTTTCAGGCAAGGAAATGTATTATTGGTCATTGGGGAGGCAGTGCTGTTCCCACGATTAGGGAATGGGAGAGGCTTACTAGAACGTCACTTGCCAGAGAAGAATTTCACCTGATAAATATTAAGAAAAACAATAGATTTGTTAGATTATGGCAGAAATGGTTAGTATAGTGATTTTTTATTTTTTTTGGAGATAATGGGTAGTATGGTCTGGGACCGCGGGAGGCAGGGATGAGAGAAAGAGCAGGTTCCCCCTTTTTTTTTTTTTTTTTGAGCAGACAGCGAATAAGGAAATGGGGGGGGGGGGGGTTTATACAATGATAAAAAAAAATTAAAGTTGTTATAATATCTTTGTATGATGTATAAAAAAATATAAAGATAATAAAAAAAAAAACATGCCAGACGCCATCGAATGTGATCATTTGCCCACTCAAGTTGGTTACGACGACGAACTGCAGTCAGGTCCAGACCCTGATGAGGACGACGAGCATGCAGATGAGCTTCCCTGAGACGGTTTCTGACAATTTGTGCAGAAATCCTTTGGTTATGCAAACCGATTGTTGCTGCAGCTGTCCAGGTGGCTGGTCTCAGATGATCATAGAGGTGAACATGGTCAATTTATGGTTTGTTGTTAAAGAAGCACCTCACCATTTTTGTGTGTACTGTGCTGTCCACACAAAAGTTAATGCAGTCCATTATGCAGTGTGTGAGACCGTCCATGTCCTCCCCATAGGAATCCTGCCGCTCTTCTAATGCAGTTGTGTTCAAACAATCCCTCAAAGCCTCTTCACTCTCTTTAGAGTAGACCATATCCTCACTGTGCAGTTGACATCTGGTTCTCTATGTAACATAGTAACATAGTAACATAGTACAAAAGGCCGAAAAAAGACATTTGTCCATCCAGTTCGGCCTGTTATCCTGCAAGTTCATCAGGAGGAAGGCAATTTTGCTCACTTTAGGGGAATAAAAAATTCCTTCCCGACTCAGGCAATCAGAATAACTCCCTGGATCAACGACCCCTCTCTAGTAGCTATAGCCTGTAATATTATTACGCTCTAGAAACACATCCAGGCCCCTCTTGAATTCCTTTATTGTACTCACCATCACCACCTCCTCAGGCAGAGAGTTCCATAGTCTCACTGCTCTTACCGTAAAGAATCCTCTTCTATGTTTGTGTACAAACCTTCTTTCCTCCAAACGCAGAGGATGTCCCCTCGTCACAGTCACAGTCCTGGGGATAAATAGATGATGGGAGAGATCTCTGTACTGACCCCTGATATATTTATACATAGTAATTAGATCTCCCCTCAGTCGTCTTTTTTCTAACGTGAATAACCCTAATTTTGATAATCTTTCAGGGTACTGTAGTTGCCCCATTCCAGTTATTACTTTAGTTGCCCTCCTCTGGACCCTCTCCAGCTCTGCTATGTCTGCCTTGTTCACTGGAGCCCAGAACTGTACACAGTACTCCATGTGTGGTCTGACTAATGATTTGAAAAGTAGTAGGAATATGTTCTCATCACGGGCATCTATGCCCCTTTTGATGCAACCCATTATCTTATTGGCCTTGGCAGCAGCTGCCTGACACTGTTTTTTGCAGCTTAGTTTGCTGTTTATTAAAATTCCTAGATCCTTTTCCATGTCAGTGTTACCAAGTGTTTTACCATTTAGTATGTACGGGTGACTTGCATTATTTCTTCCCATGTGCATAACCTTACATTTGTCAGTGTTAAACCTCATCTGCCACTTATCTGCCCAAGCATCCAGTCTATCCAGATCCCTCTGTAGTAGTATACTGTCCTCTTCAGTGTTAATTACTTTACACAGTTTAGTGTCATCTGCGAAAATTGATATTTTACTATGCAAGCCTTCTACAAGATCATTAATAAATATATTGAAGAGAATAGGGCCCAATACTGACCCCTGAGGTACTCCACTAGTGACAGTGACCCAATCTGAGTATGTACCGTTAATAACCACCCTCTGTTTTCTATCATTGAGCCAGTTACTTACCCACATACAGACGTTTTCTCCCAGTCCAAGCATTCTCATTTTATATACTAACCTTTTATGTGGTACAGTGTCAAATGCTTTGGAGTCCAGATATACGACATCCATTGATTCACCTCTGTCAAGTCTAGAACTTACCTCCTCATAGAAACTGATTAAATTAGTTTGACATGACTGATCCCTCACAAAGCCATGCTGATATGGCGTTATTTGCTTATTTCCGTTAAGATGCTCTAAGATAGCATCTCTCAGAAAACCTTCAAACAGTTTACCCACAACAGATGTTAAACTTACCGGCCTATAGTTTCCAGGCTCTGTTTTTGGACCCTTTTTGAATATTGGCACCACATTTGCCATGCGCCAATCCTGTGGGACATTCCCTGTCAGTATATAGTCCGCAAATATCAGAAATAAGGGTCTGGCTATGACATTACTTAATTCCCATAGGATACGGGGGTGTATGCCATCCGGTCCTGGCGATTTGTCTATTTTGATCTTTTTAAGTCGCTGTTGTACTTCTTCCTGGGTCAGACAGGACACTTTTAATGGCGAATTTATTTCAACATTCAGCATTTCATCTGACAGTTTATATTTCTCAGTGAATACATTGGAGAAAAAAATATTTAACAGCTTTGCTTTCTCCTCGTCGCTCTCTGCGACTCCCCCCTCATTACTCTTTAAAGGGCCGACACCTTCAGATTTATACTTTTTAACATTTATATAATTGAAGAACATTTTAGGGTTAGTTTTACTCTCTTTGGCAATTAATCTCTCGGTTTCTAGTTTGGCCGCTTTTATTTGTTTTTTACATGTTCTGTTTTTTTCCTTATAGTTTTTCAGTGCTTCCGTGCTACCCTCCTGTTTTAGTGTTTTATATGCTTTCTTTTTGTCATTTATTGCTTTCTTTACAGTTCTGTTTATCCACATTGGTTTCTTTTTGTTCCTTAACCTTTTATTCCCATACGGTATGTACCTCTCACAATGAGATTTTAGGATGTTTTTAAAGATGTCCCATTTTGTGGCTGTATTTTTATTTTTGAGGACTTTGTCCCAGTTAGTTAGGCCTATGGCCTCTCTTAGTTGGCTAAATTTAGCTTTTTTGAAGTTTGGTATTTTTGTTCCTCCCTGTAGAAACGCTCTTTTGAATGATAATTGGAAGGTTATTACTTTATGGTCACTATTTCCCAGGTGTCCCCCAACCTGCACGTCTGTTGTTCTGTCAGGTCTATTGGTTAATACTAAGTCCAGTATGGCCGTCCCTCTAGTCGGGTCCTGAACCAGTTGGGAGAGGTAATTGTCTTTGGTTATTGCCAAGAATCTGTTTCCTTTATGAGATATACAAGTTTCAGTTTCCCAGTCTATATCTGGGTAGTTGAAGTCCCCCATAATAAGCACCTCATTATGATTTGCCGCCTTGTCTATCTCATTTAGTAGTAGATTTTCTGTGGACTCTGGTATATTAGGTGGTTTATAGTAAACTCCTATTAGTAATTTATTGTTGTTTTTAGCTCCATGTATCTCTACCCACAGTGACTCCACATGTTCATGTCCCTCACTTATATCTTCACGGAATGTGGGCTTTAGACAGGACTTTACATAAAGGCAAACCCCTCCCCCTCTCCGGTTTTGACGATCCTTTCTAAACAGACTGTAACCTTGTACATTAACTGCCCAGTCATAGCTATCATCCAGCCATGTCTCAGTTATTCCCACTATGTCATAGTCCTCCTCACACATCACTAATTCCAGTTCACCAATTTTATTAGTCAGGCTTCTGGCATTAGTATACATACATTTGAGAGGTTTATGTATATTTTTTACCCTACACCTTTCCTTCTGAACTGTTCTAGTCCCTCCTTCCATTCCTCCCCCAGTCCCACTACCTTGCCCCCGGTCTCTATTTGCACTATCTTCCCCTTCTATAGTGTAATTACCCTCCCCCCAGTCCCTAGTTTAAACATTCCTCCAACCTTCTAGCCATCTTCTTCCCCAACACAGCTGCCCCTTCCCCATTGAGGTGCAGCCCGTCCCTACGATAGAGCCTGTAGCCGACAGAGAAGTCGGCCCAGTTCTCCAGGAACCCAAACCCCTCCATCCTACACCAGTTCTTGAGCCACTTGTTAATTTCCCTAATCTCCCGCTGCCTTTCTTGTGTGGCCCGTGGTACAGGTAGTATTTCGGAAAATACTACCTTTGAGGTCCTTGCCCTAAGCTTTTGACCTAAATCCCTGAAATCATTTTTAAGGACTCTCCTCCTACCCCTCACTTTGTCATTGGTTCCGATATGGACCATGACCGCTGGATCTTCTCCAGCCCCTCCCAGTAATCTGTCAACCCGATCCGCGATGTGTCGAACTCTAGCGCCAGGAAGACAGCACACTGTTCGGCGATCGCGGTCTTTGTGACAGATTTCCCTATCTGTTCCCCTAATAATTGAGTCTCCCACTACCAGCACCTGTCTGGTCTGCCCTGCTCTCCTGGTCCCCTGCTTACCGGAGCTGACATTCCCCTGACTGGCAGAGGAAGTGTCCGGCTGCGGCAGTGCCATCCCTGGACTGATATGCCCCTCATCTGCCAAACGTGCAAACTTGTTGGGGTGTGTCAGATCAGGGCTAGCCTCCCTGGCACTCTTCCCTCTACCCCGCTTTCTAACTGTTACCCAGCTAGCTACCTCACTTTCCTCAGCCTCCTCTCTGTCACCCTCCCCCTCATCTACCCCAAAGAGTGCTTGCTCGGTGAGAAGCAAACTCTTTTGCAAATTGTCAATGCCTCTCAGTGTTGCAACTTGCTCGTTTAGAGACTCGATTAGCGATTCCAAACGGGTAATTTGCTCACATCTTGAACAAAGAAATACACACTGGAACGGCTGTTCCAGGACTGCATACATCATGCAAGATGTGCACTGGACTACGTTGTCAATTGTGCAACACATACTAAATGGGGATTACACCACAAAATCAAAAAATACAATACAATGTAGTAATAAGAAACAGGCTAATTGCAGTCCCCCACTGAAGTCCCTGAATCTAAAGTCACTTAATCTTAAGTCACACACTTATGCAACCACACTTAATCAACCACGCGTCGCGGTCAAACTCGCGTTTGTACACAGGTCGAAGATGCACCAGGTTATGATCTGATCTTTTTAGGGGCAGTAGGGCTGATAAGTTACATGCCTCCCTTGCCTTGGCAAAGAACAAGTCCAGTGTTTTATATACAGTACAGACCAAAAGTTTGGACACACCTTCGCATTCAAAGAGTTTTCTTTATTTTAATGACTATGAAAATTGTAGATTCACACTGAAGGCATCACAACTATGAATTAACACATGTGGAATTATATACATAACAAACAAGTGTGAAACAACTGAAAATATGTCATATTCTAGGTTCTTCAAAGTAGCCACCTTTTGCTTTGATTACTGCTTTGCACACTCTTGGCATTCTCTTGATGAGCTTCAAGAGGTAGTCCCCTGAAATGGTTTTCACTTCACAGGTGTGCCCTGTCAGGTTTAATAAGTGGGATTTCTTGCCTTATAAATGGGTTTGGGACCATGAGTTGCGTTGAGGAGAAGTCAGGTGGATACATAGCTGTTAGTCCTACTGAATAGACTGTTAGAATTTGTATTATGGCAACAAAAAAGCAGCTAAGTAAAGAAAAACTAGTGGCCATCATTACTTTAAGAAATGAAGGTCAGTCAGTCAGCCGAAAAATTGGCAAAACTTTGAAAGTAAGGGCTATTTGACCATGAAGGAAAGTGATGGGGTGCTGCGCCAGATGACCTGGCCTCCACAGTCACCGGACCTGAACCCAATCGAGATGGTTTGGGGTGAGCTGGACCGCAGAGTGAAGGCAAAAGGGCCAACAAATGCTAAGCATCTCTGGGAACTCCTTCAAGACTGTTGGAAGACCATTTCAGGGGACTACCTCTTGAAGCTCATCAAGAGAATGCCAAGAGTGTGCAAAGCCGTAATCAAAGCAAAAGGTGGCTACTTTGAAGAACCTAGAATATGACATATTTTCAGTTGTTTCACACTTGTTTGTTATGTATATAATTCCACATGTGTTAATTCATATTTTTTATGCCTTCATAAACTCTTTGAATGAGAAGGTGTGTCCAAACTTTTGGTCTGTACTGTATGTCTGAAGTAAATATAGTTAGCACACTATTTAAGGGACAAAATAGCATTTTAAAACCCTTAGTGACATAACTAATTTTAGCCTTAATGACCAGTAACATTTTCATCTTCTGTGTTCCAGCAGTCATCATTTTTTTTTTAAAATCTTCTAAAAAATCTTCTTGATTTTGCAGGATGAGTTATGAGTTTTATAAGAACCATTTTAGGGTTTATATAGGGTAATAAATAACTAGTATTCTTTTATTTTTAGGGGGAAAAATAAAAACAGCAATTTTAACATTATTTTATGGATTTTTTATGATGCTCACTGTATGGTATATAAGTGACAGACCAGCTTCTACCATTACCAAGATATGAGCAGCTAAAGTAGCCCCTTCCCCTGCTGTTAAGTACTTTCCTCAAAGCCCAAGCTGAGCTAGGAAATATCTCTTCTTGCAAAAAGTGGAAGTGAGGTGATGAGATATGAGACAGATAAATAGATAAAATCCATTTAGAAAGTCTCCAGGCTACTTAACTTTTTTCTTACTGTATGTTGTGGCCTCCTTGTGCTAAAATAAAAAATAAAATAAAGTTTTCCCTTATCATTCTGCACTCAATACTCCATAATGACAGAGTTAAAACTGAAATTTAGAAATGTTTTCAAATATATTAAAAAGGAAAAGCTAAACGTTTGCATGGACATGAGTATTCAGACTCTTTGCTATGACACATTTAGCTCTGGAGGCCTCACATTTCTCTTGATAATTTTTGAGATGTTGTCCATCTGTGGTAGATTCAGTTGACTAGACATGATTTGGAAAGACATACCCCTGTCTATATAATGACTCACAACTGAAAATGCATATCAGAGAATACCCAAGCCATGAGGAGGAAAGAACTGCCTACAGAGATCAGAGACAGGATTGTGTGGAGTCACAGATCTGGAGAAGGGTATAAAAAATGTCTGCTGCACTAAAAGTTCTCAAGAGCACAGTGGCCTCCATAATTCTTAAATGGAATATATTTAGAACAACCAGGACTCCTCCTAGAGCTGGTGGCTCTACCAAACTAAGTAATCAGGGGAAAAAGGCCTTGGTAAGAAAGGTGACAACCCAATGATCACTCTGGCTGTGCTCCAAAGATCTTGTGTGTAGATTGGAGAAACTTCCAGAAGGTCAACCATCACTGCAGCACTCCACCAAACTGGGCTTTATGACAGAGTAGCCAGAAAGAAAGAAGCCTCTCGTCTGTAAAAGACACATGAAAGAGTTTGCAAAAAGCACCTAAGGGACTCTTAGACTGTGAGAAACAAGATTCTCTGGTTTGATGAAACCAAGATTGAACATTTTGGCCTCAATTCTAATTGTGTTGCCTGGAAGAAACAAGGCACTGCTCATGACCTGCCTCATACCATCTCTACAATGAAGACTGGAGGTAGCATCATGCTGTAGGGGTGTTTTTTTAGTAGCTGGGGTAGGTAGTCTGGTCAGGATTGAGGGAAAGCTGAATAGAGCAAAGTACAGAGATATACTTAATCAAAAGCTGACCTCAGACTGGGCTAAAGGTAAACCTTCCAATAAGACAATGACCCTAAGCACACAGCCAAGACAGCACAGGAGTGGCTTAGGACAAATCTGTGAATGTCCTTGAGTGGCCCAGCAAGAGCCTTAATTTGAACCAAATCGAACATCTCTAGAAAGACTTGAAAATGGCTGGCGGTCCTCATCCAACTTGACAGACTTTGAGAGGATCTGCAGAGAAAAATTGCATAAATTCCCTAACTCCAGATGTGCAAACCTTGAAGAAGATTGGAAGATGTAATCACTACCAATGGAGCTTCAACTAAGTACTGAGTAAAGGGTCTGCATACTTATGTCAATACAATATTTTAGTTTTTCCTGAGAGAGAGAGAGAGAGAGAGAGAGAGAGAGAGGAGACTAGATAATGATTTCTTTTTAATTTGGCACCCTTTCATTGTTTTTAGTTCAATGTTGTATGATAGACTCAAAATCAAGAGAGCAAGTAAAGAAATCCAATTATGAGACATCCTTGACATGTTTCTTAATATCTGTTTAGTCTGGTCTGTGCCCTAACAGGTGTACTTTATATACTTCTCTTTCCAATCATTCAGAATTTTTAATAATATACTGTAACCTTCATCTGGATGAACCTATATCATTCCACCTCAAGCATTTGAGGTCAGGTACATTAGGAACACTGGATTTCCTTTCTGCAAAACAGATGGAATATAAAATGCAATCTTTAAAATAGAAAACAATATTCAAACAGACAAAAAAAAACCACGATAAACAAAATCAGGCGGCAAATCCGTGAATCTCTCCGGTGAAAAGAACAAAGCAATGAAGTGTATTAAATCAATGTGTAATATCCATGTGCGCTGCCTATCGATTTAATGCACTTGATTATTTAAATGCAGTTGATTTTTGCAATGAATATTATGAATTGATTTAATAAAGTTTATTATATTGTCATTCCACTCTGGGAGCTTCCATTTCCCGTTGGTTGTGATTTAGTTATGTGCAGAGGCAGAAGTCTGTGGAGGGAACAAAAGAGAAAATAATTTACCCCTTAAATATAAAGAATAATTCAGGAAAGGGGGGCTGACTATATGTTCTGTACACAGCTTGGCTTCTCTGGTGAAGAATAACAAGTACATATTTCAGTTTGTGAAAAAGCTTTATTGTAGATATAAAGAATCAAATGAAATATTAAAATAGTTATGTTCATAGGGGGCACTATTATAGTAGTTATATTCATGTACATAGGGAGCAGTATTATAGTAGTTATATAATAGTACCTAGAGGCAGTATATATATATACCCTTGCACCTAGGAGGCAGTATTATAGTAGCTGTATTCTAGTATATAGGTGTAGCATTATAGTAATTATTATTCCTGTACATTGGGGGCAGTATTATAGTGGTTGCCCTCTTGTACATAGAAGTCAATATTATAGTATTTTCTTGTACATAAGGGACAGTATTCTTGTAGATATATTCTAGTACATAGGGGCAATATTATACTAATGATATTCCTATGCTTAGTGGGCAGTATTATAATTCAGATATTCTTGTGCATAGTGGCTATATTATAGTATATTCCTGTGCATGCTAGACAGTATTATAGTAGTTATATCCTTGTACATAGGGAGCACTATTCTAGTACATGGGGGAAGTATTTTAGTATATTGTTAGAATATTATAGTTAGGCAATATTATAGCAGTTATATTCTTGTTCAGAGGGCAGTATTATAGTAGTTAGATTTTTGTACATAGAGGACAGTATTATAGTCATTTTTATTCTAGTACATAGGGAGCAGCATTATAGTAGTAATATTCTTGTAGTGGTAGCATTATATTGTACCAAGAGGACAGTATTATAGTAGTTATATTGTACATAGGAGCAGTATTTTAGTAGTTATATTCTAGTAAATAATGTGCAGTATTAAAGTAGTTATATTCTTATGCATAAGCATCATTATAGTAGGCATCTTCTTGTACATAAGTGGCAGTATTATAGTAGTTACATATAATAAGGGCAGTATTATAGCAGTTATATTCTTATAGATAGGGGGCAGAAGTTATAATCCGGTACTAAGCATGCAGTATCATATTAGGTATATTGTTGTATATAGGGGCAATATTATAGCAGTTATAGTATTCTTCAAATGAAGCAGTAATATAATAGTTATATTCTTGTCTTACAGTAATTTTATTATTGTACATAGGGGAGGAATTATAGTATTGTATTCTTTATGTACATAGGGGCAGTATAACAGTAGTTATGTTCTTGTACATAACTACTTTGTCTTGTACATAGAGACCAGTATTATAGTAAAAAAACTTTTTGTAGATAGGGGACTTATAGCATTACATTCTTGTACATAGAGAACAGTTTTATAGTAGTATACCCTTGTACATAAGGGGTAGTACTGCAGCAATTATATATTTTTACTGTACATAGGGAGAATTATTAGGCTAGTTTCCCACTAGTGTTAAAATCATCTGCAGGAACAGACTGCTGCAGTTCATTGTATCCGGCATAGCCAGATACAGCCAGAGCACCACCAGACCCCACTGACTAAAATTTTAACAGACGGGGACTCGGCCTGTTTCCGGCATTAGTTTTTTTCCAGCCGAATCCAGCACTAATGCCAGAAATAGGCCAGATCCCTGCCATTTCTAATTATAGTCAATGGCCTCCAGTGGCGAACGGCAGTATCTGGCTATGCTGGATACAATCAACTCTGGCAGAGTGTTCCTCCACCGGAACAGCCTGTTGGATGATTTTAACACTGTTATATAATGTATAGTGACATACATGTGTAAGGGCTCTTTCACACCTGCGTTGTTGTGTTCCGGCATAGAGTTCCGTCGTCGGGGCTCTATGCCGGAAGAATCCTGATCAGGATTATCCTAATGCATTCTGAATGGAGAGAAATCCGTTCAGGATGCATCAGGATGTCTTCAGTTCCGGAACGGAACGTTTTTTGGCCGGAGAAAATACCGCAGCATGCTGCGCTTTTTGCTCCGGCCAAAAATCCGGAACACTTGCCGCAAGGCCGGATCCGGAATTAATGCCCATTGAAAGGCATTGATCCGGATCCGGCCTTAAGCTAAACGTCGTTTCGGCGCATTGCCGCATCCGACATTTAGCTTTTTCAGAGTGGTTACCATGGCTGCCGGGACGCTAAAGTCCTGGCAGCCATGGTAAAGTGTGGTGGGGAGCGGGGAGCAGTGTACTTACCGTCCGTGCGGCTCCCGGGGCGCTCCAGAGTGACGTCAGGGCGCCCCAAGCTCATGGATCATGTGATCACATGGATCACGTCATCCATGCGCATGGGGCGCTCTGACGTCATTCTGGAGCGCCCGGGGAGCCGCACGGACTGTAAGTATACTGCTCCCCCGCTCCCCACTACTACTATGGCAACCAGGACTTTAATAGCGTCCTGGGTGCCATAGTAACACTGAACGCATTTGGAAGACGGTTCCGTCTTCAAATGCTTTCAGTACACTTGCGTTTTTCCGGATCCGGAGTGTAATTCCGGCAAGTGGAGTACACGCCGGATCCGGACAACGCAAGTGTGAAAGAGGCCTTAGTGTCCATCACCTATTGCTTAGCTTCATTCCACTATCTCTAGATTGCCATAAAGTAACTTTAATTGTGTAGAATCTACAATATTATCATTTTGTCTTTTGTCTATTTGTTCTGTAAATGCAACCTCTGGCTTATACGGTTGATGGAGGGGAGGGGGATGATGGGTGATACAAACAAATTTACCAACAGAGGTGACCTGCTTTTTCTTTTCATTTTCCTGTTGGATCTCCTTTGTTCTTAAATGATGCATTTAGTCTCTGTCATGAGGGAGACATTGACTGAATGATGAGTTCTGCTGTGTAAGAAATGCAGGCATTCTTTGAACATAAAAGATACTTTTATATCACAAAAAGGGAAGGGATTCGAAGAGCTTGAGATAACCCCCAATGCCCCCTCCGAGACTGGGCAGAATCCAGCGGAGGAATGCAGAGGCCAGCAACAAGTATAAAAGGAAAAATCAACCCATACACTCAAGTGGTTCATGACGAGGTTTTAAGAGGAACACCCTGTGCTGAGTTTTAGACAAACCTTAAAAAATTAGATTCATGACCTATGGACCAAATGTGATCTCCAAAGTGACCTCTCAGGTCCAGGAAAATTGTGCAGATACAATACATACAAAATGTAGACACATTAACTCACTGTTATCTAGAGCCTTGAAATGGAATATAAAAGGAGACTTCTGGTACAACTACACTATTAGGGTGTTCTGATCTAATAGAGGGGTCCTCTGTTCAGGTTCTTCTAACAGAAATGGATTGTCGAGAGCATACAACCCCTTAAAATAGCAATCTAGCACTGCTTCCACTCTGCCACATAACAAGTGCAGCGACCGGGCTGCAGGGGCGCACGTGAGTGTAGGTGGCCGCATGGGTGCAGTAGTTGTACTCACTGTTTCCTGAAGCTCCCTGGGCCGGCATGCAGTGATGCATACTCCCAACTTTGTAAACAAACAAAGACGGACACATTGTGCGGCAAGCAAATTTTTTCTGAATTAGGCCATGCCTTTAACTCCGCCCAAAACATAACTATACACTAAATCCCACCCAGTTCCCTTAATACCCCACATAGTAATTATTCCTCATTCATGCCACCGCACAGTATTTATGCCCACATTGTGCCTCCTTCACAGAATTATGCGCAGCTGTGCCCCCAGTAATATGCCCAGTTATGTGCCCCCAGTAATATGCCTACGTTGTGCCCCCAGTAATATGCCCACATTGTGCCCCCCAGTAATATGCCCACAATGTGCCCCCCAGTAATATGCCCACACTGTGCCACCCAGTAATATGCCCACATTGTGCCCCTCACAGAATGTAAAAAAAATAAACACCACATACTTACCGTACCTTGTTCCTAGCAGCAGCACCAACAGGACATCGGCTGCTCTAGTCTTTGAAGGAGGCGGAGCCGAGGCTAACTGCCGGCCGGCCAAGCTCCCCGCACAGGCCAGAGGTGTGGAGAGCCGGCAGGAATAACGAAGCAGGAAGTCGATGCCGGCGATGGCTCTCTGCTTCATTATAGCAACTGTCTCTGCTTCCTAGGGACAGCGGGACAGCCACTGAAATCCAGGACTGTCCCGCCGGATCCGGGACAGTTGAGAGATTTAGTAATGGGAAGGGCGCACCGTTTCTTCCCTTCAGGGCACACTCTGGTTTGGGGGTTCTTCTACCTGATGGCGGTTGAGGTGCACTTGATGTTGCTGTTTTACGGTGCAAAGCAGAGTTCCGGTTGTTGCGATGCCAGCACCTTGCAGTGCAAGCGTAGTGTGGTATAATTATGAGACCGGTGTTGGTATAACAAATCCAAAGTACTTTAATGAAACCAGCAGGTGACCCACACAAGCACTATTCACATGAAATGCAGTCACTTTAAGTAGTTCTCAAAGTTTGTCGACGGAGGCTAGCTTCTCTCTTTCTCTCAATCAGACTAGTCAATCTCTCCTTTTCCCGGCCTAAAGGGATGCACGTTCTCTATCATCAGATATACACTGAACAAAAATATAAACGCAACACTTTCGGTTTTGCTCCCATTTTGCATGAGCTGAACTCAAAGATCTGAATCATTTTCTACATACACAAAAGACCCATTACTCTCAAATATTGTTCACAAATCTATCTAAATCTGTGTTAGTGAGCACTTCTCCTTTGCCGAGATAATCCATCCCACCTCACAGGTGTGGCATATCAAGGTGCTGATTAGACAGCATGAATATTGCACAGGTGTGCCTTAGACTGCCCACAATAAAAGGACACTCTGAAATGTGCACAGTTTTGCCTAACTGGGGGGGTTCAGAAAACCAGTCAGCATCTGGTGTGGCCACCATTTGCCTCATGCAGTGCAACACATCTCTGTCGCATAGAGTTGATCAGGTTGTTGATTGTGGCCTGTGGAATGTTGGTCCACTCCTCTTCAATAGCTGTGCGAAGTTGCAGAATATTGGCAGGAACTGGAACACGCTGTCGTATACGCCGATCCAGAGCATCCAAAACATGCTCAATGGGTGACAAGTCCGGTGAGTATGCTGGCCATGCAAGAACTGGGATGTTTTCAGCTTCCAGGAATTGTGTACAGATTCTTGCAATATGGGGTTGTGCATTATCATGCTGCAACATGAGGTGATGGTCGTGGATGAATGGCACAACAGTGGGTCTCAGGATCTCGTCATTGTATTTCTGTGCATTCAAAATGCCATCAATAAAATGCACCTGTGTTCGTTGTCCATAACATACGCCTGCCCATACCATAACCCTACCACCACCATGGGCCACTTGATCCACAACGTTGACATCAGCAAACCGCTCACCCACACGACCCCACACACGCTGTCTGCCATCTGCCCTGAACAGTGAAAACCGGGAGTCATCCGTGAACAGAACGCCTCTCCAATGTGCCAGACGCTGTCGAATGTGAGCATTTGCCCAATCAAGTCGGTTACGACTACGAACTGCAGTCAGGTCCAGACCCCGATGAGGACGACGAGCATGCAGATGAGCTTCCCTGAGATGGTTTCTGACAGTTTGTGCAGAAACTCTTTTGTTATGCAAACCGATTGTTGCTGCAGCTGTCCGGGTGGTTGGTCTCAGACAATCATGGAGGTGAACATGCTGGATGTGGAGGTCCTGGGCTGGTGTGGTTGCACATGGTCTGTGGTTGTGAGGCCGGTTGGATGTACTGCCAAATTCTCTGAAACGCCTTTGTAGACGGCTTATGTTAGAGAAATGAACATTGCACGGTCAACAGCTCTGGTAGAAATTCCTGCAGTAAGCATGCCAATTGCACGCTCCCTCAAATGTTGCGACATCTTTGGCATTGTGATGTGTGATCAAACTTCACATTTCAGAGTGGTCTTTTATTGTGGGCAGTCTAAGGCACACCTGTGCAATATTCATGCTGTCTAGTCAGCACCTTAATATGCCACACCTGTGAGGTGGGATGGATTATATCGGCAAAGGAGAAGTGCTCACTAACACAGATTTAGACAGATTTGTGAACAATATTTGAGATTAATGGGTCTTTTGTGTATGTAGAAAATGTTTCAGATCTTTGAGTTCAACTCATGCAAAATGGGAGCAAAACCGAAAGTGTTGCATTTATATTTTTGTTCAGTGTATATAAGTATATGATATCCACAGTATCCTCAGAGGAATACAGTCTCTGAACAGGGGGCGCTTCTGTCCTCTGGATATGGTGAACAGCTTGTAGCTTATAGTGTTCCCACCACATGCAGAGGAGGTTGTAGCCAGATCAGCAGCGATTACTTTCTTTGCCAAAGTCCGCAATGCCTTTCTGTCTGCTAAACCTTCTATAGATCTTTTCCCTTCTGAGGGCTGGCACATAAGTTGCTTGTGGGCTGTAGGCAGGGCTGATATTAGGGGGTCAAACTGGGCGTTTGCGTAGGGATCGCTGAACATTGGGACTCTGGCAGTGTTCCTGTTCCCCTCTGTGCTCTGACTCCATATATGGCTTGTGAGTCCCTGCTCTATGTCCATATATGGAGTCAGTGCAGGGGATATCCCCAAGCATTGTCAATATGCTTGGGGACACCCTGTGTATTTAAGTGATATATTCTGATATATATGAATACATAATACATGGGAATTTGCAGTAGTTTAACATTGAGCGCTATAGCTCAGTGGTTAAAGCTCTTGCCTTTAATGTAGATGGTTGTGAGTTTGAATCCTGGCAGAAACATTTAAAAAATAGAGGCTAAATAAAACTTTAAGACACAGGGTATCCCCAACAGTGAAAAGTTTTTTTTTATTAAAAAGAAGAAGCAAAATGTAAAATATGATCAAATAACACCCGTGTTAAGCCACGTCAACCTTTTTAACTTGTGTAAACTTGCCGGTATTCTTTGTTTAGAAAGGTGACAACTCTAACAGAACCCCGGCTCATGACCTTTATAGGCCCACTCACTGCAGCAAGCTCAGCCTCAGTCAATTCTAAAAACGTCAGGATGCTAGCATCAGGACTTTCTGTGAGGAGTGCGAACTTGCTGCCTCCTCCTCTTTCTTCTTACCACACTGCTGTGCTAGGGTAGAAGCTAGAATGGATTTGTTAGGAGTTTTGTGATGTCACCGCTCACATGCTGTTTAACGTTTTCCTGACGTGACGATTTCCATTTTTGCTTTTTCATTTTTTTCTCCCTGCCTTCTCGGAGCCATAGCTTTTTTATTTTTCCATTCACACAGCTGTATGAGGATTTGACAGTTTTTTTTTTTACGGCGTTCTCTGAAACTGACTTGTACTCTTCATTCTCCAGGTCAGTATGAATCCAGCGATACCATATACAGTCAGATCCATAAATATTGGGACATCGACACAATTCTAAGATTTTTGGCTCTATACACCACCACAATGGATTTGAAATGAAACTAACAAGATGTGCTTTAACTGCAGACTGTCAGCTTTAATTTGAGAGTATTTACATCCAAATCAAGTGAACGGTGTAGGAATTACAACAGTTTGCATATGTGCCTCCCACTTGTAAAGGGACCAAAAGTAATGGGACAATTGGCCTCTCAGCTGTTCCATGGCCAGGTGTGTGTTATTCCCTCATTATTCCAATAACAATGAGCAGATAAAAGGTCCAGAGTTCATTTCAAGTGTGCTATTTGCATTTGGAATCTGTTGCTGTCCACTTTCAAGATGAGATCCAAAGAGCTGTGAAGCAAGCCATCATTAGGCTGAAAAAAACAAAACAAACCCATCAGAGAGATAGCAAAAACATTAGGCGTGGCCAAAATTACTGTTTGGAACATTATAAAAAGGAAGGAATGCACCGGTGAGCTCAGCAACACCAAAAGACCCGGAAGACAGCGGAAAACAACTGTGGTGGACGACTGAAGAATTCTTTCCCTGGTGAAGATAACACCCATCACAACAGTTGGCCAGATCAAGAACACCCTCCAGGAGGTAGGTGCATGTGTGTCAAAGTCAACAATCAAGAAAAGACTTCCCCAGAGTAAATACAGAGGGTTCACCACAAGATGTAAACCATTGGTGAGCGTCAAAAACAGGAAGGCCAGATTAGAGTTTGCCAAACGACATCTAAAAAAGCCTTAACAGTTCTGAAACAACATCCTATGGACAGATGATACCAAGATCAACTTGTACCAGAGTGATGGGAAGAGAAGAGTATGGAGAAGGAAAGGAACTGCTTATGATCCTAAGCATACCACCTCATCAGTGAAGCATGGTGGTGGTAGTGTCATGGCGTGGGCATGTATGGCTGCCAATGGAACGGGTTCTCTTGTATTTATTGATGATGTGACTGCTGACAAAAGCAGCAGGATGAATTCTGAAGTGTTTCGGGCAATATTATCTGCTCATATTCAGCCAAATGCTTCAGAACTCATTGGACGGCGCTTCACAGTGCAGATGGACAATGACCCAAAGCATACTGCAAAAGCAACCAAAGAGTTTTTTAAGGCAAATAAGTGGAATGTTATGCAATGGCCAAGTCAATCACCTTACCTGAATCCGATTGAGCATGCATTTCACTTGCTAAAGACAAAACTGAAGGGAAAATGCCTCAAGAACAAGCAGGAACTGAAGACAGTTGCAGTAGAGGCCTGGCAGAGCATCACCAGGGATGAAACCCAGCATCTGGTGATGTCTATGCGTTCCAGACTTCAGGCTGTAATTGACTGCAAAGGATTTGCAACCAACCATTAAAAAGTGAAAAGTTTGATTTATGATTATTATTCTGTCCCATTACTTTTGGTCCCTTAACAAGTGGGAGGCACATATGCAAACTGTTGTAATTCCTACACCGTTCACCTGATTTGGATGTAAATACTCTCAAATTAAAGCTGACAGTCTGCAGTTAAAGCACATCTTGTTAGTTTAATTTCAAATCCATCGTGGTGGTGTATAGAGCCACAAATCTTAGACTTGTGTCGATGTCCGAATATTTATGCACCTGACTGTATGTAGCTTTTCTTGCTTTTTAATACTGAAAAAAAAAAACTTTGGACGAAATTATATTTTTCTTTTCATTGCTATATTCTGACCCCCATAACTTTTTTATAGTTATGTCTATGGAGATGTGTGTGGGTGTTTTCACACGTTATTTTTTTTAATTGTTTTTTTTTTTATTTTGGGGAAAGAGGGGTTGCATTTTTAGATATATATATTTTTTTTTTACTTTTTGTTAGATCCCCAAGTAGACATTAGATTGCAATTTTTTACAGAATAATGGAAATTGCTCCATTATTCTGTATAGAAATCTCTATATCCCAGTTCAGTTCTGCCACCTCGTGGCCTGAATTGAGATATACTAATAATGATCCTGAAACCCTAGTACAGGCTGCTGCTCATTATTAGAACAAGGTGCTTTCCCCCATTGTCATGCTTCGGTGTGGGAGGGAAACACCACACTATGCATAAGAGGGAAGGGGGAACAGAGAATCAGGCCTGAGAACTAGGGAAGGAAGATGGACACCTCCTAGTAAAACCCTAACCAAAATCCTGATTGACTACCAGTATGAACAGACCCCAGAGGTAGGTGTGTTCATACGCAGGAATACCTAGTGTCCTATCTAGCCCTATAGGACCCTGGTACTAATGGCAGGGACGAGACTACCTGTTGCTCTAAAAGGAAGGACGAACAGGAGTCTCCTTCAGGCCTAATACAAACAATAGTGAAATGCAACACACAGAACCCAAACAAAATGGGAAAGGAAAGACTCAACTTCAAAAGGGGCTATGGGAGCACCAGGAACCTCGCCGAGATCTACACACCATCTATCCACTAGTGATGAGCGGATGGGGTCATATTCGAATTCATATTTTGTAGAATATTTGCCGAATATTTGTGAATTCGAATATTCGTTATATGCTGTGATTTTTTTACTCGAAAAATCGACAAGGTAATGATCGCGTAATATGCGAATTTTCATAATGCGAATTTTTCAATTGCCAAGCAAAAACATGATTCCTCCCTGCTTCTTGCTTGTGGGCCAATAAGTCATAGCACTATATCGAATATATTAGTTTTTTCGAAAATTCGTAATATTCTAAAACAAGAATATATAGCAATATAGCGAATATTCGAAAAAAATAACTAATATAGACAAATTTAGCTAATATAGTGCTACAATCTTTTTTTACAATAGTAGAATTTTTTTTCCAATCTGAACTTCAGATGAGAAAAAAATGACAACTATTAGACAAAGAAGATTATAGCATTATATTAGCTAAATTGCTCTATATTATTTTTTTTCGAATATTCGCTATATATCCTTATTTTGAAAAAAAATTTCAACTATTGAAAAAAAAGATGATAGCACTATATTAGCTAAATTGCTCTATATTCATTTTTTATATTAGTTTTTTCGAATATTCGCAATATTCTAAAACAAGAATATATAGCAATATAGCGAATATTAGAAAAAATATATAAAATTAATATAGAGCAATTTAGCTAATATAGTGCTATCATCTTTTTTTTTCAATAGTTGAAATTTTTTTCCAATCTGAATTTCAGATGAGAAAAAAAATTACAAATATTAGACAGAAGAATATAGCACTATATTAGCTAAATTGCTCTATATTCTTTTTTTTCGAATATTCGCTATATATTCTTGTTTTAGAATATTACGAATATTCGAAAAAACAAATATATTCGATATAGTGCTATATATTAGTTTTTTAGAATATTCATTATTTTTCCCATTTAAAGTTATGATTCCTCCCTGCTTCTTGCTTGTGGGCCAATGAGTCATTGGCCCACAAGCAAGAAGCAGGGAGGAATCATGTTTTTACTCGGCAATTGAAACATTTGCGATAAAAATTTGCATTACGAAAATTCGCTAAAAAATTCTCGAATATTCGAAATGACGAATATATATCACTATAGTCTAAATATTCGCAAATTTTCGAAGTACCTATATTCGCGATAAAAATTAGCAATTCAAATATTCGTGATCTACACTACTATCCACAACTAAAACTGAGCTATAAACTGCACAGCATTGTGGGAGAAGCAACAAAAAATAAGGAAGGTTAAATGACCACATTAGCAACACCTGAGGCAAGGGGTGTGACCATTACCAGAAACAACACAGACGCCTATTGATCCACAAGGAAAACCTGTCAGATCAAACCATGTGTTGCCAGTCTCACGATCTCCTGCCACCTGTCCGTGACAGTACCCCCCCCTTCTACGGATGACCTCCGGGCACCCAGGACCGGCCTTATCCGGGTGAGACCTGTGAAAAGCTTTTACCAAACGACTGGCATTCACGTCAGATGCCGGTACCCACATCCTCATCCTCTCCTCTGGTCCATAACCCTTAAAGTGAACAAGATACTGAAGAGATCTACGGATAACTCGAGAGTCAATTATCTTGGCGATCTGAAATTCCAAACTCCAAGACGGCTCCAAAAGGTTCACATTTATACTTGTTGCCTATATTCATCAAGTTATTTAGAATTTTCCGCCATATAGATGACAATGATGACGAAAAACGTTCCTCCTCAGGGATACCAGAAGTATCAGAACCAGAAAATGTGCCAAATTGCGGATGAAACCCATATGCCCCAAAAAACGGCAACTTACCAGTGGACTCCTGTCTACGATTGTTTATGGCAAACTCTGCCAAAGACAAAAACGAAGACCACTCCTCCTGGTTCTTATAGACAAAACATCTCAAGTAAGTCTCCAGACTTTGATTAGTGCGTTCAGTCTGTCTGTTCGACTGAGGATGAAAAGCCGAAGAAAAGGACAGTTGTACCCTCAGTCGAGTACAGAACACCTTTCAGAGTTTCACAATGTTGTCAACAAACACTTGTGCAAGTGTTTTAGCATAAGGTAGGCCCAGCAACGCTTTAAAGTGCACCACTTAACTAAAGCGATCAACTACCACCAGAATAACTAACTGTCTTTCCTAAAGAATTAGGTAGATCAGTGATAAAATCCATGGACAAGTGAGTCCATGGTCTGGACGGGATGGGCAACAGAAGTAGAGATCCGGAAGGCCGAGTATGTATCACCTTAGCACGTGCACAGGTACTACAGGCTGACACATAGTCCTCAACACACTTACGCAACCCGTGCCACTAGAATCTACGAGAGATGAGGTCGGCAGTGGATCTACTCCCAGGGTGTCCCGTAAGAACCGTACAGTAATGTTCCTCAAACACCTTGTGAAGCAATTCCGATGGCACAAACAGTTTCCCAGAGGGACAAGAATCTGGTGCGTCTCCCTGGGCCTCTAACACCTTCATCTCTAGGTCAGGGTAAAGAGCGGATATCACCACCCCTTCCAACAGTATAGGACTCGGATTTTCTAAATCACCACCTCCAGGAAATCTACGTGACAAGGCATCTGCCTTGATGTTCTTAACTCCAGGACGATAGGGGACAATGAAATTGAATCTGGTGAAAAACAAAGACCATCTGGCTTGTCTCGGGTTCAGTCGTTTAGCCGACTCCAGGTAAGACAGGTTTTTGTGATCTGTGAACACCATGTTCGGATGAATCACCCCTTCCAACCAATGACGCCACGCCTCAAAAGCCAACTTAATGGCCAGTAACTCTCTGTTACCCACATCATAATTTCTCTCTGCGGAAGAGAGTTTTTTTTAGATAAAAAGGCACATGGACGCCATTTACCAGGTGACGGGCCCTGCGATAAAACTGCTCCTACCCCCACCTCGGACGCGTCCACTTCCACAATGAAAGGTTGTGATAAATCCAGCTGCACCAATATAGGGGCAGAAGAGAAGCATTCCTTAATCGCAGAAAAGGCTCGTAACACCGAATCAGACCACACTGAGACATCTGTCCCTTTCTTATTCATGTCAGTTAACGGTTTTACTATTGTCGAATAATTCTGAATACATTTTTGGTAATAGTTGGTGAACCCCAAATACCGCATAAGAGCCTTCATATTTTTGGGTCGATCCCAGTCCAATACAGCACAGACTTTCTCTGGATCCATTCGAAAACCTGAAGATGACAGCAGGTAGCCCAAAAACTGCACTTCGTGTACAGCAAAAACACTCTTCTCTAAGTTTGCGTACAATTTATTGTAACACCTGTGTAATGCCCCAGAGGTGGATTACGACCTTTGACACCTCTCCACTATCTCTTATGGTTAACCTTGTGTCATCCCCTATATAAATTCCCAGGGCCAGCAAAAGGTGTATCCCTATTTCTATGCAAATGTTATGTTTCAGTGTAATGTGCCTACCAGCAGGTGGCAGCAAGCTTGGCAGGGTTAGTTTGGCTGGAATGGCCCTCTCTAGAGAGGGAGGAGTTGTTAGTTAGTAAAGGGCAGTTCAGAGGACCCCCTGCAAGGGAAAGGCTGTGCTTCAGCCAGCAGAGCACCTTCAGCTCTGCTGGATCAAGAGGCCAAAGTAAAAGGCCTCAGAAGCCAGGCAGAAGGTTCCCTGGATAAAGATTAAGACAGAGACAGACTACAGAAAGTAACGTCCAGCAGAAAGGAAAAGTTCCTATTTAAGCCTGTCAGCATAGCAGAGAAGAGAGTGATCGTCTGACAGAATTTAAGCCAAAGGCTGCTGGTAACCAAGATAAAGTCTGAAGATTGTTTCCTGATGAAAGTTTATTCAAGTAAAGTTTCTGTTCAAGATTATACAAAGTCTGGACTCCATTTCTTTCTTAATCCCTTCCATCAACCACCCCTTATTTTGCTTTGCACGACCACGCCTGGTAAATTCCAGCGTATCCAGGTAGGAGCACCGTGACAAGTGCAACACCATTAAGGGACACTTAGGCCTCTTTCACTCGGGCGTGTCCGGATTAGGTCCGGATGCGTCCCGGTGCATTGCGGCAAACCCGCACGAGTAGGAACGCAATTGCAGTCAGCTTTGACTGCGATTGCATTCTGATGTTCAGTTTTTATCGCGCGGGTGCAATGTGTTTTGCACGCGCGTGATAAAAAACCGACTGTGGTACCCAGACCCGAACTTCTTTGCAGAAGTTCAGGTTTGGGTTAGTTGTAGTGTAGATTGTATTATTTCCCCTTATAACATGGTTATAAGGGAAAATAATAGCATTCTGAATACAGAATGCATAGTACAATAGGGCTGGAGGGGTTAAAAAAAATTAAAAATAATTTAACTCACCTTAATCCACTTGTTCGCGCAGCCCGCATCTCTTCTGCCTTCATCTGTGAGCAATAGGGCCTTTGATGACGTCACTGCGTTCATCACATGGTCCATCACATGATGGATCATGTGATGAGCATAGTGACGTCATCAAAGGTCCTATTGCTCACAGATAAAGACAGAAGAGATGCGATTTTCACACAACCCTATTTATTTCTATGGGGCCTGCGTTACGTGAAAAACGCACAAAGAGGAGCATGCTGCGATTTTCACGGAACGCACAAGTGATGCGTGAAAATCACTGCTCGTGTGCACAGCCCCATAGAAATGAATGGGTCAGGATTCAGTGCGGGTGCAATGCGTTCAACTCACGCATTGCATCCGTGCGGAATACTCGCCCATGTGAAAGGGGCCTTAGGCCTCTTTCACACGAGCGTCACGGATTAGGTCCGGATGCGTTCAGGAAAACTTGCATCACTTTGCAAGTAAGTTCAGTCAGTTTTGTCTGGGATTGCGTTCAGTTGTTCAGTTTTCTCCACGCGGGTACAATGCGTTTTAATGCGTTTTTCACTCGCGTGATAAAAAACGGAAGGTTTACAAACAACATCTCTTAGCAACCATCAGTGAAAAACGCATTGCATCCACACTTGCTTCTATGGGGCCAGGGCTGCGTGAAAAACGCAGAACATAGAACATGCTGCGTTTTTCACGCAACGCAGAACTGATGCGTGAAAAAAAACGCTCATGTACACAGACTCATTGAAATTAATGGGACAAGATTGAGTGCGGGTGCTATGCGTTCACATCACGCATCACACCCGTGCGGAAAACTCGCTCGTGTGAAAGGGGCCTTAGGCCCCTTTTACACGAGCGTGACGGATTAGGTCAGGATACGTTCAGGGTGCGTTCAGTGAAACTCACACTATTTTGCAAGCAAGTTCAGTCAGTTTTATCTGCGATTGCGTTCAGTTGTTCAGTTTTTTCTGCGTTTTGATGCGTTTTTCACGTGCGTGATAAAAAACTGAAGGTTTACAAACATCTCTTAGCAACCATCAGTGAAAAACGCATCACACCCGCACTTGCTTGCGGATGCAATGCGTTTTTCACGCAGCCCCACTCACTTCTATGGGGCCAGGGCTGCGTGAAAAACGCAGAATATAGAAAATGCTGCGATTTTCACGCAACGCAGAACAGATACGTGAAAAACAACGCTCATGTACACAGACCCATTGAAATGAATGGGTCAGGATTCAGTGCGGGTGCTATGCGTTCACGTCACGCATTGCACCCGCGCTGAAAACTCGCTCGTGTGAAAGGGGCCTTAGGCAACTGTTACACTGAAGTGCTGGAAGCCTTGAAGAAAACCCTACTGACCGCACCCTGTGTAACTCAACGCGTTATAAACCAGACCATCCAGATGCTAGCTGCCCAACAAAAATTCAGCAACCGACAAGGTCAAATCTGCCGTGTTCGCATCAAGGATGCTGAGCCTATTTGACTCCAGCCTGGAGCAGAGATCCTGATATGGTGCAAGGCTTGCATTGGTGTCCGAGGTCAGGATTACCCGGCCCTCATGGAACCCATGCATCTACGGGATCATCCCCTTGTCCTAGCCGCTAGGAGCTTGGTCACTGTGTCGCGCGGAAATGTACCCATACGCTTGGTCAATGTAAGTGATGAAGCTGTAGAATTAAAAAAGTACTATCCAGTGGCGAGTCTACATCAAGTCTGTCTGCAAGTTGTCCTGGATCCCCCTACTACTGCTGCACAACAATCGCTTCAAACTGCCGATGTAGCCAAAGACCTGCCTGAGCAGCTCTGGTGGGCTGAACTACATATTGGAGATGCCACCACCTCTGCAGAACAGATCAAAGGTGTGCTTGACTTAGCCAAGGAACACCACCAAGTCTTCAGCAAACACCCTCTGGACTATGGTCAAACTAGCCTAATACAGCACACTATTCCAACCGGCACTCATCCTCCAATCAAAGAGAGATATAGGCCAGCCCTATACCAGCAGGTGAAAAAGATAGTTCACGATATGAAGACAGCTAATGTCATCCAGGATAGTCACAGCCCCTGGGCTTCCCCTCTGGTCCTTGTAAAAAAGAAGGATGGAACCATCCGTTTCTGTGCGGATTACTGCAAGATCAACAACATAACGCACAAGAATGTGTACCCCCTGCCATGAATTGTGGAGTCTCTAGCAACCCTGGATATAACCAGTGGCTATTGGCAAGTCCCCATGGCACCAGAAGATAAAGAGAAAACAGCTTTCACTACCCCAATGGGTTTGTTCGAGTTCAACTACATGCCATTCGGGCTGTGCAAAGCCCCTGGGACATTTCAGAGACTCATGGAGTTATGTCTGGAAGTCACTTCTTGGACTGGACCTGAAGGGTGAGGGCCTGTTGGTATGTTGTATGTTTTTATGTTTTCAGGTTGCCCCTGTTTTAGCCCTCACCCAGCTGGCCATGTGAGTCAGGACTCCCCGCCCCCCCCCCCCCCCCCCCACCATCTTTTGCTACCTCCCAGTTACACGTAACAGCGTCTATTCCTTTTCCCCCTCTTTTCAGGTTATTTGGGAGCACCTTTGCCTAGAGGTTCTCATGACCCGTGCTGCTATTCTTATACCAATGTGAATTACAAATAACTTTACGATTACCCATGTGGATTACAAATATTTCATAATTACCTAATTTGGATTACAATTAATTATTTCCTCTGGATTACAAAGGACTCTATTGCACTTAAAGTTCCAGTTCGGTGCACTTTATCACGTTATCTACAAGCACTGAAGAAAGACACTCTAATGTGATATCATTATTGCACTACCTGAATGCATTAAAAATGTGCCTTATATATGTGCCTTATGTATTTGCATTAAATATTTGCACTAATCCTTTTTGAGTTTTCAGCAATGTTTCAAGTACATAGCCCATTGTGTGTATTCTTTTTCAGGTGCCGCATTGTGACCTCATATACACTATTTTGTAAGGACTGTGGACCTATTATTGGTAACCAGATGGTCAGCACCTTGCTTTATTGCTTAGCTTTTATGGACTGCCTCTGAGGAAGTGAATATACGTCACAAGCACGTCTAATATCGCCATTGCTCATTTTGGACTGCCTCTGAGGACATTAAAATACTAATGGCTCTTATTCTCACCTTGTGTTAGATAGCCTATCGCTACACAAGGAGAACCAAGTGGTAAGATCGTCAAGGGTAACCCACTGCTATTATGTGTGTGGGGGGAGAACTGTCTTCTCTTCTTAGTTTAGTGTCCTAAGGCTTAGTGCCCAGCCTTATGGATATGTATGTTTAGCTACTTGTTCAGTCATCAAGGTGACAAAGCGTAAAGCATTATAAGGCCTTAGTGCTTGGAAGAGATTACAGGATGAAGCCACCCTTCTATTTGCGGGCGTCTCATAGTATCATAGAGAAGACCCAAAGCTTCGAAAAATTCATCTACCGACCGGAGAGACTGCGATCCGGTTGGCAGAGAAAAAGCCCATGACTGCACATCCCCTTAAGCAAGGAAATAACCACACCGACTAGCTGTTTCTCATTCCCAGATGAGTGTGGACGTAGCCTAAAATACAGTTTGCCCTCCTCCCTAAACAAAATGAAATTATCACATCCCCCAGAGAATCTGTCCGGGAGGGCAACTTTACAGGGAGTGCAGAATTATTAGGCAAATGAGTATTTTGACCACATCATCCTCTTTATGCATGTTGTCTTACTCCAAGCTGTATAGGCTCGAAAGCCTACTACCAATTAAGCATATTAGGTGATGTGCATCTCTGTAATGAGAAGGGGTGTGGTCTAATGACATCAACACCCTATATTAGGTGTGCATAATTATTAGGCAACTTCCTTTCCTTTGGCAAAATGGGTCAAAAGAAGGACTTGACAGGCTCAGAAAAGTCAAAAATAGTGAGATATCTTGCAGAGGGATGCAGCACTCTTAAAATTGCAAAGCTTCTGAAGCGTGATCATCGAACAATCAAGCGTTTCATTCAAAATAGTCAACAGGGTCGCAAGAAGCGTGTGGAAAAACGAAGGCGCAAAATAACTGCCCATGAACTGAGAAAAGTCAAGCGTGCAGCTGCCAAGATGCCACTTGCCACCAGTTTGGCCATATTTCAGAGCTGCAACATCACTGGAGTGCCCAAAAGCACAAGGTGTGCAATACTCAGAGACATGGCCAAGGTAAGAAAGGCTGAAAGACGACCACCACTGAACAAGACACACAAGCTGAAACGTCAAGACTGGGCCAAGAAATATCTCAAGACTGATTTTTCTAAGGTTTTATGGACTGATGAAATGAGAGTGAGTCTTGATGGGCCAGATGGATGGGCCCGTGGCTGGATCGGTAAAGGGCAGAGAGCTCCAGTCCGACTCAGACGCCAGCAAGGTGGAGGTGGAGTAATGGTTTGGGCTGGTATCATCAAAGATGAGCTTGTGGGGCCTTTTCGGGTTGAGGATGGAGTCAAGCTCAACTCCCAGTCCTACTGCCAGTTTCTGGAAGACACCTTCTTCAAGCAGTGGTACAGGAAGAAGTCTGCATCCTTCAAGAAAAACATGATTTTCATGCAGGACAATGCTCCATCACACGCGTCCAAGTACTCCACAGCGTGGCTGGCAAGAAAGGGTATAAAAGAAGAAAATCTAATGACATGGCCTCCTTGTTCACGTGATCTGAACCCCATTGAGAACCTGTGGTCCATCATCAAATGTGAGATTTACAAGGAGGGAAAACAGTACACCTCTCTGAACAGTGTCTGGGAGGCTGTGGTTGCTGCTGCACGCAATGTTGATGGTGAACAGATCAAAACACTGACAGAATCCATGGATGGCAGGCTTTTGAGTGTCCTTGCAAAGAAAGGTGGCTATATTGGTCACTGATTTGTTTTTGTTTTGTTTTTGAATGTCAGAAATGTATATTTGTGAATGTTGAGATGTTATATTGGTTTCACTGGTAAAAATAAATAATTGAAATGGGTATATATTTGTTTTTTGTTAAGTTGCCTAATAATTATGCACAGTAATAATCACCTGCACACACAGATATCCCCCTAAAATAGCTAAAACTAAAAACAAACTAAAAACTACTTCCAAAAATATTCAGCTTTGATATTAATGAGTTTTTTGGGTTCATTGAGAACATGGTTGTTGTTCAATAATAAAATTAATCCTCAAAAATACAACTTGCCTAATAATTCTGCACTCCCTGTAGAGTTAAGAAAGGCCTGGTAACCACCACCACAAGGACCAGCAGCCTGTGGTTTCTGCATCTGCGAGACGGTCGTGCGGAGGTCAGCTACCTCCAAAGATAGCCCTTGCAGCTGACCTGCCAGTGCAGCAATAGGATCCATGGCTGCACACAAACAAAAAATTAGGGTTTAGGCGGTTTATAATGTCACGCTTCGGTGTGGGAGGGAAACACCACACAGAGCATAAGACGGAAGGGGGAACAAGGAATCAGGCCTGAGAACTAGGGAAGGAAGATGAATACCTCCTAGTAAAACCCTAACCAAAATCCGGACTGACTACCAGCATAAACAGACCCCAGAGGTAGGTGGGTAGTGTCCTATCTAGCCCTATAGGACCCTGGTACTAATGGCAGGGACGAGACTACCTGTTCTTCCAAAAGGAAGGGCGAACAGCACTCTCCTTCAGGCCTAATACAAACAATAGGAAAATGCAACACACAGAACCCAAACAAAAAAAAAAAAAGGAAAGGAAAGACTTAACTTTAAAGGGGCTATGAAAGCACCAGGAACTCCGCCGAGATCCACACACCAGCTAACCACAATTGAAACTGAAGCTATAAACCGCACAGCATTGTAGGAGAAGCAACAAAAAATAAGGAAGGCTAAATGACCACATTAGCAATTACCAGAAACAACACAGATGCTGTGGTGACATTTGACCACGGCAGTTGAGTGGTTAAATGTCAACAGTCAGGTTTATCGCAGAAATTCCCTGCTGCAGTTGCTACGGCGCCTGCTCCACTCTTTAACTCTTTCAGGACACAGCCTTATTTCATCTTAAGGACCAGGCCATTTTTTGCAAATCTGACTAGTGTCAATTTAAGTGCTGATAACTTTAAAACGCTTTGACTTATCAGAGCCATTCTGAGACAGTTTTTTCATCACATATTGTACTTCATGACACTGGTAAAATGAAGTAAAAAAAAAAGTTTTTTATTTGTAAAAAAATACCAAATTTACCAAAAATTTGTAAAAAATTCCAAGTTTCAATTTCTCTACTTCTATAATACATAGTAATACCTCCAAAATAGCTATTACTTTACATCCCCCATATGTCTACTTCATGTTTGGATCATTTTGGGAATGATATTTTATTTTTTGGGGATGTTACAAGGCTTAGAAGTTTAGAAGCAAATCCTGAAAATTTTCAGAAATTTTCAAAAACCCAATTTTTAGGGACCAGTTCAGGTCTGAAGTCACTTTGCAAGGCTTATATAATAAAAACCACCCAAAAATGACCCCATTCTATAAACTACACCACCCCTCAAGGTATTCAAAACTGATTTTACAAACTTTGTTAACCCTTTAGGTGTTCCACAAGAATTAATGGAAAATAGAGATACAATTTCAGAATGTATGTGCTATTTGTGTTAAGGAAAGGAATATAGAGATATTTTTGTCTGTGATAAGAGGCTGATTTCACGGTTTGTTTTAATGGTCTCTATTTACCCAAAATGTTTCCATAATTGTTCGATATAGATTTTTGATTGAAAATCATTATGGAATTCTTTGAATTTTATGACCTGCTTTTCCTTTGCCATCTTGATTGGCTTTGTTATAAGCTTCTATTTTGAAAACTTTAATAAAACTTAAATTTACAGCAATTTCAAAATTTCACTTTTTTGGCAGATTTTCCATTTTAATAATTTTTGCAAGTTACAAAGCAAGGGTTAAGAGCCAAACCAAACTCAATATTTATGGCCCTGATTATGTAGTTTACAGAAACACACCATATGTGGTCGTAAACTGCTGTACGGGCACACGGCAGGGTGCAGAAGGAAAGTAATGCCATACAGTTTTTGGAAGGCAGATTTTGCTGGACTGTTTTTTTTTTTACACCATGTCCCATTTGAAGCCGCCCTGATGCACCCCTAGAGTAGAAATTCCAAAAAAGTGACCCCATTTTAGAAACTACGGGATAGGGTGGCAGTATTGTTGGTACTAGTTTAGGGTACATATGATTTTTGGTTGCTCTATATTACACTTTTTGTGAGGCAAGGTAACAAGAAATAGTTGTTTTGGCACAGTTTTTATTTTTTGTTATTTACAACATTCATCTGACAGGTTAGATCATGTGATATTTTTATAGACCAGGTTGTCACGGACGCGGCGATACCTAATATGTATACAATTTTTTTTATTTATGTAAGTTTTACACAATGATTTCATTTTTGAAACAAAAAAAACATTTTTTAGTGTCTCCATAGTCTGAGAGACATAGTTTTTTCAGTTATTGGGCGATTATCTTAGGTAGGGTCTCAATTTTTGCTATTACACCTTTTGTTATGTAAGATGACAAAAAATGGCTTTTTTTGCACCGTTTTTATTTTTATTTTTTTACGGTGTTCACCTGAGGGGTTAGGTCATGTGATATTTTTATAGAGTAACTTATTACGGACGCGGCGATACCTAATATGTATACTTTTTTATGTAAGTTTTACACAATGATTAAATTTTTTAAACAAAAAAAAAATCATGTTTTAGTGTTTCCACTATTTCGGGTGCGTGTGACTTTTTGATCGCTTGCTATTACACTTTTTGTGATGTAAGGTGACAAAAAATTGTTTATTTAGAAGTTTTTATTTTTTAATTTTTACGGTGTTCATCTGAGGGGTTAGGTCATGTGATATTTTTATAGAGCCGGTCGATACGGACGCGGCGATACCTAATATGTATACTTTTTTTTTATTTATGTAAGTTTTACACTATAATATCATTTAAAACCAAAAAAAAAATCATGTTTTAGTGTTTCCATATTCTGAGAGCCATATTTTTCTCAGTTTTTGGGCGATTATCTTAGGTAGGGTCTCATTTTTTGCGGGATGAGATGACGGTTTGATTGGCACTTTTGGGGTGCATATGACTTTTTGATCGCTTGCTATTACACTTTATGTGATGTAAGGTGACAAAAAAAGGTTTATTTAGCACAGTTTTTATTTTTTACGGTGTTCATCTGAGGGGTTAGGTCATGTGATATTTTTATAGAACCGGTCGATATGGACGCGGCGATACCTAATATGTATACTTTTTATCTATTTATGTAAGTTTTACATAAATAACAGCTTTTTAAAAACAAAAAAAAGGATGTTTTAGTGTCTCCATATTCTGAGCCATAGTTTTTTTATTTTTTGGGCGATTGTCTCAGGTAGGGGCTCATTTTTTGCGGGATGAGGTGACTGTTAGATTGGTACTATTTTGGTGGGCAAACGCCTTTTTCATCTCTTGCTGTTGTACTTTTTGTGATGTAAGGTGACAAAAAAATGGTTTATTTAGCACAGTTTCTATTTTTTTTTTTTACAGTGTTCATCTCAGGGGTTAGGTCATGTGATATGTTTATAGAGCCGGTCGATACGAACGCGGCGATACCTAATATGTATACTTTTTTCCCCCCCCTATTTATTACCTTTTTTTTTTTTACTTTATTTGGGGAAAATGACGTTTTTGTTTATTTTTACTTGAAACTTTACATTTTTTGGGGGGGAAAACTTTATTTTTTCAACTTTTTTTTCACTTTATTTTTTGTCCCACTTTGGAAATTGAACTTTTTGGGGTCTAATCCTTTACAATGCATTCCAATACTTCTGTATTGGAATGCATTGGCTGTATGAGTAATACTGTGTGTATTACTCATACAGCTTCCGGCCTGTGAGATCCAGGGGGCTGGATCTCACAGGCTCGCCACCGGAAGGCAGCGCGATGCCTTCTTTAGGCATCGCGCTGCCTTCCATGCCATCGGGTTCCCCCTACAGCCGCATGGGGACCCGATGGCACTGCCGATCGCCGCCGCAAAGCCAATCGCCGACACGGGGGGGTCACGGGACCCGGGCGGCGGTGATCGGAAATACACAGGACGTACCCGTATGCCCTGTGTCCTTAAGTACCAGGACATCAGGGCGTACCGGTACGCCCTGTGTCCTGAAGAAGTTAAAGACCCGACATGCTCCATACTTTTTATGGCGGATGTCGGGAAGGGGTTAATGGTCACATGATCAAATGTGTATAGGACAGAGCTTTCTTTCTGCACGAACTGCTGGAGTTCGTGGAGGTATTTTGGGAGAGAGGTTGTGTATGCTGCAAGCGGCCAGGTGAGGGAGGGTCTAGTGGTGTGCAGTGCAGCCCTGGGGTATATGCTGTATGATGACCCACTTCATTGCCGTGGCTTTTTGTGAGGGAGGGGAACTCATTCCTGTGAGTGGAGGGGGCATGTGGCGTATTCTGGGGCCAGGAGGGTGCATATCTCTGTGTAAGGAGAGCTTTATGGTGTGTAAATCAGGGCCAGAATCAACAGAATGTGACTGTGTTGCTCCTTGATTCTCTGAGGTGTTCACTCCTCAGCAGGCAGCCATTAACTCCAGAATCTTCCTCCTACAGAGGACAAGGGTGGAACCAGCCATGACTAGCCTCATGGGACCTCCAGGCTGTGCACATATTACGGTGCTCCTACCTGGATACCCGGGAAGCCCAGGCATGGTCGCCCGCTGCAGAGCAAGGGATAGTTGATGAAGGGAATGATGAAATGAATTGAGTCCAGACTTGTATTAAAGTTGAAAACAGAGAGAAACAAACTGTTAGCGGCTCACCCACCAATGCAGAGATGAAAACGATATACACCCCTCTGGCTCACCCACAGCCCGTATATGTATCAGGAAAAAAGAGAAAAAGTGTGGGGGGCACTCAATACTAGGACCACCAACTAATCGATATATAAATAAATATATATTTTATTAGGATCTAAAAATATCTAAAAATGCATATAGGTGCCACACAATAAAACCTCCTAATAGGATATATCAGCAGCAATCAATTGTGCAAACAGTAGCAATAAAAAAAAATAATATATATATATATATATATATATATATATATATATATATATCGGCACAATAAAAAAGGGGGAGTAAATGTCCACATATGTAAAAACTGTATTCACTTGTTCAGCAGCTCTTATAATCAATGGCACTCTTCATTTGGTATACCATATCTTTCTCTATATATCGTTGCCATATCTTTCTCATTTTACCAGGACAGCAAAGAAATTCACACTCTATATATGCAGCTTGAATATAGGGTTAATAAGGAGTTGTCAGAAATTGAAAGGATATCGATAACACCGCTATATCTTCCAACACAGCGGAGCGAAGGAACTCTAGGACCCAAAAAGTACGCCCTGCTCCTGCCGCCGTTACATGGGATGCCACGAGTATATGGCTGGATCACGTGGGACGCCGCGTAGGTCCTGGCAGGTTAAAGAGGAAGAAATACCCCGGAGAAGCTGCAAGATCGAGCGCGAATACGGCGTAGAGCGGTAAAGTATAAATATATATGCCGAAGCTCTATGTGATATAACCGATAAGCGCATGATTTAATATTGAAACTATCATTTTGGACAAAAACATCGATATATAGAGAAAGATATGGTATACCAAATGAAGAGTGCCATTGATTATAAGAGCTGCTGAACAAGTGAATACAGTTTTTACATATGTAGACATTTACTCCCCCCTTTTTATTGTGCCGGTATATATATATTTCTTTTATTGTGCCGGTATATTGATATTTTTTTATTGTGCCGGTATATTGATAGATATTTTTAGAACCTAATAAAATATATATTTTTTTATTTCTATATCGATTAGTTGGTGGTTCATGTGGTCCTAGTATTGAGTGCCCCCCCCCCACTTTTTCTCTATTTTCCTAAAGTTGAAAACAGCTTTAGGCTACTTTCACACTAGCGTTCTGCTGTCCGCTCGTGAGCTCCGTTTGAAGGGGCTCACGAGCGGAGCAGAACGCTTCCGTCCAGCCCTGATGCAGTCTGAATGGATGCGGATCCGCTCAGACTGCATCAGTCTGGCGGCGTTCAGCCTCCGCTCCGCTCGCCTCCGCACGGCCAGGCGGACAGCTGAACGCTGCTTGCAGCGTTCGGGTGTCCGCCTGGCCGTGCGGAGGCGTGCGGATCCGTCCAGACTTACAATGTAAGTCAATGGGAACGGATCCGCTTGAAGATGACACCATATGGCTCAATCTTCAAGCGGATCCGTCCCCCATTGACTTTACATTGAAAGTCTGAACGGATCCGCTCAGGCTACTTTCGCACTTAGAAATTTTTCTAAGTTATTAATGCAGACGGATCCGTACTGAACGGAGCCTCCGTCTGCATTAATATGATCGGATCCGTTCAGAACGGATCCGATCAAGCGCAAGTGTGAAAGTAGCCTTACTTGAATAAACTTGCATCAGAGAACAATCTTCCAACTTTATCTTGGTCACCAGCAGACTTTGGCATTAATCTGGCAGGCAAACACATTTGGCTCTGTTACATCTGTCACTTTCTAGCCCTGCTGTGCTAACTGGATTAAATAGAAACTTCTTCGTTCTGCTGAACTTAGCTTGGTAGTCTGACTCTATCTTTGTCTCTCTTTCTCTTTCTCTTTATACAGGGAACCTTTCTTCCTGGCTTCTAAGGCTTTTAGCTTTTCTTCTCTTGTCTCATCAGAGCTGATGGTGCTCTGCTGGCATTTGCAGGACTCATCCAGTAGAGACGAGGGCCTGCTTCTTACCCCATAGAGGGATCCTCTACAGCACCTGTCCCCAAGGAGGGGAAGGCTAGACTGACCCTCACTAACTAAACTCCTCCCTCTCTAGGGAGGGCTACAATGGATAGAAGGGTTCCATTCTAGGCAAACTAGCTCTGCCATCGTTGCCGCCATCTGCTGGTAGACCAGGTACATTACACTTTAACAGTTGCAAGATCAGAAATAAAGGTTCACATTATGCAGGACCTGGCAATCAATACACATGGTGACACAGAATCAACTGTAGGAGATAGTAGAGGCACAAAAAGGTGGTAATGCCACTCTGGGGCATTACATATGTTAATAGTAATCTGTTATCCCAATCAGAGGAGTGCCCCAATGCAAAAACTTGTAACTCAGCTCCCACTTACCTTCTATGTGCCATATATAATACTGGTGTGTTCTTACACAGAGGGACCCATGACAGGGACCAGAACCTGGGGCAAACTCTTTCCTCTGCACCCCCTACAGCAGATGCCTTAACACCTGAGCATAATTGCAGAGTTGGCTTGGCCAAATATATCAATCTAGTTTGGTTCATTATGGTCAACTCCAATGACCGTCTGTCACAACCAGACAGCTGAGAAGCTCTGACAGAAACCTTTCAGAACTTCCTCCTTGAGTTTCTTTGTTTTGGTTTTCAGTTCATCATCTCGTTGGCCTCTCTCAGCTGTCATGTGTTTGGACTGATTGCATCCCTTTAAATTCCTCCCCATAATGCATTAGGTGGCGGCTTATAATGTCACGGAAGGTGTACAGGAAACAAGACAATGCAATATAATCAATGACTCACTGGATCCACAACTAAGGAACAAAAGGGAGAGCCCTGCATGGACCTGGCAGACTCTCCCTGACTGCTCAGCCTATGCGAACACCCCAAAGGTGAATGGTCGCATATCCACGTACCTCGACTATCTAACACCTGAAGACCCTACAATAGTGAGGGGACACGACCACCGGCTCCCTACACAGACACGGAGGGAGTCAGGGTCACCTGGATCCAGCAGACAGAAAATCACAAATACATATACAGCACTTATCTTGCAGACGACTGGGAACTAGGAACAGCAAGCACACACACTCCAGGAAGTTGTATAAGCCGCAACCTAATGCATTATGGAGAGGAATTTAAAGGGATGCAATCAGTCCAAACACATGACAGCTGAGAGAGGCCAACGAGATGATGAACTGAAAACCAAAACAAAGAAACTCAAGGAGGAAGTTCTGAAAGGTTTCTGTCAGAGCTTCTCAGCTGTCTGGTTGTGACACCGTCATCCTGTAAGTCGGTACATAAAGTTCTGATTCTATGTAGTGCCTCTGTAAGGCATCTTTTAATATGACTTATGATGGATCATACCACAATTTTTGTATTCTTGGTGGTACAGAATGGGCCCTTAGAGTTTGCATGCATGAGGTCTAAAGCTGGCCATGCATATTCAATAGCTCCTTCATACACATACATATTCGGTTTGGCCAACCGTGTATGCATTGCCAGTAGGGAGAGAGGAGAAAGCAACTGCCAGACACTTCTGACAGTGGCTTATCACCTGAGAGAGCAAAATATTCATTACACTCAATCTTTCTAAGCCCCAACATCATCTGCCAGGAAAAGTTGGGAGCTCCCCATACGCATGAGATTCATAGTCAAACTCACCATTGTTGGTGGGTTCAGCCAACAATACACTAATATGTATGGGGCCTTTACAGTAGTTTGCCTGGTTCATCGACTCCTCTTGATAATAACTCATACAAATGCATTAACCAGCAGGTGGCGACAAAGTGCAGAGAAGAAAGCTCCTCCCAGGATACAGATAATAAGAAATATTTTCTATATCTTGAAGCCTGATGGGAGGAATGTTCAGAATAGACAAAAAAAAAAAAAAACTGTATTCATGTGACTTTGAAATGTTTTCTGTATAACTAATGTTTATACCAATAGTAACTAGAATTGTCCTTTAATTTGCAATGTCATTACTGGCCACTAACAGATAAACACATAGACAATTCTGCTGATTCTTTCGGCAGTTGAAATTCCTAGCGGAGATTAAAAGAGGATGTTCCAGTCTTGCAGAAATGTCCTAATTACTGGCAATTTGAGGCGGCTGAAGAAATAGCGAGACGCAAATACATGACAGATTAATGGACCCAAAATACATGTGTTTCATGCGTTGCTTTAACAAGCCATCAGAAAATGATTCAGGGAAAGATAAGACTGCAGAGACCTCTCCCCTGCGTCTCCAGCCGTCACAGTCTCCATTTTCAATCTGCAATAAATTTTTAAATGAGCGCATCTTTCGCTGGCACCACGCTGCTCGGGATCCATTTGAATAATTAAGACTGTCGCCTAAACAAAAGCTTTTCTTTTTCAGACAACATTTTCCTTTACTGCTATACTGTATGTAAGAGGGAGACAAGTAACAGGGAATGTCTTCTAATCAATTGGTTTCAGACACCAGGTGATGAGTTTAAAAGATATCATGAAGGTATGCTGCAATGTAGCTCATGGCGCCAGTATGGTGGCACTCAGAGTCTGTTCCGCTTGAAGGGGTTATGCTATGATTGATGAAAAAAATGAAAAACAGACATCATATAGTCCATGATAATCTATTTCTAATAAAGCCAGAACCAGCCCTGTACCTCACATGGATTCAGAGATCTGCATATTCACTGCTCTAATTGCTCTGCTAGATTATCTTCAGTCTGGTAGCTCAGGGGACGTGTCCTTTCTGCTACAGCTCTCTCCCTGTAACTGCCACAGCTTCTAACAGAACAGCAGGTTCTATACTATACTAAACATTTAATTACCCGCAATTACAAAATCCAGATCCAAGTGCTGGCTTAAAAAATAAATAATAGCAGTGGTGGCGAACCTATGGCACTGGTGCCAGAGGCGGCACTCAGAGCCCTGTCTGTGAGCACCCACACCCTGGAAAAAGTCTAAGGCATACCAATATGCTTTAGACTTTACCCGCCATTCATCAGCGCAGGACGCACTATGTACGGCACAGGCAGCGCACTGAATGTAGGCAGGTTATTATAGTTAAATGATAAAGTACATGGAAGATATACTATATTGGACTGTAGTATTCAGGTTAAATTGCCGTGTTGGCACTTTGCGATAAATAAGTGTGTTTTTGGTTGAAGTTTGGCACTCGGTCTCTAAAAGGTTCACCATCACTGCTCTATAGCATGGAATTTAGGGGATCCAATCTTTAAGTCTCTAAATAAAAGTTAGGGCTCCATAGAGTTCAATAGATGCCATATTGTGGTCATACGCAGCCATGTGCATGAGGCCAAATGGGATAGTTATGATGCATTGTAAATCCACACAATTTCCTTATGCACAAAACTGTGTTTGTATGGGGTGGACTGTTCCTCTGTATGCCTCTGATTTTTTCCAGGTAAATAGTGACATATTTGACATGATAGTGCAGTATACTGTGGAACACAGCATCTCTGTTGCTCCATGACATCACTCTATATACCTATCTGCCGGTATAAACAGAGATTTTACAGATTAATGATGTAACACAGAGCTAGAAAAAAAATATATAACATTTCTCTTCCTACCACTAGGTGGGGCTCTGAAGTATTGTATTGAAAAAGACCAATTGAATTGCTTTGTGCTCAGTGTTGCTCATGATGATAGTCTCTATTAACAGCACTCCATGTGGCCATGAGAGGTATTGCAAGTAAAATGTCATTAACAGTTATGTGAAACAAATTGAGGTTTGACAGTCAAAAATATTAGTAAGCATATATAGACTACCAAATAGGGACAAATAATTTTATGTAAGGGAGATCTGGACGTCTTGATAATGAATAACTGAAGATCTTTTTTGCATGACTTTCCCTTTAAAGCATGAATACTTTTTTTTTCCAGTTTTTCTAATTGATGCGATCACATGCTGGCCATTTCTGTAATCCAGATAAATGCCCAAATCCAAAAATCTCCACCTGATAACAGTAACCAGTCTTCTGTATTTGATCTTCCGAGCATTACGTAAGTTCACATCTGTGGCAATTAAATCATTGCCAGAAACCTCTTTCGAACAAGCAGCATGTCCAACTCTCACCGCCTGTGCAAAGGTATAGGGGGGTCCATATGTAAGGAGCAGCCCTCCATTTTTGCTACTTCCAGGCATAGGTCTCATGAGAGTAACTGGACTATGCAGCCCCCTCCTCTTTTCAATGGGAGAGCTCAGATCATGAGAACCAGAATAAAATGGTGTGCTAGGTGTCATTTGAAGCTACTAATAGTAGATGTGACTTTGTTCTCCATGGAGAAGTGGCTTAAAATAAGTTTTTTGGGGTCCATTTAATTTATAAATCGATGCAGGTTTTTCATCTTATTTTGACATCTACCCCCTTATCCACCATTTGTAAATCTGGACAAACACTTCAAATGAAAGTCCTCCAAATGGGCGCATTCAACTTCGGAGACTGGAAGTATAGGTAGTTGTCTCGTACAGACGATTATCAGTCATACACTATTATCAATCATGGGATGAATGATGATGAGACATGCCAGATAGAATCCCTGCCTGTAACGTGTGAAACAGGCATTTGGTATCAGTGATCAAATACAGTATTTAGTCGTCCATCAGGGTGAGACAGAACAAAGCATTTAATCTAATTTACTGCCTTTAAGGGGTTGTCCAGATTTTTTTTTTTTATTTCCTCCCACCCAGCTGTACCTGTGAAGAGAACCATTCTTACCTGCTCCCCGCTGCTCTGGTCTGGCTCCATGCTCCGTGCTTCCTGGTATTGTAATCACCAGACTTAGGCCCCTTTCACGCGGGCGAGTTTTCCGCGCGGGTGCAATGCGTGAGGTGAACGCATTGCACCCGCACTGAATCCGGACCCATTCATTTCTATGGGGCTGTGCACATGAGCGGTGATTTTCACGCATCACTTGTGCGTTGCGTAAAAATCGAGCAAGCTCTATTTTGTGCGTTTTTCACGCAACGCAGGCCCCATAGAAGTGAATGGGACTGCGTGAAAATCGCAAGCATCCGCAAGCAAGTGCACGGTTGCTAGGAGACGATCGGGATGGAGACCCGATCATTATCATTTTTCCTTATAACATGGTTATAAGGGAAAATAATCGCCTTCTTAATACAGAATGCATAGTACAATAGGGCTGGAGGGGTTAAAAAAATAAAAATACATTTAACTCACCTTAATCCACTTGATCGCGCAGCCGGCATCTCTTCTGTCTTCTTTCTTCAGGACCTGGGTAAAGGACGTGTGATGACGTCACTGCGCTCATCACATGGTCCGTCACATGATCCATCACCATGGTAAAAGATCATGCGATGGACCATGTGATGAGCGCAGTAACGTCACCACAGGTCCTTTACCCAGGTCCTGAAGAAAGAAGACAGAAGAGAAGCCGTGCTGCGCAAACAAGTGGATTAAGGTGAGTAAATATATATTATTTTTTTAACCCCTCCAGCCCTATTGTACTATGCATTCTGTATTAAGAATGCTATTATTTTCCCTTATAACCATGTTATAAGGGAAAATAATACAATCTACACACAACACCGAACCCAAACCCGAACTTCTGTGAAGAAGTTCAGATTTGGGTACCAAACATGCCGATTATTCTCACGCGCATGCAAAACGCATTACGCATTTTCCAGCAATGCGCCAGCATCTTATCCGGGCAAAAAACATGACGTCCGTGTGAAAGAGGCCTTAGGGTCCATTCAGACAACCATATTTCTGGGTCCGCACCCGTTCCGCAATTTTTGTAGAATGGGTGTGGATCCATTAAATTCAATAGGGGCCGCTAAAGATGCGGACAGCACACTATGTGCTGTCCGCATCCGTTCCTCCTTTCCGTGGCCCCTGAAAAAAGAAAATAGCATGTCCTATTCTTGTCCGCAGACATTATTAGATTTTCATTTTTGCATTAATCACGGGATAACCCCTTTAAGGACACATCACCGTCCTGCAGGAAGTTGATAGGCAGGGACCAGAAGACAGCCTGAGAGCCTGATGCTGACGAGCAGGTAAGAACAGATCTCTTCACAGGTCCCTATGGGTTGGAGGGAAAAAAATTCTGGACAACTTAAAAGTCACAATTATAGTACACATTATTTTATACCTTCCTCCAAAATGTGATGTCTGATGTCACTGCCTTGGATGCTCCTGCAAGCATTTACCGTTATTTCTGTAATTTTCTGTAAATTGTTGTAATATCGGCCATGGTGTAGGTGACACATTTGTGTTTTTCACTCCTGAGATTTTAGCTCTACTTTAACATCTCATTTTACTTCTTGCTTTTTGCTTGGCTTCCTTTGTCTGTGAGGCTTGAGCTCTGAATAATCAATGAAAAGGAAAAAGCTCTTTGGTATTTTTTTCATAAACTGTAATCAAGTCTATTTCCCAGCAGTTAGTGTTTCCATAAACGTTGGTAAAGGACAGAAGTAAATTGAGTTGTTGGATGATAATGATAGACAAGCCTTTCCCGGCTAAGAGCCTCCGTCTAGTGCTGCAATTGTGGCAGCTGGGACATTAGAACATATAAATGAACATTCAGGAACTGAGCATGAGAAGAAAAATGACATCACTTCTCAAAAAATGGCATTGCCCTTTAAACCTGGTGTAATAGACTAAGCCTACATGCACACAAACGTTTGTGTTTTGCGGTCCGCAAATTGCAGATGACCTCCCTATGGCATCCTTTTTTTTGCGGATCCATTGTAACAATGCCTATCCTTGTCCGCAAAACGGACAAAAATAGGACATATTCTATTTTTTTTGCGGGGCTACGGAATGGAGCAACGGATGCGGACAGCACACAAAGTGCTGTCCGCATCTTTTGCGGCCTCATTGAAGTGAATGGGTCCGCACCCGAGCCGCAAAAAATGTGGCTCAGATGCGGAGCCAAATCACATTCGTGTGCATGTAGGCTAACATACAATGCATGGAGACTAGTAGGGTGCAATAATAATCAAAGCAGCAGTATAAAATTGCCTTCAGAGACAACATGTATACCAGTAATCCATAAGTAACTTGGCTAAACTGGTGCCTTCCTCTTCCATGTGCCACTATGCGTTCCAGAACTGGGCTGACTAGGATGCTAAGAAGCACACGAGCAGTGAGCACATTTGTACCAACTCTCACTATGGAGGCACTGTGACTGACCTTACCATGGGGGCACTGTGGCTGGCTGTACCAAGTGACTGTTGCCCAACCTCCTCATCCATGTGATGTGGTTGCATTGCTGGAGTGAGGGTTACCTGGGTATATAGCGTGCTGCTGGTGTACAACATGCAATGTATGGTCTCGCAGCTCCTCAGGAGTCGACGGGACATGTTTGCTTCAAGTTCCAGGTGACCTAAAACATGAGCAGGAGCAGGATTGGCCATAAACCCTTCCGGGAGATTTTCTGTTTGACCTATGCCCAGCGGGCCACCCAAGCCACTGGCCCCTTCTCCTGGGTGCATCAGGTACTTTTATACCTAGCTGCAAAGGCCTGGAAGTTAGCTTCTTCGCTTCTTGGAAGTCAGCTTTATTTTTACTAAAGCTAGTCTCAGGGAGCATATTGCCAACAGGGCCAGTATCGGAGGGAATTATTACTATTGGTGGCACAATAAGGGAGCTTTTTTACTGTTGAGGGAGCGCTGCTTGGCACAATTATTTTTGTGTTGTACTAATATTTTTATAGAGAATATCTGTATGGCACATGTGGCTGAAAGTCATCATAGGCTGAATGGAGAAGATGAGAAATGAGAGCGTCTACATCAGAAGAGATGTTGCAGGATGTAATAAGTATGTAGTGATGTACTCTCCTGTATGTTTGGTAGCGTTGAAAGACCAGGCAGTATGCTGAAGGTAGGGCTGGCTCAGTGCTATGGCCTATGTCTCACCTCATCAGACCTCTCCTCCATATCCTTATTAGAGACAACTGGAGAAGAAAAAAACATGGTGGCTGGTGGCATAGGAACACCCTGAAATTTTGTCTAGGGGGGGTCTAAATAGGAAAAAAAAAGGGGCTTCCCATAGCACATTGCTCAAACTTTTAAACCATGCCCATTATTATTAGCCCCTCCTACTTAAAATAGGCCACTCCCAACAAACCCCCATACAGCTGAAATTATATTGCTGAGGATGAAGGTAAGAATCTCACCCTTATCCTACATAGACACACTGTACTTAATACTCAGGGCCCCAAAATAAAGCTATTGTAATCAAACAATTTTTTTTCCCCTCCCTGCGACAGGAATCGCCATCCAGTTCTGTTTCACAAACTGCCCACCATGTTGCTGACTCTGGCAGGAGCTATTGCAGCTTCACTTCCTCCCTCCTAGTCCTAAAGGCACCACAAGAGGACTGGAGGAGGAGCTGCAAGATATATTGGAGTATAGGTCTGGGTGGGAGAAGCCTGGCTCTACACATCATACAGAGAGTGGAGGACCTGCCCTGCATTACACAATAGACAACAGCAAGCTGCAGCCAGGAAGCTCCTCCGCTCTCCTCCCTCCCCAAATCCTGCTCGCGGCCTGTGGTTCCCCGCCACCCGTTCATGCACCACATACCTCTTACATTGAGTAATGTCATCTTTGATGTAGACTTTCTCTTTCCTCATTTTCTCCACTCAAACCAGACCGCCATGATGATTTTTCAGCCATCTCTCGTCTCTGCACAGATGGACAAACAGATATTAGTTTCCCACTTTTCCATCATCCTCACATCTTCTGAACACCCCAACCTGCCACCCCAATACTGTGCTCCCCAATACTATACAGACAGGCCCCCTGAAAATACTAGTACCATAAAGACAGTGCCCCCTTCAATATTGCCACACAGTGCCCTAAAAAGAATAACAAATAGTGTCCCGGACACTAATAGTATAAACATAATGTCCCTCAAACAATTGTGCTAAGCTGACACTGTACCTGGCTGCCCCCCACATTAATAGTGCTCCCCAAAATCCCACCGATAGAAATAATTATCTCCCAGAGTGCATAATGTTAGCAGTGCCCCTACAGTGATAATACTCCCCAAAGTCCAACCAATAGTAATAATTCTTTGGCAGAGAACACTTAGTAGTAATAGTGCCCCCAATAGTAATAATGCCTCCATAGTGCCCATACTAGTAATCATGTTTCCTATAGTCCCCCAGTGGTAGTAAAGCTCACCATAATGCCCCTTAGTAGTAATAATTCTACTTATAATGTGACAGTAGAAACTATGTGTCAGTGCAAAAATTTCCCCCTAATTATGCGAACTAGTACAAAAATGCCTCTGTTCTGTGTGCCAGTACAAAACATACCCCCTCTTAGTGCCTGCAGTTGAGCTAATGTCCCCATAATGCCCCATAATGTATGCCAGTATAAAATACCCCTGTTTAGTGCCCCCAGTAGGTGCCCTCATAGTGCTCCTCTCCCGCCTTCCTCATAGTGGCCTATAATGTGCCAGTATAAAATGCCACTATATAGTGCCCCTGGTAGATGACTCCATAGTGCTCCCCTCCCCCCATAATGTGCCAGTATAAAATGCCCCTATATAGTGCCCCAGTAGATGCCCATAGTGTCCCCCATAATGTGCCAGTATAAAATACCCCTTCTTAGTACCCTCAGTAGATGTCCGCATACAGCTTCTGTCCTCCCTTTCCTATAGTGCCCCAATGTGCCAGTATAAAATTCCCCTTCCTAGTGCCCCCCATAATGTGCCAGTAAAAATGCCCCTTCTTAGTGTCTTCAGTTGATGCCCCCATAGTGTTCCTCAACCCCCTCCCCCATAGTGCCCTCCATAATATGTCAGTAAAAAATGCCCCTTCTTAGTGTCCCTAGATGCCCCCATAGTGCTCCTCTCCTGCATTGTGCCAACTTAAAATAAAAAAGCACTAATACTTCCTGCATGTGGCTGTCAGCGATGCGATACAGGCCTCTTCCGGTCTGTGTTCTGTACGATGCCCGGCTCAGGTGGCGCTATGATATGATGACATTATTGCCCTGTGATAGGTTGCAGGCCTCTGCCCTGACCTCTCTCCAAGGCCGAGCCGCCAAAATTGCGGTGCGGCCCTGACAGGAATCATTAAAAAAAATCAAAAAATCGGACTGCTTCTAGGGGAAGTCCAGACCCATTGGACCCCCCTGAGGGTGCACCCCTGGCTGATGCTAGCCACCAAAACGCGAAAGTTTCTGGGGAGCTATTTTGTGCTGCTGGGTCAGTATTTTTTGCTGCACTGTGACATTTGGTTCTCCTGGGGCAGGCATCCTCAAACTGCGGACCTCCAGCTGTTGTAAAACTACAACTCCCACAATGCCCTGCTGTAGACTGATACCTGTAGGCTGTTCGGGCATGCTGGGAGTTGTAGTTTTGCAACAGCTGGAGGGCCGCAGTTTGAGGATGTCTGTCCTGAGGCAACATTTTGTGCTGTTCTGTGGTATTTGGTTCTGCTGGGGCAGTACTGTGGTATAGGTTATACATCTTCTTGTACGGTATGTATTGATATCGACCATACTGGTATAACCTGGGTATGCACTGTATATATTTATATGTGTACAACTGGTATAAGTTATACATCTTCATACATAGTACATAAGGCCGAAAAAAGACATTTGTCCATCCAGTTCGGCCTGTCATCCTCCAAGTTGATCCAGAGCCGTCTAGCACTCGGCTGCGGGCTCACAATACCCGCCGCCTCCCCCTGCAACAAACCGGGCTACCTGCTCCTGTAGCCAGCCAGGGCCTCCGCTGCTGCCCTCGGCTGCCGCAACATCTCCTCCACCGCCTGAGACATGGTGCCGGTAAGTCCGTTCCCAGTTCACTTCTCCAACAAAATTGCGCCCGCTCCATGCGGCCGCCCCCTTTTATTACCTAAACCCCACCCCCTCTTCTTCGCCATGATGATGGGTCGTTTTTGTCACGTTTCCAGTTTGTTGCAGTGTTCAAAAAATGTTTGGGAGCGTTGGGGATGGATTCTAAGAACTTTACGGGTCATTCCTTTTGGATTGGAGCGGCGACGGAGTCGGCAAGGTTAGGTTTGGGTGATGAGGTTATTAAGAGGATTGGGAGCTGGGAATCGGATCGTTTTAAGTTATATGTGGGTCTTTGTTTTTTTTTTATATGATGGTTGCTGTTAATTCAGTGCTTGTTTTCTTTCCTTTGTGTTTCAGGTGGCGCGGCTGTTTTAGTATAGATTCTTGGGCACTCCTTCGTTTTTAGGGGGGCCCTGCGGGCAGATGTGCGACCGAATTGCCGTCAGTTGGGGTTCGGGAGGGCTGTCGTGATCATAAGGTGGCTCGGGCGTAGAGGTATGTTGTGGGGGAGTGTTATGGGGGAGGTGCACCGTTATGCTCGATTAGATCGTCCCCCGGACATTTTGGTGTTACATGTCGGGGGTAACGATTTGGGGGTTAGACCTTGCAGAGATTTGATCAAGGACATAAAGTTTGATTTGTTACGGTTGTGGTCCTTGTTTCCTGGTTTGATAACCGTTTGGTCGGATATAGTGCCGCGTAGGACTTGGCGGGAGGCACGTTCGGTGGAGTGCCTGAATAAGGCGCAGATTAAGCTGAATAGAGAGATTGGGAGATTTGTTGCCAGGAACGGGGCTGTGGCGGTTCGTCATCCGGATTTGGAACTGGTACTGGGGTTTTTTGGAGGGCAGATGGTGTTCATTTGAACGCGGTAGGTGTTGACGTGTGGTCCTTGGGTTTGCAAGGAGGTATTGAGAGGGCGTTAAGGTTGTGGAGGAACGCGCAGGTTTGAGGTGATAAGGTCAAGCTGCGCGTCGTTGGCGGTGGGAGGTCATAGAAGCTGGTGGTATTGGACGGTATTGGAAAATGGGAGGGCCTCTATGGTGGGAGTTGGACTCTCATAGTTGAGGCATTTGGTTGGTTCAGAGAGGCGTCCATCAGTTGGTGTCTCCGAGCTGGAGTTTCGCGGCTGGAGGCAAGATGGAATTGCCGTGTTTGGGTTTAGGAATGTTTTAAAATTTGGGGCTTCTACAACATCCCTCGTCAGGGTCTATGTTACTGTTATTTATATTTATGTTATGTATTTAAATTATTAATAAAAGCGGCTGCTGTGGCCGATTTAATCCGATCAGTGGCTGTGTGTGTTTTGTGGGGGAAGGGCGGGATTGGGTCATCATTAAGGGGGTAGTAGTGAGAGGCCCTGTGAAATAACCAATAACTAAATCATGTATATAATGATATATTTACAGCTAATATAACCAGGGTATCTTCTGTATATAATTATATCGGTACAGCTGCTATAAGTTGTACATCTTCTTGTATATGGATGATGCTGGTATAACCTGGGCCTCTTCTGTATATAATTATATATGTACAGCTGGTTCTACATCTTCATAGTGTGGGGATTCGCTCTGGTAGTTAGGATAAGCGGGCGCAGTACAGAGGCAAAATACAAGTTCGTAATTCAAACTTCAGTGTTCATTCACATGATGCCAAAAACAAAACATCACTTTTGCAGTGTTGGTGTTATTTCA